>NW_027556402.1:184816690-185459190 GCF_003287225.1 Phascolarctos cinereus
ATTGGAAATGGAATGCCATGTATGAGAGGCCGGAATTAGAACAGTTGGACTGAACCACAGGGTGAATGAAGAGGAGCATCTCCCTCCCTCCCTCCCTCCCTCTCTCTCTCTCTCTCTCTCTCTCTCTCTCTCTCTCTCTCTCTCTCTCTCTCTCTCTCTCTTTTGAAGTAGAAATGAGAAGTGAGTGCATTCAAGACATGACAGATACCCATTGCAAGTCCATGGAGGTGGGAAGAGCACCACATATGAGGAACAGAGAGAAAGTCAGTTTGGTTGGACCAAGGAGTATAGGAAGAGGACTAATGTATAATGAGACTGTAAAGTTAGATTTGGGCTGGGTTCTAATGGGTTTAAAATTCAGATAGAGAAGTTTATATTTTATCTTAGAGGCAATCAGGACCTGTTGGAGTTTACTGGGGAGAGACATGGTCAGATCTGCAACTAAGGATATCATTTTTACAGTTCTTCCATATCATGGCCCATCCTTCACATACTTAAATACAGTTATCATGTTCCTCTTTTTTGTTAAATATCTTCTGTTCCTTCAAGGAGAGAGAGAGAGAGAGAGAGAGAGAGAGAGAGAGAGAGAGAGAGAGAGAGAGAGAGAGAGAGAGAGAGAGAAAACAAACCCTTTCCTCACAGTAATCTTGTGGAATAGTTAGTACAAATGCAATTTCTTTCTTTCTATTTTATTGAGACTTAGAAGACTGATTTTTTAAGACATGTGACTTGATTAAAGCCCACCATTCATATGTTCATTAACAAAACTGGGCTCCTGGAGTCAAGTCCAGTACTCTTTCTGTTTCAACAAGCTGCCTCTTAAAAAGCAACCCATTAAAATATGGGAATCTAAGGACAACAGAAATGTTACTGATGGTTCCTGCTTAGAGCTCAGGCCAGAGGCACCAAGGATGTTGAAGGACATCTGGACTATCAGAAGTGGAAACCTACTTTGCAAAATAGCAGGGTGGCCAGGGGACATGAAGTAGCAGACCTTTTCACATACAAAGAGTAACAACTCTACAAAAGGCAGGGCTGAGAGAAGGAGTGGGAGAAAAGCTTCCACTTCATCTTTCTTTGAGCTGGTCCTACTTGTTCCCTGTCTCCCAGGAATGTGGTGATGATTAACGAGGAATATTTATAAAGTTTGAGTGTTTCCCAAAAGGGTGCTACATAAAGGAAAGGCCTTATACTATTGTTTATTTGGGCTACCCAAGTACATTGGGCTGAACAAAGGCATCTCTTTCATTGACAACTGTGGACATTGTGGTGAAAAGATTTATGTTACGACATATGAATGATGCCTCTGTGTATATGTGTGTGTGTATGTGCACTCTTCCATCTATAATATTTGGTATACTGTGTAAGGTATGGGGGACTACATTTTCACTGGAAAAAAGTGTAAGTAGCTTCAGGCCACATTGAGTTAGCTCTAGTTTTATGAAGCCTTATATATTTCAGAAACAGTCTATCAGAACCTACAGTCTGACAGATTCAGAGTTCAGACTCAAAATGTCTAATTCTTTACTATCATCATCTATAACAATAATAACAAAAATAGTAACTCATATAGTGCCAAACGTTTCCAAATTAATTTGCATAAATAATATCATCTGAGCCTCATAACCCTGGGGATGGTATTGGTAATACTAAAGGAATTAATGTCCCCATTTTGTAAATGAGGAAAATTGGTGACATGGAGGTTAAGTGAATTGAACATAGTCACTCAGTAAGAGTTGGAGGTAGGATTTGAACCCTTGTTCTTCCTGACTTCAAGTCCAGAACTCTATTTAAGACTATTAAGAATAGCTCCAATTTTATAGTTTGGTACATCATAAAGTGCATTCATGCAATTATTATTTTTATCATTTTAAAGATGAGGAATCTGAGATGCAAAAAGGTCAGGCCACCCTTTAAGGCCACACAGAGCCAGAGCTAAATTTTTAAAATCAGATTATCATGTGTCTACAATATCATACTATCTTCCTGTCTAGATTTCAAATGATGGGTCTCACTCAAGAACTAAGTATTGACACTTCAGGCAAGCCCCTATTGTTTTATCCTGGCAAGACATTGCTCTCTGTCTTTCTCCCTTCTTTACATTGCAATCTCTTTATCAGATTCATTTCTGCATCTCTACTCTACTGTCAAACATAAGACTTTGCACCTAAAGTTTAGACCAAATTACTTCTGAGGTAATAGTACCATAAGATCATGGGACCTATTCCTGGGAAGATCTTTAGAAATAATTTAGTTTCTTCTCATTTTACAGATAAGAAAACTGAGGTGCAGATAGTGGCAGGGATTTTTCCAAGATCATACAGCTAAGTTAGAAGTAGAGCTGGATTCATACATATGGCCTTTGACTTCAAATCCATACTGTCTGCTCTTCCATTACTCTTCCCTTTCCAATTCTAGGGTTCTATGATTCTTAGATTCACAAACATATGATGAATTGCTTAATTATGCAAATAAAGCATATCTTTTTTTTTTTACCCTGTCCCAACCACTCCCAACTCTTTACTTTGGTTAGGTTGGCCTTAAATATTCCTTGATATATTTAATCACTCTACAAACTATTGCTCAGTGTAATAAAGTAAGGAGATGTCTTTGTTTCCTGTTCCAGATGAAAGCACAGTTTAGGTCCCTGCAGTAGGGAGGGGTATGAACCCCTGTGGTTGTGTCCTGAGGGAAATCTGCTACCTGGACATGCAGAAGTTTTTACCTTCAAAATCGTGTCCCAGGGGCCTTACATGGCTTCCACTACTTTGGTGATTCTCTCAAATTAGGATTTCTTTTCTCTTCTTCTCCCCATGAAAATCTGATGAAAATGCAACTAACAAAGAGAGGAAGTCTCTTAAATCCCTCCTTAAATTGAATCCCCCAAAATTGTTACCCTACATTTCTTATTTCGTTTGTGAAGAAATAGGGTATAATAGGAATAATGCTAGACCTAGAGATAAGACAGTTGCTTTTGAATCCCAGTTCAAACACTTATGAGTTAACTACAGTTAGTGCTTTTCCTTCAAATCCCCTTGTAATTATTTTGTATGTATACTTTGTGACTCCAGGCAGACCCTAATCTGCTTGAGGGACGGAAATACTTTCATTTTGTCTTTGTATCCCCACCATCTAGCTTAGGCCTGCTACATAGTGCTTAATGAATGCTTAGGTGTTTAACGAATGCTTGTTGATCTATCAAATTGGGTGATATCAGGTAAATCTCTCTAACTTATAGAATGGAGGAACTCAATGGAAAAAGATCAATGGATTATAAAGGGATATTCCAGACTGAGAAGGCTACAAAGGTGGTTGAATGTCCCAGGGTGAGGAGGCTCCAGGAGTGAGGAATGTTTCTGGATGAGACAGTGGAAGAGGCATGGTTTTGAACTCTGGAAACTGGTACAGGGCCAGAAGTGGAATTTAAATCTGGGAAGGTGCCTAATGCATCATTTAGTATGACTCATATCAGTTCTATAGTTGGGGAAGCTAATTATCCAAGGGCACCAGCACAATGGGTATTAAAGGATTAGAATCTGTGCCTTTAGACTCCCAACCTAGTGTTAAGTATGATCTATGCCAGTGAATTGATAGAATATTTGGCATTTATTACCTCAGAAATGAGTATCTCCTCTCAGGGACAAATCAGAAAAAAGAATACTGGTAACATAAAAGGTCTTGCAAGTATAGTCAGAGAAATACAAATTTAGACCTGGAGGGGAACTTAACTGTGGGGGCAATTAGAGAAGTAGGAGGATCCCTTTCTACCTGGCCTGCTACACTTTCCTCAATAATCCTATGTGTTGCTTGAAATTCCCTAAATTTTTGGCTTGAAACAAGTGGTGAAACATTCTTGTACCTTAAGTACGTGATATTTAAAGAATACTTACATTGTTAATACCCTATACTTAGGGTCTCTTAACCTAAAGTACTATTCTCCTCTGCTTATGAATTCAGACCTATTAGAGGAAATGCCACTATTTGTAAATTATATTTTAAAACATACTCCACTGAGTGCACTCTTTATTCCTTAAAATCTACTATCATTACCACCACCACCACCCATTACCACCACCACTACCACCACTACCACCTCCACCAAAGAAAAACAAAAAAGCCCAGATTTCCCCCCCCACATCAATGCTCTATGTGCTTGTGTGCTAAAGGAGCTCAGAGCCTTCTATACACCAATGATGAGGAATCTCTCCATGCTAGAGCAATAAAGGATGCATACTGGAGATATTTTGATTAAGATGGTGATCCATCAGTTCAGGAGATGATACAGTGCAGTGGGGCCCCTGATGCTCCCCATGTACATCATGATGTGACATTTTTGTAAAGAAGAATATTAACATATAATGACAGAGAAAATCTGAATAAAATAGACTTTGGATAGGATCAGAGTCATAGGCTTCAGGATGAGAGTAGTAAAACCATGGTGACTTATGTGGAGCTCAGTAAACTGACAAAATATATGTGTGTATTTTGTATTATGACTGCTATTCATAAAGTTATGTGTAAAATCCTAGAGTATTAGAACTGACAGTAGACATTTGAAATCTATTCAAGGGACTTCATTTCTACAGACTGGGAAACTGGGTCTTAGAGAAGTGAAGTGAAGAACACAGCTAGTGAGGGTCAGAGTTAATCTGAGTAGAACCCCCAGCTCCTAGTTCTCATAGCCCAGTGCCATTTCAATGAAAAGTAACTTTGTTCAGTTTCTCTCTTGTTAAATTATAGGACCCAGCAGAAATGTGCTTCCCTACTTTTAAGTGAATTAGCAGCAAGAATGTTAACCTCTACATATGACTTTTCTTTCATTAGCTGAGAATAAATGACAGAAGGGCATAACACAGAAATTTATTCTGTTTCCATAATAAAACTGTTCTCTACCTGGGAAGGAAGTACTTGGTGAAAAGAGCAACATTTCCCTCTAGTGGTCCATGTGAAGCATTGCTGACAGCTTGAGGCAATGCACACACTTCCATTTTCTGGATGAAGAGTACATAAACATTTTAAAGTTGGAAGGAATCTTAGACATTGACGCCTAGAATGTCAGAATCAGAAGGGTGTTTAGAATAGAAAGCATACAATGTTAACTTTTGAAGCAATGTTAGAGCATAGAATGCCAGAGCTAGAAAAGAACTCAAAATATAAAATAATAGAACATGGAATATCAGAGCTAGAAGCAATTTAGAATGAATGAATGAATGCATACATGTATGAATGAATAAAAAAAAACACAACCAACCAAACATTTACTAAATTCTTACTCTGTGTAAATCCTTGGGGATGCAAATAGAAAAACAAGACAATTCCTGACCTCAAGGTATTCACCTAAGGGATATGTAGATAGAACACTTGTTTATCACTTGCTATGTGTCTGACATTTTGCCAAGCACAAATGATACAAATAAAAGAAAAGAAGGCAATAAAGTCTATGGCTTCCAGGACAGTACCTAAAGGGGAACTAGGAAGGGGTACGAGCTTATCTAGGGTCATGCTATGGAGGTCTGGAAGTAGAGGTGAGCAAGTTAAGGCTAAAGCTAGCTTATTCAAGGTCAGCTTTAATAATTTAATGCTAGTGGGAAACAACACACATCCAAGGTTTTAACTACAAGGGAGAGGAGGGCCCCTGAAGCGTGAGTAAGCTTTAGGGCTTAGTGGCAAAACAGATAGACAATTCATCTTCTTAATATGATATTCCTATTGCAATATTGATTTCTGATGTGAACTATTTTAACAATGCCAAGGATTTTAAGTCTATGTCATCCAGCCCCTTCATTTTAGAGATGAGGTAAATCAACCAAGAAAATATTTTGTTGGATTTAATTCTGCAAAGCTTGTGGACTATGAGGAGGGAAGGTCTATTTCAAAATTTTCTCAATATTTCGAAAAGATTCCATGACTTTTGTAGTTTGGTTATGAAAACTATCATTATTGTGTCTCTAAATCACAAATATCAAGAAACGTACCTCCTCAAGGTAATGTGCTATATTTAAATTTCTTGGTACATTTTCTCAGTACGGCATCATTAATTCACTTAAAGACTTCGTAGAGACTGATGTAATAGGATCACTGGCCATATATTCTGACACCTGGCAGTCAGAAGACACACATCCTAGATTTGTCACTTTCACTATCTGAGTGACCTGGGGAAGATTGTTTACCTCTCTGGTCCTCAGTTTCTTGATCCATAAAATAAGGCACTTTATAAGATGATCTCTAGGTCTGCTGGGATAGAAATCAGTAAACCATTGTATAAGACCTGGAAAGGAGCTTAGAGTTCACGTGAATAACCTGTTTCCCAGAGAGGTTAAGCAATTTGCCTAAGGTCATATAGCTAGCTGGAAGAGAATTCAGGATAATCTAGCTCAGTGCTAGTTTTCTGCTCTGTTTTGTAACTGCCTAAACGTAGAAGCTGAATGTGATAAAATCAGTGACTTGCTAGGAAGCTGAATTGTAGACACTGATTTCACTTATATCATTTATAAGCAACCTCCCATCAGATTGGACCAACCCTCTCCAAATGCTCACTTAAATGTGAGATGATATTTATGCAATGTGCCATTCCATTTCCTTGTCCATGTGTGAATGGAACATTTAAAACTCAAGGCCAGTAAGCAGTCTAAGATTGAGGATAAAGACAGAATCACAAAGAAGGGCCTGGAAGGATGATGGACAACCTGGGAGACTTCATTAACCAGACAGCCTTTGGGATCATTTTCCTCTGAATTTGCTCTCTTTTGAAAGAAAGATACCTGTAGCATATGTGACTTTCAGCTTTATGATAAGGATGAATTAAGCTAATGAGGCAATCAGTTTTAAAGATTGGATCAGTAATCCAGGAAGCAGAAGACAATCTATGTATTAATTATTATTATTATTAATTGTGTGACATTCCAGAATATCAGTGACCTAGAATGTCAGCACTGGAAAATACATTTGGGATTATAGAAACATGATCTTCTAGACCTAATAGGGACTTATAGGTTATATAGTCTAACTCTTTCATTTTGTGGATAAGGAAAGAATCCCAAAGAGGTTAAATGACTTGTCCAAAGTCACCTGGTTGACTTTGAGTGCAGAGCCTGGATTCAAACTCAAGTCTTTTAACTCAGGTTCATCATTTTTTCCTACTATTTCACACTGATCATCTTATCTAACTCCATGGCCTCCATTTTACAGAGGAGGAAACTGAGACCCTGAAAGATGGAATGTCTTATCCAAGGGCTTACAAGTTAGTAACAGAGTCAGAACTGAAATAATGTATCTTGACCCTTAATTCATTACTCTTTTCACTAAATCAAATTTTTAATAATGTAAATAGTAAGACTCTTAAAGATTTTTATATAACTGGCTTTGGAATGACAGAATATTCTGTTCAAATTGCTTGTTGAGAAGGGTTTAGTAGTCCAGGGACAAATTGAGTTGGCTGAAAGTTAATCAAAGAAGTAAAGTGTCATGGAGTGTGTGTTACTGTTTATTGTTTTGCTTATGTTGTAAATGTCTTATGTTCTCTTCTGTACTGTACTCTGTCTCATTCTGTCTGATATTAAAAGACACAAGGCCTTTTAAAAGTTCATTCTTTCAATAAATTTTTAAAAGTATTTATTATGCAAAGCACTATTTTAGGTATTAGGGAAGATAAGATAGGATCACTGAACTCATGCAGCTTATAGAATCAGAGGGATATAATGTGAACCCAGATGTGTGTAATGGACAGCATAATATGATAATTTCTTTAGTGAAATGCATAACAAAGAGCTCTATGATTGCCAGGGGAAAATGCCATTGACTGACCCCGGCAATCAAGAAAGGCTGCAGCTGGATGGAAACATTGGTTGTGGGCTTTGAAGGATGGACAATAGCTCATCAGCTGGGGAGAGAGAGGGTAGAATATTCTTGGCCCAGGGAATAATGTGACCAAAGGCATAGAATTTGAACAAATGTGATTATGGGATTTGAGGGAAGCAGACAAAGAATTATCTCATTGCATTAAGCATAGAGTGCATGGGGGTGAAAAATCTGAGAAAAGACTGAAAAAATGAATGGTGCTCAACTGTATAGAGCCAAGAGAGGGAAACTGAACTTTACTCAATGGATAATAGGAAACCACTAAACTTTGTTTTGGAGTATAGTTACATGAATACACACACACACACACATACATACATATGTATATAACATGGAGAGAGACAGAGTCAGAGAGACGCAGAGAGTCAGAGATACACAAAGAGATCTAGATCTCTCTCTGTATCTTTATGTACGTATATTATATATAATAAATTAATGTCTGTCTGTCTGTCTATCTATCTATCATCTATCTATCTCTCTATTATCTGCATCTATGTATTCACATGCATATGCATATGTGTGTGTGATCTAGCAGCAGGGTGAAGGATGGATTGGAGGGATAAAAAGAAGGCTGTACTGTTAGGAGGCTGGTAAAAATGCAGGCAGGTGGTCATGGTAACCTATACTGAGGGGTAACTGTGGAAATAGAGAAGAAAGTTCGAGATGTTGCAAAGGTGTAATACATAGGACCTGGTAGTTGGATGGATGAGAGAGATGAGGAAGAAAGAGCAGTCAGAGCTAATCTCAAGATTTTGTGCTTGGGAACCTGTTAAATGGTGATGACACAGATAGAAACAGGAAAGTTAGAATGAGGAACAACCAATTACATTGATTTGGGCAGGTAGGTTTGTGGTGCTGGTGAGAAATCTAGAGTTATTGGAAAGTGCTATATAAATGGAGGCTTCTCCTCCTCCTCTTCCTCCTTTTCCTTCTGTTCCTTCTCCTCTTGCTTCTCTTCCTCTTGCTTTTCCTCCTCTTCTTCCTCCTCCTTTTCATTCTCCTCATCTTTTTCCTCCTTCCCCTTAAAAATGCTTTATTTTGACCTTTTTATATGTTTATAGTTCAAATTATAGGTGTTTGTATACTTGTTGCAGATCCTGGAACATTTATCATAATTTTTTAAAGCCTGTGAAATAATATGGGAATGATAAAAAGAATGTGCCAAAATATTTTAAATTCCTGTGTTTTTATGCTTTCAGTAAAATGCCACATTAATACATGCTCACAATTATTTCTGAACAGTAGAGTACTGTATAGAATATATGTCCATTTAAACATACCTCCCTCATTGATTATGCTATGAAAAGAGGGAGAATATATATTAAAAGTATATTTCCTGCCGTAAGAGGCTTTAAATGCAATCTATTTCTTAGCTAGCATATATCTTTTTCTACTTTCTGAAAACTGAAATAATAAAATTTTTCTTTTATACTTCCACCTCCTTTCAAACTTGATCTCTGTGTTCTTCTCTTTCCCTCCTTTCCTTTCCCCTTTCCTTCCCTTCTTCCTTTCTTCCCTTTCTCATTTCCTTCCTTCCTTTGTTCCTTCTTTCCTTCCTTCCTTCGTTCCTTCCTTCTCTTCCTCTCTTTCTTCCTTCTCTTCCTCCTTCTCTTCCTTCTCTCCCTCCTTTCATTCTTATCAACTACTAGTGCTTTCTTACTCAAACTATCTTGTAGTAAATTACTTTTGATTTGCCTTTTTTTCATTTTACATTTATACTGTCTGTACTTACACATATACTTGTCTCCCCCATTGAAATGTAAACTCTTTGTGAATAGGGATTGTTTTATTCTTTTTATTCCCCAGCATCTAGCACAGTCCCTAGAACATATTAGGTATGTAATAAATGTTAATTGATTAATTCACAAGATCATGTAATTAGTAGCAGAGATAGGATTCTAACTCAGGTCTCTGACTTCCCATTCAGTTCTCTATCTACTAGACATTTTGTTTTTTACCTAAGGATAACATACTTCAGCTGCCAACAGCATGGAATATGTGGAAAAAGGCAATGGTTGCCTATTGACTATTCCCTAATATAACTCTTTACTGCCCCTGCGTATAAGCTATGAACACCCCATGGCTGGACCTAAAGTTCCATGCATAGAGCATGGGCTGGTTATTTCAATTGATCCTTGATCCCCAAGGACACGTCAGCACAGAGGGCCCACGCTACATGTATACCTATACCTGGAATGTACTTTTGCTACATTTCTACGTCTTGAAGCTCTTCTCTTTTTTTCAAGGCTCAACTCAAGTGTCACATCCTTCACGAAGCCCCTGTCCTCATCGGTGTGAAGGCAAACTAGGCTATCTTTTGCCTCATGTATTACCTAGCCTTTAATCACTGAATGGGTGTTGCCTCAGACAAACTGATACCTGGGAAAGACCTTAGCTTAAAAAGGCCAAAGTCTCCCACTGTATCTGGGGACATCTCCAGTCATCCTGACCTCTGTCTGGTCACTGGACTCTGACTACTCTGGAAGAGAGAGTGGAGCTGATGACTTTTGCACAGCTCTGCCTCACTTAAATCCAATTCACTTGCCAGTCAAGACATCACCTTCCTGGTGTCATTGGTCCCCTTTGAGAATGAAGGACAAACAACAACAGCGATAACAGTCCTCACTAGTGTCCTCTGTTTTGATAGCAATTGGACCATCTTCTTTCTATCTCACTCTTGTCTTCTGTGATGTTTGTTCCCAACTGGATCGCTAGCTTCTGCCTGTGGTCATGCTGATTGATGAAAACTTCTTATATCTAGCTACATTCCCAGGCCATCTTCCTCCAGGCCACTATGCATGGCATTCCTCCTGCCTCTGACTTTACATTCCTTTTTCTGGGAACGGCAATCAAATCAATATCAACATTATTCCTAGGAAGGATACATTATTTGAGTGATGTATTCTTTACTTACCATGCTTGTGATTTCATCCTTCCCCAGTCACCTTCCCTTAAAATGTATTTTCTCTCCCTATTAGAATGTAAGCTCCTTACGGATAAAGACTTTTAATTTTTTGTATTTGTTTTCCCAGACCATTGTAATAACTTAACAATTTTTTATCCAATGGATTTACTTATTCTTAATATCTTTTCTCTCTTCTCTCCCTGCTATGGCACAGAAAATTTCAGTGATTTGCCCAAGGTCATCAAGTAGTGACAGAGGTAGGAGTTAAATAGAAACATTCTGATCCCCAGCTTAATGATCTCTTCACTATCCCCAGCTTCCTCTTTAACATAGGTCTGAATTTGGCCTTGAAGGTCAACTGTTAAGTTTTTCATTGTAGTTTGTGGTTCACACTATATTCTGTAGTTAATTAACTCAGCTAGCTTTGTCTTAATTTGTTACCAAATAGTATAAATGGGATGTACTGGAGAGCATGGGTGATGCTTTAGGAAGCTGTTAGACTAGAAGTTCTCTCTGCCTCTTTCGATGGCAATGGGACATTGTCGATTAATTTATGGTCTCCATTTTCTGAACAGATGAAATTATGCTGGTAAAGGTGTTTTTCATTCAGGTATCATTCCCATAATTTCCCACAACTTTCTGTATCCCTCCTAGTCACTTTTATATTATTACTTATATTAATTTGGATTCTTGGTATCTATTGTGATGCTTATAAAGCCATAAACTATGTGAGAATAAGGCCCCTTATCTAAATTTTCTTTATATAGCACCTACATAATTCTGGGCACATGGAAGACAGCTGATAAATGTGTTTGGTTGAGTTGAGCTGATCTTAGCTTGGTTTATTTACTCTCCATATTATTGTGGAGTTTTATTATTACTAGTAATACTCTATATTACCATATCACTAGGCCTTATATTATAGTTTTTGTGTCCTGTGTATTCAACTGCACAGCAAAATTTCACAAAGAATATTGTCTTTTCCTCTCAACATTGCTTGTTTACATGGGATAAGATCAAAAGGAAAAGGAAAGAAACAACTGGATTCATGATTTTCTCACAGAAAAGGCAGCTGAGATATAAGGGACATCTCAGGAAACAGGATGAGCTGTTTATGTACCCATAACCATGTGAACTTTGACCTGCCTTAATCTTTGGAATTGGTCTCTTCAGCGTATAGCACCTAGGTAGAAATGAACAATAGAAAGAAATTATATAGTGTCAAGTAGTTAGAAATCTGTGTATGTGTGAGTGTGTATATGAAAACAAAAAGCTTCTCTTTATTCATTCTTCCTCAGTCACAGCTTTTTTTCCTTGAGACTCCTTTCTTCTTCAGAAGGAAAGAGGATGATATTGGCTATCTACCACATCAAGAAAACAAACCTATGGAATGTGTAAGTACAGAGCCATCTGGCTGCTTGTCCACTTTCACACAGGTTGTAAGGGTCACTGAGAGCCCTCAGAAGGCTGTTGATACCCAACTCTGACAGGAAACACTTGATCTGGTCCCAGTGGTCCCCAGACAAGAGGCATGTTACTTCTCTGAGCCTGGTGGTCATTGATGGTACCAATGGAGCAAACAAAATGAAGTACTTTTTTACAGGTAGACATGAAGAGTGGTGTTAGCTGCTGTTGGACTAGCTGCCATTCTGTACACTACAATGTTCTGTAGCAACTAGAGGATCTAGCTCCCAACCCCCGCTCTGCTACTTAGGTACTCATTTGACCTGAGGCAAGTTACTTAACATCATTGGCCTCAGTTTCCTAACCTGTAAAATGAGGAGGATGACCTCAAAGGTGCCTTGTAACTTAAATTATGACCAAAGGCTTTTAGATCAGTAACTTCTGTTCCTCCTTTTAACTTTTGAATAAAACCATAAAGCTATAATGTTAATCAATAAATATTTATTAGGCACCTATTATATGCCAGGCACTGTGCTAAGCTTTGGGGATACAAAAAGAAGTAAAAGATAGTCTCTGCCCTTAAAGAGCTCATGATTTAATGGGGGAGACACATACAAACTAACATATACAAAGTGAGCTATTTACAGGATAAATAGGAAATAATTAACAGAGGGAAGGCACTGGAATTAAGAGCAGTTGGGCAAGGCTTCCTGTATAAAGTGGGATTTTTATTGGGACTTAAAGGAAGCCAGGCTGAGTGTAGGAGGGAGAATATTCAAGGCATGGGGGACAGTCAGTCAGAGATAATGCTGGGAGCTGAGGGTTGCAGTGTCTTGTTGGTAGAACAACCAGGAAGCCAGTGCCACTGGATGGGAGAGTACAAGTTGGGGAGTAAATTGTAAGAAGACTGGAAAGGTAGGAAAGGGTTAGGTGATGAAGGGCTTTGGATGTCAAACAGAGCATTTTGGTTTTGCTCCTGGAGGCAATAGAAAACCAGTAGAGTTTATTGAGCAGCAGGGATGACATGATGAGACCTATGTTTAAGGCAAAATGTTTAAGTGGCTGAACAGAGGATGGATTGGAATAGGGAGAGACTTCAGGCAGACAGAATCGCCAGCAACACTATTGTAATAATCAATAAATAAGGGGATAAAGGCCTGTACTAGAGTAGACATGTCAGAGGAGAGAAGGGGGTGGTATTCCAGAAATGTTGTAAAGGTGAAATTAGACAGCTTGGATGTGGTTGGGATGGGGAAGGGGTGAGAGATAGTGAGGAGGTCAGGATGAATCCTAGATCGTGATACTGAGACATTGGGAGAATGGTATTGCCCTCTATAGTAATACAGAAGGTGGTGGTGAGGTGGTGGGTTTAGGGGAAAAGATAATGGGATCTGTTTTAGACATATTGAGATGTTTAATCTGTCTATTAGATATCCTATTTAAGATCCGATATCGGAGGTCAGTGGAAGATTGGGGTAGGGAAGGTAGACTTGAGAATCATCAGCAGAGGAATGATAATTAAATCCATGGAATGGTAATTAAATCACCAAGTGAAGTAGTATAGAGGGAAAAGAGAAGACGTCCCATGACAGAACCCTGAGATACACCTACAGTTAGAGGGTATGATCTGGAGGATAGAGAATAATTAAATTAATTTCTATTTACAGAATGATAATTCTAGAAAAAAAAACACCTTAGAGCTTACCTAGTCTAATTCTTTTAATACAGTTTAAGAAACTGAAGCCTGGTAAAGGGAAGTGACTTATTCAAGGTCACACAGGACTATGACTCAGATCTATAGACATTGAATTCAGTGTTCTTTATTATGATAACTGAATTTTAAAAAAGTATTTTATGGTGTTGAGGGCAATAGCATCCTTCCAGTCCCTCAGGCTAACAATATAGGAGTTCTGCACTTCTCAGCATCTCTCACACCCCATATGCAACCCATGGCTGAGGCCTGTCAATTCACCTACTTTGTACCCATGACAGCTCAGTGAAGGGACAGAAAGAAGGGAGCTATGATATAACTTCTAGCCTAAGTAAGTGCTTAATAAATGTATGAAGAAGGAAGGGAGGGAGGAAGGAAGGGGGGGAGGGAGGAAGGAAGGAAGGAAGGAAGGGAGGAAGGGAGGGAGGGAGGAAGGAAGAAAGGAAGGAAGGAAGGAAGGAAGGAAGGAAGGAAGGAAGGAAGGAAGGAAGGAAGGGAGGGAGGGAGAAAGGAAGGAAGGAAGGAAGGAAGGAAGGGAGGGAGGGAGGGAGGAAGGAAGGAAGGAAGGAAGGAAGAAAGGAAGGGAGGGAGGTATGGAGGAAGGAAGGAAGGAAGGAAGGAAGAAAGGAAGGGAGGGAGGGAGGGAGGGAGGAAGGGAAGGAAGGAGGGAAGAATGGAGGAAGGAATGCAACCATTTTAACACATCTACTATGTGCCAGGAACTGTGCTAAGCACTTCACAAATATAATCTCATTTAATCTTCCAAACAACCTTGGGAGGTAGGTGCTATCAATATATCCATTTATAGGTCAGGACACTGGGGTAGACAAAATTTAAAGGACTTGCCCAGGGTCCTTTTCTTCCCCTTCCCTTTCCCCTTCCCTCCTTCCTTTCTTCCTTCCTTCCCTCTTTCCCCAATCGGCAAACATGGAAAATAGAGAAATAAAATATATGAAGTACTTTGCAATGTGGTAGAAGCTGCTCTAAGGCAGTATTACTATAATTGTTATGTATTTTCATAAAATGTGAATAAGAATGTGTAAAGTTATCCTCTTAGCCTTTGTACTTTTAGTACACTTATTGCAGATTTTGAAACAGTTTTCAAATATTAAAAAAGAACTGTGAAGTAATATAGGAATGATAAAGGGAACATGCCAACATATTTTAAATTCCTATGTTTTTATATTTTCAGTAAAATGCCATATTAATATGTGCTCACAATTATTTCTGAATAGTAGAGTACTATATTGAATATATGTCCATTTGCACACACACACACACACACACACACACACACATACACGCACACATACACGTACACTTACTTCCCTCACTGGTTATGCTTTGGAAGGTAGCGGATACATATTAAAGTTATCCCTGCCCCCTCCCACAAGAGACTTTAAATATAGTCCATTTCTTAGCTAATAAAGATTTATTAACATAATACCTTTTTATTCTGTGAAAACTGAAATAGTTTTCATTTTCCTTTCTTCTTTTACATCTTGCAGTATGCCTCTCTGACTCTCACTCTCTTTTGCTCTTGCTATCTTTCTTTTCCTCACCTTTTTTCCTCTTTGCAAGTCATTTAACTTCTTTCTGCCTCAGCTTCCTGAACTGTAAAATGGTTATATAATAATAACACCTACTTCGAAGAGCTGTTGTGAGGATCATAGGAGATAATTGGAAAGCACTTAGCAAAGTGCCTGGCACATAATAAGTACTTAAAAATCCTTATTCCAATGTATTAAGTCCCATTTCCTTCACCCTAGTCCACACTATTACATTTGAAGTCCATCAAAACACCATGATTAATGTCCTGCCCTTGATAGTAACAAGATATGCGACCTTGGGCAAGTCACTTCACCTTATAAATCTCATCTTCTAATTTGTTGAATGAAAAGTTGGATTAGATCAGTGATTCTCAAACCATCTCTGGCATATTTTTCTTTATGTGTATCAGTATCTATATTATCACTTTAACCCAGGTTTTATATGCATATAGATGTTTACATCTATATGCATATTCACATATATATATATACATATGTACATGTATATACTTATAAGTTTATTAGATTTAATCTTACTTATATTTAATAGTATGTGTACATATCATTTACGTATATACATACCCATTTGGCATATCTTGTATATATTTACACATACATGTACATATTTTCCATTTTGTCTTTATATCCCTGGCTCCTAGAACATAGTGGGCGCTTAACAAATGCATCTTGGATTGAATTGGATAGATAAGTTTTATGCTTTTCTTATAAGATTTCTTATAGGATTGGAGGAATATATAATGTAACAATATTAAAATGTGGCAGATATATGAATATATTTAAATATATGTATTTATAATATATATTAAATATATTATGTAGTTTATTAAATAATGCAATATAGTAATATAATATAATAATATAATATAGTAAACAAAATAATATATAGCTTAGTAAACAATATAATATAGTTGTCAATATAATACATAGCTTAGTAAATAATTTAATATGATACATTCAATAGTCAATTATAATATTCATCTCACTCATATTCATTTAACAACTATATTCACTGAGCTCCTTGCTATGCTACATAGAACATATAAGTAGGCTAGATATTTTTTCACATTAAATAGTGACATTAGAAGAAATGAGGAAGTTCTTTGTTGAAGTTCACTTTTGACACGTTCTGTGTGCCCCGGGCAAATCATTTCACGTTTCAATGCTCTGGGCAGCTTAGACTATAAGTTATAAAGAATTGCCAGCCCACATTAGTAGAAGGAATTTCCTCACACTGTAATACCCAACACCGATGACATCACTTGTCCAGTCCCTGACTCCTAAACAGCAATATCAATTTGACATCAATACAGGAAACATTGTGTACTGAACTATTTTTTCTAATCAACTATTGCATACTTAGTTGTAAACATTTTAGGAATATACAGGCTGTGTGGCACTTCACATATGCTGCTTATTATACACTGGCTGAAACAAGGCAATATTAACTATTGTCCCTCATGCCATAGACTGTACCAAAACAAATGGAGAACCCATGCAACCTACATAAACATTATTATTGTTGTGGAAGAATTGGAAGGTATAACAACATCCTAGGACCCAAGAAACCAAGCTACGATGAGCTAAGCTTTCAGCAGGGCTCATGTATATTGAAATAGTCTATTTTTGCAAGATATACTTATGGTATTATGAGACTGTGAAGGACAGAAGTATCCAAATGTCTAGTGTGTTCATTAAGTACTCTAGGGATCCATAGGTGGGAGGAAGGGTGAACATATGCTGGGTAGTGGAGAAAGAATGGAATCTCTCTCCCTAGCCAGAACATAATATGCTCTTAGACTGTTAGAAAAGGAGAGACCTTAGTAATTGTCTAGCTAAATGCTCTTATTTTATAGTTGAGGTGATGACAGCTCGATGACAGTCAAATGACTCATTTAAGGTTACACAGCTAGTGACCAATTTGTGAAGGGAATACATGTATCCTGATTCTAAGTTCAATGCTCTTCCCATGACACCCATTCAACTCAATTCAACAAATATTTATTACTACATACAAAGTACTATGCTAGACATTGGGGACACATAGAAGGAATAATAATCATTGCACTGCAGGCATTTCCATTCTATTGGGATGGCCATGGTATACAACATGTACCCAGATAAATAAACACAAAGTATATTAAAATTGTGCCAGGAGGAAGCACGGTCTAATAACTAGGATGTCATCAGGAAGGGCCCCATGATGGAGATGTCACCTGAATTGTGATTTGAAGGAAGATAGATAAGGTGGAGATGAAGAAGGAATGTGTTACAGACATGGTGGACTATTTGTGGAAAGTCATGGAAGGAGGCTGGAAATGGGATGTCATGCATGAGTAACAGCACATTTGATTAAGGTGAGATGGATAGACAAAACATTCAGTAAGTACTTACTGTGTGGCAGTCAATGAGTACAGGCATACAAATATAAATACCAGGTGTGTAAATACAGGTAAGCAGGACAGTCTCTGCCCTTGTAGTGTCTACTTTCTAATGGGGGAAGATAAGAAATAGCGGTTTTGTGACCCAAGTAGGGGCATCATGAGGACAAAGCTAATAAATGGACTGGAGAGCTGGGCTCTGACAAGAGATGATAAAACCTTACCTATCAGAGCCAGGGAGTGTATGAAAGGGAGAAATATGAAATACGACAGCAAAGCTAGGTGAGAGCCAGTTTGTAGAGGGCTTCAGATATGAAGTGAAAGATTTGTATTATATGCTAAAAACAATGGGAACACACTAAGATTTTTTTGTGTAGGGGAATGATGGGATATATGTTTTATGTATATATACTTGACAGTTGTGTGGAGGATAGATTGGAAATTAGGAGTCTATTGCAGTAGTTTAGGTGAGAGGTGATGAGAGATTGGGTTACAGAGGGAGCCCTTTGAGTGGAAAATGGAGAAATGATGAGGGGGTCAAATTAATAAGATTTTGCAACCCTTTGGATATGAGGGTGAGAGAGAGGGATGAGCTGAGAATGACTTCAAAGTTGAGAACCTGGGTGACTGGAAGGATGGTGGTTTCCTCAACCATAAAAAGGAAGTTTGGAAGAGGGATTTTGTTGTGGGGGAAATCTAATAAATTCCATTTTAGACAAGTAGACTTTGATTAAGTATTTATTAATGTGTACACTCGGCATTGTGCTGGAACTGCAAAAATAATAGTTGTCTATTCTTTCATGGAATTTCATATCCCTGGAGGAAAAGGATATAAAGTAGAAAGTGATAGAGGCCATAAGTATGGCAAAAATACTTTTTAAAATGATTAGCTTACTAAATATTTGTTGAACTGCCTTGAGTTAAATATCTCCTTTGCCCTAAGATGGAAAAAATATGACCTAGATAATAGTTTTGCTATATGGATTTGGGACCTGGTTGAGTGACCAATTAATAGGTCAATGTTACTTTGGAAGCTCACTAAAGGAGTGCTCCCAGAAGTGTTTAGCTTTGTGATGTTTAACCTTTTTTTTTTTCCCAGTGGTTGGATAAAAGGATAGGTGGCTTGCTTATTCAAATGGCTGATGTATACAATTGGGAAGGATAGCTAACATGTTGGATGACAAAATCAGGGTGCAAAGAGATCCTTACTAGTTAGAATGTTGGGCTATTTTAATGAGATGGATTTAATGGAAATAAATGTAATGTTTTACACTAGGGTCCAAAAAAATCAATGGCAAAAGTACAAAATGAGGGTAATATGACTATGTACCAGTTCATCTAAAAGATGTGCTTTTAATTTTAATTTTTGGTGGATTACAAGCTCAGTTTTATTCAACAGTGTAATATGGAAGCCAAGCAAACAAAATTATAGTAATCTTAGTCTTCATTAAGAGAAGAACAATGTCTAGATTAGAAAAAAGGAAGCAATAGTATTCTTGAATTTTGCCCTGATCAGTCTACATCTGAAATAGTCTGCTTAGCTTTGGGTACTATATTTTAAGGTCAATGTTAGTAAACTGGAGACTGTTTATAAGTAGGTGTCCAGGATGGTATAAGGTCTTGAGATTACATCATGATTAGATTTGTTCTGTTTGGCCAATTAGAGAAGTGGGCAGTAATTGCAGCGAACCAAGTTACAGGCTTGATGTAAAAGAAAAAAAAATCCCCCTCATTGCCATCTTTAAGTATATATTGGATGACTACTCATTGGGCACATGGTGGAAAGGAACCCTTTGTCAGATATGGATTGGACAGAATGACCTCGAGGTCTTCTCCAACACCAACATTTTTTTGAACTATGATATTACTTGTAAGATATTGTTCTGGTTTCTGATGATGGAAAGATTTAAAAAATGACACGGTCTCTGTATTCCATGAAAATATATTCTACAGATGGATGATATGATGAATAATAATTAAGGTAGGATTTTTGGTGTCAAAGAAGAGGTTCAAACATAATTTTTCTAGGAAAATTTGAGTAAGGGAAGAACAGTAATGGCTGGGTTATAATGGAAGACTTTATAGGGCTGGTGGCATGTGCCCTAAGTCTTGAAGAAATTTAAGAATTCAAAAAAGGTGGCTATTAAGAAGGAGTATATTTCAGGCATGGAGAACAATTTATGAAGGCACAGAAGGAGAAGGTGGCATTTCAAGTTCAGGGGATTAGTAGTAGTACAGTTTGGCTAGAATGTAGTGTATATGAAGGAGGCTAATGTGAATGAAAGGACAAGTTGGAATCCGGATGTGAAGGATCTTAAGTGCCAGGCCAAAGAGATTATAACTGACATCATAGTAATAGGGATATATTGGATTTAGGGGAGCAACAGAGATAGGCCTGTGGATTAGGAAGATTATGTTGATAACTATAAGAAGTATATGCTATAAAGGGAAAAGTCGGGATCTATGGAGGCAGGTGAGGAGGGGAACCAGGAACAGAGAGTATGGATCAGTTCTAGGGCTGAAGTGATCTTGCAGGAGAATGAGGTTCCCGAGGCTGATGGAGTTCAGAAGAGTACACTCCATTGAGCAGAAAGACAGAAAGAAAATAAACAAATAAACAAACAAACAAACAAACAAATAAATAAATGAGAAAATAAATAAATAGATGTAAGAAAGAAAGAAAGAAAGAAAGAAAGAAAGAAAGAAAGAAAGAAAGAAAGAAAGAAAGAAAGAAAGAAAGAAAGATGAATTTGTGGGACTGCTATGTATGTACCAGTCACTATGGTAGGTCTTGGCAATGCAAATACAAAAGTGAGACAGTATTGGACCTCAAGGAAGTAAATATTCTAATGGGGGAGACAATATATCAGGGGGAATGGTAAAGCCAGGGAAGATAATTTTGCTTGGGGGAGTCATAGGAATTGTGAGTGGGCTTATAGGACAACCAGTTGTCATTCCTTTCCCCCTATCAATGATAATACTGATTTGGTTATTGCTCTCAGACCAAGTGATTGAAAATGAAAATGAAGTGATATTGTTTGAATACAGACTGAAGTGTATTCTTCCTTCCTTCCTTCCTTCCTTCCTTCCTTCCTTCCTTCCTTCCTTCCTTCCTTCCTTCCTTCCTTCCTTCCTTCCTTTTCTTTTCTTTCTTTCTTTCTTTCTTTCTTTCTTTCTTTCTTTCTTTCTTTCTTTCTTTCTTTCTTTCTTTCTTATTTTTTCACATATCTTTGATTTATCATCATTATAATATTGTTCCCAATAATTATTATCTAATGCTACCCATCCTTTTCAATGGAGTTCAGATAGACATGTGCCTGAAACAAGTTGCTATCCTGCTATTATTCCTTTATATTTGATGTTCTATGGACTGTTGTATGCTGGATCACATAAATGCTTTTTGTAGTTGAATAAAAGCATTAGGATGTAAGGTCCTCCTTTCTGGGCTTCTAAAAGCATCTTTGGCACAATTCCAATGTCTGATAGGACACTGTGAATTATGCACATGCATTTCATTCTGTTCCCACACAATTTGCCTCTCTTCAGCCACGTCTCTATAATTTGCATGTTTTTCATTTTACGTAGCCGGAAGATTATGAGTATTTGGGATAGTGACACACATTACAAATGTTATTTTTATAAATCAGAGTTATGTCTGAGCAATTGAGGGCAGTTGTTAGGTCTGTGATGATGGTCTGGTTCCAATACAATTTGTTGTTAGAGTAGTCTATTTTTTATTTTGATGTCTGTATCTGTATCTGTAAGGATTTATCATCCATCCTTCTGTCAGAAGAAGGAAAAAAAGTGAGCTGCCAAATGTATACTTCTGGCCAACATGTCCCGTTTTGCTAGGTATTTGCTAAGTGTGGATTTTGCAGCCTGAAGTGATGTCAGTCAATAAGCTTTTATTATTTATTTCAACATTGATTATATAAAAGATAATGATAATGATAATCAATTTAGAATACAAAAGGAAATGAGGAAGACAGTACCATATAACACATCTCCCCTGCAGTTCCTTTCTCCCATTGGTGAGTTTCTCCTGGGGCCTACATTTTAGGGAAGCATCCAGCCTGGCCATCCTCATCTCCTTTCCCAGCTGTACTTCTGACTCTTTAGACTTTGGACTTTGTCACCATGCTGGGAACTATGTTAGGGACTGGGGTTATAAATAGAAGCAAAAATAGAGACAGACACTGCCTTCAAGGTGCTCACATTCTAATAGGGGAAGATGACACATAAAAGGAAACTAAAAAGCGGTAGGGGAGGAGGGGAAGTTATCCTCACAGGGACATAGTGGTAACATCCAAGGTCTGAGGTATCAGAAGCATAGCTGAGAAAGGGCCAGGGGATGGCCAGCCTGGGTTCTTCCCTAAAAGGTAGACCCCAGAAGAAACTCACCAATGGAAGAAGTGGTCTGAAAGGGAGGAGAGATGTGTTGTACTGTCTCTGCCGTTTCTTTATGTATGCCAAATTGATGACTACAATTATTATCATTAATTGATGATGAAACACCTTCTTGGGAATGAGCATAGGGATAGAGGTAAGGACTGGACTAGGGGTGGGGAACCTGTGGCCTCGAGGCTGCAGGTTCCCCACCCTTGACATAAGTACAGTGAACAAATAGGCAGGGAAACTCCCTCTAACCACTTATGTTGGCCCTTATTGACTTAAACAATTATTTGAGAAGTTAAATTTTTCAATTCAATTCAATAAACATTTGCTAAGACCTCTACGTGCTAAACACTGTGCTGAGTGCTGGGAATGCAAGTTATGATGAGGAAAGTCCTTACCTTAAAAGAAGCTTATAATCTACAGGGGATGATACACAAAAGGAAGCTGGAGAGTTGGAGAGGGCACCAAGGGACATCCATGGTGGTGGGGGAGGGGGAGAATGATGTTCCCTGGAGTACAAATAAAGCTGATGGAAAGTGGATAGTTGGCTGGAAAGTTCAAATTCCAGCCTTCTCTAAAGAAAATTTTGGGGAGGAGTTTGGTGCTCCACTCTACAATCCTCCAATCAGAGGGGAGAGGCAACTGAGATAATTGAGAAGTTGCTGAGAATCCAGAGCTAAGTCCCTCACCAGGGTGATGAGATTTCAATTGTTATTCCCAGGGTTACACATAGGTAGCTAGGTGGTACAGTGAATAGAGAGCAGGGCCTGGAGTCAGGAAGACCAGAGTTCACATATGGCCTCAGACGCTTACTAGCTCTATGATCCTGGGCAAATAATTTAACCTTGTTTGTCTTAGTTTCCTCATCTGTAAAATGAACTGGAGAAGGAAATGGCAAATCACTCCAGGATCTCTGCCAAGAAAACGTAACCACCACCACCAAAAAATTAATCAGAGGCAGGATTTGAACCTAGGACTTTCTGATTTTGAAGCTGATTGTATGCACTCAACCAAGCTGCTTCTGGATCTGACCATATTGGTAATAGCAGGCAAAGTAGACATTTATCAGAACTATTATCCTTGGGGCAAGGAAAAGATAACAATGAAAGAGGCTTGTAAGATTCTTCTCAAAATCTTCACAAAGACCACCCCAACCCCAAGCCATATGGTATTAACAGAGATAGTTCTCATATACTGACCATAATGATCTCACGATTTGTAGAGATGTCTCCTTCTGCAGTTTGGGCAACTGGAGATCCTAATCATCTCTTGTCAACAAGGCATAAAATGATAAATTAGTATGAAGCCACTAGGGCTCGGGCAATGGATTCTTGGGACTCATCCTGAGTGATCTGGTGAGGTCGGGTTTGTTTTGCTCGTTCAGGATCATTTCTTTTGCTCCTCCAATGGCTTCACATCATCATAGCACAAACAGACCAGATGACCTCTCACCTGCCTTCCCTTTGATTAAGTCTCATTTTGTAGCAAAACTATGACTAATGTCTCTTCCTTTGCCTTCAATAAACTATTGGATAATCTGTCTATTATGCCTACTATCCTCTTGCCCCAACACACTATTGGTGTTTAGTTTGGATCCCCTGGAATGGGGGTGAACATTATATCTCTAACCTCCTAGGAAGCCCTGCTTCTTGGCAGGGCTGGTGGAGGTGCTTGTGTTTTCACAGCTGTTTGTACTTGGAGACGACTTAGCTGTGGTTGTGAAGGTTCCCCCCTCACTAGTTCATCAGTGAGCCCACTGTGTGGTGGGGGCTTGGAGCTGTTAACGGGTAATATGGAGGGAAGGCTAAATTAATCATTTATGCTTTATTTATGCTCCCTCCCACCTTGGAGCAAGACAAGCAGATGCCAGCATTTCTCAGCCCATGGCTGTCCAGGTGACATGACATTCCATAACTAGTGGTGACACCCATCCCCAATGTTACATGTTAATGGGGCCAACTAGAGGGAGGAAATATGTAGACCTTCACTGAGCTGGCAGGTCTGTATGCCTCTTGGTAAGAATTTCTCCCTCTTCAATGTGAATCTAGAAACCCCATAACTTTGGAAGCAAAATACCAATAGAATATTGTCTCATTATTGTCTTTGTTACAGAGTGTGGTCCTTTTTATAATGGCTGCTTTTTTTTTTTACATCACTACTTGAATACAAATCAAGACACCTGAGTTCTTGTGCTTACACTTGCTAGATGCACAAATCACTCAACCTCTCACAGATTCTTTCTTTATCTGTAACATGATGATGTTAATACTCACATCACCTATGAATGAGTTATGTATACACACAAAGAAACACATACATAATTCTGAGTATTAATTATGGAAATTGTCAAACTTGGAGGGGAATAGATTATAAGGCCCTAGAATATGATAAATTTAGCACCAAAATGTCACAATAGAAAGGTACCTTTCGAATATCACTTTTAAAAAGTGACTAATGCTTGCTCTAATTAATCAGAAGTGGTCTGGCTTTCATATTCAAACCAGGTATGATCCAGTCATATCCAAGGACCAATTATTTTGACTTAATTCCTAAAGAATTATTTAGAAATGGCTAATGGGTTGGATGCCAAAGAATCAAATGATTTTTTTTTTTGCCTTCCCAACTGATAGACGCATTGGGGAAAGATCATAGATTTGGAATTATATGGATCCTTGGAGGTCACCAAATTCTACTTCCTCATTTTACAGATGAGAAAATTAAATCCAAGAGAAGTTAAGTCACATGTCTAAGGCTCTTAGGGATTTGAAATTAGATCTTATGACTCAAAGTTCAGTATTCTCACTTCAATGTTCTTTCCATTTCAAGTTGCCTCCTATACGTGCATCTTGAGTGGGAAAGACTTCAAGAAGAAGAATAAAAGTTATTAGATTGTAAACTCTTCATGGGCAGAGGTTATGTGATTGTCTATCATCACATGCCCAGAGGGTAGCATAATACTTTGGAAAGACTTGGTCCTTAATACATATATGTTGAATGAAATTGAATTGAATTGGCTGCAGTCACGGTGGACTCGAGGTGGATACAAAACACTGTTACTTTGGCCCAGATTGCCTTCAGAGAAAACCTATTTCTCTATCTCAAGCATGGTTTAATTATCCACAGGCCATCCTTGAAGCTGGTTAAACAGAGCAAAGCACTTTATCGACTTTCATTTCTTTGACTATAAAATTCGCTGACATTTTGAGGACTTTATAGAAACTCCATCTTGAGAGCACACTTCACACACTTCTCTAGCCAGGCCAAGTTCAGCATTATTCATGTTTTACATCTCCTGCAGGGATTTGCAGGAAATACTCCTTAAATGTCTTTGGAGGACCCCTGCGTGGAAATTGGACATTCACTACATACCAGAAAATGGTCATCTGTTAAGTTTGAAATGATGTTTTCATTGCATGTTTTGTGTATTAATTTTCCCTTTTTTGAATTTTTGTGCTTGTAACTTTCGTGAAATCTTAAACTGCTTATTACTGTCTAATACCCAGTTAAAACATCAAGATAGACATTATTTATTTTAATGATTCATATAATACAGCAATGAAAGACAGGCAACTACTGTGAAGCTGTTAGGGATTTGCATGAAAAAATACAGTAAGTGTTTCAGATAATAAATATAGTAAATATGTATTTCAGAGAAAGAACTTACATCTACTTAGAACAGGGAATTGCTGAGATGCCTCTGAGACTAATTTAATTAGTCATTTGTTATTTTTCCCTTCCAAATATGGTGGAATTCCTTTTGTAAAATTAAAAAGTTATATTATTTTTACATCATTGCCATTCCTGAATGCCATTCCTCTAAAGAACCCTCTCTTATAACCAAGTGTAGTTAGACAAAACATAGTGACACATTTACATCTTCCCACAGCATACGTCTCATTCTACTCTTGTTATCTATTGCCTCTGTACTCAGAAGAAAAGATGAAGGTGTTGTCATTGAGGTCCATTGTTCACTGCATGGATATTAAGTTCTGAAGTATTTTAATGTTGTTTTTATATGAATATTCAAACTGTGAGCATTTTGGTATAAATAAGGACTTACCCTCCATAATTAACTTCCTTGGGAGCAATTGCCAGAAGGATATTCTTCAGCTCTGTTCTTTTGGCCTCATTCTTCCATAATGAATTTTTCCAGACACCTTCATTTTGAAGAAAGACCCAGACCAGCCATGTCTGGACTTTGTCTCCATGTCCCCAGAATGGCATCATTGTCCTCTTTTGTTTTTCATTTCCTTTTTATATATTGTCTTCCCCAGTTAGAATGCAAGCTTCTTGTGGGCAGGGGCTACCTTTCTTTTTGTTTGTATTTATTTAGTACTTAGTATAGGGAATGGCACATAATGTATGTAGGTACTTAATGAATGTTTGTTGACTTGGCTTAGTTGGTGCATTTCCTGTTAAAATATACTGTCTTATGATGGGGTTTGCATGATCACTATTGACACAATGGAGAATTCAAATCCCATAGAGCTATTGAATTTTAGAGCTGAAAGGGGATCTTAGGGATTATCTAATAATCTCATTGTAGAGAGGAGGAAACTAAAACCAGAGAGGTAAAGACATTTCACTCCCTGTGGTCATATAGCTAGTGGATGAAGAGCTAAGCCCAAATCCACAAATTCTGACTTCAAGTCTAGTCATCTTACTACATTTGGAATGGCAATTGCTTGTCAGTGGGGGCATTCATAGCTCTCCAAAATCTGGCTTTAGTCTGTTTGTCTGGCTCTGTTTCTTGCTACTCCTCATTTGTCTACTTCACCCAAATTGGACTCTTCTCTTTCTATGTCAGTGGCTGTGCTTACACCTATCCTAAGGATCTATGTATATGTATATGTTTTGCCTATATTTACATCTATCTATATCTATATCTATATCTATATCTATATCTATATCTATATCTATATCTATATCTATATCTATATCTATATCTATATCTATATCTATATCTATATCTATATCTATATCTATATCATCTATATCTATATGTAATTTTTCCCTAACAGAATCTATGGCTCTTGAACAAATCATTTTCTTATGTCTTTGTATCCTCAGCACCCAGAAAAGAGCCTGGCATGTGTTTAATAAATGCTTGATGATCAATTGTTCAACAGTTTCGATTGAATGGACTCCTTCCCTTTCTTCTCATCACCTACTGAAATCCTTTTCTACAAGACCTGACTCGACTACTGCTTACCTATAAATCCTCTATTGTTTGCCCCATTTGAATTGATCTCTCTCACGTTAGGGTATTTCTCTTTGTATTTATTGTCTAATTTACATAATATTTTGCATGCATTTATTACCTTTTCAACTGTTGTTCAGTCACTTCAGTCATGTCCAACACTTTGTGACCCCATTTTGGGTTGCCTTGGCAAAGATACTGGAGTGGTTTGCCATTTCCTTCTTTAGCTCATTTTTCAGATGAGGAAACTGAGGCAAATGAGGTGAAGTGACTCGCTCAAGCTCATAAATCACTTTACAGGCATTGCCTCAGTCAAAGTGAGAACTCAGAAAGACCTGAACTTAAAAAGACCAAGGTCTGTCACTATCTATATCTTACCATTGGACCCAGATGGCTCCAGAGGAGAAAGTGAGGCTGGTGACTTTGCACAGCCCTTCCTCACTTAAATCCAATTCACTTGCAAGTGATGGCATCACCTTCCTGATGTCTTGGTCCTCTTCAAGAATGAAGGACAAACAACAATAATAACAACAGTTAGTAAGTGTCTGAGACTAGATTTGAACTCAGGTCTTCCTGCCTCCAGACACAGTGCTCTATCCACTGTACCACCTAGCTGTTCTATCCTCATGAATGGATTATAAATTATATGATTGCAGGAACTATGAGATTTTTAGCCTTATATCCCCAGCACCTTGCATATACTTCATAGCTTCTCAGCTCTGGAGCTGCTTTCTCTGTGAAGTCTTCCCTGATTCCCACAGTGATAAATGTTCTATCCCTCTGTAACTGGCTTTTAAAAATTCTCTGTAGTTGAGCTCTGTACTTCTGCAACTGACTTTTTTTTAAATTATGTAGATGAATGCATGTTGCATAAATCAAGTGAGGTAGAGATTTCCTTTCTGGAAGACAGCCTAGCTATTGCTTCTGAACTTGGTCTTTGCTCTGCTACCCTCTCAGCTTTTCTGATTCCAACCTACCTCATTGACTGTGTATCAATCTGTCCTTCCTTTCAGCCAGAATTGGCTCCTCTTGTGCTCCCTCTGTTCTTCACTCATGAGAAACCTCAGGTCCTGATCCCACCTGAGAATCAAGAAATGTCAGAACTGGAAGAGACCTCAGAGGTCACAGAATTGTAGAGCTAGAGCTAGAAGATACCTTAGAGGTTATCCAGCCCAATACAATCATTTACAGATGAGGAAACTTGGCTCTGATAGGTGACATGTAAATTGTTTAAGGGCACAGTCAGTGACCATGTGCCGCAGCCACAGACTGGCACTAGTAAGTGCCAGAGTAATGATTCAAACTTAGATCCTTGGACTCCAAGTTGGCTTGCCCAGTCTTATATTATACGTCCTCAATATTTCTCTGATCCATCCCTTTCTCTCCATTTATATGGCCACCCATTCAGTCCTTCACCACTTCTCATTGTAGCCTCTTAATTATTCTCTCTGCCTCTATTCTCTCCCCTTCCTTATCTCTTTCCCATAAAGCTATTAAGTTGATGTTCCTAAATCAAATTTCAGTCCTTCTTATTTTCCATGATTATTGAGTTCCTCTTGGTACATATCCCTGGGATCCATGTTCAGCTTGCTTGATGAAACTGTTTTTGGATCCATTGCCTGTAGCAATTACACAGGGCTCCATACCTCTACTGCATTACTTAATAGAAATATCCTCCAGCCTACCTTTGCCATCCACCCTTGATGGGATAGATACCTGCTTCCCATTTCAATAAACTTCACATAGTTTTTCTGAGCTGGAACCTTCCTCTCTTCATTAGTTATCATTTGTACCTTCTGAGGCCAGGTCTAACAATGTCTAACATTTTCATATCTGCAGACTCAGGATCAGTCATGTGTCTAGTTTGGATCAAATGTAGATCTGGTGAAGTCAAATGCATTCAAATTTAAGGTGGCATAAAATTAACTGAGATAGGCAATATATTGACTGACAAACTCAAAATTGAAAAAAAAATCTTGCATGGCTACAACATCAAACTAGATCAAGTAAAGTGAAATTGAATCAGAAATGTAAAGTCTTACACTTTGACTTAAAAAAAATTAGTTCATCAGTATAAGAAGGGAGAGACAGAGCTAGACAATAATGAGAAATCAATCCAGGTATTTTAGTAGATGGAAACTTTAATTGGAGTCGACAATTTCATGTGGTAGCCAAAAAAAAAAAAAGATAACATCATCATATGGTGGATTAAGATACACATCTAGGGCTAAGGTGGTGATAGTTCTGGCTATATCCTATCAGACCTCATCCATAATTTTGTGCTCAGTTCTGAGTACCACATTTTAAGAAGGGTATTAACAAGTTAGAGAGTATCCAAAAGAAGGCATACAGGACAATAAAGAGCTTCCAAATAATGTCATGAGGATCTATTTAAGGAACTGAGTACATTCAGTTTGTAAAAGAACACTCGGAAGAAACAGGTTAATTATTTTCAATTATTTGAAAAGCCAACAAATGTAGATATCTCATAAACACCTGAACTCAACGTGTGCAATAAAGAATTCATCATCAGCTATGATTTTAACAAACTTCCCCAATATATAAGGTCTTTGTATCACATGATGATTGTCAGACTTTTGAAACTTTCTAAGATATACCAGGTGTCCCAAAAGTTTTGGCAAAAGCTTTGAACTGCTCTAAGACTTTTGGGACACCGTATAGATTAACTATGTCCTAAGTAACAGTTCAAATGATGTTGGAAAAAAAACCCTTTTTTTAGTTATATATACACCAGAGCTACTTCAGTGTTCTTGGTTTTAGAAGTTTTAAATACAGTATATGGCTTTAGAAGAATGAAAATGGGTGAGATAGTTCTGAAGTATTTAATAAGCAAATACCTTGGCCCCCTTTCATTTTGGTATAAGGCTGTAAACTTCATGAAACTTTGTAAAGGAGGAAGTAAAGCAAATATTGAGAGGAAAATAAAACTTTACTTTTTAAAAAAAGAATTCATCTTTCCCCCAAACACATCCCTCTCCCTCATTTTCTTATTTCTGTTGAGAGTACTGCTCTTCTTCAACTTGGTAATTTGGCTACCTAGGAGTTGTCCTGTGCTCTTCACTCTTCCATTCTCTTTACTTATTCTCAGTATCCAATCAGTTACCCAATCTTATATTCTGCATCCTCAGTGTTTCTCTTATCTATCCTTTTTTTCTCTATTTACAAAATCACCCATTCAATCCTTCACTACCTTACAGTAGCCTCTTATTTTCCCTGACTCTAGTCTCTCTCCTTCACAATTCCTAATTTTTCATAAAGCAACCCAGTTGATGCTCCTAAATCAAAGGTCAAATCGTGTCACTCTCCTCAGGAAGGTCCTGTAGCTTTCCATTTCCTCTAGTATTAATTACAGGATCCTTAGTTTGGCATTTAAAACCCTTTACAACCTGGCTGTAACTCATATTTCCAGGCTGATTATTTATCATTCCATCTAATACACTCTACATTCTTTCCAAACTGACAAAATTGCTATTACTCATATATAGCATACCATCTTTCACCTCCACACTTTTGTACAGGCTGTCACTCATGCCTGAAATGCTATGTCTCATCATCTAATCCCTTGGAATCCCTAACTTTATCAAATGTGACTTCTTCCTTTTCTTTTTTTCAAATGTGACTTCTTTCAAAAGTCCTTTCTTGATTGCACAGTTGTTAATATCCTCACTTCTTGTTTATTTTAATGGCTAAATAAAGCATTTATGAAGTACTTACTATGTGTTAGTCACGGTATTAAATGTTGGAATATAAGCAAGGAAGACAATCCTTGCCTTCAAGGAGCTTACATTTGAATGCAGGAAAGACACTGTAAAGAAGAACTAGAAAAGGAAATTGGAGATGGTTTGGAGTTGTCCCAGAAGCAAAGTGGAGGCCTTCCTGGATTTACCTGTTAAGGTAACAGCTTTCCCAGTATTCCCAATGCTTAGTGCAGTGTTAGGATGAAACTGATTCTTAAATAAATACTTGATGAATTGACTTAAATTGAATCACCTAGATACTAAGTGACAGAGGTAGGACTCAAACCCCATTCTTCGAATTTGAAGGGTCATCCTTTTTCCACTAGATATGCTGCCTCTGCCATTGAATCATGCTTCCTACACCACAAGAGATGATTATTCAAGGAAAGGACCTGGATAAGCTTGTGTGCACTGGAGAAAAGGCATATTTTTGGGGTACCATCAGCACTACTCAGAGTAGAGCTGGCACTCATCAAGTGAGGAGCAGTGTGTGTGGTCAAAACTGATGTAACTAGGCACCTTTGATCTAGTCAAGGTGCTGTTTTATAACATTGCTTTGAGAACTTCCTCTCTCCTGCTTTGCCCAATGAGTTTCCCCTGGGGAACTTAGGGGAGATAAAAAGAAGAAGAAGGAGGAGGAGAAGGAAGAGAAGCACAAGGAGGGGGAGGAGGAAGAGAAGGAGGAGAAAAAGAAGAAATAGAAGAAAGAAGAAGAAATAAAAGAAGAAAGAAGGAAGGAGGAAGGAGAAAGAAGAAAGGAGGAAGAGGCATAAGAAAAAGAAAAAAAGGAGGAGAAGAAGAGACAGTCAGAGTCAGAGAGACAGATGACAGAGAGAACACCAAAAATAAGCCATGTTATTGAATGATATAATGTTTCCAAGTGCTAAGAATAATTTATATGCCACAATTTTTCTTGTATACACTTTGTATTTTAAATACTCAAAGGAACTAAATATTAGCCTTTACTGCTCCCTTACCTTACAAGTAAAGGAGGGCCAGAAATAATAAGAAATATGTCTACCACCCGTGAAATTTTGGCTGCTGACCACTTATTCCATGTTTTTTCCCTTTTCTTTTAGGATGAACCACACCACATTATTCCTGTCACCATTTAGCACCACTTCCATGGAATGGAGGAAAATATAAAGACAGGAATTTATACTTTCCTGAGGATTCCTAAGTGCAACAGACAAAATAAAAAACAAATTGCTTTGGCAACCAAGAGAATCAAGACAATGGAGTTTAAGCCCACATTCTGTCACAAAATAGCTGTGGGTGCCTTTAGCCAAGTTGCTTCTCTCTTCCGGGCTTCACTGCCTTCATATAAAACACAAGAGTTTTGAATTTGATGATCTCAAAGATCCCTTCCAACTTTAAACTTCCATATTCCAAATTCTTTCCGCCTCCAACGTTCTTTGTTTTGTGTCTTATATTCTCTTCCAACCCTGGCATTCTCTGTTTTATTTTCTAATGTCCATCCAGCTTTAACTTTCTGTGATTCTAGGGAAGGAAAAAGCACATGATGAGAAAAGATGAATTCTTAAGAGCCATTAAGCTAAGGTATATATTTACCCTTTCATCCTAAAGGGAAGTTGTGTGCTCTGTAGTAATCAATGGTTGGTCTGGTACTAGCAGATAATATAAATAGAGAGAAATGTACTTCGATGATGCATGCTTTCATTGATACATGTACTTTCTTCACTACAAAAGATTCACCTTTTAAATTCTAGTAAATGATCTCCATCAATTGTTGAGGCTTAAAAAGACAACCCCTAAAAATCAATCAATGGCTGAATTTTTGGTGAGGAGCCTCTCCACACTGAACATAGTTGGTTCCCAGGTGACAGACATACTCCATCACCAGGGTCACGTTCGAGGTCTCTACAGTTTGGTAGGACTTAGACTTTGGGTTCCATGAACAGAGATTTTGAGAATCTAAGGTCATATAAAATTAATATTGAGGCAACAGAATTTTGATGGAAGATGAGATCTAAAATATGTTTTTTCTTATGAAGGGAATGGACATAATTTTCATTTTCTTCTTCATTTAACTTGAATTTTAAAGTATTTTGTAAAGGAGGGTGGGCAGTATAGAAATTTGAAATCAGAATACTTGGGTTCAAATCCCAGCTTTGTCATTTGATGCATATATAACAGTGAGCAAGGCTCAACGAATCAAGGCTCAGTTTTCTCATATGTAAAATGAAAGGGCTGAAGTAGATGATAGCTAAGGACTTTTCAAATTTAAAATTTTTAGTCCTTGATTCCTTGTTCTTTGTTAGCTCACATATTCAATCACTTACAAAGTCTTGTTTCATCTGCCTTCTACATGATAGCCCTGCAGATACTTTGACAGCTTTCATATTCCCCCTTAGTCTTCCCTTCTCCAGGTTAAATACTCCAGCTCCTTCAACCAAGTCTGATATGGTCTGGGTTCCATTCTTCTCAGTATCCCAGTTGTTATCCTTTGGATTCACATCAGCTTCTTAATTGATAGGGAAACTGAGGCTGACAAAACTCAAATACGAAGCCCCCATGGGAGGGAAGAATGAGTGTGTTATTAGAAGCCAGTGAACTGGCCAATGTAAACACTATAAAAAGTTGCCATTAAAAGTGTTCAGCAGAGAATAAGTCCTTATGTTTTGGCCAGGATATCAAGTTTCCTTGTCAGTGACCCTGCATTTATAGATCCATCAGCATTTCAACTAGAAATCCTGATTATGGATCCTCAATCACCATCCCATGCTTCTGAAAGTTTTCTATGAACACAGATGGTTCACCTCACCAGTACCAGATCTATTTCCTGGAAAGCAAATATGAAAATAAAAATCTTGGCCTAACTTTTTTTGTCTTGAGAAAACCGTGTACCAAAAGTAAGATAGCTAAAAAATTAGCATTTAATTTTTCTATTTCCACATTTAAAACATGTCTTTTATTTTTTAATACAATTTTTTAATATTCAATCAATTTTTCACACCCCTCTTATAAGTATGATCTTTGATAACTAAAGTTCAGAGTAGATTTAAAACTCAAAAAACAGGTGTCTATAATGGAAACTACAAAATTCTCTGCAAGAAGACTTCTCATATAGGTTAGATGTGTCAGAATTGTATCAGAAAAGTCAAAACCAAGTAGGAGCTGAAGATTTCAATGAATGCTAATGACAACTCCAGGAGTTTTTTTTTTTAATTAATCAATTTGTTTTTAGTTTTCAACATTCACTTCCATAAGATTTTGAGTTTAAAATTTTCTCCCCGTACTTCCCCTCTTCTCTCCACAAGACAGCACACAATCTGATATAGGCTCTACATATACATTCCTATTAAACATATTTTCACATCAGTCGTGTTGTAAAGAAGAATTAGAACCAACTGGAAGAGCCATGAGAGAGAAGAAACAAAACAGAACAGAATAAAAAAAAAGAGCAAATAGTATGCTTCGATCTGCACTCAGATCCCATAGTTCTTTCTCTGGATGTGGATAGCACTTTCCATCATGAGGCTTTTGGAGATGTCTTAGATCCTTGGATTGCTAAGAAGAGCTAAGTCTATCAAAGTTAGTCATCACACAATGTGGCTGTTGTTGTGTACAATGTTCTCCTAGATCTGCTCACTTCACTCAGCATCAGTCCATACAAGTTTTTCCAGGTTTTTCTTTTCTTTTCCTTTCTTTTTTTTAACAGTCTATACCTTCTATTTTTTTCAGCATATATATATATATATATATATTTAGTTTTAGTTTTCAACATTCACTTCCATAAGATTTTGAGTTCCAAATTTTCTCCCCATCTTGTCCCTCCCCCTACCCCAAGATGGTGTGCATTCTGAGTACCCCTTCCCCTAATCTGGCCTCTCTTCTATCCCCACCTCCTTCTCTTATCTCTTCCCCTTCTATTTTCCTATTGGGCAGGATAGGTTTTCTATACCTCATTGCTTGTATATCTTATTTCCCAGTTGCATGTGAACACAATTTTTAACATTTGTTTTTAAAACTTTGGTTTCTGAATTTTATCCCTTCCTCCCTCCCCACCCACCCTCACTGAGAAGGCAAGCAACTCAATACCGTTTATACATGTGTAGTCATGTTGTGAAAAACTATCTCTATTTTCCTTCATTCTATATTGCTCCCCATTTATTCTAGTCTCTCTTTTGACCCTGTCCCTCCTTAGAAGGGTTTGCTTCTGATTACCCTCTCCCCCAATCTGCCCTCCCCTCTATCCTCCCCCTGCTCTCTTATCCCCTTCCTCCCTATTTTCATGCATGGTAAAATAGATTTCCATACCCAATTGAGTGTGTATATTATTCCCTCATTAAGCCAAATGCAATAAGAATAAGATTCACTCATTCCCTCTCACCTTCACCCATTTCCCCTTCATTGTAAAGCCTTTTCTTGTCTCTTTTATGTGAGATAATTTACACCATTCTACCTCTCCCTTTCTCCTTCTCCAGTAAAATCCTCTCTCACCCCTTAATCTTATTTTCCAGATATTACTCCTTCATCTTCAGCTCACCCTGTGCCATCTATCTATCTATCTATCTATCTATCTATCTATCTATCTATCTATCTATCTATCTATCTATCTATCTATCTATCTGCCTGCCTGTCTTCCTGCCTGCCTGCCTGTCTGTCTGTCTGCCTGTCTGTCTGTCTGTCTGTCTGTCATCTATCTATCTATCTATCTATCTATCTATCTATCTATCTATCTATCTATCTTTCTACCTGTACATGCATAAAATTTTTCCTCTCCAACTACTCTGATACTGACAAAAGTCTCATGAGTTACAAATATCATCTTTCCATGCAGGAATGTAAGCGGTTCAACCTTAATAAGCCCCTTATGATTTCTCTTTCCTGTTTACCTCTTCGTGCTTCTCTTGAGTCTTGTATTTGAGAGTCAAATTTTCTATTCAGCTCTGGTCTTTTCATCAAGAATGCTTGAAAGTCCTCTATTTCACCAAATATCCATTTTTTCCCTGAAAGATTATACTCAGTTTTGCTGGGTAAGTGATTCTTGGCTGTAATCCTATCTCCTTTGACCTCTGGAATATTATTTTAAAGCCCTTTGGTCCTTTAATATAAAGTTGCTAAGTCTTATGTTATCCTGATTGTTTCCACAATACTTGAATGGCTTCTTTCTGGCTGTTTGCAATACTTTCTCCTTGAGTTTGGAACTCTGGAATTTGGCTACAATAATCCTAAGAGTTTTCCTTTGGGATCTCTTTTAGGAGGTGGATTCTTTCCAGTTCTCTTTTTCCCTCTAGTCCTAGGATATCAGGGCAGTTTTCCTTGATAATTTCTTAAAAGATGATATCTAGGCTCTTTTTTTGATCATGGCTTTTAAATATTCCAATAATTTTTAAAAGATCTCTCCTGGGTCTCTTTTCCAAGTCAGTTGTTTTTCCAATGAGATATTTTACATTGTTTTCTATTTTTTCATTCTTTTGGTTTTGTTTTACAATGTCTTGATTTCTCATCAAGTCATTAGCTTCTATTTGCTCCATTCTAATTTTTAAGGAAGTATTTTCTTCAGTAATCTTTTGGACTTCCTTTTGCATTTGGGCAATTTTGCTTTTTAGGGCATTTTTCTCCTCATTGGCTTTTTGGACTTCTTTTGCCATTTGGGTTAGGCTATTTTTTTAAGGTGTTATTTTCTTCAGTATTTTTTTGGGTCTCCTTTAGCAAGCTTTTGACTTGTTTTTCATGATTTTCTTGCATCACTCTCATTTCTCTTCTCAGTTTTTCCTCTACTTCTCTTACTTGCTTCTCAAAATCTTTTTTGAGCTCTTCCATGGCCTGGGACTGATTCATATTTTTCTCAGAGGCTTTGGAGGTAGGAGCTTTGACTTTATTGTCTTCTTCTGGTTGTATGTTTTGATCTTCTTTGCCACCAAAGAAAGATTCTATTGTCTGACTTTTTTTGCACAGTTTGCTCATAATCCCAGCCAATTACTTGAGGTATAAACTGTTTGTTAAGGTAGGGATCTGCTTCCAGTGTGGAGAATATACTATCCCAAGCTTTGGGGGTTTTGTGCAGCTATTTTCAGAGGTACTTCTAGGGACCTGTAAATTTTCACGTCTTTCAAGGGTGAAGTGTTTACTCCTTTCCTGTCCTGTGCTCTGGTCTATGAGTGACCACAAGCACTCTTTTCTGCCTTGGAACTATGAGGAAGATTCCCTCTGCACTACCACTATAAGCTCCACCATGCCAGTGCTTCTCCTCGCCCCAGGACCACCACCCAGAACTGTGACCCAGATCCAAGCACTGGGACTGGGGCTGGGACCTAACTTCTCTTTCACCAAGGTCATAGACTTTACCTACTGACCTTCTAAGTTGTCTTTGGCTTTTGTGGGTTGAGAAGTCTGGAAACCACCACAGCTGACTGTGATTCAGTCCTCTGAGGCCTGCACTAGGTTTTCTGAGGCCTATTTTGCCTGCACACCCATGCTGAACTGTGTTCCTCTCCCAGCTTGGCATGATAGACCTTTCCAATCAATTATCCAGGTAGTCTGGGGCTGGAAATTTGTTTCACTCTGTCTTTTTGTAGGTTCTGCTGCTTTAGAGTTTGTTTAGAGTCATTTTTAAAAGGTATTTGGAGGTGTTTGGGGGAGAGCTCAAACAAGTCACTGCTTTGCTCCACCATTTTGGCTCTGCCCCTTTCCACTTTTTTCTGAAGTCTGCCTGCTCATCATTTCTTATAACACAATAGTATTCCATTACATTCATAAACCACAATTTGTTCAGCCATTTTCCAGTTGATGGACATTCCCTCAATTTCCAAATCTTTGCCACCACAGAAAGAGCTGCTACAAATATTTTTGTACATGTGTGTCCTTTTCCATTTTTATGATCTCTTTGGGATAAAGCCTTAGAAGTGCTATTGCTGGGTCAATGGGTATGCACATTTTTATAGCTCTTTGGGCATAGTTACAAACTGCTCTCAAAAATGGTTGGATCAGTTCACAACTCCACCAACAATGCATTAGTATTCCATTTTTCCTACATCTTCTCTGTTTGTAATTTTCCTGTTTTGTCATGTTAGCCAATCTGATAGGTATGATGTGGCACCTCAGAGGTGTTTTGATTTACATTTCTCTAATTGATAGTGATTTAAAGTATTTTTTCATATGACTATAGATAGCTTTAATTTCTTCATCTGAAAACTGCCTGTTCATATCCTTTGACCATTTATCTGTTGGAGAAGGACTTGCATTATAAATTTGACTGAGTTTCCAAGTATTTTAGAAATTAGGCCTTTATCAGAGACATTGGTTGTAAAAATTCTTTCCCAATTTTCTGCTTCTCTCCTGATCTTGATTGCATTGGTTTTGTTCGTGCAAAAACTTTCCAATTTAATGTAATCAAAATTATCCATTTTGCATTTTGTAATGTTCTCTAACTCTTGTTTGGTCATAAAATCTTCTTTTCTCCCTAAATCTGACAGGTACACTATTTCTTGCTCTCCCAGTTTGCTTATAGTATCAGCCTTTATATCTAAATTATGTACCCATTTTGACTTTATTTTGGTATATGGTTTAAGATGTTGATCTATGCCTAGCTTCTGCCATACTCTTTTCCAGTTTTCCCAGCAGTTTTTATCAAATAGTGAGTTCTTGTCCCAGAAGCTGGGATCTCTGGGTTTATCAAATAGTAGATTGCTATAGTCATTGACTGCTTTGCCTTGTATATCTAACTTATTCCGTTGATCCACCACTCTATTTCTTAGCCAATACCAAGTAGTTTTGATGATTGAAGCTTTATAATATAATTTAAGATCTGATATGCCTAGATCACCTTCCCTTGCATTTCTCTTCATTAATTCCCTTGATATTCTTGACCTTTTGTTCTTCCAGATTAATATTATTATTGTTTTTTTTCTAGCTCTATAAAATATTTTTTTGATAGTTTGATTGGTATGGCACTGAATAAGTAATTTGATTTATGTAGGATGGTCATTTTTATTATATTAGCTTGGCTTACCCATGAGCAACTGATATTTTCCCAATTTTTTACATCTGACTTTCTTTGTGTGAAAAGTGTTTTGTAATTGTGTTCATACAGTAACAGGATTTGTCTTGTCAGGTAGAGTTGCAAATATTTTATAATGTCCACAGTAACTTTAAATGTAATTTCTTTTTCTACCTCTTACTTTGTTAGTAATATATAGAAATGCCGATGATTTATGTGAGTTTATTTTATACCTTGCAACTTATTTAAATTTTTTTATTGTTTCAAGTAATATTTTACTTTATTCTCTAGGATTCTTTAAGTATACCATCATGTTGTCTTCAAAGAGTGATAGCTTTGTTTCTTTTTTGCCTATTCTAATTCCCTCAGTTCCTTCAAAGCTAACATTTCTAGCACAATATTTAATAACATTGGTGATAATGGACATCCTTATTTCACCCCAAATATTATTGGAAATGCTTCTAGCTTATCCCCATTACATATAATGCTTGCTGATGGTTTTAGGTAGGTGTTACCTATCACTTGAAGGAAGACTCCATTTATTCCTGTGCTCTCTAACTTTTTAAAATAGGAATGGGTGTTATATTTTGTCAAACACTTTTTCTGCGTCTATTGAGACAGTTATAATTTTTGTTAGTTTTATTGTTGATATGGTCAATTATGCTGATAGTTTTCCTAATATTGAACCAACCCTGCATTTCTGGCATAAATCCTACCTGGTCATATTGTATTATCCTCATGATAAGTTGCTCTAATCTGTTTGCTAATATTTTATTTAAAATTTTTGCATCTTTATTCATTAGGGAAATTAGTCTATAATTTTCTTTCTCTCTTTTGGCTTTTCCTGGGTTAGGTATCAGCACCATATTTGCATCATAAAAAGAATTTGATAGGACTCCTTCTTTGCCTGTTTTCCCAAATAGTTTACATAGTATTGGAATTAATTGTTCTTTAAATGTTTGAGAGAATTAACTTGTACATCTATCTGGCCCTGGAGATTTTTCTTAAGGAGTTTATTGGGGGCTTGTTCAACTTCTTTTTCTGAAATGAGGTTATTTAAATATTTTATTTCCTCTTCTGTTAATCTGAGCAATTTATATTTTTGTAAATATTCATTCATTTCACTAAGAGTGTCAAATTTATTGGCATACAGTTGGGCAAAATAGCACCTAATTATTGTTTTGATTTTCTCTTCATCGGTGGTGAATTCACCCTTTTCATTTTTGATGCTGGTAATTTGGTTTTCTTCTTTCTTTTTTTAAATCAAATTAACCAAAGGTTTATCTATTATTGGTTTTTTCACAAGACCAGCTCTTAGTTTTATTTATTTGGTCAATAGTTTTCTTCACTTCAATTTTATTAATCTCTTCTTTGGTTTTCAGAATTTCTAATTTGGTATCTGATTGGGGATTTTCAATTTGTTCTTTTTCTAGTTTTTTTAGTTGCATGTCATATTAATTGATCTCTTCTTTCTCTATTGTATTCATGTAAGCATTGAGAGATATATAACTTCCCCTAAGAACCTTTTTTACTGCATCCCATAAATTTTGGCATGTCTTCTCAGTATTCTCATTTTCTTGGGTTAAGTTATTGATTGTTTCTATGATTTATTATTTGAACCACTCATTCTTTAGGATTAGGTTATTTAGTTTTCAATTAATTTTTAGTCTATCCTTCCATGATCCTTTATTACATACAGTCTTTATTGCATCATGATCTGAAAAGGATGCATTTAATATTTCTGCCTTTCTGCATTGAGTTGACATTTTTATACCCTAGTATGTGGTCAATTTTTGTGTAGGTGCCATGTACCTCTCATTTTCCTTTCCCAGTTTTTCTTCTACTTCTCTTATTTGACTTTTAAAATCCTTCTTGAGCTCTTCCAAGAAGACTTTTTGCACTTGAGACCAGTTCATATTCCCCTTTGAGGTTTCAGATGTAGGTATATTGACAATGTTGTCTTCTTCTGAGTTTGTGCCTTGATCTTCCCTGTTCCCATAATAAGAAGCTATGGTCATTGTCCATTTCTGCTTTTTGCTCATGGTGTTTGCCTATTTCCTGGCTTTTAAAATTGAGCTCTCCTGCTGAAACACAGGGGGCACTCACCCAAGCTTCTTCTGCTGGGAGCCTGGGACTTACTTGCTAGCTTTGTGTGGTGGGGCCTCAGGAACTGGCAGCTAGAGGCTGTAGGGATCTGGCAGCTTACCTGGTGCTGACCTAGGGTCAGTAACACTGGAACTCTGGAGGAATCTGGCCCCTAGAGCATGCTTGCTCACCTGGGCTTCTTTAAAGCACTCAAATGTTTGGCTGCTAGAGGATGTCTGCCAGCCTGGGACTGTGTCTCCTCGAGTTTTGCTTCCTGGAGTTGTGCTGAAGCAACAGAAGATTTGGCTGCTGGAGAACACCAATGAACATGGTGGTTTCTGAGCTGATGTCTATTGATTCCCTTGCCTGTGCTGAGGCACTTGGGGGGTCCTGGTGTTTGTGCTTGCCTGCTCCATCATCCAGGGCTTCAGGATTTCCCCCTGGTTTGCTGAGGTGGGGCTTGCTGGGATGCCTCCCAGAGGAAGAGGGGCCTTTCCTGTTAATCCCCGAAGCTTTCTGGGCTACAAGAGTGCTGCACCCCATACTTTTTCTGGCTTATATGTTCCAGGGTTTTTCCTGGGGTAATATTATCTGAGCTTTCAGAGGTCAATAAAGGAGGATGAGAGCGACTTAATTCTTACTCCATAATCTTGGCTTCCGGAAGTTCCCAATCAGTTTTTTTAACCTTTTTAGAGAATAGGAGAATGATCTAGAAAAAGATAAGAAACCTTCTTTGGATATTTGGGAAATAATAACACAACAGATAGGAGGCAGAATTACTCAGCTTCCATTTTTTCTGTTTTCTTGATGAGACAGTTATTGTTAGACTGGAACAAAAACAATTAAAAAAAAGTTGAAACTTCAAATGTGAGAAAGTGGTATGCTTTTCCTCTGTATCCCTTCCCTCCAACTCTCAGATACTCATCTCTTATAACAAAGACATTTTAGTAAAAGAGAAAAAAATAATAAAATCAATAAAATGATCAATAGTCTACCAGTCAACAAGCATTTATTAAGCACCTAGTAGGTGTCAGGTGCTGTACTAAGTGCTGGTGATACAAATGCAAGCAGAAAGAAAGATAGTCCCTGCCTTCATGGAACTTACATTCTAATGGGGTAAGACAACAAATAATAGGAAGGAGAGGGGGGTACCGGGTAGAGTGAATGTGCCTATTGAGGAATAAATCAATACTTTGAAAAAAACTGACATCATATACAATTTTCACATTCGTGGACATACTACTTCTTAGAAGCAATGGGGAGAAATATCTTCTCAAATCTTTCTTTGGGGCTAAGCTTGTTCTTTGTATTTTTGCAATTTCATTTTTGATTGTTTTGTAGATATTATTATTTCCATTTTTATCATTGCAGTCTACATTTATCTATCTATCTATCTATCTATCTATCTATCTATCTATCTATCTATCTACATACACTTTGGCTACTTCATTTTGCTTCAATTCTTTTATCTTTCCACGTTTTTCTATACTTACAAATCACATTCTTTGTTTCTTACGGCGCAATGATATTTCATTACATTCACGCACCACAATTTTGTTAGCTACTTCATAGCCAATGAAGTTCAACTATATTTTGCTTTTTTTGCCACTACAAAAAATTGCTACTATAAACATTTTGGTGCATATGTAACCTTTCTTTTTATTGATGACCTTCTTGGGTTTTATACCTAGCAGTGTTTGAAGAATATGGAATATTTCATACACTTATTTGCTTAATTCCAAATTTGAATTGTTTTGTGTTGTAAATGTGCTCACCTGTATAAATTTTTTTTCCCTCCTGTATTTTCTGGAGTACAAGGAAGATTATAAATTTTCCCCATTGCATACCTCAAATCTATCACATATTATTTATTTTAACCAATGCTTTTTAAAATCATATTTCACACACTTGACATTTCATCCAGATTGTACTCTAGCTGTTCCCCAAAGTCAACTTTTCAACTCTTATTTTTGTACATTTGTACAAGCCTTCCCTCTTGGCTGGCATTTACTCCCTTTCTCATTTCTAGTTAACTGGTGTCTCATATATGGCTCAACTAAAATACTGCCTACTCCATGAGGCTTTCCTTTATCCTTCTCATAGTTGGTACAATGCAAATTACTTTGTATTAACTTGTGTGCAAGTATGCTTCCAAAGAATATAAACTCTTTGAGGTCAGGACCTGTGTAGTTTTTGTATTTATGTTCTCCAGTGCCTAACATCTAACCATCTCTAGGCTTCATTTTCCTCACTGTAATATTTTTGGGTTGTGCTAAATGACCTTATCTATAAAATGAAGGGGTCATACTAGGTGGTTCCTAGGTTCCTTTCAGCTATATATCCACTAACCTGTGGTATCTTGATGTCTAAGGAGGTCACAGCTCTAAATCTGTTACCCTATGAGAAGGCCATGTACAATGGGTGTCTCTCCTTTCTTTTCTCTCCTTAATTTGCAGTCAGGTTTCTAACCTCATAATTCAAGTAAAACAGCTCTCCCCAAAATTAACAATAGTCTCTTTATTGTGGAATAAAATGGAATTTTCATAAACCTCATCTTTTTTGACATCTTTCAGTTTTGACATTGTTGATCATTCTCTTCTCCTTGATAAACTTTTGACTCTAGGCCTTCATGACATTGCTCTCTCTGGGTTCTCCTCCTCCCTGTCTGATTTCTCCTTCATTCAGGTTGTGTCTACTGACCTTGGGTCTGTCCTGGTACATCTCTTCTGATGTGCTATTTTTCCTTGATGACTTCTTCAGCTCTCTTGGTTTCAGTTATCATCTTTATGCAGATAATTCTGAGATCTATTTGTCTAGCCCTAATCTCTCTCCTGACCTGCAGCCTCCCATCTCCAACTCCCTATGGGACACCTATAAATGGAGATCCTATAGGAATCTTAAACTCAACATGTCCTAAACTAAATTCATTGTATTTTCCCTAAACCCTCCCTTATTTCTAAGTCCCCATTAATGTTGAGGCTACCATCATCGTGCTAATTCCCAAGCACTCAACTAAGTGTGATCTTTGATTGCTTATTCTCTTTCACCTTCATATCTAATCATTTGGTTTTCCCTATGTCATGTCTCTTTTATATTCTTTATTCTAGATTCCCCTTTTTGATTTTAGGATCCTTGACAGTAGGCACTGTCTTTTACCTCTTTTTTAGCCTGAGTGCTTAGCACAGTGCCTGGCACACACTAGACATTTAATAGATGCTTTTTTGACTTTAATTGACTATGACACCACTACTGTTTATTGAATTAAATTAATGAGAAAAGCAGTGTGGTATAGGGGAAAAGTATGTTGGACTCGAATTCATTTTACTCTTTGAATCATCTAGTCCACATCTCTCCATCTTTTCCCCAAGCAAAGCCTCAGAGGATATGTCAAAATGCTTTCTGAAATCCAAAAATAGTATGTCCATATTCTTGATCTAACAGTCTAGCTACTTTATAGGGCAATAAACAAGTAAATGAATGAATAGGTAAATAAGTAAATAAAATTAGTTCTCCATATTTGTTTCTGATGAATCCATTCTGCCTTTTAATCATTGTTACTTCTATTTCTAAGTGTTCCAAAATCATTCCCTTGATGTGTTATAGAAGTCTGCCAGGAGCCAAAGTTTAGCTCAGTATCCTATATTTTGGAAGATCTACCTTCTGCTCTTTTAAACGATGTGTTCTTCAGTCCTTTTGTAGTATTTCAAATTATTTTAGTATCTTAGGATATAATTCCTTTGGATCTGGGCATATAAACTCATTGAGAAAAGAAAGGTATTCTCTCTCCATGTGATTACTTCTTATATTTCAAAAATATTTTACTTTTGGTTCCATCATTCTCTTGGGTGTAGAAAGAAGTGAGTTGAGTACTCTTCTTACTATTATCCATTAAAACTAGTCTGTCTGTGCCAAACAATGGTTCTATCTCTTAATTTTTTCCCCTCTGGTCTCCAACATAGCTAAAAAAAACCCCAGACAAATGATGATGAGAACCACAAGAAGCTAGCAACAATAACACAATATCCTTTTTATTTCTTTTGTCATTTATTCCTGTTCTTTGTTCACTCTGGGCTTTTAGGTTCCTTACATAACTCTTGTAGGACTGTGCTACATAAAACTTGTATTTGCTCCTTCCGTAATCTGGGTTGGTTACTGAGTTTTCAGTTTAACCACATTGGCCTCTTGAGTCAACTTTCCCCTTTTTCCCCTCATCAGAATCATTTCTGCTTGAGCCTTCAAAGTATAATTCTTGAAAAATTTTCATTACTTTTGGAATAACTTCCTCTTCAAAATATTAGACCATTGGATGCTACCTATCCTTCTTTTGTCCCCTTTGGAATCTACTCTCCCCAAATCAGAAGTGACTCAAAATTATACTTGATTTTTATCTTCTCTACCATAAACTCTCTGATGGAGTCATCATTTTTCCCTAGAGCTCCTGTAATTTCCACTTCAGCAATCAGGTCCTTTCTCATGATCAAAATCAGGTGCAGAATAACAATTTCCTTTATTGATTTTTTTTCTACCTCTTGCACAAAGAAATTATCCTTAAGGCAAATCAGAGATTAATAAGATTTTTACCCCCTCCAAGTAGGATACTTCAGAATAGTAGAGATGATACATGGAAAATGACTAAAGAGAGGACTTATAATTCAGTGGTGGTAATAGCCAAGAATGAAATCTGTAGCCTCAGAAATCTATTCAAAATCCACAAAATAGCAGTAACATAAAAGGTAAACTCTAAGCCCTAACACAAGGATGTACATTTAACCCTTTAGCTATTTTACTGTTGAAGCTTGATAGGATAGGACTCAGATCTAAATATGGTTATGAAAGGATATGCCTTACATCAGTGGAGCACAATACATAAAAGAGAGCGTGAGCAGCACTGCATACTAAGAATATGAGAAAATCTGGGAACCAGAGGGAGGGAATATAGTGGACAGCATCCAGATGAAAAATCAGTAGAGGGGAAAACAGAAGTAATATTATCATGGTATTATATACTACAGGCCAGAGGGAGGTAATATATGAAGAATGCTGGACACAGATCACAAACCTGGCATGAAAACATGACACAATAATGATTAGGAACTTCAATTATCCAGGCATATGGCAGAGCTCTATCACTGCCAAATGAAAGGGAGCTGATAAATTCTTGGCTAACCTTGATAAAAATTTTATTTTTCAAAAAGTGGAGGAAACCATTAGGGAAAACTGCTATTTTGGATCTAATTGTGAACAATAATGATAGGAACCTTGTGGGGAAGTAACCACTACTTCTTAGAATTCATGAACAATGGAAGGAAAAGCTAAGCATAATATGAAATATAGGTTTGGGTAAGTCCTTTTTCAAAGAAAAAGGAGAAAGAATACAGAGAAAGAATAAGTAGAAGCTCATGACCCAATATTCTACAGGGCAAATTGGCCCAAGAGGTATGGGCAACTCTGAAAGATGGAATTCTCAAATCATAAATACAAGTGCTTCATATGTGGAAGACAAGAACATTTTTTCCTAGTGTTTTTAGTTATACTAGGGACAGGAGAAAGATCAAAGAAGTGATGGAACTTCTCCTTGAAGAAGACTGGCCAGTGATACTAGATTGTAGAAATGAGACAGAACTACTCAGCTCTCATTTAATTTTTGTTTTCTGTGCCAAGGAAAATGATGGAATGCAAAGTTTTGACAAACAGTTGAAACTCAAGAAAAATGAAGAAACGGTAAGAAATCATATAGCTACCTATAGCCAGAACAAAATGAACAATGTTCCAGAGAACTTGTGGAACTGTAGGAAGTGATTTCTGAGTTGCTATGCATGATAGATTGTGGAAAACAATAAAGATGCTCCAGGCCTGGAGGAGGGCAAATGTTCTGGCTTTCAAAAAGGAGGAGAAAATCCTTCTGATTCACTCCTAATGCGAATAGATTCAGACAGAAATCAGAGAAGTGCAATGAAAAATTCCATCTACCTAGGTGGATATTTAATTATTATTCAAAGCTTTATTATCAAAAACTTGGATAAAGATATCCTTGTCAAATTTGTAATTTCTAAAAAGCTGGGAGGGATGTATTGATGATTAAGAAAGGATTCAAAAAGATCTTGACAGGTTAGAATCTAACAAGATAGAATTTAATCAGGATAAATTTTAAATCTTACATTTTAGTTCAAAAAATCAACTTCATTAACTGGGTGCTGTTAGAGAAATAGTCTCAATGGAAGCAGCATCAGAGATCTAAGGCTAGTGATTAATACTAAAGCATCTAAATTTCTGTAGTAAGTTGTAAGTAGGAAAGATCTTACTGTTCTGATCTGAATTCATTACATGGCCTAGAAAGAGCTAAAATTTACTATTTGAACTTATACGTATAAGATTCAAGTCCTGAAAGTGTCTCATTCCTTCAGATCAAGGATGGTTAGGGAGGGATAGATAAGCTTGAGAAACAGAAAGGCAAGTCTATTTAGAGTAGCAACTTATGATCTTAATGGAAATTTGATTTTAGTTAGGATGTTATTAGGAACCATAACATGTGTAGGAAGTTATGCAAGCTACTCACTTTGGAGATGTTCCATAATTAATGCGAAACTATAGTCACACCTGAAACTCTGATGAGGGGAATTTGCTATCTAAGACCTTGGAAACTGTTAGTGGACTATTATTTTGAGTCTAAATCCAGGTATGGTTAACAACAAACTGGTTGAGCTACTGACCCATGAGGTCAGTAACCTGCAAAGAGGTTTGTGAGCTGCACCTATGAGCAGCAAGAAGGTGTTCTCATGGGAAGGTTGGGAGAATGACTTTTCTGCATGGCTGAGGTAGGATTCTCCTGATTCAATTTCCCCACTATGACACCTGGCAGACTTTAAACCTAGCTCAATGCAGTTGGTTATTATATAACTTCTGCCTGGAGTTGACATGAATCTAGGGAAGCATTGTTCCCTTACTTTAGTTATGTTCTTTCATGGCAAATTCCTATATTCACAAGTTTGTAAGCATAAATATCGAATCTATTAAGCAATAGATTGATGCAGGAACATCGGAGGTTATTATAGTAAGATGCAAAAGATTGAGTTATTTGGCCTAGAATTTCAGAATTAAGTATATTGCTGTATAAGTCAGGATCCTTTAATTTCTCAAAATGGTTATGATGAGGTCTGGAGGTTTTGGGGTGCTGAGACTCCAAGGTCACAGAACAAGGGTCCCTCCTGAAGAAGCTCAGCCCAGGTCTTTTCAGCCAGGGGGAAGTTTGTTGGAGATAAACATATAGGCCAGGTGATGCCCCTAAGGAAGAGTGGGCAGGAGAAAGTCTCTGGATCTTACATACATTAAAGTAAATTTGAGTGATCAGAGGAAGGGCTGGGAAAAGGGTCTAGGAGAGAATTCTGATTGGAATGTCTGAGAGATTGAATAGACAATGGGAATAGATAATGAAGGGAACTGGAAGGAAGAAGTTTGAAAGGCATCTGAATAAGATCAAAAAGTGGGGCCAGGGCTTTCAAAGGAAGATGGGGAGCTGGGGCCCTTAGACAAATGAGAACCGCATTCTTTCTGGGGCAAGGGGCAGGGGTCGACTTGGACCCTTACCCCATCATTAGGGGATAATTAGGACAGGAGATTGTGGAGCAAGGATATTATTCTGTTACTTAGTTAATAGTTAATGTTAAAGTTATCTCAGTTTGTTACAATTAATGTTAAAAGAGGAATAGCTTATGGCTTATCTTGTAAATGCCTTGAAAGAAGCATCTATTTTAATTAAGGATTATTTATTTGTACATGACTAGAAGTTGGGATTGTTTTGTTATTTGATATGTACTGGTTTTAAATTAACTACTATGTATTGGAGTGTGTTATTAATTCCTTAGTGGAATCTCATCCTCCTGATATCATATCATCATATTCCTGATGAGGAATATGAATAGAAAGGAATAATGAACTAATGCAAGGTATAAAACTAGAAGTAATACAGAATGTAAGGCTAGGTTCTAATTTTTTTTTTAATTTGAGTGTCTTGAAACATGACAACTGGACAAAGTTCCAATTTTGATCTTGTAATGGTGAAACATAGGGGTTGAGTTAATTTTCATTATTTGCCCTGGTTATTGGCAAGGTAATTTAAAATTGTGTTGAGATCAATCTTGTAGGAGAGTGGATACAAGAAGGGGGATCTCTGCAGGAGGAGAGTCTGCTGGACACTATTTGAACAGCACTTAGACAAGAAGACTTCACCAGAGGATGTCCAGAGTGTCAGACAGTGGTATGAGAAGAGAATTATGAAGCTTTAAGTGGACAATTTATCTTTACTTTTGGGTCTCTGTATCTGTACTTAATAAGGGGACTGCCTCCTTTTTAATTTGTCAATGAATTGGTCAACTCTTCCCTTCCTTCTCTCATATTGTTTTAAGTCCTCAAAATCCCTTGATGAAATGTTGCCCAGCAGCACAGTACTAGGTAGAACCGTCACTAAGGCTTTGCAAGGTTTAACCATTTTAGCTGAGGAGCAGGCAGAGAACTCTGGGATAGATAACTGATTAAAGTAATGGTTAGAATCCTGGTTGGGAAAATGGAAGGGAATAGCAGCATCCATCATCACCTCTCTAATCATAGCTGTGGGAGTTTTAACTGTAGTAAGGTGCTGCATCATCCCTTGTATCAGAAGACTAGTGCAAAAATTAATGGAAACAGTGCTAACTAAAATTATCCCAATAGGACCGGCTATGGGAATTCAGGTAACAGGATCAAGTGGAGTTAGGATGATGATTGAGAGAATTAATGTTCATTCCTCTCCTTCTGATGAAGTATTTGAATTAATGTTAAAATGCTTTGAGGAAAGACAACAGGAACAAAAAAGTGTGGAAACATAATTTTTATTGAGAAGAAGAGGAGGGAATTGTTAGAGTTAGACGGGCTTATGTTTCCACAGGTAGAATAATGCAGAGATTTAAAGAACAACAGCTCCAGGAAGTAGTACACTGTAGGTGGGCTTGGGCTTAGCCAATAAAAAATAAGTTGATGGTTCCAAAAAGACCCCAAAATCAAGATAAGGGTCGAACCAGCTCAGACCAGTTAGGGTCAACCTGAGGACACCTGAAAAACGTTAGTGCACCTGCTTAATGAACTTCATTACTATTATCTGACACACCCCGTGTAAAATTAGAGCCTCGTTAACAAGTCATGGGATGTATGACCAAGGAAGGGGAAACATACTTAAGCATATCAAAGGGAAAGATGTAAGGAAAGGTGTAACCTGGGAAGGGATGGACCAATCCAGGCCTGGGAGGTTTTGCATGGAATTCAATTGCATAAAAGCACACTTGCCCTTGCACTCAGGGCCCACACCTCCCGAAGAGGAGTAGAGCCGGCTTCTGGCAAGAAACATCTAAATCCTCTGGACTTTCTCTGTAATAAACTTTCCTGATACTAAAAAACAAAACAAAACAAAACAAAAAAACAAAAAATCAACTTCATAAGTACAAGATAGGAGAACATGATTAGATAGTTTTTGTGAATAAGATGTGGTAGTTTGAGTGGGCTTCAAATTCAGTGAGTCAATGGCAATGAGTCTACAGCAATGAAGAAAATTAATCTGATTTGGGGCTCCTTTAAGAGAAGCATAGATTCCAGGAATGAGGATAGTCTCCCTGTTTTTCCCATCTGAAATACTGTAGTCAATGATTCATTTTAATTTTAGGCGTTGCATTTAGAAGGAACATTGATAAGTGAAAAACTGTCAGGGCAACTACCATAGCAAAGTCTGTGTGCTGCCATGGACTATGTTACATTTGTGTTTGGGAAAATCTGAATCCCACCCTGGGTGCTTACTAGCAGTGTGACCCTGCATAAATAACTTAAGTTCTTTGAGTCTCAGATTCCCCATCCATAAAATAAGGTCATGGGATTTGATGATCTCTGAGGTCCTTTCCAGTTCTAAAGCTATCATCCTATGAATATGCTAGCTATAAGCCAATAAGCTTGACTTTAATTCCTGAAAGATTTTAGAATGTGTTATTTAAAAAAAGTGAGCATTTAGAAAGGTGAGGAAATAAAAGTTTGCATGGTTTCATCAATAATAGATCATGACAGAGTAATCTTGCAATGTAGCATATATACATATACATACATATACATATACACATACATACATACACACACATATACATTCCATCACCTGAGAAAATGTAAGGCCTTTGAGGTCAAGAATTGAGTCATTTTTATCTTTATCTTGGGATCTAGTACAGTGACATATATATATATATATATATATATATATATATATATATATATATATATACGTATATATATATACATATATATGTATATATATACATATATATATATATATATATATATATATACGTATATATATATACATATATATGTATATATATATACATACATATATATGCACATACATTTGTATATATCTTTCAAATGTTTGATAATATTTTAAATTATAGATTTATTGAATTTAATAAGCTAATTAGATTGGTATACCAAAGGACTGCTGAAGATAAAGACACAATGTATCCAGATTTCAAAATAATTTGACAAGTTTCTCTTCCTATGCTATGGACAAGAGAGAAAGTTGATACTGAAGTTAGCTGGATTCAAAACTGGTTGAATGACCATGACCAAAGTGTGGTAATTAATGGATCAATGTCAACATGGATATCTCTTATAGAATACTCCAGGGATGTCTTCTCAGAAGTATTTAATATTTTTATCAATGACATATGAAGGTATGAATGACGTGCTTAGTATGCATCTGGGAGGGATAGCTAAGAAGCTGAGGACATAGGACCTAAAAGGGACTGTAATGGACTACAAATATGGGATGGATTCCATAAAAAGAAAGTTAATGACAATCCATATAAATTCCTATACGTGGATTGAAAGAATCAACTTCACAAGTTAAGAAGGAGGAGCTATGACTAGGTAATGATTTTAAGGAGGGGTTTAGCAGACTACAGGGCATCTAGGTGATGCAATGGATAGAGTGCTGGGCCTCAATTCAGGAAGACCCATCTTCCTGAGTTCAAATCTGGCCTCAGACACTAGCTATGTGACCCTGTGCAAGTCACTTGTCACTTAACAATGCTTGCTTCAGTTTTCTCATCTGTAGAATGAGATGGAGAAGGAAATGGCAAACCACTCCAGTATCTTTGCCAAGAACACCCTAAATGGGGTCATGAAGAGTCATCAGCCATGACTCAACAACAACAACGATGACAACAACCACCACAACAACAAAAATTAGCAAACTTCAAGCAAACTACGAATAAGTGATATGATGTCACAGCCAATAAGCCAAAGCAATATTAGGACATATTAACACTAGTTTAGTGCCCAAGACTAGGAGTTTGATGGTCCCACTACTCTCTACCTGGTCTAATTATGTCTGAACTATTGTCTTCATTTTGGGGAATTTCCATTTAGGAAGGTCATGTGGTAACCTGATTGGAGAAGGGGGTTTAAGATCATGCCATATAAAATCAAGTTAAATGAAAATGAAAGAAGTGAGAAGGAAAGAAAATAAAATTTTATTCATTGAAAAATATTACACGCAATAAAAATTACTCTTCAGAAGTGAAATAGATATGTTTTGATTGAAGAAGAAAAGACATGGATGGTGTGTGGTGTGAGGGTTATCTTCAAGCATAAATGGACTGTCACATGAAAGCATGATTAGATTTATTCTTCTGAGCCCAGGATGCGGAACTAAAAGCAATGATTAGACATTGCTGAGAGGCATATTTCAGTTCAACATGAGCAAAAAAGAAATCCTAATAATTTGTACTGGCCCCAAATGGAATGGACTGCCTTGGAAAGAGGTAGCAAGCTCCTACTTAATGGAAGTCACTAAGCAAAGGATGGATGTTGTTCACAGATTTTTTGTTCAGGTAAGTCTCCTCCAACATTGAGATTCTTTGCTTCTGTGTGACGTCTTAATTTTGACCACTTGTCACCTGAGTTACCCCAGTTACCCTTAACCTTTCTGAGTCCTGGTCCTCTCCATCATGGGGCTAAAAACCATCATGCTTTTTTGTTGTGTTGCTATGAGGAAACTGTTTTGTAAACTTTAAAGCTGTATGTGAGCATTGATGATGATTTTTTTCTCTTTTAGATCCAAACTGTTACCATATAATTTTAGTAACCCCTTTTGGACTTGAGCTCCAAAGGCAGATGGACTTTAATTAAACCAAAAATAGCATTTCCTTTGAAAAATCTGTCATGTGAAATAATTTCAGTGCTAAACCATAACCCCACATTTTCTTTCCTAATAACCAAAATTGAAATGGGCATATTTATATGTTTTGGGGTTGGTCTTGGATAACTATGCTTTTTTTCTTTTTAATTATTATTTTGAAATAATAGAGTGTTCTTTTTTTTCCCCTGGAACATTTTAAATTTGACCAAACACTTCATGCCCAGCTTGTCTCTGAGATTCAAGCACATGTGTATTTCTAAGGAAATTTAATCCACATGTTTCTGATTCATTTACACTTCATTTTTAACATGTTGTTTTGTGAGAGTCATTTGGCATCCAAGACTTTTTTTTTCTCTCCAAAAAAAAGGTTTTCCTTTGGACCAGAAAATCACATTTTAGCACCACTGAATGGAACCCAATCCCTCAGCCTCTCTTGGGACTAATGTTCAAGTGTATTATAAACTTGGCATAACACATCATCTTCTCCATTAGCCAAAGGATTGAGCTTCAAGAAGCGAATTTAAAAGGTGGTCAGATGTGTTTTTAAATATGGTTTTTACAAAAAAATCTTTCTACAAAATAATTTCCTCACCAACAATATATGTTATCATAGACTGTCTCCCCTGAAGTCCTTCTCTAGAGCTTCAGTATGGCGTAGCAGTGACCTTTGGGTCTCTGTGGCTATGACAGCAGACTGAAAGATTTGGCAGGTATCCTGACCTTGCAAAGGCTTTACATACAGGCCCAGAGACAGATTATGTGTTTGTTGTCCGAGGGATATCTTAAGTACACAGAGGCTCAGCATTACAAGACTGGATACCAGGTAATGACGCTATTTATTTTTAAGGTTTTTTTTCTGGCTAGGCAATGAGGTTAAGTGACTTGCCCAGCATCACACAGCTAGTGAGTGTTATATGTCTAAGGCTGGATTTGAACTCAGGTCCTCTTGACTCCAGGGCTGGTGCTCTATGCACTCCACCACCTAGCTGCCAATGATGTTATTTTTTGATATCATGGCTCACACAGGGAATCTATTAAGGTTGGGGTTCCTCTCCTTTTTGTGTGTGTGTCACTGACTTCTTTGGCAAGTGGGTAATGCCTATATATCCTTTCTCAGAATAATGCTCTGAATAATAATAAATGAGGAAAATGCTAAATCAGTTAGAGATTAGTGAAAATAAGGAAGTAATTTTCTCTTCAAAGTTCGTGGGCCCCCTGAAAACTATCTACAATTTCAGGTTAAGGACCCCAGTATGTAAGACATCGAAGGCATTCATGTTAGGTGGGAATCCCTACATCCAATGAAATTACAAGTTCTTGAGAAATAAAAATAAATATTATAGATTTACATTTGTTCAGTGTAAGTATAAAAGTTGTGAGAAAATAGAATCACATGTTGTTTTGTTACATGAAAATCCCTCATGTCTTCTAGCAGAAATAACAAATAAATGATGATTTTTAGAACAATAATGGTAATAAAATTGTCAAAGCATAACTCTTCTTTTTTATGTCTGTCTAATTTTTGCATTGAGCCTCCATAACACTGGGACTGATACAGTTTCTCTCTTCCTTTTTTTTTTTTTCTGTCAGTAGAGAGCAGGATTCCTTTTTGTGGGCTCACTTCCCTTTTCTATACTTCTTATATACTCTCCTTTGCTGCTACTTCTCACACATCAGTCTTGGTTCTCCTTTGAGTCTTGCCCTATGCCCTGGTTTCTTGTACCTGTCTCCTTTCTGCCTCTTTCTAATATCACACACACACACACACACACACACACACACACACACACACACCCTCTCCTTTCTCTGGACTCTCAGAAAGGTACAGTGGAAAGAATGTAGGAATGAAAATAACACATGACTTTGAATCCTGGCTTATTAATTGTGTTAATTAGCTTAATCACTGTTCTTGTGCTAGTTTCCCCATCCATAAAATGGGTATAATAAAATGTATAGTATCTTCCTTAGAGGGTTGCTATGAGGAAAATGCTTTGTAAACCTAATAGCACTTTATTAATGATTATTTTGTTGTGACACATCCATGGCAATCTGTGCCTTAGATGTTCTCCTTCCTCACCTCTGCCTTTTGTATTCCTTAGCTCCCTGTAAGACTCAGCTCAAGTATTACTTCTTCTAAGAGGCCTGATCTGATGTCTCCAAGTATTAGTTTTCTGCTTTCCCCTAACATAGAAATTATTTTCCTTTTTCTTTGTATGTATTTTGTATCTGTTTTTCTGTACAAGCATTGTCTCACCTCACTGGAACATAATTTCCTTAAGGGCAAAGTTCATTTTATTTTATTTTTTTTTATATCCCCACATCTTGCACAGTTCTTGGACTATAGTAAGCAATTAATAAATGCTTTTTAAAAAATTGATTAAAATTAAATCAGCCACCTAGAAGCCAAATTATGGTGATGAATCACTCTGAATTTAGCTATACTGGTCCTCAGAGAAGAGACACAGGCTGTCACCGACCAAGCCATTCTCAAAACCTTCCCATCTTGAGATCTTGAGCTCCATTGGCATGACTTAAGAGAATCTAAAGTCTCCTCCAAACCACAGTAAAGCACTGGAGAAGACCCATATTATCGTACCATAATCTAGCCCGGAAAGCTTACTTAATTGCACTGTATCTTCATTCCAAGAGTTAGCCTAGGTAAGTATAATGAGGTTCATTCATGGGGATTAATCTTTAGGCCATTGCAACCTATATGTATATATATAAAAAGCACAATAGAAAATAGCCGTCAACCCCAAGCAACAACCTTCTGCTTGAGTAGCAATAGTGGGAAAGTAGCAAAAAAGGAGATAAGGTTTGCAAGGAATCACACAAGTTTTTATGTTATCTAAAGTATTTACTTAATGCAGTTCTGGGCCTAGAGGTCAAATCTGACTTCAGATACTTAGTAGTCATCTGACTTTCAGCAAGTCACTTAACCTCTCTGACCCAGTTTCCTCATCTATAAAAGGGGGATAATAATAGCATCTATCTCTGAGGATTGTGTGGATAAAATTAAATAATATTTATAAAGGATTTTGTATACCCTGAAATGCTATATAAATGCCAGTTATTATTATTAATGATTAAGGAACGGATAAACTACTGAAGAAAACTGAATCGGATCAACCTCAACATTTGAACAATAAATGAAATTAGGAAAGAAACAAGATGCAGCTAAATAGATAGAAGGCTCATAGCTTCATTTTGGAAAGTAAAATAAAGGAGTTGGTAGAGTCTGTTTCATTATGTGTTCAGAAGCAACAAGGCCCATCATTTTATGGTATTCTTGCTTATCTCATATTACGACACTCATGAATAACCGTTTGCAAAAAGACCACCATGAAGGTAATTGCAGTTTATATACCAACATCTGTTACAAAAAGTCAAGAAGTAGAAAAATCCTACAAATAACTTGATAAGACCTTCCAGATTAAATTGACATATTTTAATATTTAGTGATTTTAATGTAAATTTGGGGAGGGTAGTGAAAAGATGTCAGGAAACATGATTCAGGATTAAGAAACAAGAGAAGTCAAAGACTTATAGACCATACAGAAACTTGAATGTTATCAATAATTTATTCATTAAAAGACAGGAGGCTCTGGACTTGGTGATTATTGAGCACAGTAAATGAAATTGATTATATTTTAATTAATAGAAAATGATTGATTTTGTGTATAGTAGTGATTTCTTAACAAGTCATTGGTGTTATTAGAGCAAAAGTCAAAACAAATACAAATGAAAAGAAAAAAGAAGTGAAAAGATATGGCAGGCAACTGAAGAGACTTCAACCTTTCTGTTTAAATAAGTTATTGATGTTAAAAAAAGGAGTTGGCTAAAAGAACACACATTAACAAATATTATCAACATTTCCTAAGAAAGTTTAATTGACATAAATCAGTCACTAAAATAAGGAGACTGAAGGATCCTAGACGCTGCCTTAGCCAGCAAACACTTGACCTCCTTGACAAATGCAGAGTTCAGTCAGCCAAAAGCAACACTTTTTAGAATATGAACTTGTTTGCAAAATCTTACAGAGGAGGATGTGGAAGGTTATGAACAATGTTGCCTCATAAAACAGTGAGAAGCACTGGAGGGAAGAACACGTTTCCAGAAAACTTGGCAAGCTACTGAACTAAGGTAAATCATTCCAAGACCGTTTAAGTATGAAATTGGAAAGATAACAGAGAAAAATTGAAAAGATCTGTCAAGATTCCTATCACTAAGTGTTCTGTCCATCAAGGACAGTATAGTCACTACATTCAAAATTCAGTATCACAGTTTCATAAAGAAGTAAAAATTGTACTGTTCAAAAGAACAGAAGAATAGCTTTTCTATGCGGACTATATCTAGGAGAAGATAGATGTTGGAAATGGCACAATTTAGAAGACACTGGGTCATCCAGATGAGGTTAGAACTATTTATTCCAATGTATACCTGAAAGGAATCCATAGTATAACATGCCCAGAGTGGTTTTCATCCAGTCTTTGGATTAAGAACTCTAATAATGCAAAAACCCACTATGTCTAAAGCTAGCTCATTTCACTTTTGGATAACTCTAATTATTAGGAGATTTCCCCCTATTATTGGCCCTCAATTGGACTCTGCTACTTAAACTAGATTTTTTCTTTTCTTTAGGGTCAGACAGAATAAATCTATTGATATTTCTACATGACGGCTTTTCAGATCCTTGAAGACAGCTGTTATACTTTCTCTGAGCCTCCTCTGTTTTGGGTTAAATATTTTCAGTATATGCAATCAGCCTTTATGTAACATGGACTCAAAGTTCTTTGCCATTTTGGTGCCTTTCTCCAGATGTTCTCCAGCTTATCACTTGAAGCAGTGCCAATCAGTACTGAAGGAGATCCATAGTCAAAGATTTTTGACATCATTATCTACAAAGGAACCAAGTATATGCAGACTGTCTATTTAGCATCTATATGCATGTTTTTATGTATGTAACCATGAATTCACACTACCGGGGATATTTAAATTGAATAGGAAGAGAAAAGTGTGCTAATTTACATTTGGGAAATTCAGCAGTGTTTTTAATGACCCCAAGCTTTTCTCAGAAACTAAACCCATCTTTTTAATATCTATAGGCTTCTTGTGTAACTATGTGATTAGGATTCATTGAATATCATAGTGTTCATAGAATTATAGTTGCCAGTCACCTAAAGAGCAAGACTTACCTAAAGAGAAGTGAATGGTGGCCCTGAGCAGACTGTAGCACATTGCCAACGATGAACTGCATGGGAGAAAAGGGACAAAGGGTATAACTAGAGGTGATGTATGACTGAAAAAAAAAAGACATAGTCTGGTGTCATAGAAAGAATAAGCAATACCTGGTAGACAGCCCACTTCCTGTACTGGTACTTACACCATGTTAAAAGATGTAATGTCCTTAATAAAATGCATCGCCCCCTGTGGAAGATTAGAAAAGGACATTCCAAAGAATTGCTGAGGATAAGAAAGCATGAGTGGGTTATTTAAATGTCTGGAGGAGTATCTACATCACAGATCCATTGACATATCCAAGTATCCTCCTCATTCTCCTCCTCCTCTGTATCTTGTATAATGATGGAGTTTAGATAAAAATGGTCCTGCACAAATTGTAGTCTGACTATTGTTCTTTTATTTTTCATGCTTAGTGGACTATTGCTCAGATAGATGAATTGGCAATATAAAGTCATCTTTTTTAGGCTGACTACAGTATCCCCATGGACAACTTCAATAGCAGATAGGATGATGGGAATGATATATTAGGTGTCCAAAAATAGTCTTATCATATTTGAACTACAATAAGACTTTTGAGATCCCGCACAACTTTCAGTTCCCATAGGTTTTTTATTGCTTCTACTGGGTCTCCATTCTTTGAAAACTTTTCATTTCATATAGTCGGAAGTTATGAGTATTTTGTATGGTGTCATCTATTAAAATATTTTAAAATTTACTTTTGTTATTATCATTGTATTTGAGTAGGGAGATAAGTTGTGTACATAAGTAACTACGATATGAAATAGAATGTAAAAATCCAGTGAGAATGGTAGAACCCAAGTGCTATGAAACTTCAGAGGAGTGAGAATCACTTTTTGTTGAGGCACCAGGGAAAGCTTAATGCAGGAGGTGGTGTTGGAGGTCAACCTTGAAGACCTTCATCAGTGTGGAGGGGGAGGAGTTGCAGGAGGAAATTCCAGACACAAATAGACTTCCATAACCTCTTTCTCATCCAACTCTTTCCCATTAGTCACACAGCTACCACCTCAGTTTAGGCCCCCATCCTCTCTCACCTGGACAAATGAAGTGGCTTCCTAATTTTTCTCACTACCTAAGGACCTGCACACTTCAATCTATTCTCTACACAGCTGCCAAAGCAATTTTCTTAAAAGCATAGGCCTGACCATATCTTTTTCTTGTTCAATAAATTCCAGTAGATCCCCATTTCCTCTAAGATAAAATATAAACTTTTTGTCATTTAACACTTTAAAATATGGTCCCAACCTCCCTTTCCAGCCTTATTATATATTACTCCCTTCCCACACTCTATGATCTGTCCACACTTGATCTTCCTTATACATAAGACTCCATCTCCCATCTCTGTGCCTTTTCACTGGCTGTCCCCAAGACCTGGAATGTGCTCCCTCTTCCTTTCTGCCATTCAGTTCAAGCACCACCTTCTACTTGAAGTCTTTCTTGATTTCTCCCACCCCGCCTTGTTATTAATGCCTTCTGTATATTCTATTCTGTCTATATCTGTACCTATACCCATACCTATACCTATACCTATACCTATACCTATACCTATACCTATACCTATACCTATACCTATACCTATACCTATACCTATACCTATATTCTATATCTATATCTATATCTATATCTGTATCTATCTGTATCTGTATCTGTATCTGTATCTGTATCTGTATCTGTATCTACATCTACACCTACACCTACACCCTACACCTACACCTACACCTACACCTACATCTGTATCTGTATCTGTATCTGTATCTGTATCTGTATCTGTATCTGTATCTGTATCTATCTATATCTATATCTATATCTATATCTATATCTATATCTATATCTATATCTGTATCTACATCTACATCTACACCTACACCTACACCCTACACATACACCTACACCTACACCTACACCTGTATCTGTATCTGTATCTGTATCTGTATCTGTATCTGTATCTGTATCTGTATCTATATCTATATCTATATCTATATCTATATCTATATCTATATCTATATCTATATCTATCATGCCCTCCCATTATCAGTAGTAGGTTGGGTCCCCAGCAGGTTACTGACTACTTCTCCCCTTAAGACTCAAGGGGTAATCTTAAAGGATTTGGGATTTTTTAGTCCCTTATGAGCCCCTATTAGTATGCTCTCCATTGATTATCAGCCAAAGGTAATTTGCCTTTAGAAAGGGATTTACTAAGTAAGGATAGCAAAGATAGTTGTTATAGAATATCTCTCCAGGAGCTCTCACTTGCAATGATAAGATTCCTGGGGAGAATGAACTCAGAGATAACTTGTGGCCATAGGGTAAACTCCCACATCTGGGTTATTTAAAATCCTTTTCTTAACTCTGTGGAGTTCTCATAAAATTCCCCTTAGGTGTAGCCATCTACTGTGCTACAAGGGTTGGTGTCTTCATATGCTCTTAAAGTTGTCTTTCATTAGTCTGTTTATTTTGTTATCAGTATGTCTCTAAGCTTCTGATGTAGATAATGATACCAGCCACCACTGTTCCAAGAATACTGAAACCAGGTCTTGGGTACACTGCTACAAAAGAGTATGGTAAATTTGAATTTGCTGGTCAATAGGGAGGGGGCAGGGAGAAGAGAAACTTGCTCCTTAGTTCACCATACTACCTCAGGCAACAAACTCAAGAGTCTTTGACCATTGGATTTGACCACCTTTCAAATGACCTCCTACTGGAATTCTTGATTCTTGACTATCTTACTATGTTATACATAATCTCATAAGTGAGTTTGAGTTGACCAATTACAAGCCATTTCTTTATACAACATTCTATGCACTTCAGTCTTCCCAAAATGATTAAAAACTTATACATATCTAGTTTATTCCCTTGATTGATTTATTGATTCCAGTTCTCTGGGCCTTCTGTGATTACATTCATTGAAACAGAGATAGAAACTATATCTATATCTATCTACACACATATACACACAGATGTAAAGAGAAAAATAATATGGTATATGTATATATGTTTATGGTATGTGTGTATATGTGTGAATGTGTATGTTACATATATTCCTTACACATTATGTATGTGTATATGGTTTTGTTGTTATTATTGTTCAGTCTTTTCAGTCATGTCTGACTATTCATGATCCCCTTTTTGGGGAGGGGTAGTTCACCATTTCCTTCTCCAGCTCATTTTACAGATGAAGAAACTGAGGCAAACAGGGCTAAGTAATTTGCCCAGAGTCCCATAACTATTGAGTGTCTGAGATCGGATTTGAACTCAGGTCTTCCTGACTCCAGGTCCAGTGCTCTATTAACTGTTCTGCTTGGCTTCCCATGTGTATATGGTACCTATATGCATATATATATATATATATATATATAGTTACAAATATATGCACAAATACGTGTACATATATGTAAGTAAACATATACATACATGTTGTTTTTCAGCATAGAATATAGGTAGGGATTTATTTATTTATTTTTGCTTTTGTATTCTAAGTGCTTAGGATAATAACTGATGTTTACTAAAATCTTGTTGATTAATAGTTGATTTTCCTTAATATCAAATTTGCCTTGACATTGTCAAAAATAAACGCTTAGTTTATAGAATTACAGAATTTTGGAATTGAGAGCAAAATGAGAAGTCTTTTAGTGGTGGGTCAGGGAGATAGGAGGTCGGATTTGGAGTCAAAGGATCTAGTTTCAAATTCCCCTTCTGCCATTTGCTATCTGTGTAAGCCTGGATGTGTTGCTGAATCAATTTGGGCCTCAGCTTCCTCATGTCTAAAATGATACATGAAGTCACTTCCACCTATATATTAATGTTTCCAGGAGCTTTGGGCTCAGAGTCAGTGGACCTAGTCTTGAATCCTGGTTAGGACACACCAGTTATATTGAATATGCCAAATCACTTCCATGCTTGTAAAGTGAGGACATTAATATTGGAACTACCTACCTCACACGGCTATTGTGAAGGAAGCGCTTTGTGAAGCCCTCAAGTGTTACGTAAATGTCAACTATCATGATCATTACTATTATTATTATTGTTATTATTTTTTATTCTGGTCATGGGGGACCTCCCCTTTCCTTTCTCCCAGGACAAGACACATAAACTAACAAATATGTTGAATACTGTCTAGCTCTCAAGGGGAGCTTCATAAACTATCAATCCTAAGAGCCCCCAAAGGATTCCACTTTTGTGGAAAGTGCCTCAGGTCAAAACTTACCAGGCTGAGAGAGAGAGAGAGAGAGAGAGAGAGAGAGAGAGAGAGAGAGAGAGAGAGAGAGAGAGAGAGAGAGAGAGAGGAAGAGAGAAAGAGAAATCTCTTCATCGCTTCCCTCATGCCTTGCTTTTAGAGAGCAGGTTATACTCGTTTCAGATAATATGAAAAAAACCACCCCTCACCCCACCTCTTGTCTCTTTAACTTTTCTTCTGAGGAGGCCTGAAAAACCAGCCACTGAGCTGTTTATTTGAGGGCTTAGTCAGGGGCCAAAAAAATAAACACTGTCAATATGTTTGGTGTTAAGGTGAATGGCATCAGGTCCTCTCAGTTGGACTTGTAAAGTCTCTGCCGCCAACGTTTTGCTGTGCACTGGTGTTTCAACAGGCCTCAGCCAGGCCCTGAAAGGAAGGGGAAAGTGGGCGATGTTTGTACAGCTGAAAACAAGATGAAAAACCACAGGCCCCTCTCACACTCCATTAGACCCTAAAGTCCACGGAGGACTGCACTCAACACATAAACACTCCGTTTGTGGAAAACCCAGTCAGTGTGTGAAAGCCAGGAACAAAGGCCTGGGAAGAACAATGACCATCTCTGTGCGAGGAGACCCAGCAAAGGCCATCCCCAATTAAACATCTCCAGGCCGGGGGAGGCATTAGTCATGGACCTGTGAGTAGCACAATTCAGTAAACCTTGTTGTTAATTTGGAAATTTGGCTGAGTATTGGGAAAGGAGATACATTATCATGAGACATTGTCCATGATAAAGATATTTTGGAAATCTAACTGAAAGGAGGTCTTATCTAAAAGTTATCTAAAAGTTGGGCACACAGTGCCCAATAGTTCTCTGCACACAGTACGTGCTCAATAAATGTTGAATAGATGACTGACAAAAGGAAGGAATGGGGGGTGGGACTTAGAACAAAAAGGACAACTGTCTTCTAATGTTTGTAATATTGTAATACAGAAGATGGAGTAAACATGTTCAGTGATTCTATGAAGGGCAGAGGTAGTTCTAATGGTCTATGTAACAGCATGGTGCAATGGAAAACACACTGAGCTTAACACTGGGGAGACAGGTTATAGTCACGGCTCTGCTACTTATTAGCTATAGACTTTAGGGCAGTCACTTTTTTCCTTTGGTCTTCAGCTTTTTCATCCATAAAATGGGAATAATGCTACTTGAATTAACCTACCTCATAAGTAAGAATGAGGATGGGACATTGAAAGGACCAGAAACCACAGCAAATAAGGATTAGATGAAAGAGGTAAGGAGGAGGGAATAAACCCCAAATAGAGCTTACTCTGTGCCAGGCAGAGTGCTAAGTACTTTACAAGTATTTCATTTGATCTCACAACAACTTTGGGAGATAGGTGCTATAATTATCCCCATCTTATGGTTAGGCTGGGGATACACAGAGGTTAAGTGACTTGCCCAGGGTCACATAGTTAGTAAACGTCTGAGGCAGGATTTGAATTCAGGTCTTCCTGACTCCAGGCCAAGCATTTTATCTTGTACCACCTAATTGCCTAGATGAAATGAATAAGAGATGCTTATCCTGGAGAGAAGATGACAGAGGGAAAACATGATACTGGTCTTCAAGTTTTTGAATGTTATGTGGAGGAAAGATCAGCCTTGTTCCACTTGGCTGCTAAGTTCTTGGCATATAAAGAAGGAAAAAAAAACAGTCTTTGATATAAATGAGTAATTGTAGAATATTTGGAGAGTAGATGGAAGGTAACCTTCGGGGGAAAGACCTCTTGGGTAAAGCACTTGAACTGAGTTTAAAAGAAATTCAAGGATTCTAAGAGGCTGAGGTAAGAAAAGCATTCCAGAAATAGGCGAGAAACAATGCAAAGACAGGGAGATGAGTGATGGAGTATTGTGTGTGAGGAACAGCGAGCAGACCAATATAGCTGAACTACCTCCTAGTCCCACCACATGTCTTATAAATGAGAGAACTGTAGAATAGAGAGATAAAGTAACTTGTCCAAGATTACACATGTAACATGTATCACAGTGGACACTTGAACTCAGGTTCTCTAACTTCTTGGAAGCTCTATCCCTTTTGTGGGGGAAGGATTAGATATGTTCTACTTAGAACCAGAAGGCAACATTTGGGGCTGTGCGTGGAAGTTGCGAAGAGGCAGATTTAGCTTCCACATGAGGAAAAATATCTTCTTGATATTTTTCAATCTCCAGAGAGTTCTCCATCACTGGAACTCTTCCAGCCTGGTTGACTAGTTGTTGGGAATGTTATAAAGGGGATTTTTGGCCAGATATGGGTTGGACTGATTGGCTTGACCTAGGAGTACTCTCCTAACTTTTACACTCTGTCGTTCTATGGCTCCAAATTTAAATGGCTTCTCTGAAAAGGTGAAAATGTCCTAAGTAAACCCGAGTGTCATCAATGTGACTGGTACCAAAAATAGGGCCAGTGTGAAGGACTGTGTTTGGCCTTGGTTCTACTGATCAATCCATTTTATGCCTTCTACTGACATTGAGCATTGACTCCTTCAGTTAGCAGATGATATTAACCCTCTGTTGACTGCTACCACTGTGGGGGCAGTAGACAACATATGAAATGCTACTAAACTAGAATTTACTGACTTTAATTCCTTATCATCCAGACTTGGTTGAAAGATCCACAGAGAAATGTGTGTGTGTGTGTGTGTGTGTGTGTGTGCGTGCACTAAAGTAGCTGTTTAAGAAAAAGAAATTACCTTACCTTGTTTACTACTGCAAACTACAGTTCTTCAGAATAGGGATATTAGAATGCAGTCCTGTCTAACAAACACGGTTGGATGACTTCCAATGGACTAATTTTGTGGTTCTGTACCAAGCATAGGAAATAGAACCATATGACTTTTTCCCTAACACCCTTTCTCAAAAACTATCATCTTTCCCTGAGTGCCATGATTTGGACTATAGTACTTCTCTTTTTGTAGACTGAATCACATACTGCTCTGCCTTGTTACTGAACAGTTTCCAATCCAATCCAACAAACCCTTATTAGTCGGCAAGCTGATGGTGGAGAACTGTGGTGTCAAACTCAAAGAGAAATGGGGCATCTCTGAGGGCACATATCAATTTAGGAAGCCATAAATTAACATTATATATGTTGTATTTTTATTTATTTTGTTAAACATTTCCAATTACATTTTAATCTCTTTGGATGCACTGGGGAGTTTTAGGAGCCACATGCTAACTGGGAGATTGACATCTCCATTGTAGAGAATAGTAACCTGGAGAGTCAGGAAGACATGGGTTCAAATTCCACTTATAATCCCACCAGCCACGTTACCTGGGCAAGATATTTGAATGACTGATTGAATGAAAAAGCATTTATTAAGCTCTTACTATGTTCTAAGCATTGTATTAAAACCGGGGATGCAAATATGAAAGCAAGAGAGTCCCTTCCAAGAGCTTATACTCTAACAGAGAGAAAAAAAATCATACAGGAGAATGGTGAGAAGGTAAGAGTGGTTTTGTATGGGAAGCCAAAGGCACTGTGAGTAGAGACACTAGGCAGTTCACAGACAACACCTTTTCATGAGGCAGTTGTAGCACTGATTGGATTACAATTCTTAGAGTAAGAAGCGGAAAGTGGTGACACACATGCATGATTCCATAGAGCTCAGAAATGAGAAGATAAGCCCTTCCTGGGAATGGTCTTTGGAAGTCTGATTTGGAATGTGGTTGGCATTAATAGGGTAGAAAATGACCAGCATGAAAATGAGGCTGTCACTTCTAGGGCAGCTCTCCAAGACAGCAGGTTGCAGAGCAGGTGCAGATCTTCAGGTGCATTTTGGTGGAGGGAACTTCCTCATTAGATGTCCCCTTATACCAATGAAGTAATAGGTAGGAAATAATAACAAAAAAACTCATGTATCTACTAAATCAATATTTTAAAAAGATCTGTGATTGCAATAATGTGGGTACTCACTGTGTTGTTGAATATCACAACTCTTCCATACCTTAGATCAGGGGTTCTTAATCTGGCATTAGTGAACTTTTAAAAATACTGTAGCTATTTCAATATAATTGATTTGCGTTGTGATCCTTCATTGGTATTTAAAAGCATTATTATGAGGAGGGGTCCGTAGCCTCTACTAGAATGCCAAAGAGTTCCATAACACTAAAAAGGTTAAAAGAACTCCTGTCTTAGATGGTTTTATTGATTGATGTATCAAAAACTGAACTCAGCTGGTTCTTGGACAACATATGTAAAATCCACCATGGGACTCTTACTTGATTCCTTTCTAAGTGTGTAGAGGATGGCCTGTGCTCTGCTAAGAAAGTATGAGTAAACCCAAGGTAAAACTCCATGGCCTTTTGATGCACTGGACGAGGACTTTGGGGGAAGAGTTATCTCACAAGCTCCCAGATTAGAAATACAGGAAGATGAGCTTCCTGACTTACAAACCAAGTAGGCATTTTGTGAGGAGGGTGACTAGAAGGTAAATAGTTGGTTCTGAGGAGCCAAGCTCCTACTTTTTCCCAATAATATGTCCAGTGACTGAATAAATATTTGATATTCTAAGTGCAACAGGTGGATCTTACTATAAAAACAAGAGCCCTGCAGCCATATCTTAGCACATTTTGGGTGGTTTATAGAGCATATCAATTCATATTGCTGGATAAATTGGCATCAGAAACACTGCTAGCCCACATCCAATTGGACCTGAAAAGGAAGGAAAATGAAGGAATCACTAATATATGTTTATTATTGTATCAATATATTATTATATGATGTATTAATTATATGATATAATATATTAAGTATATCATATGCTAAATGGATTTTGTTACCATATTAGCAATAATATTAATACAATAATATGAATATATTTTATCAATAATGTATTATATGAAACACATATTACAATATTATATTAATTATATAATTATATTGATATACCAGTAATGATATAAATGTAATTATTATATTATTTATAATACCATATTAATAGTAAAATTACTCTAACAATTATTATCTTGATAATAACATTAATATAGCTATCACATTATGTGATATCAATAATAATAAAAATATTTTACCTTAAGGTTTGCAAAGTACTTTACATTATATCATCTCATTTTAGCCTTACAAAAGCCTTGTGAAGTAGGTGCTATTATAATCCATCTTTTACAGTTTAGGAAATTGAAGCTGAGAAAGGCCAAGTGGTATCCATAGTCACATAGCCAATAAGCATGTGAAGCTGGATTTGAACTCAGGTCTTCCTGAGCCTAAGTTCAACACTAATAATTTATTAGTTAATACTTATTAACACAAAGTCCAACACATAATTTATTTGTTTACTTATTTAGCCTTCATTTCCTTCTTTCATAGTTTTGGCTCTGTAGTTAACTAGTTCAAATATACACTCTTCTCCACTACTGAATCATTTCTAGTCTCTGTTGATGGTAGTGCTTTCCCTCTCAAATTACCATGTAATTTCCCCATTTACCCTGTATATATCTTGTTATTTGCATATTGTATCCTCCATTAGATTGTGAGCCCCTTGAGGACAGGTAACACTTTTTTCTTTGTCTCCTCAGTGGCTTAGCATAGTTCCCTGTATATAGTAGATACTTAAGAAATCCTTGTTGCTAATTGAATTCTCTGTCTGCTCTCCTTACCCTTTTGTAATTAATATCCTGCCAATATCCCAATGCCACCTCAAATACCCACTTCTTCTACATTTATTACTGAGCCACTAAATGCTATGACAGTCAGTCAAAGAGACAGTGTCTACTGGGTCCGCTGAAACTGAACCTCATCTAATCTTAGCCACACTCTATTGTACAGCAATATTTCCATTCTTTCCTATAGCAATTACTAAAACTTAAAATTGTTGTTAATACACTTATTTTCTCCTAAAACTCTCACCAACACCCTAACCTCCACCCCCTCACCCCTTACTTTACTTAGAAAATTGAGGCTATCATCTATAATGAGCTTCCTGGATTAACACATTTCACCCATTAAAATTTCTCTACCTATTCTCTTCTCCTCTGCTTTAGTATACAAAGAGTTAGTTTACCTTGTAAAGGATCACCTCTATTTGTTCTTTTGCTATCATCCCTTCTCATCTCTAGGTGCTTGCTCTGCACCCTCAATTGCAATGTCTCCCTACTTCCTGGCTCCTTCCCCACTGTCCTGTACATGCCTAAGTCTTCCTTGTCCTTAAAATCCTTCACTTAACCCTGCTGTTCCCTGAAGTTTCTCTCCTATTCCTCTCTTTCCTTTTATTGCTAAGCTCCTAGAGTCAAGTTTTATTTTTGCCTCTCCTTCCTCACCATTCACTTACTTCTCAACTTTGTGCTGAACCTGCTCTCTCAAAGGTTTTCAATGATCTCTTCATTGTGGAGTCTGATGGTCTTTTCTCAGTTCTCATTATTCTTGTATTACCTTCAGCTTTTGACACTTAACCATTCCTTTCTCTATACTCTTTCCTCCTTTGGTTTCCATGATATGTCTCTCCTTGTTCTTTCTTATTTGAATGGTAATTCTCAGGCTTCTTGAATAGCCCATCACATTTCTCATATGGCCAAGGGTGTGTCTCTCAATTCACCATATTGGACCCTCCTCACTTTCCCCTACATTTTCTCCTTTGCTGATTTCATCTGCTACCTTGAATTTATTTATCGTGGTTACACAGATAACTCCCATCCTTCATCTGTAGACCTAATCCACTTCCTGAATTCTGATCCCACATTTCTAACTGCCTGCTCGATATCTTGCCCTCAAATTCAACATATTTAACTTATTATATCTTCCCACCCACATCTCTGTTTAGAGTAGCAACATTATTTCATTCAGTTAGGCTTCAAATTATTTTTTTTAACTTTTCCTTCTCTCTCACCTCACTACATCCAATTAGCTATTTATTCTACCTTTATAACATCATTCCAGAGACAATCTCTCACCTAATAACAGAGAAAGTATTGTCATGCTACCTCTGTTTGGTGTTCTCGAGCCCATAGGACATATGTCCTCATGTTCATCTAGTCAAACTGTGGGGCTCTAGAAGAATCATAGATTTGTAATCTAATTCTATCCTAGAGGAAGGACTGCCTAGATTTGTAGTTAAAACATTATATATAATGTTTCATCATGGTATGGAGATGATCCTGGTCTATGACCTTGAGTAAAAGTGCCCTAATGCTTGAGTAAAAGTCCAGTGACAACCTACATGTCTATAGTTTGAGGACCATCCTAGTTATGATTAGAGAGGATTATCATCAGAGTAGCTACATGGTGATTAAGTTTTTAAGTTCCAGAAGCTAAATGATCATCTATCAAGTTGTAAAGAGGTTGTGTTTTATATCAATGGCCTGGATAGCTACACTGATGAAATTGTAAGTCCTTGAATTATTCAGATAAACATTGGCTATTTGATTTGAACTAGGCATATTCCTAAAAGTCTATGTTTTTCTAGTCCTCGTTAAATGCTGAATTCCCCTAGGCACATATAATCTTTGAGGAAAGTAGGTCATTTATTTCTAGAGATTCAACTCAATGCAACTCTGTTTCGGTCACTTACTAAAGGACCCCTAGAACTACTGTTTAGTATGGTGAGCAAATTGAGCCCTGACATTCCTTCTCAGGGAGATGTTGAGTACAGAGGTAAAAAAATTAGGAGCAATGTTCTCAACATCACTTAATCCTTCAGGGTTTGTGTATTTTCAGCTATAAAAATGATAATACTTGCCCTACTTATTTCATAACATGAGAGTTGAATTGCTTCAATTTGACAGATATTTCTTAAGTATCTAATCCATATTCATATCTATTTCTGTGTATTTTGCCAGGCATTGGAGATAAAAAGTAAAAAATTCAACTGTCCTTATGGAGCTTGTATTCTGATGATGTTGGGAAAGATTTATGGAGAGATACAACAGGTATATGTAAAATAATTTTGTAGTCTGCAAAAAAGACACAAAAATAGAAAAGATGATTAGCAAAGGTGTCAGATTTTCATTTTCCTTCTTGTTCTATAGTTTAAAAAAGATAGAATAAGCTGTACAATGAAAAAAAAAACCTTCCTGTAATTGAAGTTTCCAAGTTGGAACAAAATCAGAAATAGCGATATTGATAATAATACCTTGATAAATAAGTTTTTTTTAAATCCCATAGAAATATTTTCAGAATAAGACTACATCACTTCATTCAGCGGTAGTAAAGTCTGAAATCAGGAACATGCCATTGGATTTGTTCTTCCTCCAGCCTATTTTTTTCAATACCACCAGAAAAGGTGACAATGGCAAGATGATGATGATAATCATTATTATCATCTTGATCCAATCAATCAATAAACATTTATTAGGTACCTACTATGTTCTAGGCACTGGGCTAAGTACCAGGGATACAAATAGAAAGAAAAAAAAGCAGAGTCTGCCTTCAAAGAGCTTTCAATCTAATAAGTGAAGACAAAATACAAAAGGAAGCTGAAAATCAGTGGTTGGAAGAGGGAGGAGGAAGAGGTATCCATCTCAGGGGCATAGAGAAATCAATCAGAGAACTCTCAAAGTAGTGCAGCCAAGTGAAAAATTTGGAGATGTTTGAGATGAGGTTTCTCCTTAAATGGAGGGTTTGGAGCTCGTGGCCCCCTTTCAATCAGGGAGGCAGAGGGTAATGCTGAGGTCTAGTATCAAGGCTAATGAGACTTTATAGGATAATAATGTTATCCCAGTAATGAGCTTCCTGAGCCATGGGTGGAGAAGTCAGTCAAGTACCAAAGTAGTACAGCCAAGTGAGAAATTGATTGATGATGATGATGATGATGATGATGATGATGTAGCCCAACTATGTTGTGAAGTCTTCTTCCCAATTATCATTCTCACTGAGTAAGTCAGGCCTCCTATGCCACTGATGGCTAGCTATATCTCCCCTAGAACCCCTAGATGTTGAGGATAATTTTTCCAAGTATTTATTCAGCTTAAATAAACTCCACTGATATGTCCTTTCCATTATCATCAGTTAATTATGAGTTAGCCAGGCTTAAGCAGCTTCTGGAAAAGGAATATTTTTATTAAGGCATGGTAAGAACAATTGATTCAAAACATTCCACCAGAAGTCCATGACATGCTCTATCACCAATACATACAGAGTTCCAGTGAAACTATGCTTAAGCTTCAAGAACACGTGTGGCAAGGGAGTAAGTCAGCTTCTGGTTGCTAAAAGTTCTTTTCTCCTTTTCCCATAGAGCTCAAAAAGTTCCCCTTAGGCATGGAGTAGCTTCTTTCCTGGGCTCTTGTGGAGCCATAAAACCACCTCCACACATTGAATCGAGCCTGTTCTCTGCTTGAGATACAGACATGCTGCAAGCCTCTGCTCTTCCAAGGGGACAAAGCCAGGACATCAATGAGAAAGTGGAAAAATCTAAAGTCCTCCAGGCCCACTAAACCTTGTCAGGCACTCCTCCATCCAAGGGTCATGGGGTCTAGAATGAGGCCATAGCCCAAGAATTCTTCTTTCCCCAAATCCTCCAAGATATTCCTTCTAAGATGTTTTGCTGTAATGACCTCTCTTGGCTTGTATTTGTATTAATCTTTTGGATAATAAACTAGCTCTTTCATTTTAGATAGCCTCTATTTTAGATGTAGGGTGCCATTTCAGCTGATCAGAACAGATTTCTTGTGCAAAACTGTTGCAGTTCATTCAATATATCTTAAAATGATCAAAGACCTTTCACACAATCTAAAGTCTTTGCTAATTGATTGAGAAATGTTTTTGCCCCTAAATTTAGCACCTAATCATTTTATGCAGTGTGGGGTAATTCATCTATTGCCTCAAAGAACCTCTCTCCCCACACACTTACCTGCTCACACATTAGTAATCTTGCTGTTGCTATTACTAAGCATACGGATAATGGTAAGGATCTGTGATTTCACTGATACGTGGAACTCATTCATGAGAATATTATTTTTAATCAATGCAGATTGACATGTTCACTAGAACTTGCAGTCTTAGAGAGTGGCCCAGAGCAATGAGAAGTCAACTTATTTGCCTAGGTGACACAGTCAGTATGAGACTACTACAACTAACAATAACACTACTAATAATAACTTACTGTTGCTGAGTGCTTTATGATTTACAATGTGTTTTTCTCACAGTGATCCTATGAGTAGTTAAGTGATTCAGTGGCTAGAATTCTGGCCTTGGAGACAGAAAAATTTGAGTTCACATCGTAACTTAGAAGTTTTACTTGCTCTGGACAAGTCACTTAATCTCCCCTTTCCTCAGTTTCCTCATATATAAAGGATGATCATAGTACTTACCTCACTGTGTTGTGGTAGGTACCAAATAAGATAACATATAAATTAATTTGTAAACCTTAAGGTGTTATATGCATACTAACTTATTATTATTATTATTGTTAAATCATGCTTATTAAATAGGGAGCACAGATATTATGTTTTCCCTATGTTATAGATGAGAAAATTGAAACCTAGAGTTTCGTTACAAGTCATTGGCTAAGCAAAGACTTTAATGAAGTTCTTCTGAAGTCACATTCATTCCTCATTCCACTATTTCACAGTTAAGCCAAGAAGGAGTCAAGAAATCATAAAATCTAATTCTTTACTTATGAAATAGCCCCCAAGTTGATATTGACAAAATCATTTTGCTTCAACTTACGGCATGCAAAACAAGCATGGAGCATCTCCTATTTTGTGGATTAATTAACGAGATTTTAGAAACCCTCCACAATAGAACTCCAGCAGCTACTGAGGTGTATTTTATTTTTAAAAATTTTTTAAAATTAATTTATTTTGAATTATCAACAATCACTTCCATATGCTTTTGAGTTTAAAATTTTTCTCCCTCTTCCTTCCTGCCACCCTCCCTAAGACGGAGCACAATCTGATATAGGCTATACATATAGATTCCTATTAAACGTATTTTCACATTAGTGATGTTGTAAGAATGAGAACTAATAGGAGGAACCACCAGAAGGAGGAAACAAAACTCAACAGAAGAAAAAAAATAACAAATAGTATGCTTTGATCTGCATTCAAACTCCATAGTTCTTTCTTTGGATGTGGATAGCATTTTCCATCAGGAGGCCTTTGATGTCTTAGATCCTTGTATTACTGGGAAGGGTTAAGTTTATCAATATTAGTCATCGTACAACATGGCTGTTATCATGTACAATGTTCTTCTAGTTCTGCTCACTTCACTCAGCATCAGACCATGCAAGTCTTTCCAGGTTTTTCTGAAGCCCTCCTGCTGATCATTTCTTATAGCAAAATAATATTCCATTCCATTCGTATACCACAACTTGTTCAGCCATTCCCCTATTGATGGGCATTTCCTCAATTTCCAATTCTTTGCCACCACAAAAAGAGCTGCTTTAAATATTTTGTACACTGAGGTATATTTTATAACACAATTTCTTGTACTGCCTCCTCTAATAGCTCTAAGCTAATAAGTCACTTTGCTGAGTTGAATTGAATTGCATATTTGTCTTGACAAGTTTTTCATGAAATGTACAGAAATAAGTGGCATTTGGCTAACTGTGTTTAAACCTTTCAGTGTCTTCCCTTCATCTTTCCTTCCCCCTCATAGCATTGCATCTGTAATGTACCAGTCTCCAACAGTTTCCAGATGGCAGCTTAAATTTTCAGGTTAAGTGATATTAAAAATAGATAATAGCATGGACCCCACTAGTCTCTCCAGAAAGACTAAACAGTCACAATAGGGAATATCATTGTTTTGGTTTGCTTTGTGAGGCTTTATGTACTCAGCTGCTCCTCGCCCCTGCTTTTTACTGCAGTGGGACCCAGATCATTCTGAATTCCAGTTCCACATCACTTCCTATCCTCTATACTTTCTAAGCCCCATGCCACACAAGTCAAGAGAAACACACTCTTCCCAGCTGCACTGTGAGCCCTTGAACGTACCTTCTCTCAAGGAGCAATTGAGCCCATAACTCTTAAACTAGAGATTCAGCATTCTGGATTGTTGATAAGCGATTTCTTGAAATGGAAGGGGAAAATACTGCTTTTCAAAGCCATTGTCAAATTTTACTGGCCAATTTTAGCCGTTGGTTGTCTTTAAGACTTCTCTGGAAAACTGCTAATGGAAGAATGTGAATAATATAGCAATTTTAGTCAAGGATGAAAGGGTTTTTAGGTAGTTTTTATGAGCCAGTTAATACCCTAGTTATGCATATGTAAATTAGAGAAGTAACAAGTATACAAAGAACAATATACAAATTTCGTCAGGAGCATAATAAGGGAAAAGATGAAATTATTTTGGATCTTTACAATAAATACTGAAATTATCTCTCTTTTTGTAAGTATCATATTAAAATTATTTCCCTTCCATTCCCAACCAATCGCAGGAGGAATATTTTACATTCTGAATATATTAAGAATAAGCATTACAACTAAAATATGCTAATTTTTCTAACAACCTTAATCTACCTGAGTTTCACAGTCAGAGTAACCACCTGTCTATCTTCCTAAAAGGTGTGTGGGTGAGAAAATAGTTCTTCAGCCACAAAAATTACTTCTAACAACCAACAAGGCTGAAAAAATGCCAAAAATATATTCAAAGGCTGTTAAAACTTAGAGACACTCATTTCAGGCCCTTTTCAAATATATCACACAGTTAGTTTTCTCATCATTTTATGCAGGTGGAGGCTGGAGAACATCCAGTTATCCTCCTGCTGTATCTCATCCCAGCACTTGGATGGTGTTCACACTATCTGGAGCCCAAATGTGTGTGCCAGGCTCCAGGTGTGGTCTAAGCAGGCCTCTGCGGGTTGCCATAATAACCTTTTCAGATTTCTGCCCCATTCATCTATTTTGAAACCCCAGTTGGTTGTTTGCTTTCTTAACAACTACCAGACATGGAGCTGATGAGCTCTAAGTGTCTGTCTGTGATCATTCCTGATGCTCTTCCTGATCTTTGCCTTCCTTGCTATCCAGAAGATCTTTAGGGCAGCATTTATTTGTCATGATTGCATACTTTTGCATGTTCGGTTACATGTGATAGCCAACAGACCCTATTCTTAGAGTTCCAGTTTGTTCAAGTTTCTTTTCCATCTTTATCATGGAATAGTCCAAAAAGTTGGACAATGTCTTTTTTTTTTACCTTAAGGGAGGAAAAAATTACAAAAAGAATACAAAGGTAAGAACAGTGGAGGATTTGTTTTTCTTTTAGAAACTCCCTTGTTGAGAGTTTTCAGGATAACATGGTGATATGAAAGGTCTCCTACACATGCACCAACAAAAACTGAAAAAAGGACAATATATTGAATAGTGATCAAGAAATCCAAAGAGAAACTACACTAAGCACTTTTATGCAGCCCAGGACTGCCAAAAAGACAGCTAGAAGCCTTCAGACTCTGGGAAAATGATCCCACCAAGAAAGCTAATACAAGTATAGGTAGACAAGCTGAAAGCTGTCAGGTTTCAGGCCAGAGATTCTCCAGAGGCTCTGAAGCCTGCTCTACTTTGTTACTTGGGAACCGGAAGACTGAGTACACAATAAGAAAGCTACTGAGGGCTCAGAAACCCATAGCACTCTGACCATGGACATAGGACCAGGAAGCAGTAGCCCTCTAATTGAGATGTCCTGTGACAAAAGTTCTCAGAAATATGTTCTAAGATGCCTCAAGGGGCCCAGACCAAGTGATGATGAAGTCACAGTCAGAAATCCAGGAAACTGAAATCAGTACTAAATAGGGCCTGACCATGCCATCTAAAGGGTTGAGAGGAAGGAGAGGCTGACCCTTGAACAAAGTCCCAGATCAAGAATTGAGGCTGTGCATATGAGTAAACAGAAGACACCAAACATTATGGCTAAATATTTTGGGTCTAGAGATGCCAAAGAGATATATCCAGAAAAAAGAGAGTAACAAGAAAAATAGTCAGAACCTCAGGAACAAAAAAAAGCTCAGGCAAATGTATATGAGAATACCTGGTAGAAATGAAGGAGAGGAAAAAATGAGCTATAAGTGAAATTGGAGATCTGGAGAAAAAAAGTTTAGAAGGAAAATAAAGCACTTAGAATAGAAAGTAGAAAAACTTATCTGAATGATAGAATCTCTGAAAATTTAAACAGAATATACGGAGCTTACTGACTCCATGAGGCCACAAGAGTTTTAGAAAAAAATCTGAAGACTGGAAAAAAGAAAAAGAAAATACAAATAATCTACTATTAAAAACAACTGAATATAGATATTTGTACAGGGATTTTATTTTTCTTTCTCAACGGGAGAAAGTGGGAAGGCAGTAAGATAGATTTTCATTGAAAAAATAAAATTTGATTTTAAAATGGACAGAAGAGAACAGAAGGAAGGACATAAAGAATCATAGACAATTATGATACTTTTCAAAGTTGTATGTCAAATATATTGTATTAAATGTTTAAAGAGAAAAACATGCTATACATAATAGAGATCTAGTTTCCTATAAACCCTATGTTCTGTTCTTCTATGTATTTGGAAATACTCATTCTACTTAGTATTTGTTAAATCAGAATAATAAAGAAATTTTTTAAAAAAGCGAATTACTTGCAAAACAGATCAAAGATGGAAACTTTTAGAATCATGTGACTGCCTAAAAAATAGTACCAAACCAAAACAACTGGATATCATATTCAAAGAAATTAAAGTGAGAATTGTATAGATTTACTAAAAGTAGAGGTCAAAGTAAACTGGTCCTTTTTTTTTCTTCCCTAGGCAATTGGGGTTAAGTGACTTACCCAGGGTCACACAGCTAGTAAGTGTCAAGTGTTTGGTCGGAGGGCAGATTTGAACTCAAGTCCTCCTGACTTCAGGGCTGGTGCTCTATCCACTGTGCCACTTAGCTGCCCCCATAAACTAGTCACTTCTTTAAAGAAAGCCCTAAATGGAAATGCTCAGGAACATCCTAGCTAAATTCCAGAGCTTCCAGATCAAATTTAGAATACTGCAAGCAGCCAGCAAGGAATCATAGTCAGTACAAAGGAATCATAGTCAGAATCATACAAGACTGGGAAGAAACAATAATTGAAATATATTCCAAAAGGCAAAAAATAACAGCTTATATTCAAAAATAACTTACCCTTCAAAATCAAGTATAATACTACAAAGAGAGGAGGGTAGGAGCACAAAACTCTTTACGAAAGTGAACATATAATTGGAGAACCATTAATTGCTTGTACTTAGACTGGGTCAATGTGATAAAAATTATAATGTTACTTAATTTGTTCAGTGACATAATAATCAAAATTCCTAAGGCAAGTTGTATATAGCTTAAAATTAAAAACAAAATTCATCTCAGACAACCAAAGATTAAGAATGACACGGGAAATGATAAGAAAATTGGAATGAAGCAGACATCATCAAAACTATTTGATTAAAACTTTTCAGCTAAAACCCCTAAAAGTTGGTAAATGGAACAGATTAGATACTCAACATATGCATATATAGCAAATGGATATAAGTAGCATAATATTTCATAAATTGAAAGATTACAACTGTTAGAGTAAGGACTCATTATCTGACAAAATCTCACAACAGTGGTAAGTAGTCTGACAAAACGTAAACAAATATCTCATGCCATGGTCTACAATAAGCTCCAAATGAATGTAGAACCTGGACATATAAAGGTCTTTGTGTCCTCTGCCCTTCAGTTAATATTTGATACAATAGTAGGGGCTTAATAAATGCTTGTGGAGTCATTGATTATTACTTTAGGGACTGTTCAGTTCAGTATAGGATAGCTCTAAAGATTGAGAAGTTCTTATAGTAAGCTAAAACTTATCTGCTTCTAACTTCCACCTATTGATTTCTGTATTTTTTCCTCAAATACTTTGAATACAGCCACCATTCTCCATCCCCACCCCCATTTCTTTCTTTCTAGGAAATGTATTTCCAGTTCCTGTTCCTTCAAACATTCTCCAAATGATGTATAATATGGTGATCTTTTCCCTGCCCCTGCCTGGTTGACTGGGGCTCAACTAGGAAGTGTGAGTATAAGGAGTCCACAGGCCATATTGTGTTTGGTGCTTACTGGATGACCTAGGTGGACACAATAGTCCATAGTAACAATGTTCCAGTTTATGTGAACTAGAAACAACTGGGGGGTCATTTTGAGAAAGAGTTGGTTATCAGAGCAGCTGTCAAGAAACACAAAGAAACAAAGACAAAGGCAGGACGTAATTTTAAAGTTAGATAGCCCATGCTGGTAGGATGGTATTAATGAGATCTAATGCTAAATAAGCATATCTAGTCATAGGTCATATAAGAGTTGAAGTATGTGTGAGTATCAACAGCTTATACAAAACATCAGTCCTGCAGCTCTGTCCCTCCCCTCTCTCACATTTGAGCCTGTCTTTTGCTTCTGAGGGTGGTTTCAGAATGGCCTCAGGTTGGTTCAAGGCAATGGAAAGGAGATAGTATCTTGTGCATGGTAACAATTTAATAAATTGCATTAAATTGATTGTTGACTAGGAAAAGTTTAATACATCTGAATGACGTGAGGTGAAGAGGAATGGATAAATAAGAGCTCTTAGAAGATGGACTTATCTTTTTTTCAATGAAATATGTCAAAGTTCTCAGCTTAGAGTGTGGAGGTGAAAGGAGCCATATAATGTTGGAATAGGGTTGAAAAGATTTGTTTAAAGGTGCCGTGGTTAGTAGACTAAAAGTGGCTTAGGGAGGCATAAAAGGATTGCTTTTCGGCAGTGAGAGCCCAGTTGAGGTTATGTAACATAAATTTGTAACAGACTTAGTCAGCATGGTTTTGTGATTTCCTCCACCTCTCTTTAACATGTGAGTAAGGGCAAAGGCAACAAATGATAGAAGCAATCCAGGACCAACACTTTCCCGTCTTAGAGATGTCCTTTTATTTAAGGCACTACTAACTTCTTTATCATCTTGTTCTATATATCCTCATAGTTATCCTTGACTCTTTTCTCTCAATCTCTTTGTGAAAACAGTATGGAACCCTGAGAGAGAGACAGGAGTCAAGCCCATCTTGACCACTATATTCCCTCACACCATAATAGAAACAGCCCATGACCCTGTACCCAAGAACCTTGGGAACAGCAATACTTCCAGCTCAGTGCCCTCAGCTATCATCCTGAGAAGCAACCTTTGTGGAGATGCAACCTAGCCAGTTACTCCTATAGGGGCTACAGCCACAGCTACTGAAGACCTAGACAATAAAGTTCTTGGCACTGAAATCCTTATCACTGTAAAACAGTTTTACATCAGAAACTGATAATTTTATTAACAGAAATGACATTAAAGAAGAGGTGTTGCTTTCTACGTTGCCTCTGCCTCCTAAAGACCATAGGACCTTTCCATCTGACTTGCAACTAAAATCTTTCATGTGTATTGTCTCCTCTAAGAAAATGTGAGCTCTTTGAGAGTGGGGACTGTTTTACTTTTCTATAATTGTTCTCAGTGCTTAGAATAGTACTTTTTATACAGTTAGTGCTTATTATTTGACCCATTCATTCATTCGCCCCTTCTACCCCTCCACACACACATTCAATTAAGTCCTGTTGATTCTATTTTCAGAAGAGCTCACATCTGTCCCATTCTACTCACAGGGTCATTGCCCTGTGGAATTATCAAATGAGACAATATTTTCAAAGTTCAAAGCTCAGGGTCTGGATCATAGTAGGCACTTAATAAATACTTCTTACTTCCACCTTTCCCCCTCATCCCCTAATGTAGTCCCTCACCTCTTGCCAGGACTATTTTAACAGCCTCCTAATTCATCTCCCTCTTTACACTTTTCCCCTTATCTAATCCATCCTTTAAAAAGATGTCAAAATGATCTTCCTTAGATACCATGGGACTCAGTTATTCCATCTACTACATGAAGGGATTTGTTTAGATAATTTCTAAGGCCCTTTAAACCCTTAACATTCTATCATTTTGCTACCTGGGGCAAATTTCTCTCTCTGACCCTCAGTTTTTCAATTTGTAAAATGAGAATAAATATACCTTTCTTGTCTACTTTGTGCATAACAAAGGAAATATGAAATGGAAGTTCTTCAAAAAGTGTAAAATAATGTTTAAATTTAGCAAACATTGAGTAAGTAAGTGCCTACTTTGTTCTGGATGCTGGTTATATATATAGAAACTATTATGATGATAAAGGCATTTTGTAATGCCCTTTAAATGAGTGCTCTTGAGTCTCTCTTACATATGTGGTCTATAACACTCATTCTAGGCGCTGATTTTTTTGTGCAATTGAAATTTAGCACTATGCTGTATACCTAAATCTACAGCATGAAATCCATATGAAACTCTTGCTGAGATAATCACTCCTGGTTAAGAATGTAGAGAATTCCATGTAGTGGTAATCAATGAGGAGTTTGTGGATTGGTACTTTTAGAAGGAATCCTACCAAATCATTTCAATTTAATTAAACACTTATTAAATGATTTCTCTATGCATGACCCTTTTGGGGTTAGGGACACAATGATAAGAAACAATCTCCTACCTCAAGGAAGTTTTCAGTATAAAATAAGAGAATCATAGAATTTTTTTTTCTGAAGGCCCTTCTAGTTCTTTTTTTTTTTGCACTTAATAGTATTTTATTTTTTCCAATTACGTGTAAAGATAGTTTTCGACGTTCATTTTTGTAAGATTTTGAGTGACAAATTTTTGTCCATCCCTCCTTTCCCTCCCCCTTCTCCAAGACAAGAAGCAATCTAATACAGATTATATATGTACAATCATGTTGATCATATTTCCACATTAGTCATGCTGTAAAAGAAGAATCAGAAAAAAGTGAAAAATCATGACAAAGAAAAAAAAGGGAAAATAGTATGCTTCAATCTGCATTTAGCCTTCATAGTTCTTTCTCTGGATGTGGATAGCATTTTCCATCACGAGCCTTTTGGAATTGTCTTAGATCATTGTATTGCTGAGAAGAGCTCAGTTATTCATAGCTGGTCATCACACAATGTTGCTGTTATGGTGTATAACATTCTCCTGGTTCTGCTCACTTCACTCAACAACAGTTCATGTAAGTCTTTCCAGGTTTTGTTAAAATCTGCCTGCTCATCATTTCTTGTAGAACAATAATATTCCATTACATTTGTATATCACAAGTTGTTCAGCCATTCTCCAATTGATGGGCATCCACTCAGTTTCTAATTCTTCGCCACCACAAAAACAGCTGCTACGAATATTTTTATACATGTAGGTTCTTTTCTCTTTTTTATGATCTCTTTGGTATACATACCTAATAGGCGTATTGCCGGATCAAAGTGTATGCACAGCATATAGCACATAGTTTGCACATAGTTCCAAAGTGCTCTCCAGAATTGTTGCATCAGTTCACAATTCCACTAAACATGCATTAGTATCCCAATTTTCCCACATCAAGGATCATAGAATTTGGAAGCTACAAAGGATCCTAAGTATCATCTAGCCCAAATGTTTCATCTTACAGATGGGACAACTGAGGCCCAGGGAAGTAAAGAATTGACTGAAGTCACACACAATTGGACTGAAACTGATGTCTTCTCAATCCTGATAGAGTATTTTTCCCACTACATCAGACTTCTTGCCTCCTTAATTTCGAATCCCCCAGATCAGTCCTAGAGATGAAGAATATCAGATGTGGGTTGCATATAGGAAGAAGTTCACAAAATCAGTGCCTGTCACAGGGCCTTGTGCACACTGGACACTTAATAAATGTTGTTGATTTGAATGACAATAACAGCCTGTTTGGAGATCTCCCAGTGAATCCTGACCTATTGATTAGGGAGTACTAATTTGGAGGTCCAAATGGCACATTAGACAGAGTTTACCTACTAGAATTGTAAATGACATAAAGACTCTTAAAAGTCACAATCTGCTTTTCACAAATTTTGCACTACTCCTCTTGTGGTTTTAATTTTCTCATTAGTTTTATTTCTAAATGAGACAAAGTCTACAGAGTAAAATTCAGCTCAATCCAAAAATCATTTATCAAGTCCTTAATAGATTCAAGACCCTTGGTTAAATGCCAGGTGATACAAAGAGCACAAAACAGTTCCTGTACTCAAGCAGCTTATATTCTCCTGGAAAGACATACCATGGAAATACACAGAAGATATGAATAGCATGTAAAAATGAAGAAAGGTAAATATAAAGTGACCTGAGAGGAGGTGGCTCACTGGAATATTATACATTTCCTTAATAATCTTTTCATTTTCTGAGGTCAGTACTGTAAAAAATCTAAAGCTCTCCCCAACCACCCCAGTTCTCATCTATCCGATCTATGGAGTGGAGGGGAAGGCAAGGCAGCAGACTGTAATAGTAAGAAAATCACATTTGGAGTGAGTAGATTCAGGTCCAGGCTCAGAAGGCTACTGTCTAGATGACCTTCTTCTAGTCACTTACCTATTTTATGCTCAGTTTCCACATTTGTGAAATGGGGATATTTGGATGAGATAATCTCTAAGATATCATATAGCTTTAATCTTTAATGTTCTGAGGTCTTGCTCACCTTTGAGATGATATGATCAAAGCTTTTTCCCACCTCTAAGATTCAATGTTTGAAAGCTCCTTCTAGCTCTGAGGTTCTGTGATTTGGCAAATACTTTAAGAGGCTGATGGAGTGCCGAAAAGTCAGTTGCCACTAGTGGCTTAACCCAGCAAGATTGAGCACTTTCAGAACATCAGAAATGGAGCCTGTGCACTGGTGGGTGACCAAACATTTAAACAGTCATTCACTATGAACTCCATCAGTAAGGAAAGCACGTGCCTCCATTTACAGTAACACTCTAAAAGCCTCGACTGTCATACCAAGGTAGCTATGAAGCATGGTTTTCTCTGTGTGGATGGCTGGGCGCCAGGCGTTGGTTCGCATTAGCATGTTCTGAAGCTTAATGTCCTGTCCTGAAACCAAAGCTTGCAGTGGAGAGGAAATACCACCTCCCCGTCATCCAGAGACAGGTTTTCATCTGCTTCATGTTTTGATTCTGTAGTCTCTATTTTGACTCCAGAGTGTGATGACTGTGTAACTTTTCACATGAATTTCATTTTTTCCTGTCAAGGAACATTATTTTAAGGGTGACAATAACTTGGCCTCAAATGAGCTGAAACCATCATGGTGATAAATTAGTTCCTAGAGCAGGGAGGCTTGGGCCCAGCAATCTACTGTGTAAGACCACACAGGTATGAGCTTCAATGCCTTCTCTCTACCTCCTTAGCTCCATAATATGTCACAAGTTCCTGGCTACTTTTAAGATAAGGGAGAAAGACCTGAAAATGTGGCTTTTGAAAATAGACTGTTTCAGAGAGAAGACAGAAAAGAAGAAGAAATAAAAAAGGAGGGAGAGGAAGGGGAGGAGGAAGAGAAAGAAAAGGAGGAGGAAGTAGAGGAAGATGACAAAGAGGAGGAGGATTAAGGTGAAAAGAGGAGAAAAAGGAGGAGGGGGAAGAGGAAGAGGAAGAAGAGGGGGTGAGGGGGAGGAAAGGAAGTAGGAAGGGGAGGATAAGCAGGAGAAGAAGGAAGAAGAGAAAAAGGAAGAGGAGGGAAAGTTTCAGAGGAAGTGAAGGAGAAGGAAGAGGAGAAAAGAGAAGAGAGAGAAGAGGATGAGGAAGAAGAAGAGGAGTAAGAAGAAGAGGAAAAAGAGGAGAAGAAGAAGGAGGAGTGAAAGAGGAAGACAGGAGTTGATAATTTCCATTGGCTATTGTCAAGGCTCTGATTTTTAAAAAAATGCCTTTTGGCCCACTACTCAATGAGTTTATTTATTTTTATATCAGTGGGAGAGACAGGTCAGTTTTTGAAATGGAGTGGCAGAATGAAGTGTATGTTCTAGGGCTCAGCATTCCTCTGTCCCCCTTTTTTGTTTATTTGCTACCTTAGAACTGTGTCCAAAGTGTTCTTGAATTTGGGTCAGAGAAGCTAGGCTTAAATCTTTTTAAATTCTACCATTTAGTGGGTGGCTGATGTCAGAGAAATTACTTAACTAGGCTCCAGGTTCCTCATCTGTCAAACAAAAGGTTTGGCCTAGATGACCCCACTGAATATCCTTCCAGCTCTAGGTCTACCATCTTACTGTGGTGATAATAAAGCTGATAACTCGTTCATTTATCATTTACAAAGCATTGTGCTCATGATAATGTTGTGAGGTAGATAGACCATATCTTCCAATCAACTAATATCATTTATCCTGGGGAGAAACAGGGTCAGCGATCACTTGCCCAAGACCACACAGCTGGTAAGTTGCAGAGTTTGGCCTCAAACCCATTTCCAGCATCTTGTTTTTCATTTGTTTCCCTTTCATGTAAGATGTTTATTATTATTATCATTATTATCAATTATTATATTATTATCAGAATTATTATTATCAATATTATCAATATTAAGTTCTCTTTGTTCATAAGGTCATAGACTTCAAGTGGGAAATACTCCCCTCATTTAACGGATGAGGACCTGAAGCTCAAAGAAGTTAAGTAATTTGTCTGAGGACATAGAGGTTTTAGTAACAGGGACAGCACTGGAACCCAGGTCCTCTGACTCCAAATCCAGCCCTCTTGGTAGAGCTTCTCTAATAAAAATGGCAAGATTTCTTGCACTGACATTACACACTTTATTAGGAAGTGAGGGGCAAATTTTGAAGACACTCCTTTACCCTTGAACTTTGCACATCCAATAGAAATGAGGTCCTCCAGGACGTGATCTCCTGTGATATATAATGATTGCAGGGAGGGAAGAAGGAAGAGGGAGAGAAGAACTGAGGATTGTTTTCACATATTTCTCTTACTTCATGCTCTATTTGAAGCAAAATCCTCTGCCCTCATAATAAATAATAGACATATGAAGTTCTAAAAATAAAAGAAGCAACATTTTAAAATGAGATAATTTAGTCATCATAATAACTCACATTTATATAAATGCTTTTCCCTTTGAATCAATCAATCATCAAGTATTTCTGATGACTTTACTATGTTTTACATCCTGTGCTAGGGATTAGGGATATAAGTGCAAAGAATATAACAATCTTTACTAGCAACAAGCTTACATTCAGATGGGGCTATAATAAGTACATATAAGATACATATAACATTATTATAAAGTTAATATATATGTATGTATGTGTGTGTATATATATATATTATATATATATATATAGTTGTTAAATATTTAAATGAAAGGCAGTTAATTTTGTTTTTTCTAATATATATTTTATTTTTCTCCAATTACATGTTAAAACAATTTTAATATTTTTTCAAAAGTTTTGAGTTCCATATTCTATTCTTTCTTCTTTCCCTACCCACCCCTCTCCCTGAGATGGTAAGTAATCAGATATAGATTATGCATGTGCAATTATGCAAAACATTTCAATATTAGTCATTTTGTACAAGAAGACTCAAATAAAAAATAATGAAAGAAAGTGGAAAATAGTATGCTTCAGTCTGTATTCATTTTCCCCCCTCTGGAAGCAGATAGTATGCTTTATCATTCGTTCTTTGGGTTTGTCTTGGATCATTGTATTGCTGAGAATAGCTAAGCCATTTACAATTCTTCATGGTACAGTATTGCTGTTACTATATACAATGTTTTCCTGGTTCTGTTCACTTCACTTTGCATCAGTTTATATGAGTCTTTTCAGGTTTTTCTGAAATTATTCTGCTTGTCATTTCTTACAGCACAACAATATTCCATCACAATCATACACCACAGTTTGTTTCACTATGCCTCAATTGATGGGCATCCCTTCAATTTCCAATTCTTTGCCACCACAAAAACAGGTGCTATAAATATTTTTGTACAAATTGATCCTTTCCTTTTTTTTGATATGTTTGGGATATAGAACTAGAGGTGGCATTGCTGGATCAAAGGGTATGCACAGTTTTAAAGCCCTTTAGGCATAGTTCCAGATTGGTCTCCAGAATGGTGGGATCAGCTCACAACTGAGAATGCATTAGTGTCCCGGTTTTCCCATATCTCCCCTAACATTTATCATTTTTTTTTGTCATATTAACCAATCTGATAGGTGTGAAGTGATACCTCAGAGTTGTTTTAATTTGAATTTCTCTAATCAATCATGATTTAGGACATTTTTTCATATGACTATGTATAGTTTTGATTTCCTTGTCTGAAAACCACCTGTTCATATCCTTTGACTATTTATCAATTGGGGAATGACTTAATACAAGGCAGTTTGGCAGGTAGGGCAGTAGCATTTTGGGGAGGGGATTCAGGACAGACTTCTTATTGAGGATAGTACTTGAACTTCATCTTAAATGAAAAGGGGGTTCTGAGAGACAAAGGTAAGGAAAGAGTGCATTCTAGGCATGAGGGATGGCCAGTTGAAAGGCACAGAGATGGAAGATGAAGTATTTTGTACAAGGAACAGATAGAAGGTCAGTGTGTCCGGTTTGAAGAGTACAGAAGAGGGAGTCATATCTAATGAGGTTGGAATGGTAGCATGGATCTGGGTTGTATATGTTTTTAACTGCTGAGAAGAAGAAATTGTGTTTTGTCATAAAGGCAATAGCAAGACATTGGAATTGACTGAGTAAGGTGGTCACATCGTTTGATCTATGTTTGAGGAAAATCACTTTAGTTGTAATATGTAAGATGGACTATAGTGGAGAACTTTGGGGAACACATAGAGGGGGTGTGATGGGGATGTGAGATAGCAAAAGAGAATGAAAAAGCATGATCAGGATTAAGTGTTTCAAAAAAAAGAGAGGAGAGAATATCTAGGAGGGAAGATTATCAACAGTGCTAATGAAACAAAAAGGTTAAGAAGGATTAGGATTGAGAAAAGACAAAATATCTGCCAATTAAGAGATCATTGTTAACTTTACAGAGAGTAGTTTCAGTTGATTAAAGACATTAGAAGTCAGAGCACAAAGGTTTGAAATGGTTGAATGAGAGGAGGCAGAGCAAGTGAATGCAGACTGTATTTTTGGCTGAGAAAAGGATGAAAGATATGGGACTTGGGGATGGCAAGGTTGAGAGGTTTTCAAAGAATGGGGGAGGGGCAAGCTAGGTGGTGCAGTGGATAGAGCACCAGCCCTGGAATCAGGAGGAGCTGAGTTCAAATCTGACCTCAGACTTGACACTTACTAGCTGTGTGACCCTGGGCAAGTCACTTAACCCCAAGTGCCTTAAAAAAAAGATCAAGTAAAGAATGGGGGAGACTGTACAGTAACTCTATGAGGTTACTTAGACAATCATTGCTGATACATCACATTTCTTTGGTGATTAAAGGTTTACAAAGCACTTTCCCTTCAACAACTCTAGGAGACATGTCACAAAAGAGATAAGTGGGAAGCAGTTTTAGCTCAAATCTTATAACTCTAATGTTGAGAACTGATTACTCTTTTCCCATACTACTTAAAATGCTATAAGAAACATAACTTCCTAGCATTTCTCTGTTTTCCTTCTTTCCTATCTTCTCTCCCTCCCTCCTTTTTCCTCCCTCCCTCCCTCCTTCCTTCCTTCCTTCCTTCCTTCCTTCCTTCCTTCCTTCCTTCCTTCCTTCCTTCCTTCCTTCCTTCCTTCCTTCCTTCCTCTCTCACTCTGTCCCATCCTTCCTCAAGGCTGACTGTCAGAGTGCTGAGAGATGCAAAGTTCTATGGTCCTAACAATTGTAGAAAACATTTGGTTGACTCTCTGCTGTTCATTTAGCACTTTCATGTTTGTTGCTTCATTCTGTACTTCCAACCTCTTTGTAAGGGAAGCTGGGAAGGTAAGATCATCCCCATTTTTACAGATGAGGAAAAATAGGGCCCATAGATGTGGAAAACTTGACCAACATCACAGAGTAGTGTTGAATCCAGATCTCCCCAAACCGGGTTCACACTTTTGACCACTATCCTTATACTGTCTCTTTACACTATCCAGAGAGATTTATTGATTCAAATCCTAGTTTATTTATCCTCTGGTCCTATAAGCCTTAATCCTCTAATGCCAAAGTTATGGCTCACATCAATACTGCCTCTCTCTGTGTAATAAGCTCCCTGTTTCTTTCATCTCTTCTATTTTCAGTAAACTCACATTGTCAAGACAGGCAGGCTAAGAATTTGCCCTATTCTGTTGTTTTCCCAGAGTCAGACCTGTGTCAGGGAGGACCTTGCTGGTTAACTTCAGCTACCTGGGAAACCAAAGTGACTCATGCTGACCTTTAGTGACCTACCCTACAGCAAAGTCTTTGCCTGCAAGAACAGGTACTGCTTGGAACACACTAGGCACCAGGTCAGCAGTATTTCTCAGCATAGGACCTCAGGCTTGGTCTTTCCATGGAGTGACTCTCTTCACTCTTCACTCTGTCAGCATTATTTCCCCCTGGCTGTGTTTTTAGGGCTTAAACTTTTTTTTTCAAGTGTACAGGGGAAAAATAACAGCAGCTGTAAAACAAAATACAAGATGAAACCTTCAGTTAATGTATTTATTGTAGTCAATTTTCTTTTAAAACAGTTTGGTATTTCATTCAGCATTTATTTAGCAAACTTTAAGAGCCTGCTCTTCACACTGCACTTGCTTGACTTTGGTGATGATAAAGGTCATATAGCTCTGTTTTGGAGTAAATTAAGAGAGGAGGCATATATACACACCAGATATCGTTTTCCATCTTTTATTATAGTTAAGCACAGACTTCCCTCCTCAGAAACCTACAGTTGCTTTTTTATTTCTTGGAGACTAAAGTCAAAAACTCCTCTCAGCCTGGCATCTCAGGCTTTCTACAGTCTGCCTCTAACTTGTCTCCTAACTTTATTTCACATTGCTCACCTTTGTGTAATATCCATCCAACCAAAGTGGACCACTGTCTGGTTCCTGACCTGGTACTGGTCTCTCCTGTATTCACATTGCCCATCCGTCATGCCTGGAATACATGCCCTATTTATCTCTACCTGTTGAAATCCTTCACTTCCTTCAAAGATGAGTTTAAATACCACCTCCTACTTAAAGCCATTCCATATTCTCTTAGCTAAAAATTATTATTTCCTATTTAAATTTTTTTTCTAGAGCACTTATTCTGAATTTCTCCTTTTCCCTCATCACAGTCTACCTTGTATCATTAGTGTTCATATCATATTACCATTATCAAATTGTAAACTCCATGAGGGGAGGAACTGTCCTTTTTATCTTTGTATTCCCAGTGACTAGCATAGGACCTGGCGACTGACAGGTTGAATTGGATACTATGAACATTCACTGGAAAGAATATTAGAGCATAGAATGATCAAGCTGGACATAGTTTTAGAAGTCATTCACCTAGTTTAGCAACTTCACACGGTTAGTTAGAAGTAGACCTGTGGCTTGAACTCAGGTATTGTGATTTCTGGTCTAGTACTCTTTCCACCATCAATTTACTTCCCTAATCCTACTTCCTTATTATCACTAATTCTATGAAATTATCTTCAACACCAAGTGCTCCTAGCTAAGTCTCTACCAACGGGTCCATTATGTGACCTCCCTTGGGGAAAGAGGTTCTTAATGTGTTAAAATAGCAGTTCTTAACATAAAAAAATCTTATTAAGAACCAGAGCCCAGCAAAGATTATTTGCCTTGAAATTGTATCTTTCGCTACATTATCTTAGGCATATCTTCTACTTAAAATTATCTGCTGCCCTTGGGACATCTCTATATCATAAATCTTTATGAGAAAGATCTAGTTTGCTCTGAAATTCTAGATATGACAAATTTGGGTCAAATCTGGAACAAGTATGCCAAAGGTGTGGAAGTGCCTTGACCTGTTTCAGTTGCCAGCCTTCACCTAAGATTCTAATAACAATATTATCTATATCCTCTATATCTATATCTACATTTATACTCATATCTCTCCCTATCCCTATCTCTATTCCTATCTCTATTCCTGTCTCTATCTCTATCTACATCTCATCTCTATCTACATCTATATTTATATCTGCATCTACTCATTCTTTATTCTATCAGCATTCTTTCTCTTTGGCTCTGTTTTTAAGGCTTAATTTTTTTTCAATCCATGAGGTCATGTAAAGTTGGACAAGACTGAACAACTGAACAACACCAAGAGAGACAGGAAGCTGACCATCCCTCAAGGCAGCTTGTTTTATTGTTGGAGACCTCTGAATGTAAGGATATCCCCCTCCCCCATATTAAGCTTTTATGCTTTCCTGAAACTTCCATCCATTAATCCTCCTACCACCCTCAGAAGTCATTCAGAGTATGCTCATGTCAACCCTAAGTCTTCTATAGGCTAAATATCCCTATCTGTGTATTGTGTGAACATATATTTTTGTGTATAGTATTTCCAGAGAATAGCAGAGTGCCTGGCACAGAGTAAGCATTTGCTTGTTAATTATTCTTAATTTTTAGATATTTTTTCACCACAATAGCCCTGTATGCTAGGTAGCACAAGTATTATGAAAACTATGTTACATATGGGGAAATCAAGACTCAGAGGTAAAGAAACTGTCCAAGGTTGCCTTACATGTTTCACTAAGTGCTCTGAGTCTGTGCCCAGTACCTTTTTGGCTCCATCAGGCTGACTCAACTGTTGGTAGGAAGTGCTTTGCACATATTCCTCTCGCAGCCTCTCAGCCACTGGTATTCATAGGTGGATGTCTTCCTCTTTTCGGGACGCCCAACAGAGCTGCTAGTTTACTTTTAGGATCGTCCCATCCTGACACACCATTAATGACCATACCATCCAAAGTAGGCTCAGAGTTGCAGGACTTTGAGGTATAGGAAATACCAATGCTTCTCTTTCTCTAAGGTACTATGCCCTCTGCTGGAAAGTTAGTGTTTTAGTCAAGAGAGGGTATGATCTCTTAAAAAAAAAATCAACATATGGTATCTGTCTTTTCTTAGTCTTAACTAAATTATTTCAAATTAAATTACAGCTTGATGAATCTCCTTATTGTGTTCACATGCACATATATCCTATCCATAAACACACGTATATTCAATATACATGTGTCTCTCTCTCTATACATATTGTATACATTGTATGATTTTGTTCCTACCATATATGTGTATTTGCATACATATACACACATCACCAGATGGTAAACAATTCACTACTAGATTTTTCAGTGTTTAAAAGTTAAGCAGTATGCTAGACAGATGTGTTACATAATAATAATTAGTGATAGCTAGCATTTATAAAGCAATTTAAAGTTTGCAAAGTACTTTACATGTTATTTCATTTGATACATCTGAAATTACTACTTAAAATTTGAACCAGGGGCCAATGCTCTTGTTTTTGGATATATTAGCATACGAATGTATCAAAGTGCTCGTAAAATTTAGCTAGTAAGCCAATGAAATATGAATGTTGACTTGTATGACTATATATTTTGAATCGTTGCTTATAATTTGACTAGAAGGCAGGACCTTGTTTTGTGGTTGTTCAGTCATGTCCAACTCTTTGTGACTCTATGGACCATGAGGTTTTCTTAGAAAAGATACTGGAGTGGTTTGCCATTTCCTTCTCCAGTGGGTTAAGGTAAAACAGAGGTTATGCGAGTTACCCAGTGTCACATATCTAGTAAGTGTCTGAGACCAGATATGAACTAAGGTCTTCCTGACTCCAGACCCAGGACTCTTTCCATTGAGCCATCTAGCTGCCCCTCCAAATAGTAGGAGCTCCCCTAAATACATAGAAAAGGATTGAGGAGGTTTTTCTGAAAACACCCTCACCATGTGCTATGAGGGGGAGGTGTCTATCACTCTGAATGAAGAGGGAGTTCATGACTAGTGAACCAAAATTAGAACAAACGAGGCATTCTTAAAGAGTTTCCTTTAGAGTTTATGTACCCGAGACAGGAATGAATTTAATCCTTAAAGGAATCCTAGTTGGTAATTAGCAAAATTTAAATATATCATTTTGAAAGCTCAACCTCCATCTTCTAATCATTGGCATACCAACTAACATCACTCCTGTTTGACAGTCCTTTGATTTATCTTCTCTATTCCTTATATAAACCCAATAAATAATTTCAAACTTCCTCTCATCCCCTTATGTCCTCCTCTTCATATTCTCTGCTTTTCTACAGTACTCTCTGGTGATGACTTTGTCCCTCCTTCCTTTCTTAAAACAGAGGAGATATCCCTTCTCCTTTAAAAGGATAAACTGGAATCTGGATCCTATCCATTAAACACTCAAAGCATGTTTTATTAAGCATCAACTATGTACAGGGCCCTGTTCTATGCACTGAGGAAAGATGAAACATCAGACGTGATGTCTGTGCTCAAAGAATTTAAAATTTAGAAGGTGGATAATACATTCACAAATGACTGCATTACAATTTAGACTGTTAAAAGCCCATGACAAGGAGTAATCAGAGGTAAGACAGAATCTTGAGAGGTAGAGGGTTGAGGGTGGGGGTGGTGGAAATTGCTTTTAGCTTGGGGATGAAGGAAGAGCTTGTGGAGAAAGTAGTGTACTCTGAGTGGCACCTTGAGAGGACAGATTGAGCATAGTGTAGTGAAAAGATATTAAATCTATAGCCAGAGGACATGAGTTTCAGTTTCTGTTCTGACATTTACAACCCTGTTTTAGATTCTCTCTTACTAAATTCAGGACCTTGGACTGAATGGTCTTCAAGGTCCCTTCAAGTTATATCTCCTGTGAATTTTGCTTATGGTAGTCACATTGTGTAAAATGCACTCACTCACTTCTATTTAACCAAATAATAATTCTCCTTTATAGAGTATTTAAAGTTTGCAAGAAGCAGTGCAACATAATGGATAGAGGCCTGGACTTGCAGTCAAGCTATCTGGGTTTGAATTGGGCCTCAGACACTTCAGAACTCTGTGGCAATACATGGAAGACATTGTATCCTTAACCTCCCTCTCCAGTGTTAGGCACTCTTTCCTTACAGCCTTGCCCCCACCCTAACACAGGAAGGAAGGAAAGAAGGAAGGAAGGAAGGAAGGAAGGAAGGAAGGAAGGAAGGAAGGAAGGAAGGAAGGAAGGAAGGAAGGAAGGAAGGAAGGAAAGAAGGAAGGAAGGAAAGAAGGAAGGAAGGAAGGGAGGGAGGAGGGAGGGAGGAGGGAGGGAGGGAGGAAGGAAGGAAGGAAGGAAGGAAGGAAGGAAGGAAGGAAGGAAGGAAGGAAGGAAGGAAATAATGAGTGGGAGGGAAGGAAAAAAAGACAGGAAGGAAGATAAGAAAGAAGGAAATAAGCAATAATTTAGTGCCTACTATGTGCCAGGAACTGTGCTTTACAAATATCTCATTTGATCCTCACAACCCTGAGAGGTAGGTGTTATTACTACCCCTGTTTTACAGATGCACAAACTGAGTTTAAGTGACTTGCCCAGGTGATTCAGTTAGGATCTGAGGTAGGATTTAAATTTAAGTCTGACTCCAAGTACAGTGCTCTATCCATCGGGAAACCTGGAATTGAGCCAGGAAGAGGAGGAGTATAACTACTCCTTACTTCTCTCACTTACACATCTGGACTGGCCCTCCACATCCCTTTGGCCCCATTACTCAATAATCTTCCCTGCTTTGAAGTTCATTCCATGCATCTGGATAAATTGGTCCAGATCCTTCCTTATCACAATCTTCTATGGACCTCCAGGAGTTCAGGACTCCTGTTCTGATGCAAACTATTTTAGATTTCATATTGATTTACATCTTGCCCTCCAAGTATATCAACTTCCTCAGTTCCTATGACCTACATCTTCATTCCACCTCAGTCCCTCATAGGACTTGCAATATACTTGATCTATAACCTGAGACTGTGTAACCTGGATGATTCAGAAGTCAAAAATGACATATCTGATTATAACCTTTTATTCTTCATTTATTCCTTGGCTTAACTCTTTCTAAATGTATTTTTGCTCCACCATTATTTATAGTCCTTCTCTCCCATTTACCTAGTCCATCAGTCTCTCTGGCTTCATTTTTCTCCCTTTGTAGTCTTTAGATTATTCTTGACCAATTTAATGATGCAGTATCTTCTTTTTATTTTTAATAGTATTTCATTTTCCCCCAATTACATGTAAAGACAATTTTTAACATTCAATTTTACAAAATTTTGAGTTCCAAATTTCCCTCTTTCCCTCCTTTCTTCCTAAAATGGTAAGCAATTTAATATAGATTACATGTGTGCAATCATGTAAAACATTTCCATATTAGTTATAGTTGTGAAAGAAGAAACAGACCAAAAAGAAAAAAAACCCACAAAAAAATAAAGTGAAAATAGTATGCTTTGATTTGCATACAGAGTTCATCAGTTCTTTGGATGTGGATAGCATTTTCCATCATAAGTCTTTTGTAATTGTCTTGGATCATTGTATTGCTGAGAAAGCTGTATCATTCATAGTTGATCATTGCACAATGTTGCTATTACTTTGTACAATGTTTTCCTGGTTCTGCTTATTTCACTTTGTATCAGTTCATACAACTCTTCATAAAATTCATTCATTCCAGGCTTTTCTGAAATCTTGATCCTAGTATCTTCTAACAGCAATATCTTGTCCGCTTGTCTTACTTCTATTCACCAAATACTAATCCTCAAACCTGGGTCATTTCTACCACCTGTCATCCATATACGCTTTTTTCTGAACACTACCAGAAAAAGGCACATGACCATACTGATTCAATCCACTATAAAATTATATTATCTATTCTCACTGCTACATGATAATTCTTCTGATCCTCTCTGACTCACTCCTGATCACAGCCCATAGCAGGCATGGGCTTTAAGTTCTTTGAGAGCAGTAATTATGTCTGATTTTTCATCTTTCCTCAGTGCATAATTAAGTCACTCTCTCCTCTTTCTTCAAGTTGTTTATATCAAACTTTATCCCCTTCCTTTGAGCAGAAGACCTTAGTTATCCCTTACTTTAAAGAGAAAAAAGAAATCACCTGCCATAACTGTTCCTTTCTCCCCTACTCCAGCCTTCAGTATCCCCTCTACATTGTTTCTCATTCTCTCCTGCTTTGCTTTAGTCTCAAGGGAAGAAGTGGCCTTTTTCCTTGCCAAGGCCAAACTCTCTACTCATATCCTTCATCACTCTCTTTCCCATATCATCTGTCTTTCACCATCGATCAGCTCTTCTTTCCTCTTACCTATAATTTGAATGTTTCCACTGACAAGTTCTGGACTCACCAATCCTTTAATTCTGTCACCATATATCTCTTTTCCTCTTTTATTATCAAACTCCAAAGGGCATCCACATAATTGCCTCCAATTCCTTATCTCCTACTCACTTTTCAGTCCTTTGTAATATGGCTGACTGTAATACCATTTGACTGAAAATGATATTTCCAAGGATACCAATGATCTTTTAGCTTCTAAATTCTTTCTTGTTCTTTAATCTATTTGACATGTCGACTTTTTCAAAAAACTATTTTGGCCACTACTTCCTCTTAGGTTCTCTCTCTTCCCTTGGCTTCTGAGATATTACTCTTTTCTGGGTTCTCCAATGTTCCTGAAACTCCTTCTTAGTTTCTCTGTATCTTCATCCTTGTCCTGACCACTAAGCATGAGGGTCCCATGAGGTTCCATCTTGGGTCGTGTTCTTTTCTCTCTGCATTCTGTATTAGTGACTTCATTAGCCTTCATACAGAGGTGTCCCAATATACTTGGGATAAGCAATAATTTTGATGTGGACTCATTTTATGACAGCAATGGTCATTTCCCTGTTTCCATTGACAATAGGTCTCTTATTATATCTGATTTTGACCAAACAAGGCCAATCTTCATTAAAATTCTGTCAGTTGAGTGTTGGATGTTTTGTGTTTTTCTTTTATTATGTTTTTAATTTTATGCCTTTTTAAGAATTCATATGATTCTAACAAAGCATGAAAAAAGTGTGGAGAGTGTATATATGCATAAATGTGTGTGAGCACATGTATATGTGTGTAAGTATAGATATATACACATGTACAAATATACATGCATATATTTTTATATCTATTTCCTTGTTGCCAATTCCAAGCTGAACATCTCTACCTTAATGTTCCATTGACATACCAAATGAAACATTTCTAAAACAGACCTCATTATCTGCTGCCCTAGAGCTATCCCTTGTGTCAACTCTCTTATTTTCATTGCCTTGTAGTTGGCTGGCTTTGCAAACTCGAGGTCATTCTACACTCTTCCCTCTTATTCATTCCTCTCTCATATCTATTTGATTAGAACATTTGCCAAGTCTTGTCAGTTTTACCTTAACAACTTTTCTCACATCTACTCCTTTCTTTCTATTCACATACTCACAGTCTTTATCTAGGCCTGTGTTAGTTCTCATCTGGATTATTGAGATAGCTTCCGAATCATACTCACTGCTTCTAGTCTTTCCCCTCTATAATCCATTCTCCACAGAAGTGCCAAATTAATGTTCTTGGAACACAAGTCTTAACATGTGATCATGTTACTCCCTCTAACAATCTTCATAGGATTGTAGATTTAGAGGCAGAAATTATCTTGGATATCAGCTATACCAGTACTTCTCAAAGGGTGTTCTGGGGACTGATTTTCATAAAAGTAAGCTGCTTTAATTCTTAATATGGTAAATATTGTTACATATAATTCACATAAATAAAGGCTCTTGGAGGATGTCCTTAATTAATTTTAAGAGCTTAAAGGAGTCCTGAGACCAAAAAGTTTGAGAACCATTGATCTTGGCTAACATCTTCATTTTATACATTGGGAAATAGACCTATGGAAGTTATATGACTTTCCAAGGTCACACAGGTAGTAAGTGAGGTCTAGGATTTGAATCCAGGCTTTCTGATCCAGATCCAGCATTCTTTTCAATACATCATCCTTCTTCATAGGGGCTACCTCTTCCATGCCTGTAGGATGTTTAATCTGGCTGCCCCCAATCTTTCCATATCTGTTTTGTTTTACTTCCTTTCATCCCAGAATGGTTGTGAAGATTGAATGAGATGATATTTTCAAAGTCTTTTGCAAACCTTAAAGTGCTGTATTAATGCTAGATGTGCTCCTTAGACTCAAAATCCCATCTCTTATTTCCATGTCTTTGCACATTTTTTTCTCCTTGCTTCAGTCTATTTTGATTCATGAGTCAAAGACTTCTACAGGAAGTCTTTCCCGACACCTCAACTCCGGTTGTTAGTCTTTTCTCTCTTGTTAAAGTGCCATATACTCACTTGATTCTGCATACATGAATACCCTGGTAGAATGTAAGCTCCTTGAGGGTAGGGACAGTTTTCATTTTTTTTTTTCCATTCTCTACATCCTCAGTGCCCAGGAGGGTGCCATGCACATAGGAGATATTTAGGTTTTTGAACTGAATTCAATCTAATTCAAGACCTGAGTTCATGTCTGGCCTCAGACACTTTCTAGCTGTGTGGCCTTGCACAAGTCACTTAACCTCTGTATGTCTCAGACAATGCTAAATGGGGAGAACAATAACACCTATGTCAGAGGGTTATGGTTAAGCTCAAATGAGATAATATGTAAAGTGTTTAGCACAGTGCCAGGAAGATAGTAGGTACATAATACTTTTTTCCCCTCCCCCTGCCCCATGACCTCTAATATAGTCTTCTCTTACTACCCTAGCCCAGAGCAATCCTTCTATTTTATGAACACCTATAAGACTTTCCAGTGCCCTTCTTTTGTGTTGTGACATCTTTTATGTTGCCTTTAAATGTCTTATTTGTATGGGTTTTATCTGTCCAAGTAGTCATTAAGCTCCTTATAGGCAAGGACCATTAGTTAGATTTTCTTTGCATCCTCTTCCATGTTTTTCATTGTGTCTTAAATATTGTTGTTATTTGTCCTTTGTTTTTGAAGGGCACCAAAGACATCATGGGGTAATGTCTTGACTCGTATATGAATTGGATATAAGTGAGGTACAATTGCATAAAGTGTCAGCCTCACTCACTCTTCCAGAATCATCAAAGTCCAATGCCAAGACAAAAGTCAGGACAACTGGTGATGGCCCAGGATGCAGTGCGTGACCTTGGCATCTTTGATGTCTGACCAACCTCGAAGGGCTCTACAATGCCTGCTTCAGCTGCCTTCATCGCTGTTGTAACAAATTCTTATCATCTGCCGATTCCACTGGTGGAAGTCTTCACATACTTGGGATAGACATTCCCTTAATTCACCAATAGGTTTGAAACCTGTCTGTTACACTCAACCTGGTTTAGCTTTTCTGCCAAGAAGGTTTATGTCGGTGTGGCTGCTGCATGTGCTACAGCTTCTTGGAGCCACAGGTCAGAGTCGAGTGCCTGGTAGACTTGAAAGATGAATAAATAGCCCTGAAAAGGGCTCATCATGCCAGAGGTTCTAATCATTAAACAACCCACATACCCTCTGTTTGCCTCAGATTCTTCAACTGTAAAATGAAATACTATCTACTTCCCAGAGGTGTCAGGGTCAAATAAGTTAGCATATATAAAGTGCTTTGTAAACTTACAGTACAGACTACATGATAGCTATTTTACTATTACTGTTATTTTTGTTGTTGTTGTTGTTAAATTGAGAGGGTTGGATTCCATGAAATCTGAATTCCTCCCAGCTCTGATTCTATGATCTTATCATTATCAACAGATACTGCATATATCATCTGTTTTGTCACAGATGCACATAATTTCTAAGCTAGAAGGTGCCTTGGTAAACATGTGGACCAACACTCTTATTGTACAGATGAGGAAACTGAGGCTCATAGAGGGGAAAGTGGCTTACCCAAGGTGACAAAGCTAGGAAATAGTTGAGCAGGAGTTCTGAGAACAGAGATCCTGACCCCAAGTCCAAAGCTGATTCCACTGTATCTAGCTCCCTTTAATGCCTTATTTCTTCTGTTAGCCTTTCTTGACATGCTTCCATGAACTCCTACCTTTCCTGTTAACAGGAACCTTCAATTGCAAGAAGTAGCAATGTTGGCTGGGTCCAGTGGTGCCCAGGAGAAACACTGTTGATTAGCACTGAAACTACCAATCACGTAAACCCTCGTGACACTCCAATACCTCTAGAATTGCTTTTTAGCAGAAAAATAAATACACCTGAAATGTAATATCTCTGCAATTAATACTTGCACTTGGTTTCTTGATGGTGAAAACCAGGAGTTTATACTGGTGTCTGATGCAGCTGCAAATACTTAGGCCACCTTGCCTCCCCTTCAACTCTCCAATAATTGTGATTATTTTAGAACTGCTTCTAGCAATTACCCCTTTGCTATATCACCGCCTTCTCCATTTCGGGCCCTGTTATGCTTATCCATCATGGTGGATCAGCCAATGCAAAGGGAGTATCCATGGATAGACAGAGTTAATGAGGATTTGATTGTGTTCAGAACAGTGCTACACAGAATGCCAGTTTAATATTCAACTGAAATCGGCTTGGAACTAATGAGATTATCCCAAACCTCAGCTTATCATTCCTTTGAGAAGCTTTGTTCTTTCCAGCTCCTAGGGTGGGGAGAGGGTATTGGGGATGGATATAAGGAAGAGAAGAAGAGAATGGAGGATATTCTAAGATATTCCATCATCTTTTCTTTCTTCTTTCCCACATTTTCACAGTCATTCAATATCTTTCAGGCACAAAGGAAGTAGGTCAAATCCCCAGAGATTGTATAATGACCTCTGAAGGATTTTTGTTTTTTAATCCAGCACTGCTTTTGGCTTCAGAGAGGAGGAAACAGTAATAGTATTATATTTTCAAATTTCAAAGGGACCTTCAGAGGCCACCAATTCCAACATCCTCCTTTTACAGATGAGGGAACTCACCCAGGATAATACAGCTAGTGTCTGAGGTAGTACCAAAATTTTGGTCTTCCTGACTCCAAGTTCAATGCCCTACTCACTTCACCATCCTGCCTTTCAAACAACTAAAAATGACTTCCATAGAAAGGCACATTTCTCCACTTATAAAAACAAGTTCTGACAAAAACCTTCAATAGAATTGGAAGCCTTTTGACCCAACCCTTATGTGATCCTTAGACAATCCAAAGGATGAGTGAGTGTTTTTCCAGGAAATGAAAAAGCTATTTTTTTTTTCAATATTTCAAAAATCAGTGACTTCATCAGTAGGGGTGCTTCTTCCACTCACCCAGGTAACAATTCTTCAATGACTTATGTCTTCAGGAACTACTCTGATTGAAAAATAAACCACTCTGAAGCCCATCTTATGATAAGCTTCTTTCCTGTACAATAGTTATATTATTTATCTCAGGGTTTAAGGTTTCCAAGCTTTGTAGGACCTGACAGATCCCATGCTCCTGTGCTTCCAAATCTATTGTCATGGCCTTCAAGAACTCAATAACAACAACTTATTCGGTGCTTATAGCTTATGCATGTCATATTCATTCTCTCATTTAATCTCCATAACAGCCATGCAAGGTAGGTAGTATAAATATTGTTATCTGCATTGGATAAATGACACAGACTAGGAGGAAAAGTGTCACACAAATAAGGAAACACAATTAGCTGTGGCACAGTTGGAATCTGAATGCCTTTCTTCTTCTACTATGATATCTAGGTGATGCAGTGGGTAGAGCTCTGGATCTGGAGTCAGGAAGACCTAAGTTCAAATCTGATCTCAGATACTTTCTAGCTATGTTACCCCAGGTAAGTCATTCTGTCTGTCTCAGTTTTCTCATCTGTAAAATGGGGATAAAAATAGTACCTACCTTCCAAGGGTGTTGTGAGGATAAAAGGAGATACTGTTTGTAAAGTGTTTAAACCTAGGGGTGTTATATAAATGCAACTATTATTATATAATATTGACTGTTACATAAATATTAAACCAGAGTTGGGGAACCTGTGACCTCGAGGCCACATGTGGCCTTCTAGGTCCTTGGGTAAGGCCTTTTGACTGAGTTCAATTTTTTATAGAACAAATCCTTTTAAAGTTTGGATTCAGTCAAAAGGCTGCACTTGAGGACTTAGAGGGCCACATGTGGCTTTGAGGCTGAGTGTTCCCCACCCCTGTATTAAACTCAGAGGAAATAGGAAGTTTAGCGATACTAAAGAATATGTTTTTTTTCTTTCCAATCATACATTTGATGAAACTACTTTGCTTTTATTTATTTATTTTGTGTGTGTGTGTGTGTATGTGTGTGTGTGTGTGTGTGTGTGTGTGTGTGTGTGTGTGTGTTTTCAGGCAATTGGGGTTAAGTGACTTGCCCAGGGTCATGCAGCTAGTAAGTGTCAAGTATTTGGTGTGAGGTCAGATTTGAACTCAGGTCTTTCTGACTTCAGGGCCAGTGTTCTATCCACTGAACCACCCAGATGCCCTGCTACTTTGCTTTTAAGACTTCAACATGAGATGAATTGCCACTAGGGATTCATTTAGCATCTTATAAGTAGTAGAACTATTAATAATACATTAGTCAATAAGTATTTAGTACCTACTATGAATTTGGCACTTAACTGGGCTGCGAAGGAATTAAAAAATTTGTTCTTGATGAGTTTGGTATTGATTAATAAAACCGTAGTCCTTAAAAGCTGGAAAGGATGTTAGTTATCATCTAGTCCCACCCCTTCATTGTTTAGATGATGGAAATAATAAAAATACTAATGATGACTAACATTTATATATATATATATATGTATGTATGCACACACACACAAAATATAACATTATATACATATATAAACACTTATATAAGTGCTTTTGTATCCCATGAAGGCATCATCTTCTTTGATTCTCACAACAACTCTGGAAGGGAGGTATTATTATCCACATTTCATAGATGAGGAAATTGAGACAGGCAGAAGGTGTCTTGCCCAAGGCTATGTGGCTAATAAGTGTCAGAAGTAGGATTTGAACTCAGGTTTTCCTGCCTCTAGTTCCAGTGTTCTTCCCACTGGGTCAGCTTGCTTCCCCGAGAGAGGGAATGGCTTGCACAGGGACTAAAACTGAGGTGTCCAGACTCCCAGTCCAGTGTTACTTCCCCTATGATCTACCTCTAGCTCTTCCTTTTCCCTCCCATGAATCATGTTTATTGGAATGATTTTGAGTGTAACTATTGGATGTATAAAGATATGAGTTTTCTTTTGAATGCTTATAAACTCCGCTTATGGTTTTTATTTACACTATTGAAACTCTCCAAGACTGAGTCTTGGTTTCTTCTCTAAAATGAAGGAATTTGATCTGATGATCTCTGGGGTACTTTCCATCTACCCAAAGCTATGTTTTGTGTTCTTAGGCCATATCTAATTGTTACATTTTATGGTCTGCAGTTCTTCCCAGGTGTGATATTTTGTCTTCTATGATTTCCAAGATTAGTTTTAATTTCCTAAAACAGTGGACTAAAGCCCTTTCTGCCACTGATATTCTTTTTTTCTTAATTTTATCATAGTATATGGATTAAGGTCCCTTTTAGCCTTCAAATTCTGTTCTTCTAGGGATAGACAGTATCAGAAACAAGGGAATAATTGAGGTTAATTTCATTGCAATAACTTGTACACAGAATTTTAGAGTGCATTTTTACAACAATGTTTTATTTAAAGACAGTTGTTCCTTATTGACAGAGCAAATTCAAAGTGGTTATGGCAATATTTGGCCAGCAGATGGTATAATTGAGGCAGTGTCTAGCCTGATCCTTTTCAGGAGAAAAAAAGACTGAAAATTAAATAAATTCAACATTTCATATTTATCTGGCAAGTTCATAAACAAGATTGTTGCTAAAGATTATGGAAGCTTAGTTTAAGAATCTCAAACAATATAATTCATTTTGTTTTCCCCATTTTGTCATTTGATAACATTTATGAAACCATTTATTGCTAATTTCAGTGATCTTTTGTAAGCAACAAAAGCAGAAGCCTTTTTTAAAATTCTTATTTTAGAATGGCAGAAAATATTTATCGATTTCTAGAGGGAAATTATTTAAGATAGAGATTTTTTTTTCAGTGTGCTGTAAGAGTAGATACTTGGGACTCAAGAATCAGAAAACCTAGGTTCAATTGAGGCAGTGTGGTATAATGGTAACAGAACTAATTTAGAGCTGAAGGACCTGGTTCTGAGACTTATTTACTTCTTGTGGAACCTTGGGCAAAGTTCATCTCTCTAGACCTCAGTTTACTTCACTGTAAAATGGAGAGGCACAAGAATTGAGGGAGGTGATCGCTAAAGTCTCTTTCAACTCCAGCTCCTATGATCTTATCATTTCTGTCTCAATACTTACTAGTTTTATAATTTTGGGCAAATCTTTGGGGCTGAGTTTCTAGTTTTATGCAATGAGGAGAACACTGTACTAGTAGGCAGTGGACCTGGGTTTGAATCTTGATTCTGGCAATAACAAGTTATATAACCTTGAGCAAGTAACTCAACTTCAGTGATTTTTAGTTTTCCCGTCTATAAAACTGGTATAATAATATGAGAATTATCACGTAAGTGTATACTGATTAGGCAACTACATGGTATAGACAGAGGATAAAGCACTGAACCTAGAATCAGCAAGACCTGAATTCAAATCCTGCCTCAGATGCTTACTAGTTGTGGGACTTGAACAAGTAACTTAAGCTATGTCTGACTCAGTTTCCTCATCTGTAAATTGGGGCTAATAATAACACCTGCCTCCCAGGGATGTTGTGAAGATAAAATAAGATACATTTTGCAAAGCACTTTGTAAGCTTTAAAGTGCTGTCTATCTATATGCTAGCTATTATGGTTATTATAGAATGTTTCCCTGGCCTTAGTTCTATTGATCTGGCAGAAGGAGAGACATGTTTTTCCATTGTGAGAAGGATGTAAAGGAGGTGTGGTTCATTTCCATATAGACCTATACTGAAAACTCAATTTATGATCCAAATTGGAATTTAGTCCAGGAGGCCCCTTTAAGGTAGAGATTCTAAGGTCATTGCAGTCAGCCTTAGGATGGGAGAAGAGCTAGGGGACAAGGCTGACCAGGTGCTAACTTGGGAAGTACATGAGTTTGTCTTTGCATCGCTCTCTTTTTTCATTCCTTTCAAGAATCCCTTTTCCTCTTTTGAAGCAACCCCATTCCCTTCTAAATCTCAGGCCTAAAGTTTCTGATCTATTCTGACTTGGGTCCCTCCTTAATCCATAGGCCTAGGCTTCTTTTCTCCCTCCATTCCTCAAGTACTTCAATCTTTTTCAAAGTAATGACTAATGAATAGATAAATTAACCCTGTGCTATGGAGTTAGCAGCTGATAGCTAGGTGACAGCAGTGCACAAGAGTGCTGGGCCTGGAGTTAAGAAGACTTATCTTTGTGAGGTCAAATCTAGCCTCAGACACTTACTAGCTGTGTGTCCCTGGGTAAGTCACTTAACCCTGTTCATCTCAGTTCCTCATCTGTAAGATGATCTGGAGAAGGAAATGGCAAAGCCACTCCACTTTCTTTGCCAAGAAAACTCCATATGGAAAAGTTGAAGTTGAGAAGTTAAATAATTTGCCAAGAATTATATGATGATTGGACAATAAAAGTAGACTTGAATCTGGGTCTACTGAGTTCCAGAGCAATGTACTTTAAACTGGCCCACCCTTATATCTTTGTTTCTATCATCTCAGGCATCACGAAAAAACAAAGGAAAGGAAGGGTGATATTTTAGGATGTATCTTTCTGAACCTCTTCATTCAGACCCAGCCTATGGCTTGCATCTAGCACTGGGGATGCTTGACCATTGCCTACCACAATGGCTTCGGGAACCCTAATTCATACTTCAGTCTTTATTTGAACAAACCCTCATTTTCAGTCCTGTTTTAAGGAGAAAGCATTAGCTGCATCAAACCTTCACAGTAAAAACTACTATTAAGGGACTACCAAAAAGTGAGCCAGAATGGATTAGGAGTCAGAAAAACTGGATTTTATTCCTGGTTTTACTACCATCATATAAGTGACATGGGACAAGTCATTTGCATCCTCTAGCCTAAATTTCTTTTATATAAAATGAAGTGCTTAAAAAAGAGGCCTTCTTAAGGTCCTTTATGGTACTGACATTTAAGATAGGGGTAGGGAACCTGTGGCCTTGAGGCCACATGTGGCCCCTGTCTCTAAGATATCCCCCTTCCTGTCTTAATGCCAAAAGATTTTTAGAAGCTATAGGAGATATTAACACATAGGTCTTGTTGAAATGGAAGGTATCTAAATGGATCCTGTAAAGGATCTTTGTTGCTAGTGATTTTCATGAAAAGCCAACCTTCCTTATGATGTAAGGAAAATTCGGCAGCAAAGGAGACATCAGAGGACCCACAGAATGTGTCAAAAATCACATTCAAGCTATAGATATGGACATAGTCTCTTTCTTTTTCCAAAATGTTTTATTCTTTGAGGGAGAGGGTTAACATTTTTGATTCACACTAAGCTTTCACTAAAAGACATCTAACAGTGGCATAAAATATGGCTCACATTTTCTCAAACCAAAAATGCCTTCTAGCTCTGTTGCTCACTGAATCCACACTCCCTTACATCTCACATCAATCTGTAAACCCACACTCCTGTAATTGGAGCTGTTAAATGCTATTTCACCCTGCCTCTTTCTAATTCAATTCTAATTGATCTTTTAATTCTGGGTCTGTATCCATCCATCCATTTTGTCATTCAATAAGCATTGTTAAATGCTTTCTACTTGCAAGGCCCTCTGCTGGACACTCCATGAACAAAGATTCAAGTCTTCATGTCAATTCTTCTATTATATTAAAAGCTCCCGGGGGTCAAGGGCAGTGTCTTATTCACCATTAGAGTCCACTTCTCACACCATATATTAAGCACCTAATAAATACCAGACACTGTGTATATAAAAAGACAACTGACTGTCCTCAAGGAGTTTATATTCTATAGAAGAAATTACATACATTCCCATGATCTCAAGTTATCAGCTCTATGGGAATAGCTCGTATAGCTCTGTCCTGGGCCTGAAAGTGTCTCCTCAACTTAGGTTCCACATTTTCATTATCTCATGGGAAATCTGAACTTTAACATCAGTTATAGTAGTACCTCAAATTCAAGATGTCTCAAAATGTATTCATTAGTTTTTCCCCACACCTTCCCTTCAACCTTCCTCCATGAGTGTGATTTTGTGTGTTTGGGCTCATCATCCACTGATGTGGGTCATAACTTCTCTATGACTTAATAAATGTTTTCCTGAATTAACTTGGCCAGATAATCCACCTTCCTTTAGCCAGCCTGATGGTGAACTTCTCTGAACTTAGGTGACCTTACCCTAGGACAAGAGATGGCAGTCTGCCACTGGGACCATAGTCTAAACCTTTTCATTTTGTCAAGACCTGCTGGATTTTGAGGTCTGCAGACATATTCTTCAAGAATCCAGGGTCACTTCTATATCATGAAGAGGTATAAGAGTAGAAATTTAGGAGACATACTTCTAACTGACTTTCTGTTGATGCCACCACCATTCTTCCAGCCCCATACACTCAGAAGCTTTCCTACAGCTCTGGTTTTTCCCTATTCTCACTTCTTTATATCTAAGCAATTATAAAGTCCTGTTTATCTCTGAAATCTCCCTCACAACTTTCTGTTCCATTTTACTCTCACTGTCATTTCTCTAGTTTATGCCTTTGTCATTTATTTCCTAGACTCCAGTAATAGCCTCTTAATAAGTAAATGCCTTCTTTCTGCTCCATCCTTCACACTGCCCCCTCCTCCCCCCCAAAATCTTTGTAATATGAAACTCTGAGCAAGTTATTATACTGCTCAAAAGCCATCACTGGTGCCCAATTGTTTTTTCAATGAAACATTCTTTCTATATCTTGGTATTCAAAGGCACTGACTCTGGCATTATAATTTCCATTATATTATGAAGTAGCATGTTTTGTTTGTTTTCTCCATCCTAGATTATAAACTTCTTGAGAACAAACTTATTTATTTATTCAATGAATGAATGAATATACTTATTATAGGTTAAGACTATTAGACTTTTAATACCTAAATCATTATTTGGATTGTATTAGACTTTAGTTAACTAAAATCCCCAGATCTTTTGTACATGAAATAGTGTTAGACCATAAATACATACATCTTGTACTTTTGAAGTTGATTATTTGGACCTACATATAGGATGTTGTATTTATTTCTGTCAAATAAATGGGAAAATTAATTCTCTATGGCTAGCAGTTATATAATGCCTTAAGGTTTGAAAAGCACTTTACAAACTTCATTTCAGCTTAATCTCACAACAACTTTGGTAGGTGGTCAATAATATTATCCCTATTTTACAGATGAGGAAACTGAGCTAGACACAGGTTAAATGACTTGCCCAGCATCAAAAAGTCAGTAAGGGTCGGAATCCAGATTTAAACTCTGTTTTTCCTGATTCCAGGCCCAGTACTCTATGTTATGAGAATGAAATACACTGTCATTTCCCGTACTTACAAATCTTGTAAACCTATTTTAGGAAAACATAAAAAAGATAAAGCATTTCTTATTTTTAGTGAATCCGTATTGGTTCCTAATGATCAACAGGTTGTTTTCTTTAGATGTGGTCTTCCTTGCAGAAAAGGAAAAAAAAATTATTGACCTTCAAAGCCTTCACATGTCTAAGAACCTGTTTATTTGACCTATAAAGAAATGTACATTACTTTTCTGTTGATCAGGACATTGCAGAGAAAAAGTTTGCCTAGAATTAAGAAGGACTGTTCAGCTCTTGGATTTGATCCCTGTACCATATAACTCTTCTTAATCAGCCCCTTGATAATCCTTACTCTTTCCAAAAATACCATTTTGCTGTAGGGAGAAAAAGGATTTTCTCTCTTTTCCCAGTGAGATAATCACTGTTCTTTCACTCTGAATCAGATGAATGTAGTAACATATTTCATAGGTTAGTTATTTTGTCCTTACTGAAATGTGTCAGATAGACTACCTTCATTGGCATTAACAATACAATGAAACCATTTCATGTTCTGCTTTTTCAGTTGTATCTGTATTCTTAAGTGCTCTTACTTATAATTGTTTTTCACCAGGCAACTTTCCCCAATCATATTTTAATTTTTATCTAAAATTGTATTTTAAGAAATTGAATTGTATGTAGACACCAAAGAAAAAGATGGGAGCATTCAGTCGTGCTACAACTTTCTCCTTTGAAGGTTGGAATCCAGCCCAAACATGAGCTATAAATTGGGATGCAAACTACTCCAGGTAGTACCCCAGCTGCAAATTGGAGGTAAAATGGACAAAGTGATTCATTGAACAACACATAGCTAGCTCTGCTGGCACGGTTTTGATGTTATGTCCTCAGGGCAGAGACAGAGCCTTCACATGGACTCAGCTGTACCAGAGGCACTGCTGTAGCTCACCAGATAATTAGCAATAAACAGAAAAAGATAGCAAGACAAATGAATCATTTACAAATATATGTGAAGCAGGAAATCTCCAGCTGGGCTGTTGGACTCATTAGCTCACCTATGGGAAGCAACTGCTGTTCCAGGGGATTGTTATATAGTGGTGAGGGAGAAAATAAGACTTTTTTTCAATGTATATGATAGAGTGGTCATGATTTTCTAATGAAATTAGACTTTTTGTGAAAATGTTTTCTGTTGAACTTTATTTGTGTTTTAATGCTTTGATTCAGAATAAACTCTCCAGTTCCTGAAAGGTAGGATGGAGAAGTCGAAGGAGCTCTGGACTTGGAATAGGGAGACCTCAGTTTATACCCTGAAGGTATCACTCATAAAGTTGTGGTCAATCAGTCAGTCAACAGACATTTATTAAGCACCTACTACTATGTGCCAGGCATTATGCTCAGTGGAGTTGATCTAAGAGAGCTCACAGTGTAATGGAGGTTGAGGAACAACATGCAAACAACTATGTCCAAAGAGCTAGGTGTGGGATAAATAAGGACTAATTAGCAGAAGGAAAGCACTAGAATTAAGAGAGATTGGAAGAGGTTCCTTGTAGTCTGGACAGCTGGGAAGTTCCCAAGCCTCAATTTCTTTATCTGCAAAATGGAGATAATAATGCTTACACCACCTGCTTCCAAATAGCTTTGTGGAAATTGTGTGGCATGACATGATATTGTGTGGGAATTTCACGTGTGAAAATGCTACATTTAAAGAAAAGAGTCTTGATCTCAGTGGCTCAGGGCTAGGTTAGGGTTTTGGCTCTCATACTTGTTCCCTGGTCAACACTTCAGTTATTTATCATCTACAGAATGAGAATATTACTACATTATGTTTATTGTGAGGAAATAAAATATTGTATTATTATTATAGTATATATAATATTATATGTAGTATATATTGTATGTAATAATATTGCATATAGTATATATCATATAATACAATATTATAATTATATATTATAATATAAACACGCTTATAAATCAAAATTTGCTACATAAATGTGAACTGGCATAATTAACTTATTAATTTGGGTTCAATTAATTTGGCTTCATAGTGAGAGCTGCGCTCATTCAGACACCAACTCTAACTTAGAGGAAGCTGGGTAGCACAATAGATAGAGCAATGGACCTGGAATTCAAGCAGACCTGAGTTCAAATCCACTCCCAGACGTTTTCTGTCTGTGTGAATATGGGCAAGTCACTTAACCTTTTTTCTGCCTCAGTTTCCTTATCTGTAAAATGGGGATAATAATAGCACTTACTTCTCAGGGCTGTTGTGAGGATGAAATGAGATGATATTTATAAAACACCTTGTAAACCTTAAGGCACTACATAAATGCTAGCAACAGTCATGATGATGATGATGATGATGATGATGTGATGATGAAGATGATGATGGTGATAACTATAGGAGAAAGAAGAGGATTTTTCTGACCTCAGAATCATGTACTCCTAGATTTGCAAAGATTATCTAGGCTACCTGCCCAGGGTTACAACTTATACATTTATGAGGCAAGATTTGAATTTTCATGACTCTAGGCCTATTACTTATTTTTTAGGCATTGTGGAAATACTTACTGACATCCAGAAAATGAGGGAATTAAAGCTTCGAATAAGTCTCTTAATATGTGGCAACATAGTACAATGGAAAGAATGTTGCATTATGGGAAAGAAGGCCTGGGTTTCAATTCAAATTTTTTTCCCTTTTAGCACATGTGTGATCTTAGGCAAGTAACTAAGCCTATCTGCTCCTCAGTGTCTTCATCTGTAAAATGATGGATCACCAGAGTCACAAAACCATGAAGTGTGCATGTTCACAATGGCCTCACAAGAAGACTCCCTAGGACAAGGTGAATTGTTACAGCTAGTTCTCTGAATTTTGTGCATCAGAGCAGCTCGGGGACACGGAAGGGAGGTAATATATTTTGAAGTGGTGATTGGGTAGAATCTTCCTGAAGTACCTCTGGTTTCAGTTTCCCAGCTCTGGGGTCCCAGTCTTGGAAGAACCAATCAGCTAAGTTGTAAGGGAGGTGGGTGTTCATAACCTGATGGATCCCTATTCGTGTTCTTACATACATACAGTGCCTCTTTTGCTTTCCCTTTTATTGGAAAAATTGTAATAGACCCTTACCCCACCCCCATCAAATTGTTTGCATAGTGGAGGTGATAATGTAATAAAGTGAAAACTAAGGCATCTACTTTCCTTATTGGGAAGTCAGATTCTCTCAGAATTGAACCTTGCTCAAGTCCAACCTCAGTGATTAGGTGAAGGTCAGGGGTGAAAATAATTCATCATTACCCTTAAGCCAGTGACTGCCTCCTGTGTCTGAATGTTTGAAACATAACTGGATTTAGCGTTTCGTCTTGTGCTAGGTAGTTAGAGTTTTAAAGTACTATACAATTGTGAGCCTGCTGTGTAAATTTTAACTATACATAATAATAATAACTATTATGAGTTTGTTCTCACCTCCCTTGGCTCCTTAGATAATTTTAAACAAGTTATTTACAATGTTCTAAAATTACTGATTAATAATCCTTTTTCAAAAAATTAAAGTAGCCATGTATTCAACAATATTTATCAAGCACCTATTATATATAAGACACTTCTTAGGGAATAATAAACATTTTTAGAGGAAAATGTTGGGTTATATATAATATAGATTAAGATATAGTAAGTGTGCAAGAGGAACACAGATTTCTATGAGGTCAGATAAAGGAGAGAAAAATTAGTAGGAAAAAAAATGTGAAAGCTAATTACGGTGAAAAATAAAGTAAGTCCAGAGAACTTAGTGCTAGGATACTGATAAAAAAAAATCCTATGTTTTATACCTCTAGCCCCAGCCTCTAAGAATCCATAATGAAATAAAAAATAATCAAACAAAATTAGCTTCTATCTTGTTTGCTTCCTCAATTGCTCTGGAAGATACAGCAAGCCCCATTGGGAGAAAGCCTAGCTATTCTTTCCAACTTGCTTGGTCTGGTTCGTTTTCTTATCTCACTTGTCCTGTCTCTCCCGACCTCGTCCCTCGCTGTCTACTACTCCCGAGTTTGTCCCATCCAAATTTCCATCTACTTTCTAAGAAACTGTCCAACAAGCTGCTTGCAGCAAGTTACTCATAATTCTTTTAGTTACTCAGTTCTGACACTTACTCACTAAGGGCAGTGTTGTACTGTGGAAAGAGCACTGAAATTTGAGGGCCTAGGTAACTTTGTGACCTTGGTCAAGTAATTCACCCTCTCTTGGTCTCAGTTTTTTAATTTTTAGAATGGAATGATATCCAATGTCCCTTCCATTTCTAAATCCATTATGTATACAGAAGTGTCAAACATGCAGCCCCAGATTTCAGGAGGCCTTGAATAGCCCAAACCTGATAGAAATGCAATTCCTATCCAGTTTTAATGTTTATGTTATAATAAAAAAAGAAATCTATAAACCTGTGGTTTTCTAAGTCAATATGCAGCCCTCAGGGCTCCACACAGTGTCCCTTGTTTTTATTTGAGTTTGACACTTGATCTATGACTTTGCCCCGTTGGTCTACTTCCTGCACTTTGATACCTGTCTCCCACCCCAACCAAATCTTTGTGCAATACTTATTTGGAAGCCATAGATTATAAATCTAAAGCTGGAATGGACTTCACAGGCTGTCTAACTCAACTGCCTCATTTTACAGATGAAGAAATTAAAGCCTGAGGAGATTAAATGACTTGCCCAAGGTCATATAGGTAGTATGAAAAATGGAATTTTAACCTAGGCCCTTGGACTCCAGATCTAAGCTCTTTCCATTGTTTCTGTCTGTTTCTCAACAGAAACCTTGATGCTTCCTTCTCAAGATGGTATTTATAAGAGATGAGCAAAAGAAAAATTAGGTGATAGGATTCATGAATCAAAAACAAGGACTTAGGAGCATAAGCAATGTAAGCAGCTGCCTACAGTGAAATACACAAGAAAGTATAATGAAGGACATTACAATATGACTTTTTAGAAATGAGCATAGTTTTTATGCCAATATGTTCTCCTTTCCATGGCACAGAAGGGTAAGGGTGTGTGTGTGTGTGTGTGTGTGTGTGTGTGTGTGTGTGTGTGTGTGTGTGACAATTTCAGCTCTCATATGTTATAGTGAAGGCACAAAGCCTCCTGTGGCCAGGAACACATAGGGAGCACAGTAAATGAAAGTCAATATAAATTGAATAATCAAAGGCAAGGGCTAAAGCATCTCAAAGACTTCTTTAGAGAAGAAAGTGTCAGAATCCTCATCATGAAATGAGAAATTCCATTAACACAACTCAGGAGGAAATTTTTTTTCCTCTTTCTAAGATTAAAAATAAAACACTCATGTTGGTAAAGGCTATGGATAGTGTGAAATTTGTTATTCAGACATTTGGAGCTTAAGGCCATAATCAGCCTAGTAAATTCCTCAAAGGAGAGTAAAAATAGCTCTGAGTGGCAAATCTGTGCCTTTCTTAGGACGGATGAAGGAAACATGAAAGCAGTTGTTACCTTTTTTGTTCTGCAGAAGGAATTAACTCACTAGCTGAGATCTCACTAATCAACTTCATTTATAATTCCAGACTACAGTGTTATTTGCAAAAGCTGAAGTCCTAAAGTGATGAATCATGCTTTTTATACCTCCAAGTTATTTAAACTTTATTAAGGCATGGTGGGAAAAAGGTCTGGACCTATATACCAGTGGTATAGTGACGAAAACTCTAGATCTATATGCCATTAGAAAACCTGACTCTGAACTTTATAAGCAGTAATTTGAGTCACTTCATTTCTCTGAGCTTTGGTTGATTGATCTGTAAAATGAGAGTAATAACACACCATTGTTCTCACCCCCTCCCTCCAGTTGAGTCAATTTCTAACATGTGGCAGAGGTTTGATTTTCTGCTTTAATTTATAGTTATCTTTCACTCACCCTTGACCTCTTTGTATTTGAGGCAAAATTCACATTAGCAGAAATATTTGGGAAAAGAAACAACAGAATTTATTACATTATTAATAGATACCAGGAGCAAAAGTTGGAGGAAGAGGAGACCTTTTCTAGGAACTTCCTTTAGTCTTTAAGGAGGTAGATAAAAATGATGGCAGCAGCCCAAGTCTTCTGCTCTGCGATGCCTGCAGGGCCAATGGCAGTCCTTGATAGCCCCCTTCTCCAACTTTCTCTTTCTTCTTTCTTGAGTTGTCCCTAGGCTGCCAATTCATTCTGGCTCAACTTTTCATGTCTCTTTCCTCTTTTCACTGCTGCCAAGCCTTCTATATCTCTCCTTGTTCTGAAGTTGTTCCAATTTTTACACAAGCTCCTTGGGGCATGACCAAGTCCCTCTGAATTGACTGCCTGTATCTAATTGAAATGTCTCTGATTGATTCAAAGAAAGTGCCTGGGTTTTGTTCACATCTGTGTGAAGTCTCACCTGCTAAATGTATTAGGTCTTAGTGTCTTGATACTTAATTTATATGATGTGGGGTGATTTGACTTAATTACTCATTCAAAGTCCACCTTACAATGGAAGCTTGATGCTAATTTTATGTACTCATTTTTACAGAGGGAAAAAAAAAACCCTGAAGATCATAGGGCAAAGATGAAAAGGCAGAGGGGAAGGCAATTACATACATGGAGGGGCCAGAGTGAGACAGGTGGTATATATTTCATGGTATGACTTTTTAAATGCGATTTTCGTGACGTAGAATTCTGTTATTCGTGGCTCCCAGCTATTGATTTTGTTCTTATTCACTTTGCAAGTGTCCTGGTGAATGTTCAAAGGCTCTAACAGTCAATAACATTTTTAAGCCTTGCCTGGAGTGTATAGATGCCATATCCCAACTCTGCCAGAGGAGGGGTGTGATTTGAATCACTTGCCCACTGAGCAATGCTGGGGCTCAAACACAATGCTTCTGCTCCAGTGCTTTTTCTGCTAATCAATACTTTGCCTTTGAAATGTATTTTAGAATGAATGACTAGAAAGTAATGAGCCAACACACGTAGGTAAGGATGTTAAGTTTTTAACTAGAGAAGTGGGATTGTCTCTTCAAAATGTTAACTGTTAATGAAGCTTTCTGAAATTCACTGGGTGTGACTCTCTTAGCCCAGTATCCTTTCCTCTGGATTGCACTGATAACCAGCCATTGGGATAGAACATATGATACAATCCCTAGAACACAGCTCTATATATTTAGCACCTTAATGTTTTGGTAGGGACAGTCATTCATTTGTTCATTCAATCATTCAATAAACAGTTTTTAAGAACCTACAATAGCTAAGGTCATCTGCCTATACTATGACAATAATAAGCTGAAATAAGACATAATCCCTGACCTGAGGGACCCTATAATCAAATAAGTGAGATAATTGGTTGGTTGGTTGTTGTCCTTTGTGCTCTAAGAGGACCAAAATGACACCACTATATTGGGGTCAAGGTATAGTGTGTCCAGCTATGACTGATCAGAGCAATACAAATGCAGGCTGTACCACAGGTTGGACGCAAATACTCCATAAGAACATTTGAAGTGGAGATGTTTTGAAATTTGCTCATCCCACATTTCTTTTGAGCTACTGCAATTTTGCTTTGCTCACAGAACACAATACCTTCTTTGATGAGGGTATGCCATGCAGGGCATTCCTGTGCCGGTGTCTCCCATATCTCACAACTGATTCCAAAGTCCTTCAGAGAGACCTTGAGAATGTCCTTGTATTGATTCTTCTGACCACCATGTAAGTGCCTGCCTTGTATGAATTCTCCATAAAATGGTCTTTCAGACAAACATAAGTTTGGTCTTTGAGCACCATGGCCAGCCCATCATGGTTACATTCTCTAGAGTAGAGTTCGAATACTTGGCAGTTCAGCTTGAGAAAGGACCTCAGTATCTGGTACCCTATCTTGCCAGGTGATTTTTGAAATCTTCCTAGGAATTGAATTGAAGGAAGATAAAAAAAGGATGTGATAGTTCAGCTGCTCGGTGACATTATGGCTAATGGTAGAACTGGAGTCAGGAAAAGGTGAGTTTGATTCTCACTACAGATACTTAAGGGCAGCTTGGTCATATGGTAAATAGAGCACTGGGCTTGGAATCAGGCAGACTCATCTTGGTGAGTTCCAATCTGGTCTTAGACATTCACTAGCTCTGTGACCCTGGGCAAATCACTTTAGCCTGTTTGCCCCAGGTCCTCTTCTATAAAATGAACTGGAGATGGAAATGGCAAAGCACTCCAGTATCTTTATTGAGAAAATCCCAAGTGGGGTCACAAAGAGTCAGAGGCAACTGAACAACCACAACAAAAACAGATGCTTAGGATAGCTAGGTGGTACAGTGGGTAGAGTGCCAGGCCTGAAGCCAAGAAAACCCTAAAGAGGGTCACAGAGGGTCAGACATGACTAAACAGCAACAACACCGATACTTAACATCTGTGTGATCCTGGGCAAGTCACGGAGCCCTTGTCAGCTTCAGTTTCTTCTTCTGTGAAATAAGGCTAATAATATGCCATACTGCATATTATACTGAATGAGATAATACATGTGAAGTGCTTTGTAAACCTCAAAGTGCCTTATCAATTTAGCTGTCATCTCTAAATTGTTTTGGACATAATGCATAGGCCAGGTACAAGCTAAGCACTAGTGTATCTCTAAAGAAGGAGAATTTGCTTTTGGTTAGGAGGAATCAGTGAGGATTGGACCTTGCAAGATTTCAATGGAAAGAGCTGGAAAATCAGCCCATATCTGACATGGGGATGGCATAATTAGAACCAGTATGAGGAGAAAACTAGAAGGAATGAGAGAATGATAACTATCCCAGTATGGCTGTAGTATGGAATCTATGAAGGAGAAGAATATGAAATAAGGCTGAAAAATTCAGTTTGAACCACTCTGAATGGCCTTGAGCAGTTGGCTGGTATAGTAGGTAGAGCATTGGCCCTGAGGAAGACTTATCTTTATGAGTTCAAATTTGGCCTTAGACACTTAATAATTGTGTGATCCTGGGCAAGTTACTTAACCCTATCTGCCCTTAACTGTAAAATGAGCTGGAGAAGGAAATGGCAAACCGCTCCAGTATCTTTGCCAAGAAAATCCCAAATTGGGTCACAAAGAGCCAGGCATGACTGAAACAACAGAATAACAACAAAATGGCCTTGAATGTCAAACTAAGAAATGGGACCTTAACTTAGTTATTGATGGGATGATACAGAGAATTTTTGAGTAGGAGGTCACTGCTGTGATTGGTGCAGAGCTTAAGAAAGTGGTATAAAGGACAGCTTGGAGGAAGACATTGGAAGTGGGGTGACTGGTTAGGAAGCTATTACAATGGTCCAGGCAAAACATAATGTAACCCTGAAATAGGTGACATAAGGAGATAATGACTAGAAAGAAAGGAACAGCTATGAATAATATTGTGTAGATATTTTCAAACCTGATAGCAAGGCTCCAGTTGTATTCAAGTAGTTATCCCTGGTGAATCAGCATGCAAGAAGGGACTAGCCTTGAGTATTATTTACCATATGCAGAATATCAGTACCAAGAACATGATAAATTTAATTGGATATAATTTGTGAAAAGGCATTCTCCACAAAAGGCCAAACCCTGTATCTGATCTGAATTTTGATATTTAATCAAAACTTTAGAATAGACAGGTATGTGTTATTATCCATTCATAGGAGGCCGCTACTTCCTCCTTCACAATGCTGAGGTCAAGTCCATTGCTGCAGAGTTATGATCCATGGTCAATGGCCTTTCAGCCTGATGGGAATAAATACATTATGAATGGGCTTGTAGTTAAAGTTGTGAAAACACAGGATTCCTTTATTTTCCAACTATTGTTCAGTGATTGTTTTTTTAAAGTGTTGATTTTTGTAGAACTTTTCATAAATTCTGTTAGCTAAATGCAATGATAGCCTTACTTTTCTTCCTCCTAATTGATCGAACCTGCACCTATGGGGCCCTTTAATTTCCCCATGTAAGCTCAATCTCTCACAATGGGAAAATAGACGGAAAGACATTTTCTAGAAAACTCACACAGCCTCTGAGCACTTCAGAGAGACAAACAAACAAATCAAAACAACAACAACAACAACAGAAAAGAAAAATACCACTTAGCTGAGGATGAGAGTTCCTGGACTTCTCAATACACCATATTTGTTATAGAACTGTGGAATATTGAGGAGGAAGAGATCTTTCATAACTCAGTTAGACTCTGCCCTAGTTAAGGACTGCCATCATATACAATATGAACTTCTCAAGTTGCTGAAGGTCAAGCACTCAATTCTTAAAAAAAAAAAGATGCTTAAACAGAATGGTGATAACAAAGATGATGATGATGGTGACAGCACAAAGTTTCCAACCATCCCCAATAGGCATTGTCTAACTTTAATGTTTCAGAAGTTAAATCAAATAAACTCAAAATTGATCCATACATGTAAACATCTTGGGATTTCATCATTTCCTTTTAAAAGAGCATTTCAAAAAAAAATGAGTGAAGGCATCTTTGATGGTGCAGTTAATTTTTAACCAAAGTTAGTTCTTTGATTTGGTTTAAAACCACATACTAGCCACAATCCAAAGATCTGGCTCAGAAACATAAATTCACGAGAGCTGGAAGAGACTTCAAAGGCCATCTTATATAAGCATCTCATCTTAAAGATGAGGAAACTGAAGCCCAGAGGTGAAGTGACTCATGAAATTTCCAGGGCTATATGTGGGAATTTTGTACTGTCAGCCTCAAAGAAAATATAGGATCCATGAGGAAGGAGATGTAAGAGACCACTGTGTCTACTTTTCACCAATATCACTGGCCAACTGAGATAGTCAGCTGTGGGTTTTATCAGCTATTATACTGCACTGGATGGATTGACCCTGGTTGATGTCTCAGTGACAGAAAATGAAGGAAACAAGATGCTAATTATGCCCTCTTTATTCCTCTTCCTTCAGTGATTCAACATAAGATGGAGGTCTCAGAGCAGCATGAGGCTTCAAAGCGTGTGGGATTTCTCTGGGAATGCTGAAGCAATGGTAGGTACCATAGACTCCTCAAATGCCTGTTTCTGGTCTCCCTCAAACCTTGGAAATACCGAGCAAGGGGGAAAACTTCAGGTGGAGCAGAGATCTCAAATGAATTGGAGAAATGTTAGTGGTGGGGTTCTTAAAAGAATCCTCACTAAGAAAGAGTTCCTGTTTAATTAATCTCTATTGTTCATTGAAAGCAGTCTTTTTTTTGGGGGGTAGAAAAATATTTAAATATTATTTCACGAGGAGTCTTATTTATTGAATAAATAAAATGTATTTAAATATGATCTCACACATTGTTAGGTGTTTGACCACAGATAAGTCCTTTTCCCTCTCTGGTATAATCCAAAGTGCTCTGGTCTTACAGTCAGAAGACCTGGGTTAGAGTTCTACCTCTTATGGTTACTAGCAGTGTATATGTGGGCAATCACTTTTTCTCTCCAATCCTCAGATGGCTCATTTGTAAAATGGGAGTAAAAGACTTCTGCAATTTACCTTAGAGATTTATTGTGAGAAAATTCAGTTCAGCCATTTTCAGTTGTGACCCCAGTTTTTTGGGGGTTGAAGATATTGGAATCGTTTGCCATTTCCTTCTCTAGCTTACTTTGCAGATGAGGAAACTAACGTAAACAGGATTAAGTGAGTTGCCCAGGATCACGGGGGTACTGAGTGTCTGAGGCCAGATTTGAACTCAGAAGATGTCTCTTCTGAGACACTCTATTATTCACTGTGCATCCTAGCTGCCTTGGCGGAATGGGCAGATGAGAATAATTTGTTCTGATGGCCATGAAGGCAGCTTTAGTAGGGGCTGTGGAGCACTTAGAACTTGGTCAGACATCAAAGATGCCAAGGTCATCCACTTTATCCCAGGCCATGGCCAATTGTCTTGACTTTTGTCTTGCCACTGGAGTTTGATGAATATGGAAGAGAGAGTGAGGCTGATGACTTAGTGCAACTCTCTCTCACTTAAATCCAATTCACATTCAAATCAAGAAATCATCCCATGATGTCATTTGGTCCTCTTTGAAAACAAATGGTAAAAACAATAACAACATATGAGGAAACTGAGGCAAACAGGGTTAAGAGACTTGCCCAGGGTCATACAGGTAGTAAACCTCTGAGGCCAGATTTCAACTCAGGTAGATGAGTCTCCTTAACGCCATGCCCAGAAGTCTATCCATTGCACCCCATAGCTGCCCTTTTGTTGTTAAAAAAAAGTCTTAAAAATCTTACAATTATATTGAAAGATGAACTATTTGTATAATATCTGGAATCTAGGATTAAGTTATTTTATTTTAGTCATGCCTGTTATTTCTTTGATGTAGAGAACTCCTTGGTGGGAAAACTAATTTGCCTCTACCAATATAGAACAGTAACTGGTTTTTTTTTTTTATCATATAGAGTCTCAAGAGTTAGCTGGGGTTTTGAAAGAATAAATAGTTTCTCATGGTCAAACAGCTAGTAAGTTTCAGAGACAGAATTTGAACCTAGATCTTGATTTCAAGGCAGATTCCCCATCCACTAGACCAAAGGTGTCAAATATACAGCTCCTCAGTGCATCCTGAGCCAGAATAAAATGTAATTGGGAAATATTTAACAAAACAAATAAAATAGAATAAAATATAGACATTACATTTTAAAACCAAGTCAGTTTATGGTCCATAGGGATTCTTATGTATAGGTCAGCAGCCTCTGTTTCTATTTGAGTTGGATAGTAATGGACTACCACATGCCCTCTTAGATTTGTATTATATGGAAGATATTTAACACTGACAATTCCGAATGATTCCAGGTGATTGATGAACTGGGGTTGTTTCACTGAGTCTTAAAAGCCTCTCTGATAGAGTAGAAGGCAAGGAGGGGAAAAGGAAAATCTCAAATTCCCAAGATGTTGAAGTTCATTTTCTAGGTAAATGCATGAAACCTCTTAAGACCTTTTTGAAACTTTCTTCATGGTCATATAAAAAATCAGAAAGTCTTCTCATGCATTCAGAAAAGACAAATATATAAAGGAGATGAAGAATGAAATGTGCTTTTGTCTAGTGTATGCAAATATTTAGCACTATTTCATCTTTAAACAGCATTTTTGAGAACACTTGCTATGGTAAATATTTCATGATCAGTATTAGGCTTCAGCCTCATCTTAGTGGGCAGCATCTGAAACTTTTTTTCCTCTAAGAAATGTCCCACTAAATATCAGACTCTATTACATCTGTGTTTGGGAACATTTGGAAAAAGGATAGCATGGGAACTTAAGCTAGCCATGTGGTAGTTATGACTTTTGTGAAATGACAAGAAATAAAGGAAAAATAGACAGCGTCTTGACTTCTGACAGATTCCTCACAAGTATTCCCCTGCCACCGAAGTTCTTTAAAGAGTAATGAGAACACTTCTTCAGAACATTTGGCCATCAGTTTGCAACATTTTAGAGAGGTGGTGCTGTATAGTGGTGAGTGCATTGGCCTTTGAGCCAGATCATTTGGGACTTTGATCTCTTACTTTCTAGCTGTGTGACCTTAGACAAGTCCCTATCTCTCTCCAGATCTTAGTTTTCTCACCTGTGAAGTGAAGGAGTGAGCTGAATGACTTCTAAGGCCTCTTCCAGCTCTAAATCCTGTGCTCTATGAAAGCAAGTTAGTGACAGAGTTGAAACCAACAAATTCTTCATACAGATTTTTTTTTTAAATAAGCAAGATGCTACTTGGGTGTAGACACAGGTGATGACCCAGAGCTAGGAGGGATAATGCATACATGACATGGCCGATTTAGGTGCCACAAGGATCTCAACAATATAGGTTATTGAGCTTAAAATTGGGAAGAATACAATCCTACATTTGAATTTCTTTAAAAAATCCTTTTCAGAAGGACAGGATAGGAGAGACAGGGCTAGAGAATAATTCTTGTGAAAAGGCTTAGGCATTCTATTGTACTTCACATTTACTATGAAAGCACAATGCCAGAGGAATGGGGGAAAGAAAAATAACGTGACATCAGAGTGTATGAAAAGAGGCACCATTTCCAGTCCTTTGGAGATAATAAACCTGCTGTAAGTTTTGCCCTGGTCTGGACACATTTAAGACAGTGTGTTCACTTTGGTAAGTTACATTTTAGGAAGGACAGTGACAGGATACAGGACTTCCAGAGGGCAGGTGAACAAGAGTGCGATGAGACTCAAATTCATCCTATACAGAAATTGTTTGAAGGAATTGAAGCTATTAAATGCCTGGAGAAGAGAAGCCTTAGTGAGTTCAGGAAAAGTTTGAGTATTTGTGGAATAAAGGTTACACTTGATTTGCCGGGCCGTAGGAGTCGGGATGAAGACTATTTCAACAAGGTTGCAAGAACATTTCCTTTGTTAAGTGCCTACTGTAACAATAAAGGCCCTTGGCTAGGCATCAGAGATGCAAACTAAAAAGAGATCTAGTCCCTCCCATCAAGGAGCTTGTAATCTAATTGGGTAGGGGGTGCTGGTGATGAATATGACATATATACAAGTAAGCGTAGTAAGACATGGAATATGATGAGTGCAAAGGATTAATCAGAAAGGAAAGAAGCTTGAGGATTGAGTGTTGACATTCATTTGGGGAGATCAAGGAAGGCTTCATGAAAGGGTAGAGACTGAAAATGACAAAGAAGGAAAATCTTGCTAACAAAGCAGTCAGCCTCAAAAGTGGTAAGCTCCCCATCACAAGATGTTTTCAAGTAGAGGCTTCTGAGCTACTGATTGAGGATGTGGTATTCAGGACTCTTGTTCAGCTATTTGTTGGATTAGATAATCTCTGTGGTTCTTTCCAGTGTAGTTTTTTTTTTTTTGGCATTCCTTTAGTTAGATAGCTATGTGGGCTTGGTCTCATGAAGACCTTAGTTTGAATTCTGCTTCAGGTGCTTACTAGCTGTGTGATCTTTGGAAAATCACTCAACCTCTTAAGTAACCTTTAAGCCTCAGTTTCCTCATCTGTAAAGTGAAAATAATAACACCTACCTCCCTGAGTTGTTATGAGGATAAAATGAGATAACATGTTAGGAACTTTGTAAACCTTAAAGCATTATGTAAACTATCATTAAGGGACTTGCTCAGACTAACAGAGTTAATGAGTGGAGTAACTGGGACACCCACTTAAGTTTCTAGTCCAGTGTTCTTCATGTTAATGAATTTATTAAAATTTACAATTCTTCTCATTTTGAGGGACTCATTGGCAAGAAGGTATTGAAATGACAGTGAAAGCAAATGAAGATTTTATTGTAGCATGGGAAGCATTGTCTGCATGTCAACAGTTTTGTGTAGAACAGATAAATATCATTAACAATAATTGGCATATGTCAAGAATAAAAAATGCTAGGCACATGCAGATAGATTCACATTGTCTGGCATATAATAAAAACTTATTGATTTGTTGTTGACAGACAATTTAGATCTGTGATCTCATTGATGTGAGACACTCCTAGTGTAGAAACATCCTCCACCAATGTAGATCAGCAAATTGTCAGTGATTTTGAGTCTGAGGGAAATGTTTTGCACACTGAGCAATTAAGTGTCCTGTTCATGGTCACCTATCTAGTACTTTTCTGAGGGGCTTGAACTCAGATCTTCTGACTCTGAAGCTATCACATAAGCGCTATGTTAGATTGCTTTTCTAGCTCATTAAAGCTTCAGAATAACCAACTAAGGTAGGAAGTATAAGTTTTGTTATCTCCCTCTTATAGATGAGAAAGTTTCATCTCAGAGAGATCAGGTGGCTTGCCCTACATAATACAATTAGTTAGTGATTGAGCCAAGATGTGATTTCATGTCTAGATTTCTTTCCTCTGCATATTCTACTGCCAGTCTTCAAATCTAGATATAAACTATGCCTATCATTGATCCTTCACTAATGCAGTTCTCAAGATAGCTGTGGTAGGAATCACTTCTTATAAAAAAATGCTATTTGAGTAGTGTTGAGTGTCTCTATGTACAGTGACTGAAAGTAGAAGTCTAGGTAGTCAGGGGTATAATGGAGCCAGTTTGTTCTGCCTCACAAGAGCAGATTGTTAAATTTTCAGTGTGAGCATTTACACTTTGGAAATCATACAAAGCTACAAATCGGAGTTTGATTTATTGTTTTGTTGATTATCTAGACATAAAGTGATGGAAACATGTTAATAATACAGATTAAAAGTGTACTGTGTGTTCATTTGTTGTCGTTGTTAGAGAGTTGGTCGTTAAATATTCATCAGCACATGCCTGGTATTCCTGTCCTTGTTTGTTGAGCTCTATTACAAAATGTAAATTTGTAGGTCCCATTGAGATTGAAGTTTTTAGAAAAGAGTTGCATTCTCTTTTCATGAGCAGTAGGTATAAACACGGAGTGGATTTAAATGACTCTTATTAGTGATTTCTCTGAAACTGTCTTTTATTTGTGCCGTGGTAGCTGCAGAATGTTGGCAAAGCAAGGTATTGATTCTCCTTAGTGAACTCTTAGCACCCCAGCTTCTTCATATATGAAATGACCAGGTTCAACTAGACAATCCCCGCCATTCCATCTATGCAGGCTTAAAGCTACATTGGAGCATTTGGGGAAACTGGCTCCTTGGAAGATAAACTAGCCTTTGGCTCCACCAAGGTATGCATAATTTGTAAACTCCATGATTTTGTGTCATATGCAAATCTTCATTAGATTGTAAGCTCCTTAAGGCCAGGGACTATCTTTTGCATCTTTCTGTGTCCCCGGAACTTAGCATGGTGCCTAGCACATAGCAGATGCTTAATATGTGTTTGTTGATTGATTAATGAGCATGTCATCTACACTTTTATCAAAATCAATGATAAAAATGTTAAATAGCACATGATCGAGCAACTTGGGGGCACACCACTGGATACCTTCTTCTAAGTTGTCATGGAATCATTACTGTTTATGCCTTGTGTCTGGTCATTCATTCTCTTCTTAATCCATTTACTTGTTCTATCGCCTAGGCCACATCTCCATCATTTCCATAAGAAGAATATGAAAGACTTTCTCAAATACTTTGCTATAATCCTGGTAAATGACATCTGTAGCATTCCCCTTATTTGCCAATTTCAGAAACATTTTGCTGGAGGAAATAAGTTTAGTGAGGCGTACTATGTTTTAATGAAACCACCCTGGCTCCTTTTTAAAAAAATACTTCTTTCTTTTCTAGATTTTTACAGAACATTTCTTTCTAATATACTTTTGATTTCTCCAGGGACTGAAGTCAAGCTCATTAGCTTATCATTTGCAGACTTAAGTAATTTTCTTCCCTTTCTTAAAAATCAGAACAATGTTTGCCCATCTTGGGGTACCTTTTTCATTCTTGATGATCGATCAAAGATTACTAGCTGGCACTTAGTAATTATATCTACTAGCTCTTTTAATATCCAAAAAATTTAGTTCCTCGAACTCATCAAGGACATCTGGGTCCTCTCTTATTATCTGTTTATTTTTCTTGGACATCAACTTCCTATTAGCCATTTTGTTCTGTCCTTTCCAGTACAATGATCTTTGCTTCTTTACTAAGTAAACTAAAGAAGCTAAAGAAGAATTAGGTTGTTCTGTCTTCTTTCTCCAAATATCATTAAGATGCAATTCTGTTTCTTTTTTGAATATTCTCTGACTTCCCAAAATTCATCTCTCTCTTTCTCTCTGTCTCTCTCTCTCTGTGCACTCTGTGCCTGACCATGAGCATCTAATGTCTACATATAAAGGGGTGATCCATAAATTCAAATCAAATTCTCAGACACTTTTGAACACTGTTCACTTCCCAAATTTGTTCTTCTCTTTTTCATCACTTGCCTTCTCTGGGCAAAATTGATGAAGACATCACTTGCGCCACTAACTTTAACAAGACTCCATATTCTTTATCAATGATTTCTAGATCCCTTCTGATAATATCCTTGGTACCCATGTGAATCACAAGTCACATCTTGAATACTTGCTTCAGGAAGACAGCAGCCTTATCTCTTGTGATCAAGTTGAGAAGTAGCTGCCTTAGACTCTGTCTGCAGGGAGACATTGCCTACCAACTATTCTTCTGATGTCTACTGGATGATCTCATAGATACACCCCTGTGGTTCCACATCACCATCCTTAGAGTAGAAACATCTATTTCCTCTTCAGAATATTGGACTCCTGACACATTTAGAAGGACTTCATTATTTCTTTCTTAATTCTAGGTGTCCAGTGGTGGCACTACTTGTCCTCTAGGTGATAGTATCCCATTTTCCAACTTCCCAAATAGGTCACTGTTCCCTCTGCCTCTTCTGATCCCTTTTTTTCTGATGCTTTGCTTTGACTCATCAAATGACTTTCTTTCTTTCTTTCTTTCTTTCTTTCTTTCTTTCTTTCTTTCTTTCTTTCTCTTCTCTCTCTCTCTCTCTCTCTCTCTCTCTCTCTCTCTCTCTCTCTCTCTCTCTTCCTTCCTTCCTTCCTTCTTTATTTTAAAGGGACACACAATTCTCTAAGATAACGTAGAAAGTTGAGATATGTTTATTGAATCACTTTACAGTATTATCTAAGAGAAAAAACAGGTTATAAGTGTGTTATAATCTTATATAAAACATAGCAGTACATTTAGAGGAACAAAATGACAAGAATCTGAAAATAAGTCATGCTGAAAGAAAATATAGCATTATCTTATCATAAAATCTAACATAAATCTCATAAATTCCCCAAACTACTTGTTATTGGCTAAAGAATAGAAAAGTAAATTGGTGGAACCGATCTAGATCAACAAGGTTCAGAAATAATCAAATACAGTTGATGAATGTTACAGTTGATGAATGTTATAGTTAATGGGGTTTTTTTGCCTTTTTTGGCCAAATAATAATTAATTATGTAATTTAGAGCAATGATGTCAAACACAAATAGAAACCGGGGCCAATAAATCTTGTATGAGGATTCTTATGGGTACATATTAACCTATAAATCCACTTATTAGTGTTATCGATGTTTTGTTTTATTTCTGTTCATTTTGCTAAGTATTTCCAAATTGCATTTTAATGCAGTTTGGGTCACACCAGGAGAGTTGTCACCAACTGCTATGTGACACTCTGCCTTAGCACACTTTAAGAACTGATAATAAAGAAATATATTAAATAAGCACTCCTCAGTCTCCTCCCTTTGGAACTCAGATTCTTCCTCTGGAACCTAAGCTCTGAGAGGTGAATTTTTGCCTAATTATCCCCTGAATCAAGCCAGCATACCAGGTCTGAGCATTTCCAAATTATGTTGCTACATGGTACAATCATAGCACACCTTTTTCTCCTGCCTCTTCATGTTCTCTTTATATATTGTCTACCCCTATTAGAATATAAGCTCCTTCAGGTCAGGAACTATCTTCCTTGTGTTTTTAAACCCATTGCTCAGAACAGTGTCTGTCACATTTGTTACTGTTGTTATTGTTGTTGGGTAGCTAAGAGGTACAGTAGATAGTGTCAGGCTGGAGTTGAGAGGACTTCTCTTCAAGAGTTCAAATCTGGCCTCAAACATTTACTAGCTGTGTGAGCCTGGGCAAGTCACTTAACCCTGTTTGCCTCAGGTTCCACATCTGTAAAATGAGCTGAAGAAGGAAATGGTAAATTCCTATTAGCATGTAAGCTCCTTGAGGGTAGGAACTATCTTCCTTGTGTTTTTAAAACCCATTGTTTGAACAGCATCTGTCATGTAGTAAGCACTTAATACCTGCTTTTTCATTCATTAATTTGTTCCAAAATTGAAATAGATAACCTTGACAACGTAGCATTGTGTGCTTGAGGCACTCCCAACTCTGCTACTGATAAGCTTGTACAGTCTTGGGTAAGTCACTTCAGTTTTCTGGGCCTCAGTATCTCTAAAATGAGGAGTTTGGATAAAATGATATCTTAGGTAATCTCCAATGCTGATATACTTTTATTATATGAATATGGGATGTACAATGTTTCTCAGTATTAGAGGTACACCCTTGGAGTCTTGGTGAAGTAGATGACTGTTGAGATATCACTTAGTTGGATATATGACCTCTAAGGTCCTTCCCAACTCTGAGATTTTGTTAAATAGACTCAGAAAATAAAGGATGCTTTGCGGAATTTATGAGTATTATAATACTATGTGGTATCTTTAAAATTCTAGTAATATTATTAGACATCCTGAGGAGACACACAAATACTACCTACTATATAGGTAAATAAAAATTGCCTTTCTTTTGGGAAAGACAGCATGGTGGATAGAGAGTTAGACTGCCACTCATTTAAATGAGAGATGTCAAACACACTTTTCTAGGCAACACTCCTGAGTGTGGCTGGAGCCACATTAAAATGTAATTGGGAAATATTTAACAAAATAAATAAAAATATGATGAAACATAGACAACATTACATTTTAAAGCTAAATCAACATGCAACCTTCAGGGATCATTGTGTATGACCCCCATTTCCATTTGAGTTTGTCACCAGTAATTTAGACCATGGTCCATGTCCTTCTAATATGAACCGATTTTACGTTCTGTGGACCTAAGGCTAACAATTGCTTTGGAGGTGATGATCTGCATTGGTAGAGGGGGGTTCCCTAAACTTATGAAATCAGAAGTCCAGTAAAATATATATGTATATATAAAAATGTAAATATCAAACAAAATTATATACATAAACATATACATATATGTGCATATATACTTCATATATATTTGGGATCATTTTTTCATGTAAAAATCCTTTCTTCCATATGGATTTTTTAAAGAAACTATCTTTACCCATAATAATAAAATATTGAACTTTAATGTCCATAAGTTAAGGGAATACTTGGAAGCTATTCTCAAAAAAAATCTTTGTTGTTTATATTGCTATTTCAGCATAATATTCTGTCTGTCAGCTAACCTCTTCCTATCATTGTCTCAGCAAGTCCACTTCCCCACAGTTTTCTCCATATTTGTGACTTGCAGTTTGCTGCTATCTGAATCTGGAGAAAAGGATTCTGGCCAATAAATATGCCATGGTCTCATACTGCAATAAATTCATCAGGTTTCACCAGGTCTGTCATAAAGCAGCCGGAACCCTACAAGTACATCACAGGGAGACACTTTGGAGCTGTAATAGGAAAACAAATTGACCTAGTTGAAATGAGCTGGAACCTTTTGGTTGAATGAATGTTTCAACATATTTGTTTCCTTCCTGCAGCTGGGTAAGCATTTTTGGTGGCTTTGACAAGAATTTGCATAGACTTTCAGCCACCCTTGCCAGATATGACATTTAGTCATTTAGTTTTACAATTTTCACACCAAAAATGCTTTATGATAAATTTTTAAAAGGGTACATGGATCTTATACATGATCTGACCAGAAAAATACTGATACTAATACTATAGCAAATAATTATGTCAATAAAATACATTAAATACTTCAAAAGTCCATTATTTCATCAGTATCTATATTCTTTCCATGGACACAGATGGTGGTCACTCTAAACCTTGGTAAATAGTTCCATGAATTGCTCAGTTTAAGAACAAAACAAAACAACAATAAAACTTCCTTTCAACTGGAGTCAATCTTTCAGTGATGGCACTTTGAAAATTTAGTCTAACCAGACAATTGTCAATTACTGGGCCCATACATTTAAGCTTTACATTTTGGTAGGGTCTTTCAGAGCCTGGGATAGGCCAGCATAGCCTCTGAGAATCTAGAATAATTTTCATACTGTGATGATGACCTCAAAGGGTCTTACAGGATTTAAAAAATAGTAATTATAATAATGGCTATTCCTGTAAAGAAATAAAGTGCATTGAATGTTCAATATGAATTCCCTTTTGATCCTCACAACTACCTTAGGAGGACCTTCAGTCAGTTATCAACATTTCCATTTTATTAATGAGGAAATTGAAGTTCAGAATGGTGGATGGCCTGCCAAGGTCACACAGCTAGAATATGGCAAGCTGGCTTTGAATATAGGTTAAGGAAGAGGGAGACGACCTCTAAGAGTGGGTTTTCTGTGTAGATATGGCTATGTGTGATGCATAGCAATGTGGCTAGGAAGTGGTAGTAAGTGATTCCTTTTTCTAGTTATTAAACTGGCACAACTGTGGCAATAAGAAACAGTTTATCCTTTAATTTATTCAACATTTAAAAAAAAACCCTTTACTGTATGAAGAACAGTGTGCTTGCTATATGCCGAAGGAAGATATGGAATTTAGCTAAGACACAACCCCCGCCCTCAGAGAATTTATAAAGTAATTTAGAAATAATGCCATCACAGATAATGATGATGTAAAGCATAACACAATAAGGGTATTAGTGAATGTCAATACAGTATTCCATATGAGGCTTGAGAAGGGAATATTATTACTGTCAGAAGAAAATGAAGAATTCATGAAGGAGGCGTTAAAGGTAGGGAGTATTTAAATAAGAGAAGAATGGATAGGAAGATATTCCCAGCCTTGAACTCATTTCCCCCTCTTAATAGTATTTATTTTTTCCAATTACATGTAAAGATAGTTTTAAACATTCATTTTTTATAAGATTTTGAGTTCCAAATTTTTCTCCCTTCTATCCTCACCTCCTGCCTCCATAAGACAGCAAGCAAACTGATACGTGTACGATCAGGTTAAATATATTTCTACATTATTCATGTTGTGAAAGAAGAATCAGAACAAAAAGAGAAAATAATGAGAAAACAAAAAACAAAAAAGTGAAATAGTATGCGTTGATCTGCATTCAGACTCCATAGTTCTTTTTCTGCATGTGGATAGCATTTTCCAACATGAGATTTTTGGAATTGTCTTGAATCATTGTACTACTTAGAAGAGCTAAGTCTATCATAGTTGATTACCGCACAGTCTTGCTGTTACTGTGTACAATGTTCTACTGGTTTTGCTCACTTCACTCAGCATCAGTCCATGTAAGTTTTTCCTGTTTTTTCTGAAATCTGCCTGTTCATTATTTCTTATAGAACAATAGTATTCCATTGCATTCATATACTACAATTTGTTCAGCCATTCCCCAATTGAAGAGCATCCCCTCAATTTCCAATTCTTTGCCACCTCAAAAAGAGCAAATATTTTTGTACATGTGGGTCCTTTTCCCTTTTTTATTATTTCTTTGAGATATTTTATTATCTATTGGAGACCTAGTAGGAATATTGCTGGATCAAAGGGTGTGCTCAGTTTTATAGGCCTTTGGGCATAGTTCTAAATTGCTCTACAGAATGGTTGGATCAGTTCACAACTCCACTAACAATCCATTTGTGTTCCAATTTTCCCACATCTTCTCTAACATTTGTCATTTTCCTGTTTTGTCATGTTAGCCAGTCTAAGAGGTGTGATGTGGTACCTCAGAGTTGTTTTTTCTGTTCAATAGTGATTTAGAGCATTTTTTCATATGACTATAGAAAGCCTTAATTTCTTCATCTGAAAACTACCTGTTCATATCATTTGGCCATTTGTAAACTGAGGAATGAATTGTATTCTCATGAATTTGAATCAGTTCTCCCTATATTTGAGAAATGAGGCTTTTGTCAGAAACACTGGCCGTTAAAATTCTTTCTCAGTTTTCTGCTTTCCTTCTAATCTCGATTACATTGGTTTGTTTGTGCAAAAACTTTATAATTGAATACAATCAAAATTATCCATTTCACTTTTCATAATTTTCTCTATCTCTTGTTTGGTCATAAAGTCTTGCCTTCTCCATAGATTTGACAGGTAAACTATTCCTTGCTCTCTTAATTTGCTTATGGTATCATCCTTTATGTTTAAATCATGTACCTATTTTGACCTTATCTTGGTACACATTGTGAGATATTGGTCTATGACTAGTTTCTGCCATACTATTTTGTAGTTTTCCCAGCAGTTTTTGTCAAATAGTGAGTTCTTATCCCAAAAGCTGGAGTCTTTGGGCATATCATATAGCTACTACTGCGTCATGTGCACCTGACCTATGCCATTGATCCACCACTCTATTTCTTAGCCAGCACAAATAGGTTTGATGATTGTTACTTTATTATATAGTTTTAGATCTGGTACCACTAGACTACCTTCCTGTGTGATTTTTTCTCCATTAATCCCCTTAATATTCTTAATCTTTTGTTCTTCCAGAGAATTTCATTATTTTTTCTAGCTCCATAAAATAATTTTTTGATAATTTGATTGGTATGACACTGAATAAGCAAATTAATTTAGGTAGAATTGTCATTTTTATTATATTAGCTCTGCCTACTCATAAGCAATTGATATTTTTCCAAATACTTAGATCTAACTTTATTTGTGTGATAAGTGTTTTGTAATTTTGTTCAAAATTTTTATTCTCTTTCCATGGTCCTTTATTACACATAATTTTTATTGCACCAGAATCTGAAAAGGACACATTTAATATTTCTGCCTTTCTGTATTGGATTGTGAGGTTTTTATGCTCTTGTACATGGTCAATTTTTGTGTAGGTGCTATGTACCACTGAGAAAAAGGTATATTCTATTCTATCCCTATTCAATTTTCTCCAGAGGACTGTCATATCTAACTTTTCTAAAATTCTATTCACCTCCTTAACTTCTTTCTTGTTTATTTTGTGGTTAGATTTACCTAGTTGTGAGAGGGAAAGATTGAAATCCCCATCAGTATAGTTTTACTGTCTATTTCTTCCTGCAGCTCACTTAACTCCTCTAAGAATTTGGAATGTTATACCTCTTGCTGCATGTATGTTTAGTGTTGATATTATTTCATTATTTATGGTGCCTTTTAACAAGATGTAGTTTCCTTCCTTATCTCTTTTAATTAGAGCTATTTTTGCTTTTGGTTTGCCTGAGATCAGAATTGCTACCCTGTTTTTTTTTTTAACTTCAACTGAAGCATAATATATTCTATTCCAGCCTTTTACTTTTATGCTTTGTGTATCTCTCTGCTTCAAATGTGTTTCTTGTAAGCAATATATTATAGGATTATTATTTTTAATCCACTCTGCTATCTGCTTCTTGTTTTAGGGGGAGAGTTCTTCCCATTCACATTCATAGTTATGATTATTAACTATGTATTTCTCTCCATCCTTTCCCCCCAATTTATAGTTTTCCTCTCTCCTTTCACCCTGTACCTCCTTATCAATGGTTTGCTTCTGATCATGGCCTGCTCAATCTACTCTCCCTTCTTTCATCCCCTTCCCTTTTCTTTCCCCTTTCCCCTCCTACTTCCCAACAGGCTAAATAAATGTCTATGCCCAACTGAATATGTAAGTTATTCCCTCTCTGAGCCATATCCAATGAGAGTATGGTTCAAACAATGCTCACCCCTCCCTTCTTTCCCCCTACTGTAATAGGTCTTTTGCACCTCTACATGTGATATAATTTACTCTATTCTGCCTCCCCCTTTCCTCTTCTCCAAGTATAATCCTTTTTTTCACCCCTTAATTTTTATATCATCATATCAAAGTCAAATTTTACCCCCACTCTCTTTCTATATATACTCTTTTTAAAATGCCCTAATTGAGTTCTTAAGTTCTTAAGAGTTACAAGTATAATCTCCTGAGTAGGGATTTAAACAATTTAACTTTATTGAATGACACATTTTTTCCTGTTTACCTTTTTATGCCTCTCTTGAGTTTTGTATTTGCAGATCAAATTTTCTGTTCAGCTCTGGTCTTCTCATCAGGAAAGTTTGAAACCCCCTATTTCATTGGATGTCCATGTTTCCCTCTGAAAGATTATGCTCAGTTTTGCTGGGTAGTTGATTCTTGGTTGTAATACAAGTATTTTGCCTTCTGGAATATATTCAAAACTCTCTGACCCTTTAATGTAGAAGCTGCTAAGTCCTGTATAATCCTGACTATGGTTCCTTGATATTTGAATTGTTTCTTTCTGGCTGCTTGGAGTATTTTTTTCCCATCCTGATAATTCTGGAATTTGGCTATAATATTCATTGGAGTTTTCATTTGGGGATCTCTTTCGGGAGGTGACCAGTAGATTCTTTCAATGACTATTTTACTCTTGGCTTCTAGAATGACAGGGCATTTTTTCCCTTGATACTTTCTTGAAAGATGCTGTCCAGGCTCTCTTTTTGATCAGGGCTTTCAGATAGTTCAATAATTCTTAAATTGTCTCTCCTGGATCTATTTTCCAGGTCAGTTGTTTTTCCAAAGAGGCACTTTGCATTTTCTTCTATTTTTTCCTTCTTTTGATGTCGTTGGATTGATTCTTGATGTCTCATAGAGTCATGAGCTTCCACTTGCTGAATTCTAATTTTTAAGGAATTATTTTCTTTAGTTGGCTTTTGTACCTCCTTTTCCATTTAACCAATTTCATTTTTTAAGGAGTTGTTTTCTTCGGTGGATTCTCCCCCCCCCCCATTTGGCCAATTGTATTTTTTAAGGAATTGTTTTCTTCAGTCAATTTTTGTCCTTCTTTTTCCAAGGTGTTGACTCTTGCATAACTCTCATTTCTTTCCCCAATTTTTCTTCAGCCTATTTTATTTGATTATTAAAAAAAAACTTTTTGAGCTCTTCTAAGAAAGCTTTTTGGACTTGAGATCAATTCATCTTCCCCTTTGAGGTTTTCCTTCTAGGCATTTTGACATTGTCTTCTTTTGAGTTTGCATTTTGATATTTCCTCTTACCACAATAGCTTTCTATGATCAGGGCTCTTTTCTGGTTTTTACTCATTTTTAATCCCATTTCATGACTTTTAAAGTTGAGCTCTGCTCCTGGGGTTAAAAGACTTACTGTTCCAAGGTTTTTGTGCTGGGGGCCTGGGGTCTGGTTTCCTGTGCAGGGGCCTCAGGTGCTGGCAGCTTGCCCACTGTGTTGGAGTGGCCTGGCCTAGTTGATCCTGTTTTACTTCAGGTTCCTGGGCCTACAGTTTGCCTTCTGTGCTGGGGCTGAAGGCCTCACATGTGGCCTGCTTTGCCACTAGCCTGCTGAGCCAGGACCAAGGGGCCTCAGTTGCTGATCTGTGCTGTGGCCAGGAGCCTCCTGCTAGCTTGCCTGGATGCTGTCTATTCTGGACTGTGCTTCCCTTTAACCCCAATGAAACAGACTTTTCCCTAAAGTCCTTCTAAATTATTTTAAGCTAAAAAATTGTTTCACTCCCTCTCTTCATAGGTTCTGTAACTCCAGAATCCATTTAGTCTTGATTTAACTTTGTTTCTGCGGGAAACTAGGGAGAGCTCAGGCAATTTCCTGACTTTTCTCTGCTATCTTGACTTGGCCTCCTTTGAGAACATTTTGAAAAAAAAAGTATACATCTTAAATTTTAGTTTAGAAAATGTCATCATAAATGAGGCACGAGCAATTTCATAAATTAATAAAATGAGGCTCAGGGAGAGGAAATGTTCATAAGACAAAAATAGTATTACTAAGTCCCAGGACTTCTGATTCCAGATCTAGGGTTCTTTTCACTCTCTCGTAGTATAATAGTAAGAGCAAATCTTGGCATCAGGAAAAATCTCAGTTCTAATCTATCCTTTTACACTTACAGGCTGCCTGTGTGAACAGGGACAAATCATTCAACCTCCCTAAATCTGTTTTATCACCACCAAAATAGGGATAATAACACCTCTGGTACCTAACTCATGGGGTTATTGTGAGGGTCAAATGAGATAATGCATTTAAAATGCTTCACAAACTTTAAACTACTATATAAATGGCAGCTATTAGATTAGTTCTCAGGTTATTTATACGTAGGAGCAGAATTAACTGCTATGCCATTATAACCCTACACATTTCCCACTTATTTTTGCTTTATTCTCTTTTATCGCTCTGTAGTAAATCCTTTTAAAAACAAAAGCTTTTGAAAAAGGTTATGAGCTCTTTTTAGATGAGCAAAAAGAATGAGTATAAGAGCTCTATTTTTCCTTATTACCAAATGGCAAAAAGAAACTCAAGTGGCACCTTTGATGAGAAGACTTGCTTTTAGTTGTTAAAACTCTCCTTCCTCCACTTGTCTTGTATTATCTATTTATATGTTGAGTTGTGCATTAGAAAAATACTATCTCTCAAGGAATACCTTTTATCCCCTTCTATATCCTTAGAGTCTTTGTATCCCAGTGTCTGGCACATAACAGGCATTTAATAAATGTTGATTCAATTGAAATTTAGAGAAGATGTTGAAAATCTAGACTCTGAAAGGGGGGTCACTTGGAATTAAAGTCACTGGATTATAGATTTGGAACTGGAAGGAACCCAGAGGCCATTTCTAGTTAAGACTTATCATTTTGTGAATGAGAAAGCTGAGGTCCAATAAAGAGTAAATGACTTCCCATTGGGTAAAAGATTGTGGGAACCTTCACAGAACCACAAATACTTGCAGTCAGTATTACTTCCTTTGTGAAGTCCACCTTGATCCACCAGCCAGAAGAGATTGCCACCTTCTGATTTCTAAGAGTATTTTCTTCGTATCTTTTATGCAATAATGATGTAATACATTAAACAAGTGTCTTGTGTATGTATCTTATTTCCTCTATTATATAGCAAGCTCCTTGAGAGCAGGGACATGGCCTAATACTCACAAATATTCATTTACAGAGAGTCTTAAATCAGGATTTGGTAACTTAATTTATAGCTAACAGTTATCTAACATATCTATTTACTGCATAAAACTTACCCTACCAGACATTTACAATAATGACTCTTAGGCATTATGTATACCCACTTACTTAAAAATAGGGGAAAAGGAATAAGATCATTATAGATAGTTATATTAAGGTCAAAAAATAAATGGTAAAATACATGGTAAAATTCATATAAATCCAGATCATGCTCTCACCAATGACTCATTATCATTGGGCACACATTTGTTGAAACCTAACAAGGAAGCACATGTGGGAGAAAAACTCACATGTTTGGAGAAACTCACAACTCTGGACTGAAATCTTCGATATTATTGTTCCATTTAGAAGCATCTAGGCCACACAAAACTGCTTCTCTGCTCATTGTTTGATTGTAGCTCTTCTCTGTTTGAGTAATTAGCTCAAATCATTCTTAAACAAGAGTTTAGAATCATTAGCATTTAATGTTAATAGAAATTCTCTTTAAGTTTGTTTTTCTTTATTCTATACCAACCAGCGTAGGCAATTACTCATTCATTTGAATGCTAGATTGTCCAATCACAATGAATGTTCCAACAACAATACAGTTTCCACTCACCAGGATACCAAAGCATTTGCAAAGCCGTTCTGCATTTCCTTCTCAAGCCAGAGGTGCCAGTAGAGAACAAGAAACCCTTATGAAAAGCTTCAAGCTGGTCTCCACCTCAAACAGGTGATGAAGGACAATAATATAAATAACTTTCGCTAGAGGTTTTTGTTAATTATCTCAATTCTCTCTGACCACTTAAGAATCTCTTAGTGGAAGTCTTCTCTCCCTTTACTACGTTTAACTATGACAGCCATAAGTAATCACTTTTTCATTTGCCTTGATATGCCTTTAGCTATTGTCCTGAAGTTTGTTTGTTTTTTCCAAAAAGCTTGCTCTTTCACTCCTTGCCCTCTTTGTCCTCAATTGACTTTTTTTTAAGGCAATTGGGGTTAAGTGACTTGCCCAGGGTCACACAGCTAGTAAGTGTCAAGTGTTTGGTCTGGGGTCGGATTTGAACTCAGGTCCTCCTGACTTCAGGGCCAGTAGTCTATCCACTGCACCACCTAGCTGCCCCTCAATAATTGAAATAAAAATTTCCTGATGCTCAATGACTCATCTTTCAGTTAAAGAGCCATGACTCCCCAAATTTCCTCTGTTAAATTGAAAGTCCTTTTAAAATCATACCTGTCTGCAAACGTGAATGATTTTTCTTTTTTTCTACTAGTTTTTATCTTTTCAGTCACAAAACTCATATATTTAAATTAGAGTACATAGTGTCATGCTTTGCAGCACTCTGATTTCTCTATGCGATTCTTTTTGGTGCTTTTAAATCTTTATTTCTTTTTAAAATATATTTTATTTACTTCATTATCTATTTCTCAATTATATGTAAAAAAAACACTTTTTAAAAAAATGAGCTCCAAATTCATTCCTTCCTTTTTGAGGACACAAGAAGCATGATACTGATAATGCGTGTGAAGTCATGCAAACTATATTTCCATATTAATCATTTTGCCAAAGAAAAAAACCAAACACAAACCTCAAGAAAAAGAAAGTAAAAAATGGTTTTCTTTTTTCTTTTTAAAATTAATTTAAGCAATGGTGTTTCTCATTTTTTCCCATAAAACTAGCTTTTAACTTTATTCATTCAATTTTTTATATTCAATTTTTTTTAGGCAATTGGGGTTAAGTGACTTGCCCAGAGTCACATAGCTAGTAAGTGTCAAGTGTTTGGTCTGAGGCAGGATTTAAACTTAGGTCCTCCTGACTTTAGGGCCGGTGCTCTATCTACTTCATCACCTAGCTGCCCCTGTATTCAATTTTATTAACTTCTCTATTTAGAGGATTTCTACTTCAGTGTTTAATTGAGGATTTTTAATCTGTACTTTTTTTTTTCTAATTTAGAGACAGAAATTTTCCCTTAAGTACTTTGATATGCTTTAGGAGTATCCCATAAATTTTGATATGTTGTCCCATTGTCATTCTTTTTAATGAAATTATTGATTTTTTCTAACATCTTTTCTTTGACCCACTCATTCTTTAGTATTAAATTATTTAGTTCCCAATTAATTTTTAATCTATACTTCTATGATTCTTTACTGAATGTAATTTTTATTGCATTATAATGTGAAAAAGTACATATAATGTTTCTGTTCTGCATTTGCTGTGAGGTCTTTTGCCCTAATACATGGTCATTTTTTGTGAAGGTGCCATATAGAGCTAAGAAAAATGAACATTTCTTTCTATTCCCATTCACTTTTCTCAAGAGCTTTATGAAATCTAACTTTTCTAAGATTCTATTCATCTCCTTGATTTCTTTCTTATTTATTTTAAGGTTATATTTATCTAGCTCTGGGAGGGGAGTTTTGCCACCAGTATAGTTTTATTGTCTATTTCCTCCTGTAATTTTTTTAACCATTCTTTTAAGAATTTCAATGCTGAGCCATTTGGTGCATGTGTGTTTAGGATTGATTGTTAATGGTACCTTTCAGTGAAATGTCGTTTTCTTGATTAGCTCTTTTAATTAGGTCCATTTTTGCCTTGGATTTTTCTGAGATCATGATTGCTATCTCTGACTTTTATTTTTTAACCTCAGCTGAAGTATACTAGATTTTATTCCAGCCTCTTGTTTTAACTCTGTGTGTGTCTTTCTGTTTCAAATGTGTTTCTTATAAACAACATATTGTTGGTTTTTGTTTTCTAATCCATTCTGCTATCTACTTCTGTTTTATGGATGAGCTCATCCAATTCCCATTCATTTTCCTTTTCATTCATTTCACATTCACATTAAAAGTATTATTCTCTTCATTATCTTTTGGGCTTCCTTTACCAATCTGTTACTTCACAGTTATGATTGCTAAGTGTGAATTTCCCTCCTTCCTATTTTTTCTATTTATCCTCTTTCTCTTATTACCATGCCTTCTCAAAATCTGCTTTGCTTCTGAGCACTGCATATCTCAATAGGCCCTCTTTTATTACCCCCTCCCCCTTTCTTTACCCTTCTAATCCTGCTTCTCTATTGAGTAAGATAGATTTCCACACCCAATTAAGGGTATATTCTTTTCTTTGTGAACCAATTCAGATGAGTGAGACTTAACTATTACCCACCATCCCCCCCCATTTTCCCTCCACTATAAAAGCTCTTTTTTGTGTGCCTTTTTTATGCTCAGATCCTTTTTTTTCCTGTTTGCTTATTTTCTAGCCTATTTTTTGACTGTTAACATTATGTTAAAGTTGGGCTCTGTTTCCTGGGTGTGGTGGGCACTTTCTCAATCTTCAAGCTTTTTTTGCTCTTATTATCAGAGTTCATTATGGAGGTCTGTAAGTTTTTTGGTGCTTCCAAGGTGGTGTGATCCAGGGACAGTTGTGGCTACTTCTTTTCTGGTCTGTGCTCTGGTCTTTTACCCAGGATAGGCCCTTGCTCCTCTGAAGCTTTAAGCACTAGCACTCCTCTAGAACTTGGAACTGTGACCAGATCCCCTTGTTCCCTTGTAGCTGCAAGTAATGTTCTGATCCACCCTAGAACTAGCACCTGGAAGTGCATATGAGCAATACAATAGGGTCTGTGTCCAGTGACACCTAAGGGTCTCCTGTAATCTCTTTCTGATGAGTTGTCTGACCCCCTTGCTATCTTTGGGCTGAGAGCACCCAAGATGCTGCTGCCTTTTTGCAACCTCCTCCAAGGCCTACTGCTGTTGTTGCCACACTGTGTATGCACCAGACTAGCTCCCACACCAGTGTCACAGACCTCTCCTGCTGACCTCTTAAGTTGTCTTGGGCTGGAAAAATGTCTCACCTCAACCTTTTCTTGCCTCTGCCACTATAGAATTTGATGTGATGAATTATTTTAAAGTTTCCTGGAAGGGAATTTTAAGAGAGTTTAGCTGTTTGCTTCCTCTACTCTGCCATCTTGGCTCCCTCAGTCTGCTTTTTTCCCCCAAAAAATTATTTTTAAAGTCCTTACTAGATGATACAATCTATGTTCCCAGTTCTAAAGTATCTTTTACCTTAAGTACTCTATTTTCTAAGGTTCCTTCTTGTTCTAACATTTCATGATTAAAAAATCTTTTGTATTTCATATTCTAGATACTGTAAACAAACCTTCGCTCTTTCTCTGACATGTATAAAATCAGTCCTCACTGAGGAGAGAAGTTGAATTCCTTTTCTTGATAGCAGTTCCCAGGCAGGTCTGAGTGGACCAGGACGTGAAGCTCTCCCTGTACTTCCCTGTTTGGTGGAGAATCCAGTGATGCTCAGAATGCCCATTCTAAAGTTGTTTTATTTTTTTTCAGTTAGGGCGCAGTGTTTTCACTTTTATAAAATTCTTCTTTTACTATCTTATCGTTTCTTGTGGAGTCAATAAGTTTATACTTAATACTTTGATGATTCATAATTTAATCTGTCACACACCCTTGATGGAAGCATATTTTAATCATTCCAAAACTCAGTATATGTGAACCTAATGCATTTCCGTCCTGAAAAAAAAAATATAGCTGATGTCCAAACTTCCAGTGCGAGCTCTCTGATCTTAAGGCCATAGATTTAAGACTAGAAGGAACCTACATGATTACTTTCAAACCCTTTCTTTTGCAAATTTGTCAACTGAGGAAACCCAGAAATGTTAAGTGAGTTTTCCACCCTCACATAACTAGGAAATATAAAAAGTAGAATTTAAATCCAGGGCTTCCTGATGCTAAGTTCAGCATTCTGTTCTTAGGATCAAGGGAACATATTTGGAAGGGACCTTCAATGCCATCTAATCTATCTCAAGGAAGTTAAATTATTTGTCCACGGTCACAAACATAGTATACAGCAGACCCAGGATTCAAACTAAGGTCTTCAAACTACTGAGCCAACACTCTTTAAATATTCCATGTCTGGATAGTTGACCCATAGTACATCAAAGGACCTCTACACCATAGGAACTGGCAGAGAGTACAGTCTATTCACATAAATTTTGGGAATAGAAGGTCACTTCCATGCCAAGATCAGGCATCAGAGGAAGATTCTCATGGAAGCTGAATGTTTAAACAAGTTTATTTCTTTTTTTTTTAAACAAAATCATTATTTATTTTTTTTAACATTAATTAAAAGTTTTTTGAATTCCAAATCCATTCTCTCTCTCTCTGTCTCTCTGTCTGTCTCTCTTTCTCTCTCTCTCTCTCTCTCTCTCTCTCTTTCTCCAACCCATCTCCCACCCATTGAAAAGGTAAGCAATATGATATCAATTCTACATGTGAAGTCATGTAAAATGTTTCCATATTACCCCTAACATGTTGATTATTGAGAGAAACTTTATTGGTAGATGGTAGAAAGGGAAGTACCTATACTCTAGGGTCAGAGAAACTGAGTTCAAATCCACCTTCTTCTCTTTACTAGCTGTGTGACTTTTAGGTAAACTATTCAATCAATCAAACATATTTCAAAGCACTTATTATATACAAAACACTCAATCTCTTTGAGACTCAATTTTTTTGATATGGAAAATGTAGAGGTTAAACTAGGTGTGTTTTAAGGTCCTTTTTAGCTCTAACATTCCATGCTGCTGTAGTAATAGGATATAGATTATTTATATAGATTATTCAAACATCCTAAAGGGAGCAATGGAATACTTTAACAAATACCTGCCATTTACAACAAGAGAGAAACATTTAATACTCCTCCTCTTCTCCTTATTCTTTCTTTATCTCTTTTAATTCTTCTCTTCCTCCTCCTTCATTTACCCTTTTTCTTCTCTTCCTCATTGTCTTCCTCCTTCCATTCAACATTGGGAATCGATGATGTTATAATGGAAATCAATCAATGAACAAATTTTTATTCAATGCCTGTATTGTGCACAGCACTGTGTTAGGTGCTAGGGATAAAAATACAAAGGATTAAGTAATCTGTGCTCATAAAAACTTTAATTCTAATGTGGGAAAAACAAGTACACATTAAAATATAGATGGAATGGATATGAAATTAACAAATACAAATATACATAGCAGTTAAGTACAAGTCAATTTGAGAGTAAAGGTATTAATGTTGGTTGGGAGGGAGAAATCAGGAAAGACTTCACATAGTAGATGATTCTTGAGCTGCATTTTAAAAGAAGAGAAGGAATGTGTGAGGCAGAGGTATGTAGTTTAGGGGCAACTGCAGTAAAGGTGCCTAGACAAGAGTGTCCTGTGTGAAGAAGAAAAAAATAAATTTGCATTTGCTGACAGGGGCAAGAGAGTGGGTGAGACTCCAATGAGGATGAAAAGTAAGGTTGGGGCCATGTTATGCAGGGCTTTAAAAGTGAAAAAAGGAGTTTATTTATTTTTTATCTTAGAGCAATAGGAAGCCAATGGAGTTGATTGATTTGGGGATTGGCATGATCAGATCTACAATTAAGAAAAATTACTTTGGTAAGATGGACTAGAGTGGTGAGAGACCTGATTGACTGGGAGATCAAGTAGGATGCAGTTGTAATATTGTTGTAATAATCTAAATGAGAATCACTGAGGGTGTGAACTTATGTGACAGCTGTTTGATTACAGCAATGGGCTGGATATGAGAGGCATTATGGAGGTAGAAACATCAAGAACTGGCAACTGATTGCATATGTGGGGCAAAAGGGTAAGTATGAAAGGATAAACTTCAAAGCACTGGAAGTATACTGCTTTCTTTGATAGAAATAGGGAAGTTTGAAAGAGAAGGAGGCTTATAGAGAAAAGTAGTAAGTTCAATTTTAGACATGTTAAATTTAAATGTTTATAAGGCATTCCATTTGAGATGTACAATATGTAATTGGTCATGAAGGACTAAAGCACAAGGGAGAAACTGGGGCCAGATATGTACATTTGGGAGTACTAGATATAGAGATGATCGTTAAATTTATGGGGCTGATGAAGTTAACAAGAGACAAAATATAGAGGGAAAAGAAAAGAAGACCCAGGATAGAACTGTTTGTAGCACTCAGAGCTAGGAGGTGGTGACCTTGTTCTGATCCCTTGTTATGTGACCATTGATAACTGAGTTAAATTCTCATAAGCAGTTAGGTGTCTAAGAGAATGGAGTGCTAGATCTGGAGTTATGAAGACCTAAGTTCAAATCCACCTTCAGATACTTACTTAGCTATGTGATGCTAGTTAAGTCACTTAGCCTCAGTTTCTTCACATGGTAAATGGGGATAATCATAATACCTACCTCTTAGAGTTTGCTGTGATAATAAAATGAGAAAAACTTTAAAGTGTTTTGCAAACTTTGAAGTACTATATAACTACTAGCAACTGTTATTCTCTGACACTTATTTTTCTCGTCTCTAAAATGGGTACAATATTCTTCCCATGCCTGACTCACAGAGTGATTATGAGAAAAGAACAAGCTAGGATATTTTGCAACTATAAAGCTCTATATAGATACAATTATTATTTTTATGAAGTAGTTTAAGCAGCTTCATTTGTTATTTTAAGAGCTTTCAAATAAAATTCTTCATAATTGTATATGATACCCCTAAATAATGAATCAATTTAGCCAATTAATTAACTTCTCAGGTAAATAACAAATATGTAAATTGTGGTTTAAATGCTCTATAAACCACAATTTAATGCAACTTTAGAGAATAAAAAAAATCTCTTCATTGTAAATATTTCAAATATTTAATGTCCTATAAAAATACAGTGTTCCTGATGATTGGCCTTGGGGAGCTCATTTTAATTCTCTGGGCATTCTTTTTATTTACTTAAATTGCCTTTTTCTAGCTGCTGTCTTATACCTGATAAATACCAAGAGTCTTATTCTATAACTGTTTGGAATATATAAATTGACTATGGTTCCCTTTCCCCCTTTAATCATATTAGATTAGCTCAGCATTGGGAATATTAGTAATCATTTGTTTTGGAAGAAATTCAAAAGGATGAATTTAAAAGCCTCTTTTGGGAATCTTTATTCCCATCACAGAGATGAAGAGAAACAGTCACCAGTTCTAGCCTGTAGAGTCTTTTACCTTGAGGCACAAGTCACCACTGATAAAGCAAAACCTAAAGAAGAGATACATATTGTCTGATGGATGTCACCATGCAGAAAGGACTCCATGAATCATGATGCCCTGTGGTCCAGGAAGGTTATATTAGACTCAGTGCTTTAAACTGCAGCCACAGAATGTGAAATTGCAAAAGACCTTCAAGGTCATTTTTGCCAAACCCACATTAAGATACAAGGTAAAGAGTAGAGGCAAGACTGGAAGCTAGTTCCAGTGACTCCCAGTCCAATGTTGTTCCTACTGTCCCGTATGGGAAACTGCCAACTTAAGATGTAGGCAAAATTTGTCTTCATCATCCAGCCCATTTTATTAATTTTATTCATTTATAGATTAATTCATTAATTCAATACTTATTAAAAATACTTAAAAGCACTAAAGTATACTAACAGTATACTCTGCTGCATCTAAATCCAGACTAAAGTATTAAAAGTACACTGAGTACAGAAGACTTTCTAGGCATCATGAGATATGTAAAGATCAGAGTCAGAAAGAGTATACTGAGGAGTGGTCAAGGCAGGGAGAAGGGGAACCAGAGAAGAGTGCAGTCACAAACAACTAGAGAGGAAAGAGTATCCAGAAAGAGATGATTATCAACAGCGTCAAAGTTACAGAAAGATGGAGAAAAGGCCACTAGATTTGCAAGCAAGAGAGCATTGGAAATTTGGAGACTGGTTTTATAATCATAGGCTAACTTAAAGGAAACATAATGGTGTGGTAGAAACAGTGCTGGACTGGTAATCAGGAAGACCTGGTTTCTAACCCTTCATCTAACAAATACTAACTGTGTCATCCTATGGAAATCATTATTCTTCACTGAACCCAGTTTACTGGTCTAGGGATAATTCCTGCAATATCTAGCTCATAGGATAGTTATGAAGATCAAATTATATAATGCATATAAAGCGCTTTGAATATTTAAATGTGTGACATGTTATTATTTTATTATTATCATCTCTTGTCCAGATCAGATGTAGTAGAATAAAGACCTTGAAGAACAGCAAACTGGAAGTCAAGAGACCTGGGTTCTATTCTCTGCTTTAGGCAAGTCACTGAACCTTTCTGGGAATCAGTTTCATTATATGAAAAATGAAGAGATGGGATTAAATGACCTCTAAGATTTCATCTGAGGTACTATGACTCTAAGATGCAAGACATAAAACGTATCAGTCCTTCCCAGGAGCGTTCAGTATCTGAAAGGCTTCCAGGTGAAGTTCAATGTTTTAGTTGAAGAAATGAATCTCTGAGATATTTTAGGTACTGGAGATATACACATATATACATACATACATACATACATACATACATATGTGTACAGATATACATAAGTGTGTAATGCTAAATGATCAACAAAGTTATCAGAATGAAAATATTAATTCACAATTCAATTCAATGAATGTTCATTAAATGTGCTGAGTTAAATAGAAATAGAGCACTGTGCCAGATAGTGCCATTTGGTTACAGAATAATTTGTATATAGTACATTATCTTTTTTATTTCTCACAATGACCCTGTGAAATATCATTGAATCATAAAATTATAAAATGAGAAATAACCTTTGAGTTCACCTGGTTGAACTCCCCAGTGGATTAAGGCATCCAAGTGGCACAGTGTATAGATCACTGGGCCTGGAGTCAAGAAGACTTGAATTCAAATCCAACTTTATATACTTTCTAGCTGTGTGACCCTGGGCAAGTCACTTAACCTCTATCCGCTTCAATTTCCTCAACTGCAAAATAAGGATAATAATAGCACCTATCTCCTAGGGATGTTGTGAAAATCAAACGAGGTAATATTTGTAGAGCACTTAGAACAATGTCTGATACATAGTAGGTGCTTAATCAGTGCTAGTATTCTCCCTCCTTTCTACTGCAAGAACAGAGCTTACTATCTGACAGGTAGTTTTTTTCCATCCTTATCCTCTGGAAAAGTCATTTTGCTTCTCTGGACCTCAGTTTGGTCAGCTGTAAAATGAGATAAATGAAGGAATCTTCAAGGTCCTTTGCTGCTCTGTATTCTACTACATCTGATTTGAACAAGAGATGATAATAATGGAATAATAACATAGCACACATTTAAATATTCAAAGTGCTTTGTATGTATTGTATAATTTGATCTTCACAACAATCCTGTGAGCTAGATATTGCAAGAATTATCCCTAGATGAGTAAACTGGGTTCAGGGAGGAATAATGATTTCCACAGGATGATAGAGTTAGTAGTTGTTTGATGCAGGGTTAGAAACCAGGTCTTCCTTCCAGCACTGTTTCTACTACACCATTATGTCTCCTTTAAGTTAGCCTATGATTATAAAACCAGTCTCCAAATGTCCAATGTTCTCTTGCTTGCCAGATCTAGTGGCTTTTTCTCAATCCTCAACCTTCTTCATCTTTCTGTAACTTTGACACTGTTGATAATCATCTCTTTCTGGATACTCTTTCCTCTCGTTGTTTGTGACTGTACTCTTCTCTGGTTCTCTTTCTACCTGCCTTGACCACTCCTCAGTATATCTGCTGCATCTAAATCCAGATTCTATTCACTAACCAAGGTTCTCCTTACACCTTCTTTTAATGCTTTCTCTATACATTCTCACTTGGTGATCTCATGAATTCCTATGGGTTCAATGATCAACCTCTCTGTGGATGATTCCAAGATCAAAATATCCAGAACAAATCTATCACATGAGCTGTAGTTCTATACTACCAATTTTCTTTTGGAAAACTTGAATTGGACATAAGGCATAACAAACTCAACACATGTAAAACTGAATTCATTTTCTTTTGCCCCAAAGACTTCTGTCTTTACAAATTTCCTATTGCTGTTGAAGGCACCACCATCTTCCCATTTATCCATGCTTGAAACCTATGTGTTATCATCAACCCCACACCTGCACTTACCCCACATGCCCAATTTGTTGTCATTTCTAGCTTGATAAAATTATGTATCTATTTAGCTGTGTGCATATATATACAGGCATACATTCATATAATGTATAATATATATGTTATATATTAATATAATATATATACATACACATATATAACGTGTGTGTATGTGTACGCGTATATATATAATCTATCTGTAATGTATGTGATATATATCTATATATGTATGTATGTATGCATGTATGTATGCATGCATGTATGTATATATCTCTCTCTCTCTCACTGTCTCACTCTCTCTCTCTCTCTCGCTGTCTCTCATCTTTTCTATTTCTGTGCACTCCCACAGTCATCACCCTTGCGCAGATCCTCATCACCTCAAACCTGGACTTCTGATTGGTCTTCCTGTCCCAAGTCTGTACCCATTCCAATTCATCCTCTAGTTATTTGTCAAAATGATATTCTGAAAGTACAAGTGGGTCTGCTATGTTCTCTTCCTCTTTCTGCTCCTCCTCCTCATGCAATAAACTCTAATTACTTCCTATTATGCCTAGAATCAAATATATAATCTTTTATTTGGCCTTTACATCCTTTCCCAATCTATTCTCTTCCTACCTTTCTAGTCTTCTTACACTTTACTACCTTCCATGTGGTCCATGATCTAGTGCCCCACTTGCTGTTACTTATACATGACCCTCCAACTGTCTAAGCACTTTACTTGCTGTCTTCCATGCCTGCAAGACTCTCTCTCATCATTTTCATCTCTTAGCTTCCCTGGCTTCCTTTCATATTCCTCTCCAATCTCATCATCTGCAGGAAGGCTTTCCTGTTCCCTCAACTGCTAGTGCCTTTCCCTCTAAGATAACCTCCTAGCTATATAATATATCTTACTAGTATCTACTGTCCATCTTGTATGTGCATATGAATTTGTACATTGGCTTCTCCATTGGAATGGGAGTTATTTGAGTACAGATATTTAATTTTTACCTTTCTTTGTATTCCTAGTGTTTAGCACAGTGCTGGACACATGATCATTGTTTAATCAATGCTTGTTGACAGATTATGTAGTGCCCATATTTTTAACTTTATTCTCTAGATGATGGAGCTAAGACATAGAGAGATGAAATGACTTGTCCAACGTCACAGAGTACTCTAGGGGCAGAACTGGGACCAGTACCTATGTGTTATGAGTCCAGGTTGAGGACACTTCTCACCAGAGCATACCAGTAGCTATGGTAATAATACCCATCTTGGCAATTTTTCATACAACTGTGATCTATTAAGCTGGCATAACTGCTGAGGTTCCCTTTTGACTATAACCTGCTATGTTAACTACACATTTCAACGTTAACAAGCCTGAGCCACGCAGTTTAATTTTTTAATCCCAAAACATTTAAATCTGGACGTTAATTTCCAACTCATTCCCCTCTCCCTAGAACATGACCTTTACTTTAATAGTGATGAAATTTATGAAGCATACCTCATCTCCCTGATTTACTGTAACAGGGTTAAATTAATTTTAGAAATTATTGAAATGTTACTCCATATTAAACCCTCAATATAAAGATATGTAGAAGCAAAGTTACCAGTCCTTCCAAACCACCCACCTGCAATCATCAAAACTTTAGATTAAAATTGGATTTTATTAAGGAATTTTTGTGTAGATATGGGCTGGCTATTGGTCCTCCTTTCCACTCTGAGCTTCTATGATGTTGTTGTAGCCTCTGGCCACTCAGAAAAACTTGTTATCACCATTTAGAACCTGAAAGTGGCTGTAGAGAAGATGTCTCTAGGATTCTAAGACAACCAAGAACAAACAGGAAAATTTAGGTAACAAAATTCATTTATTTTCTATATCAAAATTTTGTCTCCATTCTTGTACTTCTTGGATGCCCTTTCCTAGACCTCTGGTACTTTTGAATTGGAAGAACATTAAAGTCATAAGGGCCCATATAAGCTGAAAAACAGGCTGAGAACAAGCATCTCACTTGCCTCAAGTGTGCAAAACCAAGGTATACAAAGAAATATATGAGCATACACTTATTGTAAGCATGCCTCATTATTAGGATAAGGATGGTACTGGTGTAATTGTATATTCCCGCTTCAAGTTCAACATTAACTAATTAGATGCTGGACAATTTTCAAATCAAAACACAAGATGTCTATCTATGTATGTGTAGGGCATGATGACAACATTTATTGGTTATAAAATCATGTGTACATTATCTTATTCATTCCTCATAACATTCCTGTGAAATATCATTGATTAGTAGAATTTCATAACTAGAAATCACCTTCAGGGCCACCTAATCTATAACCTTAGCCAGTGAATTCATTCTTTCTTCAACATCCCCAATAAGAAGCTATCCACTTTTTTTTGGCTTGAAGACTTCTAGTTAAGGAGATTATTACCTGTCAGAGAGTTTGTTTACCTTAGACACTTCTCTCAGGGTCTACATTACCCCAATTATAAAATGAGAAGTTAGAGTTAGGGTTAGCCCTAACCCTCTAATCTCTTTTCTGTCTCTAAATCTTATAATATACCCTGTATTTCTGTTTTCTAAGGACCAGTGAAGCAAAATGTGGGGAGCTTCAACATGAGAAGAGAGGCTGCCAAGTAATGAAAAATTTTGGGGCAGAATCTTATGGAGCTGCCTGCTAATCATTAGAGGGTTGATGATTTGTAGTTTATAGTACACGTGTTGAAGCTTTGTGTGATGTAACCTGAAATATTTGGTTGATATTTTTTTTTTATGGGAAACATATAATATCTTGTCTTTTTAAAGAAATTATCAAAATTTTCCAGTGCCTCTAAATTTTTTTTGGTCTTCACCCTCCCCCCCTACTCAATTCATACTATTTCATATTACCAGATATCTATTGAAATGTAGGTGGGGATCTTTTGATGTACTTATGGCACTATAATAACATAAGTCAAAGAGAATCCTAGAGAAGCAAGTAAAAAATTACTTGAAATAATAAACTTTAGCAAAGTGACAGATTATAAAATAAACCCACATAAATCATTGGCATTTCTATATATTATTAACAAAGCCCAACAGCAAGAGATAGAAAGAAATTCTATTTGAAGTTATTGTAGACATTATGAAATAGTTAGGAGCCTACCTGCCAAAACAAACCCAAGAACTATATGAACACAATTACAAAGCACTTTTCACATACATAAAGTCAGATCTAAACAACTGGAAAAAACATCAGTTGCTCATGGGTAGGTTGAGCTAGTACGATAAAAATGACAATTCTACCTAAGTTAATTTACTTATTCAGACTATACCAATCAAAGTACCAAAAAATTATTTTGTGGAGCTAGAAAAAATAATAACAAGATTCATTTGGAATAAAAAGGGTCCAGAATATCAAGGGAACTAATGAAAAGAAATGCTAGGGAAGGTGGTCTATCTGTTCCAGATCTTAAATTGTATTATGAAGCAGCAATCATCAAAACTAATTGGTACTGGCTGAGAAATAGAGTGGTGGATCAGTGGAATAGGTTAGGTATGCAAGACAGTTATCAATGATTATAGTAATCTACTGTTTGATAAACCCAAATACCCCAGCTTCTGGGATAAGAACTCACTATTTGCCAAAAACTGCTGGAAAAATTGGAAAAGAATATGGCAGAAATTAGCATAGACAAAAGTCTTACACCCTATACCAAAATAAAGTCAAAATGGGTACACAATTTAGATATAAAGGCTGATACTATAAGCAAACTGAGAGAGCAAGGAAATAGTTTACCTGTCAGGTTTAGGGAGAACAGAAGAATTTATGTACCAAACAAGAGATAAAGAACATTATGATGCAAAGTGGATAATATTGACTACATTAAATTGAAAAGTTTTGCATAAACAAAGCTAATGCAACCAAGATTAGGAGGGAAGCAGAAAACTGGGAAATAATTTTTACAACCAGCGTCTCTGATAAGGCCCTCATTTCTAAAATATATAGAGAACAAAGTCAAATTTATAAGAATACAATTCATTCTGCAATTGATAAATGCTCAAAGGATATGAATAGGCAGTTTTCAGATGAAGAAATGAAAGCTATCTATAGTCATATGAAAAAATAAGCTAAATCACTATTGATTAGAGATATGAAAATAAAAACAACTGTGAGGTACCACATCATATCTATCAAATTGGCTAATATGACAAAACAGAAAAATGATAAATGTTGGAAAAGATGTGGGAAATTGGAACACTAATGTATTGTTGGTGGAGTTGTGAACTGATCCAACCATTTTTGAGAGCAATTTGGAACTATGCCCAAAAGGCTATCAAAATGTGCATACCCTTTGGCCCAGCAAGAACACTTATAGGGCTATATCCTAAAGAGATTATACAAATGGGAAAAGGAACCACATGTCAAAAATATTTATAGCAGCTCTTTCTATGGTGGCAAAAAATTCGAAATTGAGAGGATGCCCCGCAATTGGGGAATGGCCAAACAAGTGGTATATGAATGTTGTGGAATACTATTGTGGTATAACAAATGATGAGCAGGCAGAGTTCAGAAAAACCTGGAAATACTGTTTGCTCTTTTTTTTTCTTCTGCTTTATTTTGTTTGTTCTTTCTTGTGGTTCCTCCTATTGTTTCTAGGTCTTCTTTACAACTTGACTAATATGAAAATATGTTTAATAGGAATGTATGTGTAGAACCTATATCAGATTGTATGCTGTCTTGGGCAGGGAGGGGGAGAAAATTTAAAACTCAAAAGCTTATGAAAGTGATTGTTGAAAACTAAAAATAAATAAATAAATTTAAGAAAACACAACAGAAGTCAGAACCAGGTCTTTAAGAAGTTCTCAAGGTGGTTATTTACATATTCTGTTACTGAATTTAAAAGTCACTAGTTATTTAGAAGACATTTTTTTTCCTGTTTGGTCTCCAGCATAGATGCACAGTATTTGCATTTTGCTGTTATAAGGGAAACCTTCAGCACCATGGTCAGAGGTATAATTGAACTAGATGGTACCTTGCTGGTTCCATCCTGAAACATAAAAAAGAGATGCTTCTTCTGATTTAAATAGCTTGCTTGGCCTTCATGTTACTCTATCCATCTCTTTGTCTCTGTCTCTTTTTTCTTTGTCTCTGAGAAATTTTCCTGATGTCACCATATGTTTGTGCCTCTTTCTGAGTTCTGGAACTATCAGGTAAAAGGAAGGTAAGGGTATGTATCAATGTATTCTTCCTCTGGTTAGCTGTGTCTTGTGGCAGTGCTTGCTACTATCTCACTTGTCAAGACCTTCAGAGATACCTCTTGCTGATTTTCTGATGTTTTGTTCATAGTGATACTCTCTATTATTAACTGAAGTTCATGCTTTGGGGGCCTAAATATACTATCATGTGAGTGTGGTGCCTATGCATAAGAACAGACAACAGAAACACCAAAGGTGAGAGGTGCCAGTTATGCATCCTCCCCACCCCCCATCCTAACCCACTGACTAATATTTGTGCGCCTGAATTTTATCAACCCTTCCATGGAAACCCTTCCTCTATCCCCTCTCCCCCATTTTAAGATATCAGTTCTCATTCTTTTTTACTGGATGGTTTCCCGCAACCCAGTTTCACCCCAAACCTTATTCCCACTTGAGACCTATGGCTGTAGATAACCTGTGGCCCCATGCCTAATGGTATAAATAGCCTGTAGATTTTCCTTAGGCCTCTATCACATTAATAATATCACCATACTAATTTGGACTTTAAGTGGAGGTATGAGAGCAATTTAGTTAAAAATATATTACATAGATATCCTATGATTCCTTTAAGTACCCCATGTCTTGACAAATATCAAGTAAATTTTCAAGCCCCCCATAAGTCTCATTAGTTGTACATTTATAAGAATACCTTTTACTACTCTTCCCTACCTAGATGTACCCTAGTTCTGGTATTTTCTTATTTTCCATGAGTTTGCTGAGTCCTTTGGATCCAGGTGAACTTTCTTCTCATCCTTGAGATGAGTCCATCCTCCATCCTTCCTTCTCAAGTTGTTGCCAATCACCTTAGCTTCCTCATTTCCCATTTCTAATATCACCATGGAGCTAATTGGCAGATATTCTTACCCCAATATCATAATGGATCCAAAATATTCTTCTACAACACCAGGTTTATAAGCCATAGCCCAATACTAAGGCTCCTTTTTGGTCCAAAATTCTTTCACACAAAATGACTCACCCAAAACACTGGCCAAAGCAATTAACTCTGAATCATAGAATTATATAATGTGAGAACTGGACAGAGCATTGGAGATCATTTAGTTCTTGTTTTAAAAGTGAAAAACCTGAGGCTATCATGATTGAAATTAAAGTAAATGAAGGACAAAATTTAAAGTACTTCAATTTATTGGTAAGGCTAGCAATTACCAATAAGGAGGGATGAGGTACAGCACTTCAAGCAGCAAAAAGTTCATAAGGCGGGGCTTACTAACCTTCATGTAGTTTTTGGGATATTCAACAGAACAAAGAACAAGAAATATCACAGAAGTGAAACAATATGATTGGTTACAAAATCTGAAGTGTGATAAATGATGAAAAACGACATGATTGGATGGAAATCTGAAATGCAGAGCTAGCAACAAACCTTCCTTCCATCTTTGGTGGTGTCCACCTGCATGACTAGCTAGTGTCACAGTGACAATAGATTAGACTTTCTTGAAGGGCAGCCAGTGTTTTAGAGATAACAGACCAGATTCTCTGGCATCCACCTGAACATTTCAAGGATAACAGATCTCTTCCAATTGTACAGGAGCATCTAGTTGTACAGAGATTGCAGTTTCTTTCAATTAAAGTGATCTATAGGGGAAAAAAAAAACTTTTAAACTTGACTCAGAGAGGAAAAGTAAACTTCTGAACTCATGAATTTCTGAAATTAACTCAGAGACAAAGAAACATGATTTAGGCAATTACAGAATAGAACCAAATATAAAATACTAAATCAATATTTGATTTTCTCAAAGCCCAGAAATATAAAGTGACTTGTCCCAGTGATTAGCACAGGGTGGCACACAGTAGACACTTAATAAAAAGTTACTGACAGTTTAGTCCAAGGCCATTTAATTAGTTACTTACCGAATTGGGATCAGAACCTTGGTCTCTTGTCTCCCAGGCCTCCTAGTCCAATGCCTCTTCCACAATATCCTGCTACTTTTCATGATGCTATTCTTAGCTTCAAAATTTTCATCTCAATTTAGTCCCTTTAAGAATCATGAAACCCATTTATGATGAATTATTTGAGCCAGTATGTTGCCAGGAGAATGGCACCTATTTTATCAAAACATTGTGTCCTCTTCCTGGAAAGAAATCTAGAGCCAGGAGCCCCTGCCAGGTGTGAAGTTCAGAGTGATGCCAACTCCCTTCCATTGTCAGAAGAAGCCAGTGGGGTTTTTTTGTCATAAAATGTGATGGATTGTGTTGACAAGGTATGAAAAATCCAGCATGGGAGACTCTTAGAAGATCTAAAAACAGAACAAAAATGTTTTCTCAGAAAGAGTGACGATTAAGAAGAGGAATTCCTTGTAAAAAGAATTGCTGACACATTCCTCCTTTTAAATCAATTTACTTATAGCTCATTTTGCCAGACTTCTTCCCCATTTCATTTTTCAGAATAAATAATGGAGAAAATGTCTTAAACTTGGGGTCACAAACCATTTTTAGCACTAAAAATGTTCTGACATTATCTGATACTCTATGCTTTTCATCATTCCCTTTTGGTGTAAGAAAATGGATAATGAGAAAGCAGAGAGAAATCTTAAAATGACTAACTTTGGAGCAGATGGTAAAATTGAACTTACAAACTTCTTAATAGATGACAATGTGCTGTAGTGTAGAAAGAATTAGGGTTTACACATAGATTTTTCTGCCAGCAATTTTTGGTGTGAATGTTGCCAAGTTATTTAAGCCTTATGACCCTCCCTTTACATATCTGCTAACAGGAAAAATAAGGCCTACCCTGCCTATGCCACTGTTGAATTTATAAGGCTTAAAGGAAATAGAAATAATAATAATAATGATAATAATAATAATAATAATAATAATAGACATTTATATTGCGCTTTAAGGCTTGTAAATGCTTTTATATACATTATTCCATATGTCTCACCTCAGACAATGGCTGAAAATATATAAAAATATATTATGTAAGTGTCAAATACTGTTAATCAAAGTATTCATCTATTTGCATAAAAATTTATTTAATGAAATATTTTAAGATTCTGTTCAACTCAGTTCAACTTTTTAAAAACTTGTCACCATGTATAAAAGATTATGCTAAGCTCTAGAAAGGTTGACTGATGAATAAAACATTGTCTTTTATTTAAAAAGATACAGCCTGTTATGGATGGTTAGGGTCAAAATAACTCTAATACTAATTAGAGCTTGAAAATGCACAAGAGAGGTACAAAGTTCTATGCAAGAGTTAAGACAAGGATGATGATTATTGAATTAAAGACATCCAAGATTTTATTGAAAATCACCCAAGTGAATGGAGTCTTGAATACTGGGAAGAAATTTTACAGGAAAAGATGTGAGACAGAGAGTGCACATAGGGTATGCACATAGGGCAATGTGAGCAAAAGCATGGTCGTTAATAGAGGGTGATGAGAAGAGTTCATGGAATAGGGATTAGGACTGGTTGGCTAGAGTATGACAGGCACAAAAGTTATGTAGTGGGAGATGAAGTTGGCAGTGTAGGTGTCTGATGCTTTTTGTTGCTGTTCAGTCATTTAGCCATGTCTGACATCTTATGACCATATAGACCATAGCATCGAAGGCCCTTCTATCCTGCACTATCTCCCAAGGTCAGTTCAAGTTCATATTCATTGTCATTGTTTGCATGGCACTGTCTATCCATCTCATCCTCTACCATCCCCTTTTCCTTTTGCCTTCAATCTTTCCCAAAATCAGGGTCTTTTTCAATGAGTTCCATCTTCTCATTATATGGTCAAAGTATTTAATCTTTAGCTTCAGTATTTGATCTTCCAATGAATAGTCTGAATTAATTTCTTTAAGTATTGACTCATTTAATCTCTCTGCTTCCTAAGGGACTCTCAAGCATCTTCTCTAGCACCACAAATTGAAATTGTCAGTTCTGTGGCACTCAGATTTCCTTATGGTCCAACTCTTACAGTCATCAATGCTATTGGAAAAACCATAGTTTTGACTCTAGGGACCTTTGTCAACAAGGTGATATCTCTGCTTTTTAGTATAGTGTCCAGATATGCCATAGCTTTCCTTCCAAGGAGCAAGTGTCTTTTAATTTCATGACTCGATTTGCCATCTGTGGTGATCTTTGAGCACAAGAATATAAAATCTGGCACTGATTCTATTTCTTCTCCCTCTATTTTCCAGGAAGTGATGGGACAAATTGCCAATATCTTAATTTCTTTGATGTTAGACTTCAAGCCAGCTTTTACACTTTATTCTTTCACTCTTATCAAGAGGCTTCTTAATTCTTTTCCACTTTCTGCCATCTGAGTAGTATAGTCTACATATCTGAGATTGTTGATATTTCTCCTGGCAACCTTAATTCAGCTTTTGATTAAACCAGCCTCTCATTTTGCATGATATGCTCTGCATATAATTTAAATAAATAATATGACTACACACAACTTTGTTGTACTCCTTTTTCATTCTTAAGTTGTTCCATGTTTGGTTCTAACTGTTGCTTCTTGGCCTGCATACAGATTCTTCAGGAGACAAGAAGATCAGATACTCCCATATCTTTAAGGACTTGTCATATTTGGTTAGGGCCTTATAGGGTTTTATTGCTTATTGTGCCATGTTATTTGAATTTTGAAAGAGGATTCTGGGACACAATTACTTAACTGAAAAAAACTAAACCTTTCTTTGGACTAAATAAAATAGAAACTTAGATATTGAGCAAGTTTGTCATCAAAATTTTAGTCATCATATAAGTATAATCTTGGAATTCCTAGTTTCCTTCAAAACTCAGCTCAAGAGTAACATTCTCCATGAAACTTTTCCTGGCTCCACACCTAACTTCTAGTACCTTCCCATTAGCATTACTTTGTATTTGTTTTTTACATATACACTTATCAAAGTATACAAAAGTTCTTCTTTGAATGTAAGCTCTTTGAGAGTAGGGACTAATTTCAGTTTTGTCATTGTATATCTAGTGTCCAACACAGTGCCTGACTGGAAGAAATGATTACTGATTTAATTAGTTTAATTTAGTCTAATCCACTCATTTTTACAGATGAGTAAATTTGTTTCTAGAAAAATTAAGTAATTTGCACAAAATTACACAGTAATTTTATGTTTGGAGGCCAACGATCAGGACACGTCTTTCTTTGGAATGTAGAGTCCCTCAGAATTATTTTTTATGCATCAAGGCATTCTTGGTAAAGAGAAAAAGTAAGGGTATAGACCAGGAGAATCCATTTTTTCAAAAGTGAGTCATATATGAAAATATCTATGTGAGTAGGCTGAACAATATGTAACAATAGTAAGATACAGGCAGAGAAATGACTAGATTTTTTTTGGGGGGGAAAACTTTTAGGGGCAGATACACAGAAGTGAAACTTGGACCCCAAGACAGTGGCCCCTGAGAAGTGAATTTTTGTCTTATGTTCCTTACAACTCAGTTCACCATACATATCCCAGTCATTTCCAAAACATACTGCCTCTACTCCAACCATTCTCTTCATCATTCTCTCTCTCTTTGGAAATGAGATTCTTTCTCAGGGACTCTGGGTTCTGATAGGTATGCATTGGCCTTATAGACACAGGTCATCATGAACGTTGGTGCCATTTCCAAACTCAGCTGTTGTGTCAATTGCCTTCTTCCCCCCCCCTTCAACTTTATGTGTTGTTTTCTCTGATTAAAACACAAGCTATTTGAGAGCAGAAACTATCTTGCTTGCTTGTATCTGTATTATCAGCATTAGCACAATGCTTGGCACAAAGTGAACATTTAATAATTTTCGTTTATTCACAGAGGGCAACATGACATGTAGTCAAGCCAGAAAAGTGAGTGTCCAGACCCTCACCCTACTGGGAATTAGGGCAGCAAAAGTAGATCCTAAGGGAAGGCTATCATGGCCACAAGAGGGTATGGGGGGCAGGGCTGACCTTGGGGAAGTGTCATTTTATCATAAATTTAGGTGTTGGAATCACAGACATCATGGTGTGAAAATGCTACCCTATGTGTGTCAGCACTTTGGGGCAAAGCCCCATTTATCATGTGCTAGTTATTGCATGAAAGTTAGCATATTAGTCTTTTGAAATACAGTAATATAGAAGCAGTACAAAAATGACTTGGACTACATTTATCTGTATACCTTTTCTTTAGTAAATAATATTTTATTTTTTCCAATTACATGTAAAGAGAGTTTTTAAACTTCATTTTTTATAAGACTTTGGGTTTTAAATTTTTCTTCCTCTCTTCCTTCCTCCCTCCCCAAGATGGCAATCAATCTGATACAGGTTATATATGTGTAATCATGTTAAACATATTTCCACATTAGTCATGTTGTGAAAGAAGAAACAGAACAAAAGGGAAAAAACAAAAAACAAAAATAAAAAAAGGTGAAAATAGTATACTTCAATCTGCATTCAGATTTCATAGTTCTTTCTCTGGATGTTGGTAGCATTTTTTCATCATTAGTCTTTTGGAATTATCTGGGAATTGTTATACACCTTTTATACCTAGTACATGCATACATGTACCATTCATCAGTTTTATTTAAGTTAATGTGAATACTACCATTCAACAGGCTGAAACTCTTCTGGATAATTGTGAAGTGAATTTGGGGAGGGCATATCTCAATTCTAACTCCAGGTTTTTAATCAGTGGTGGAGGTTTGGCTTCAATTTTAGCTATTTCATAAAAAGAGAATGCAGGGGCATTTAGGTGGCACCATGAATACAGCATCGACCCTGAAGTCAGAAGGACCTGAGTTCAAATCCGACCTCAGACCAAACACTTGACACATTAGCTGTGTGACCCTGGGCAAGTCACTTAACTCCAATTGCCTAAAAAAAAAAAACAAAAAAACAAAAAAAAATGAGAGAGAGAATGCTTTTTCCCCCTCTGGAGTGGGTGAATGTCAACACTGTCTTGTATTTGGTTGAGTAGTCCAGCATTTCAGATAAGTAACTTGTATGGTTCTATTCTTTGTGCACGAGCTAATTAGGTGATTTTCATTTATTTTTTGATCATTTATCCATCCATCCATTCATCTGTTTGTTTGTTTATGCTAGAAATCTCAGCCTATTGGCCACATGTTGTATATCTTGGTGCTGAACTGGGACAGAGGCCTCTGAACCTAGATGGTGTTACTGGGAGGTGTTAGCACATTGCTGTTGCCTTGTTTTCTGACCTTGGACTAGCAGCAACACTGCTTCCTTTTTATAGACTAGTATATAAAGATCTAAAGCTCTTGTGTAAAAGATGTTGGGAAGCTTGATGAGTAGGAAATTAATTTTTAAGCATGAAATGAAATGAATTTACTTGTTTATGAAGTTTCTCCCATTGATTTGCTGATCCACTGGACTGTGCCATGACTCAGTAAACACTATGAAATTTTTGGTTTATGTTAAGTGGCTGCACCTGCCCTCTCAGACCAGTCAGCACACTTCTTCTTCATTGGCTCACTTAAATAGTTGGCAGCTGCTAACTTTCACAGTCAGCTTACAGATTTTGTTTGCTCTTAGCCTATTTTGGTCAGCACCTATTTTTCCCCTTCTGGGGTCATTTTAAACATTGAATGATAAAACTTTTCATAAAATCTTCTTTAGAAGAGTTAGTAATATCCCAGAATACCTTGCAAGTCAACCCAGTTTCCTGTGAGGGAGTTAATAATGGGATTCTTACTTGGTATATGTGTACAAATAAACAGGGAGGCAATGAATTGACTGAAGTACCAACAGAAGTAAATGGGAAAGTTGATTAAAAATGAATTTCTAGTAGGAGCTGCTAGGTGGCACAGTGGATGGAGCACTGGCCCTGAAGTCAGGAGGACCTCTGTTCACATCCGGCACTAGACAATTATTACCAGTGTGACCCTGGGCAAGTCACTTAACCCTGATTTCCTCCCCCTCGCCATAAACAACAACAACAACAATAGTTGATTTCTATGAGGAAACATGATATAATGGAGATGGGTTTGAAGTCAGAAGATCAAGACTCCAGTATTGGCTTTGCTGGCTATTAGTTCAGTGATTTATAAGTAACTTGTATGATCATTTCATATACCTGAGTCTCAGTTTTGTATCTGTAAAATAAGGACAATAATATAGAATCTAACTCACATTGACATGAAAATCAAATATATTGAGAAATACTTTAAACTATAAAGAACTTTATAGATTTGAGGACTTATTAATATTTCATGATGAACTGGCGAGTTTGCTTTTGATTCCTAGAAAGATTCTAGAGCATCATTAAAGGTATGGCTTCTAAGCATTTACAAAAGGAAGGAGCCATCACTAGAAGTCAGGATAACATTTTCTTCAAGAGTGTACCAGAGTAGGGGGCAGCTAGATGGTGCAGTGGATAGAGCATTGGTCCTGAAGTCAGGAGGACCTGAGTTCAAATCAGGCCTCAGACATATAACACTCACTAGCTGTGTGACTCAGGGCAAGTCACTCAACCCCAGTTACCTCACAAAAAAAAAAAAAACAAAAAAAAAGTGTACCAAATTGACCTCATCTCTCCCTCCCCCCCCTTTTAGGAGACTGAATAGACTGGTGAAGGAGTGTCAAGGCATAGTAAATTGAGAGGTACCCTTGGAATTAAGTCTTGGATTTAAGTCCTATCTCTGATACATACTTGCTAGGGGATTCTCCCTCAACCTCCCAGCCCCCTAAGCAATTTGCCAAAATTATGTTATACACAAAGTGCCATGTTATCCTAGTAGAGGAATTTTCCTCATCTAGAGCTTTCCTTTAAATCTCATGTTGGAGATTTCCTCTCCCATTTCTTCTTCCTCTTCCTCTTCTTCTTCCCATTCCTATCATTATGCATCTCTGTTCCTATCCTTACTGCTTTCCCTTTCTTAACCTCTATCCCTAATGAAACTGGTAAATTAGGATTCTAAACTAGAGGGTAAGCTCTATACATTTTATCTAGACAGAGAAATATTGCTTTCAAGCATCTGGTAGGTTTGGAAATGTTTAAATGTCTAGGCCCAAAAAGCACTCATTAATGAGCCAATGTCAACTTGGAAAGGAGACCCAAAGTGTTGTCACTGGCTCTATGCTATATAGCATTGCTCTAAATGATGAAGGCATGCTTATCAAATTTGCAGATGGTACAAACCTGATAAAAATAGCTAGTAACACAAGTGAAGATCCTAAAAAGATTTCAGTTGGGAAAAAATTGGCCTAATTAATCTTTGAAATTTAAAGAGGAAAAATAGAAACTCCTACAGTTGTGTTAAAAATATAAATTTTAAAAGTACAGGATGAGGAATGTGTGGCTAGTCAATAGTTTTGGTAAAAAAAATCTTAGGGTTTTAGTAGACTACATGACCAATATGCCCAACAGCATGATGTGTTGGCCAAAGAATCCAGTGTAAACTTAGGATGCATTAAGTAAGACACAGTGGAAAGAAGAAGGGAGAAAAGGGTCCTGATGTGGTCTTTGATGGTTAGTAGGAATTTTGCTTCCACATTTATGTACCACATTTTAGGAAGAACATTCGCAAGTTTTAGTGTTTCAGGAAAAGGATAAACAAGATGGTGAGGGGACTATAGAAAATGCCACATGAGAATTGGTTAAAGAAATTATGTGGACAAATCTCCTAACAATTAGAATTGTTAAAAATTGTAGTGGACTTCCTTCAGTAGAATTGAAGGTCTTCCAGCAGACTTCATGTAAAAAATTTGTAGAGTACATTTTTGCTAAGGTAAAGTTAGACCTGGATGACCTGTGGTCCCTTATAATTGAGATACTCTGATTCTGTGATCTATATTTTCCTTATTTTTTTGTGCCTAAAGAAATCTTAATGTGTTATTCTATCCCTTTTACCTCCAATGTATTTTAGTATTCACCTTTAATGAATTTTAATTCAAGCAACACTCATCGAATGCCTACAATTACAAAGGTTGGGCCCTTGATTGAGGCACTAGAGATACAAGATTTAAAAAAAAGTAATTATACCAGTTAAGACATCTGACATCTATTAGCTGAAAGCTGAAAGCATATTATCTATGCAAGAAAGATTAGGCATCACCTGAATAAGGCTTTTTGAATGTAGGGTAACAAATACAATGAAACAATCATTCCTGTGGCAGAGATGGGAGAAATTGTAAAATATAAAGTTGATACAATGAAAAAGTGTGTTATAGTAGAAGGTACAATGTACTAGGAGTCAGATGACTTAGGTTTTATTTGGTCTTTTGGGCACATCAAATAATTGAGAATCATAGAAATGCTTTATGTGAGAACTGGAGAAAAATATTTCAGAAATCATCCTGCTCTACTCTCTAGTTATAGAAGAAACAAAATAAAATAAAACAAAAATGAGTATCAGAGAAAGGAAGTGACTTGTTGAAAGTCCCAAAGTCAATTAATGTCAAAGCCGGGGTTAAAATTCATTTTTCTTGATTCCTAGTCCAATGAACCTTGAATTCTGCCATGTTTCTTTAACCTTGAGGAGCCTCAATTACCTCAACTACAAAATAGATATAATATTTGCTCTACTTCGCAGAGTGATTAGACCCTCATCCAAGTGAGATAATGGGCATAAAATGCTTTATAGATTATGAAATGCAGAGGTAGCTTCATAAATTGAATATAGTACCAACCTCTCCCACACTGAAGGACTTTATTTTGCTAAGAGAAACTCTAGGGGTGTGGTGTTAGCAGAAACTTAGAACACTATAACTGAGCTGGATACCAGATAGCATGCTAAGTTGGAGCTACATAACCCTAACCATCACTCATCTTGTTCATTAACAGGTAATACAAATTTTGCAACTTCTATGCCTTTCTAGAAGTTTCTTGGTTTCCTATGGAAAGATATGGAAAATAATTCCTAATTCACTTAGCTCATTGCCCCCATTCTTTCTTCATTCTCTGATCTTATTTTCTCTCACTAGTATAATCCCAATCAGAATTTAAACTAAGATACATTTAATACAAATGGACGTAAGGTATAGCAGTATTATATCAGAATAGCAGGAGTAATCGAACTCCTTCCCATCCCCTATCTTCTATGATATGCCTTAGCACTCTTGGGCAAACCAAAAGGTTAGTGCACCCAAGAATGTTAATAGAGAGACCTACTTTGACACATCAGAATTAAGGGAAGTATTATTCCATCATTTCCAGCTTTCCTCCTTCCTGTAATTTTTTTAGAAACTACAGTCACTCAGTCACTAGATGAGCAAATCTGTTGCTGGACAGCTCAGTTGTTGCCCCTGTAAATCCTTGGCATCTCTGACAGTCAACTTCTTGTGTCTTAATTTGGAATCCCGGCCAATCTCCTCTCTTCTCTCCCTGATCCCCAGACCCTCTCAGAAAGAGAGAATACCTAAAGAGAGACTGTCAGAGAGAGATGCATAGCATAGCATCTGCTCTTTGACAGTCCTGCTGAGCACAGAACATGGTGGTGCAAACTCAGACAGCTGTGCTTTATGGAAGCCCTGAGCCTTTCCTAGACTGTAGTGAGGTCTTCCTTGGCACTTAAAGATTCAGGAAATTGTAGGGTGACAGAGACCCTCCCACTGAGCAGCAGGAATCTTTGACTACAACTGCTATATGAGCAATACTGAGATACTAACAAATACTTAAATGCCCTGTTTGAGAGGCTGTGCACTTTAGAGAACACTTCTGAGTGTGCCTAAGACCTTCCCTGGTAATATGTCTGGTGCCTAGGGAGGCACATTATTTCTTTCAGATCATTAGGAGAATAGGATCTTTTAGTTGCAAAGAATCTTCAACCATAGACCACAGATGGAAGAGTCTTTATACTCCATCTAGCCCAAACCCTTCATTGCACAGGTGATAAAACTATGACTCAGATTAGGGAAGTACCTGTCTTGTCCCTAATTAAAGAGTGACTAAGGAGAAGATCATGGTAATAAAAGCTTGTACACCACTTCACCGTGTGTATGTATGCATGTGTGTATGCATGTAATATATAGTGAAGCATACACCTGTGTGTATATACAAGCACATGTATATGTGTGTGTATGTGTGTATATATGCATGTATATGCACATTAAAAAAATCCTTGAGTAGACTTAAGAAAAATTTCAGAGTGGGTGAAAATAGAAATTATACCTGGAAAGAAACCTAGAGATCAACTGGTCTAATGCCTTAATTTGACAAATTAGGAAACTGAGAACCAGAGAAATGAAATGCATTGCCCGAGGTTATATACCTAGTTAGTGGTAGAGTCAGGATTCCAATCCAGTTCCTCTAAATCTGATATAGTCTAAAGCCCACACTAAGGGAAAATAAAGTAAATCTCTTCCCTGATGGGATCCAAGATCCTTTAAAGCAAGGACACTTTGATTTTTATCTTTGTATTCCTAGCTTGGAGAGCAGTGTCTGGTACACAGGAGGCACTTAAGAAATGTTCATTGTGGCTAGGTGTGGTGATACATGCATTTAATCCCTCCTACTAGGGAAATAATATGGTGAAAAGATGTATATGGCAAGTGTTTGACTAGTGGATCTCCAAAAAGCACCACATCCTTTTTAAGTTTAATCTGGATAATTATATTTTTCCATCACTTTCTTAGGTGTAAATACATTAAAAATTTAATAATCAGCTTTATAGGACCAGCATGAGCTAGCTCCAGCACATTTCTGTTAGAGATATGATAGCCCAAGTGTATTTCAGTTTAGTCATACTATATCTATAGTATTGTATTCAATTCTGGATAGCACATGAGAAAGGAATACATTCATGAATGAGTTAAAAAGCATTTATTAAGTACTTTCTATAATCCAAGTAGCCAGAGAGTCTTCAGAAAGGGTGAAGAAGGTAATGAAGGCCCTTGAGTTCATGGCATATAAAGACTGAACTAAATGGAGATGTTTAGCTTGTAGAAAAGATTTGTAAGGGAGATGACCACAGACACTAAATCAGAGGATTATAGATCAAGGACTGATTAAGAGCTTGGAAGCTGTGTGGTCCAATTTCCTCCTTTAACAAATGAGGAAACTGAGGCTCTGGAAGTTTAATAGGCACCCTCAGGATAAGGGCTGTTAGGTAGAAGAGAGATTTGATTTTGTTTGTTTTATCCTAGAGGGCAGTACTAGGACAGATGGATAGAAGCTATAAAGGTTGAGCTTTTGGCTTGAGCTATAAAAAAAAAAAGTCCCTTCAATTAGAGCTATCAAAGGTGTAAAGAACTTCCTTTGGAGCAAGTGAGATCCCTTTCACTAGAATTTTTCAAGCTAAGACTGGATAGCCACTTGTTGGACTCTGTATAGGGGATGCTTTTTCATATATGGGTTAGACATCATGACCTTTGAGGTCTCTTTGAACTCCATGATTCTATGGAGTTTAGTTCATATTTTGTCTATCCTGTATAGTTAGTTATTATGTACTATAAATACCTAATGTCTATATCTGCCACTTATCAAGTGTGATACCTTTGCACAGTTACTTCACCACTCAGCCTCAGTTTTCTTCTCTGTAAAATGAAAGTGATGAACTTTTAGAGAAAAAAATACTGATGAAATTTTTTTTTTACACCAGAGTACTTTCCTGCTATCTTTTCCCTAAAAATATAATTTAATTTTCCCTTAAAGGAACAATTCAAAATTGAACCCTCCCTTGTGAGAAAGAAAAAGAAAGTTAGCAGAAGTGATGAACCCAATGGCTTCATATGATAATGTATATTACATTTTTCTGTACTTTTCTACTGAGTCTGGGAAGTTAATTTCATCATTTATTCTCTGGAACCAGGATTGATGATTTCTACTCTTTTAAAAAAAATTAACAAAATTGGGTCAGTACGCTTACCTTTAATAGATATCAAACTGATAGAATGTAAATATAGATTGAAGCATATTTTTTAAGCTTTATTTTTCTTGTCTTTTTTTTGTTTTGATCTGTTTTCTTTTGTAACCTAGACAATATGGAAATACTCAGTGCATGACTTCACATATGTAACATATATGTGTATATATATGTATGTGTGTGTAATTGCTTGCCTTCTCAAGAAGGTGGGAGATGAAGAAGAAAGGTAAAGGATTTGGAACTCAGAATATTAAAAGATGAATGTTTTTACATGTAATTGAGAAATATTTAATAAAATAAAATATATTTGGGAAAAACAGGTATGGGGGGGACTAGTAAGATCCAATGACTATTAAACTTGTAATACTCCCAAAAATATAGAGTCTCATGTAGTGGTAGAGAGATGAGGAAAGATTACAAATGATATCAGATTATCAAACACTGAACCACCTTGTATCTGTTTCTTGTCTCTGTGTGTCTGTCTCTTTCATGTCTTAGGGACCACCCAAGTTCTAATAGTCTATGTTCTAATGTTTGCTTTTGCAGATCTGACATTGTATATTATGTCTTCTAAGGTTCCTTCAACAACTAGCATTAAATATTCTATGTTCTGAAGTCCCTTATTGCTCTAACATTTTTACATGTAGAAAGTTTTTAGAGATAGTTTATTAAAGAAAAAATTAACGAGGCATAAACTTCTGTACCTAGTGAAATTCAGTTAATTCTGGGTCTGAAATTAAGTATAGAAGCATAGACTTATAGAGTTGTAAAGAAACTCAGAGGATACTTGCTTTCTATTACATATCTAACTGTGTGGCCTTGGGAGAGTCACATAACTAAGAATCAGAGGATTGCATGTTTGAACCGAAATGAAATTCAGAGCATATTTAATCTAATTCCTTCCCTTTAAAATTGTGAAAACTGAAAATCAGAGAGGTTAAGCCACATTCCTAAGGTCACTTAATAAATTAGTGACACTTAGAACTTGAACTCAAGTCCTCCTGAAACCTCTTTCTTAATAACTCATAAATATTATCATAAATGGTCTTGCAGATACATAGTGGGAGAAAATGCCAAATACCAAATGAACCAAATGATGAAAAGGCTTTAACTCATACTCATAATCTTAATCAGCAAATAAATGTATCTCAATAGTTGATAGTATTAAGATTTTACATTCAATTAACATTTTACTTCCAAGAACAGTGTCTTACACATAGTGAGTTTTCATTAAATGTTTGTTGTTACTGGCTTTAAGGGGAACAGATAAACACTTCATATTGTTATTTCAAGGGTTTTAGCCCCGTGTGTCTCTAAATCTTCCTCTATATTTGGCTAATGCCTGAATCCCACTATCAGAATATCAATTTACTAGATGGCTTCCTGTAATATCTGCTACTATCTCTGTTCCTTTAGAGAAGTAATACTGCAAACATTCATGTCTCATATACATTAGTGTATAAAAAAAAGAATGTCAATAAAAAGCCACTATAGTGGCAGAGAAGACCAAGACAAACTCATCAAAAGACAATCTGAAAACAGCTATGACCAAAACCTCAAAGAAAAATCTAATTTAACACAAGCCCCAAAAGAATTACTGAAAGAGAGAGAGAGAGAGAGAGAGAGAGAGAGAGAGAGAGAGAGAGAGAGAGAGAGAGAGAGAGAGAAGGAGAGAGAGAGAGAGAGAGATTTGGGTGGTAGAGAAAATGAATGAAAGTGATGTAAGAAAATCATGAAAAGAAAATAAACAGCTTAGCAAAAGAGGCACAAAAAAGTACTGAAGAAAATAATACCTTAAAAAACAGAATTGGCTTAATGGTAAAAGAAGCACAAAAATTCAAAGAGGAAAAAAATCTCCTTAAAAAGCAAAATAAACCAAAATGGAAAAAGAGATACAAAAGCTCACCAAGGAAAATAATTCCTTAGAAATTAGAATTGGGCAAGGGGATGGTAATGACTCTGTAGGACATCAAGAAACAATAAGACAAAATGAAAAGAATGAAAAAAAGAAGAAAATGTGAAATAGTCTATCGGAAAAATAATTGACCTGGAAAATAGATGAAGAAAGGTAATTTAAAAATTATTGGACTACCTAAAAGTTATGATAAAAAAAAAAACCTAGACACCATAGTTCAAGGAACTATCAAGAAAAACTGTCCCCAAATCCTACAACCAAAGGATAAAATAAAAATTGAAAATAAAGTCTACTGAACACCTTCTAAAGGAGTACCAAAATGAAAATTCCCAAGAATATCATACACAAATTCCAGAGCTCCTTTGTCAAGAAGAAAACACTGCATGCATCCAGAAAGGAACAATTCAAATATAGTGAAGTTACCATCAGGATTACACAGGATTTAACATCTTCTACATTAAAGAATCAGAAGGCTTGGAATATGATATTCTGGAAGAAAAAAGAAGTAGGATTACAAACAAGAGTAACTTACCCAGCCAAACTGAGTTTCAAGGGGAAAAACAGATATTTAATGAAATAGGAGACTTTCAAGAATTCCTGATGAAAAGGTGAGAACTGAATTGAAAATTTGACATTCAAACAGAAGACTTGAGAGAAGCATAAAAAGGTAAATAAGAAAGAGGAATCACAAGACACTCTATAAAGTTAAGCTGCTTACATTTCTACATGGGAAGATAATACATGTAATTCCTAAGAACTTTGTCATTATTAGGGAAGTCAGTTCAATGCTTAAACCTCATTCTCATTGGAATTGGTTCAGAAAGAAGAATATAAATACACATTCAGTTGATTGTAGAAATCTATCTTAACCAACAAGGAAATAGGAGGGGAAGGGAGTGGGAGAGATGATAAAAGGGATGGCAGCTTAAGGGAGGCAGTGATCAAAAACAAAATAAACTTTTGAGGAGGGAACACGATAAAAAGAAAGAAGTATAAACAGAAGAAAACAGGATGGAGGGAAATACAGAGTTAGTAATCATAACCGAGATTGTGAATGGAATGAGCTCACCCACAAAATGTAAGTGGATAGCAGAATGGATTAGAAATCAGAATCCAACAATATATTGTTTACAAGAAACATACTTGAGACAAAGACACACACACATGCAGAGTTAAAATAAGGAGATAGAGTAGAATCTACTATGCTTCAGCTAAAGTAAAAAAAAAAAAGACAGATAGCAACCCTGAATTCAGACAAAGCAAAAGCATAATAATAATAATAATACTAGTAATAATAATAATAATTGATAATAATAATAATAGACCTAATTAAAATAGATAATTAGGGAAACTGCATCTTGATAAGAGATACTATAGAAAACAAAGTAATATCAATTTTTTACAGTAAGTTTATCTGATAAAGACCTTATGTTTCAAATATTTAGGGAACTGAGTCAAATTTATTAAAATGAAAACCATTCCTCAATTGATAAATTGCCAAGGGATATGAAGAACAGACAGTTTTTGGAAAAAAGAAATAAAGAAAACTATCTCTAGTCATATTAAAAATATGCTCTAAGTCACTATTAATTGGGGAAATGTAAATTAAAGCAACTCTGAGATAACACTTCACACTTAACAGAAATGACAAGTGCTGGAGAGGATGAGGGAAATTAGGTACACTAATGCATTGTCAGTGGAGTTGTGAACCAGTCCTATGGAGTTATCTTGGCTACGCAGAGAAACAAAAAAGAGAATATGAAGGAACTGGTTCTTTCTATCCATTCTCTTGTTTTTTCCATCTTTGTTTCATCAAACTGCATGATAATTTTTCTCACTAATTGAAGCTGACACATTGAATATTCAGATAGAGCAGAGTGCTGTTGGTGATGAGTTTCATTCCTGGTTTTTGCTTCTATTGGAGCTTGAGTATAGCAAAAGCCCTATTCAGTAAGATCTGGATGAGGGAGTTACTTTGTGGGGCAGGGGGAGGGGCTGGCTTTTGCATAAGCTCCTTAATCACATATTTCTCAACACTGTAAAACATCAACTTTATTTTTTTCAGAAAATTATTGCTGGGCCAAATGTTTCAATGGTGCATGTTTCTTATGTGGATCTTGTACTGTGGTTAAATATTCCAGCTGTGTAGAAAATGAGCACATTTGTTCATCTGTATCTTACCTACAATTTCAATAAAGAGACTAAGCCTTGATTTTATTTTTACTCTTGTTTTACCAATATCTTCTGTTTTACATCACTCTCATTTCCAAATTTATCCCTCCCCTCTCCCCAATCCACTGAGCTTTTCATAGTAATGAGGATTTGAAAAGGAAAGGACAGAAGCAGTTCAGCAAAATGTACTATTAACTATTTCTGATAATTTATGCAACATTCCATTGTCCTAGTTCTCTACCTTTACAAAGGAATACTGTCAACTTTGGGAGAATAAACTTAATCATATAATTACATCATAATCAGTTTCTCTTGTTTTCCTTTCTATTTACATCATTGTAATCATTTTATTTATTGTATTCCTGGTCCTGCTCACTTCACTTTGCATCAGTTTGTGTGTCTTCCCACACTTGTCTGAAATTATCATATTTATTATTTATTATGGTCCATTATATTTGTGTACTACAATTTGTATAGCTATTATGTAATGGGTATCTCCTGTGTTTCCATTTTTTTCTACTATAGTTTTTCTCTTACTATTTTGGTGCATATTTGTTATCTGTATTTGATATACTCCCTTTTATCTTGATCTTCTAGGTTTCTCTGGGTATAGCTAATTTGGCCATTTTTTTGGATAACCAAAATTTCTTCCTAAATTGATTGTATTAATTCTCTAAGTTATCAATAGTTTACAACTGTGATTATTGGCTCTTTTCATTTTCTGTTATACTTGCCAAATTTTCTAGGGTTGAGTGCAACTTGAGAGTTATTTTTATTTACATTTCTCTTATTAATGATTTGGAACATTTTTGGAATATACCCAAGTTCCCAAGCCCATTGGTATGTGACTCTCTCTCCTCATTGATAGAGATCAATGTCCTGAGAGTCTCATACTAATGGGCTTTGGGACTGAGATTACATAAATGATTGTGAACATTGATTTTACATAATATTCTCAGTCCTCACTAAAGCCATTAATGTCTCTTAATAAAGACCTACACTGTGTGATTTAGTGGGTTAACCAGTAGGTTATATTGACCACCTTATCCTTGGTATATATCTATAGCCAGTTCTGGCCTCAATTATCCCATCAAAGACCAGGCAGGATGTGTAATCTCAGAACCCATTTTCCCCTATCATCTCCTCTGACCTTGGCCTCTGCTATATCTATATTTTTCCTCCTTTATCTTTCTACTCTCTGCCAAATCTCCACTGAACTACACAACAATGTGGGAAAGGGGTAGACAGAATGAAGGGCCTTAAAGAAGTCTTTGAGTACACTTAAAAAAAACAAAACTCCTCTCAATAATAACAGGAACAATGACAATGTAAACCCAATGTACTAATTTCTAAATTTAGATTATAATTTCTAAAATGAGAATACAAAAATAGCAGATCTGAAAAGAAAACCTTAAAAATTCTAAATCATGTTATCATATGGTAATTTAGCTTAATCCTCTCATTTTATAGGCAAGGAAACTGAGGATAAGACACAAAATGACTTGCCCAAGGTTACATAGCTCCCTGTTCGGACAAAAGTAGCCTTTGAATACAGATTTTTATTATTCCCAGACCAGCATAGTACATTGGTTAATAAGGACAGAAATGCATTTTCATTTGATGTGACTAAATGTGTTAAACCTTCAGAAGAGAAGAATTAAATGGGTTAGGATAGCTAGGTGGTGCAGTGGATAAAGCACCCTCACACACATAACAATCACTAGCTGTGTGACTCTGGGCAAGTCACTTAACCCCAATTGCCTCACTCCCCCCCCCCCCAAAAAAAAGAATTACTGGGTCACAATAACTATCTTCATATATTTTAAAGGTTGTCATATTGAAGTGAGATTTGAATTGTTGTGTTTTACATGAGAGGGCAGAATTAGGATCATGGATAAAAGTCACAGTGAAATAAATTTCAGCTAAATATAAGGAAGAACTCTCTAGCCATTAGCACTTACAATTTAAATGCTTTGCTGAGGTAGGATCAAATAAGAAAATGTGTATGAAATGCTTACCATAGTGCTTGTCACACAGTAGGTGCTTAATAAATTCTTGTTCCTTCCCCTTCCCCTAGGGAACTTGAAGCAGAGGCTTTTTGATTATTTGCTGTAGAGATTGCAGAGGGCATTCTGCTTCTAGTCAGGAATTCGGATTAGATAATCTTTAAGGTCCCAGCACTAAGACTTTATGACTTTAGGATAAAAAAAAAGCCACAGAATACTGGAATTGGAAGAAAACTTAGAAGTTAAGATATAGAATTCTAATTTGTAGTCCTGCTTTGTCTTTATGGTTAGTGAATGAGACAGCAAGGCTCTCTTAATCTGGTTTAGCATTCTAATTCATGTGCTTTTCACTGAATCCCTTGACTTGTGAAAGAATATGCCTGTTAGCAATGTAAAACATTCAAGTTTGGACTCTAAGTAGGACAGGCAAGGGACATAAATCATGAAACTCTTTAGCATACACTGGCATAATGGTTTATTGTAGATTATTTCTTTTCACCTTTTTTCATGTCTAGAAACTGTGACAAATACTATTTGACATGGCCACATCCCATTTATGCCTATGACTACAAGGCTACATTTTAATAACTTTGCATATTTCCTAAGAGTGTTTTCTGGGCTGGGGAAGCTGTTTCTGGTCTCTAATTCTGGATGGGAGAAGTGAGGATCATTTTCATATCCATGGGTGGTGCCATACGACAATGTTGTTGAAAGCAATATAATTAACTGTAAATTGATCAGCCAAATAACATCTCATTTTTATTAGTTTTAATTACATTAATTTACTTTAAAGTTTACAAAATACTTTCCTCATATAATAACTCTTAGTGGTAGTTATTACAATTATTACTTCCAGAAGAGCAAATTGAGGCTCAAAGAAGTTGGATAGCTTGTCCATGGTTACATGGCTAAGCAAATATTGGAGTTGAGATGAAATAGCAGCATTGTAAAAGATCTCAGAGATCATCTAGTTCTTGCCTCATGATTTGTAGGTTAGAAAACTGAGGTTTGGAAACATTAGGTGATTTTCCAGGGTTGCATGGATTGTAAGTTACAGAGCTAGAATTAAAATCCCATTGCTATGATTCCAAATCCACCGTCCTTTCTAGTACATTATACTGCCTTTCATTTTCCATTGGTGGAGCCTCTTCTGACCCTATACAGTCTTCATTCATAATTGCTTTTGATTTAGAACCTGTTAACTTTCAACTGGCCCATCCCTAAGATACAGTAAAGCAAGATGATTATTGTAGGCTTTCAATGTGTGTGTGTGTGTGTGTGTGTGTGTGTGTGTGTGTGTGTTTGTGTGTTGACGTGTTGATATTAATTAGATGGGCGGGCATGGGTCAGAATGATAGCAAGAAAATAAGAGTGGGATTGTTTAAGGATATAAGAAATAGGGGGAAAGAATATAACTCTTCCATAAAGCTCTTAAAATGACCTAAGGCTTAAGGCTACCCTTTTGGCAACTTCTTTTCAAGTTCAAGAGTACCATTGTTTTTCATTTTAATCTGATTTCCCCTTTTTAATAGTATTGGAATGGGAGCCCATAGCATTTGCCCCATGTCTCCTTGACTACAACTAACAGCAACCTATCTTATTAGAGTCTTCTTATTTTCTGTCATGAGCAGAGTGATTATGAGTTTGGAGGCCCCTCCAAACAGGATAAGGCTGATAAAGTAAATTTCATCCCCTCAAGCTTCTCCTATGCATCAAAGAAGATGGAGGGGAAATTGAAAAGGGAAACAGCAGCATGTAGTGCAAAGTGTTGAACTTGGCATCAAGAGACCAGACATCATTTCGTTCTAGTGCTGACTGACCATGTGACCATGAGCAAGTTACTTGTTTTCCATGAGCTTCAGTTTCCTCATCTGTAAAAGGTGACAGTAATACTCAATCACCTCCCTCAAGGGGTTATTGTAAGGGTCAGTTTGCGAACCATGAAGGGCAACAGAAATGTGAACTTTTGGCAATCCCTCTTATGAGAAAGCAAGAATAAAGAAAGAATTAAATAACCTGACATTTTCTTCTTTGCAATTTCACTGTGGCTTCATATATATTTTGCTTGAGTCAAAATAGAGTCATGGGTAGAGCTACTATGCTCAAAAACCTTGGAGTTCATGTGATTTGGGTTAAATATCACTTCTGATACTTACTAGACATGAGACCTTGGGCAAGACATATCACTCTTTGAACCTCAGAGTCCATTACACATGTAGTATTACATGTGATACTCAAAGCAAGACTTATCCAGCCTTACTGGTCTATTACTAGACTTACCACAACCTGGAACACCAATTCTCTCCACACCAGCCCTGAAAAATGGCTATACATTGTACCTCTGCTTGATTGCCTCTAGTGGTGGTTACTCTTTGATGCGGCCTTTTCTATATTTAGGATAATGTTTCAATAAATTTTTCATTAGCTGAATTTTGCTTCTTCAAAACTTCCACCCACTGAAGTTGATCCCAGGTCTGCCCTTGGGGGCCAAACAGAACAGATCTAGTCTGTCTTCCAAAGGACAGAACTTTAAGTATCCAAAGGCCAAGTTCCTTCTAAGTCTTCTCTTTCTGAATATGAACCCCCTGTTACTTCATTCACTGATCATGTGCCAGAGTTTTCCAACATCTCAAAGACACAAACCTTTAGCCAATGAGCATTTCATACCTTTCCCTCTCATTCAGCAACTTCATAATTTAGTAAATTTGGGAACACTAATGCACGGTAAACTTTCTTATTCTAATATACAAATTACTAATGAATAAAAAAAGATGAGTAGGTAGAGGTTTTGGAGAATCTTAAAGGAGACTTCTTGCTATTCTACAGCTTAAGGAGTCTGAAGACAGTGAGATTTTCCATTTCCTTCTTGAATAGGTGAGTAATTGACCACTAGGACTGGATAAATCTTGCTTTGAGGATCACATCTAATACTATATATGTAATGGATTTGAAAAGTAAAATTCTCTACAATTGTTGAGGATGCTAATTAAAACATCTTTTACTTTGGACAATAAGTGAATATGATAATATGATAGTTTTAAGCATTTGAAAAACTGTTATGTACAGAACTTCTCTTGACTCCATTTTTTCTACTAAGCAGTTGGACTCCATGAGCTGCAAAGGACCACATAGCTTAACATTCCATGTTCTAAGGCATCTTCCAGCTTTGACAATTGGTGCTCTATGATCTAAGTTCTCTTTTTAGCTCTAACAATTTATATTTTGTCTTTTGAGTTCTTTTCAAGGTCTAGTATTCCATAAACTTATATTTGTCCTGCATTCTGCCAAAGGTTAAAAAATCATATCAACAGAAAACATCTTTCAGTAAGTAGAGTTGCCTAATGTGAAATGGGCATCTGTTCAAGCAGTGCACTCCCCATCATTATAGATAGTCAAATAGGAACTATATTATCATTTGCAATAGATTCAATAGAAACATTTCTACAATTTACCAGGAAATTTGACAGGATGACCTGAGCTTTTTTTTTTTTTAAATCCATGGTTATTTGATTACTTAGAACACTTCTGTTTTAAGAAAATCATTTAGTCCCTCCCCTTGAGCTTTTGGAGATTTTTGTTTTAATGCATCAAAGTAATTTGAATAACCCAGTCCACTTGCTCCAGAGAAAGATAGGGAAGTAAGGAATGAGAATGAAAGTATTTCTTCACAGTCATGGCCACAGTGAGAGAGGATAGTACTGGTAAAAATAGTATGAGGTTGTATTTGAGTACAGAGGTAAAGTAGAAAGGATAATTCTGATTAGTCATCCTTTTATGGGGTTAAAGATAGACATTCTCCTTAAAACTGCAAGAATCAGAAATAAGGTAGGGGTAGCAGAATAGTTGATAGTGGAATTCCTAGACAAAGAGGGAGCCAGAAAATAGCAATAGGTAGACAGATCCACAATGTGGAAAAACAATCCTGAATGGACCTTGGCTTATATTGGTACTATTACTTATGTTGACTAGGTAGGTTTGAGAGAAGGGTTTTGACCTTTTAGCAAGTCGTCCAAGTGTTTTTTCCCTTGTGGGCAGTGGTGCTACCCAAAGGAATAATATAAATTTGAAAGAGTATATAAGTTCCTGGGAGGTGAAGCTAATTATAGTTATGGGTTGTTTGATTGTCTAGGCAGGCACATAAGCTACAAATTGTTTCTCATTAAGAAGCCCTTAAGATTAACTATTTTTTTAAAAATCTAAAGCTTCAGTTCTGGGTCATAAGTGTGGACATCTTTGACTGATTCATGTGATGATATAGGTCCCCTCTTCCCCTCCTCACCCTCACCTTATCTGTCTGTAACCTGTGGCATGATAGATATCTATTATTTATCTATCTGTAGCTTGTGGCAAGGTAGATAGAGACAGCTGACTTTAGAATCAAGGAGGCTTGGGTTCAAGACCTACCTCTGACATATTACTGCCTATGTAACCATTGTCAAGTCTTTCTTTTAGCCTCTTAGTCCCTTCAGACAACTCTTGAAGCTTATGATTTGTAAAAACTTTGGCTGATCTGCATTGATAGAGGGAGTTATCTTACAGGGAGTATATTAATAAGATAATAAGTATTTTGCACAATGCGTGGAACAGAATAGGCACATAATAAATGTTGATTAACTTGAATTGGGAGCTCATCACACTAATGAAACCAAGTCTAGGTCTTGCTGGTAGTTAAGCAAGGAAAAGCAGTAGAAAGCAGGTCCAAATTTGCTAGTGGTTATACACATACAGCTAGTATGTATCAGAGGCCAGGAACCTAAGTTTTGCTAACTTGAGTCTGGCTCTCTATCCACTATGCCAGAGCGACGTGTAGGTGTATATAATAATCATAATACTAGCTAACATTTATGTCATTTTAAGGTTTAAGTGCTTTACATTTATTATCTAATTTGAGCCTCACAAACCTATGAGGTAGGTATTTTGCTATCCACAGTTGGCAGATGAGGAAACTGAGGCAGGCTGAGGTTAAATGACTTGATCACAGTCACAAATTTGAGATAATATTTGAATTCAGGTCTATCTGACTCAAGGTCCAACACTGTATCCCTATACCACCTAGCTACCCTATCTATGTACCTACTACTACTACTACTACTATTACAACTACTACAACACACACACACATGCATATATACATATACATATACATATACATACACATATATATATATAGATAGATAGATAGATAGACACACATACACAAACACATATATACAACACATACACATATAACACAATATTTACAACATATACATGACATGTGTACACATGGATTTATAGACACATATGCATACAATGTCTGAATATATATATATATATATATAAGTGTATGTACATATCTACATATAGATGTATGGTCTTAGTTTATTACTAAAAAAAGTTACAGAAATATAAGTACTATTCTATATCCCTCCTTTTCCATCCCTAGAAATACTTTATGAAGATAATTCATGTATAAATTGATGACATCCTTGATGAAGTTTCAAGAAGAGAAGAGGAAGTCTTTTATAAGTTATACTCTATAGTAGACAACTTTTTTTTCCATTCATATAACTTATTTAAAGATCCTACCAAAATTATTTCTTGGAATAAAACATGATTGTGCAGGAGCAAAATCCTGATTTAAAGTCTCTTTTGTATTATAGCATTTCCCATGGAGATATAAAAATCATAGAAAGTTCCTTTTAAGATGAGAGAACAAATATAAATTTCTTTGATGACTTTCTAATTATAAATGAAATGAGATATAAAGTAAGTAATAAATAAATATATATTGGTCAAAGGTGTCCTTCTGGAGGATATATAGAGCAGAACCAAAATGGAAAGGAGATCCTCCAAATGCTATTTGCATATGAAATTGTGTTGATAGTATCAGACCCTGGAATATTTCAGAACTCTCTTAATAAAATCTATAATCATTCCAAAAATTGTCCTAAATGCCCACACATGAAAACAAAATAGATGAAGAATGTCCATTCCTCAGATTATGATTTTTAGTTGGGTAGACACCCCAACTGATCTTGGACAGACACTATAGATAAATAATGAACTAAGTCCAAAAGTAAATAGAAGGAGGAGAATAGGTTGAATTGCATTTTGGAAATTTCATAATGTATTTAATGATCCCAAATTTCTCTCTCAAACAGTGGCCCATTATTTTTTAACAACAATATTCATTTAGTGATGCTAAAAGCTATGTTGTTTTTGTTCCTGTTAGTCATTTGTGATCCCATTTAAGTTTTTCTAGGCAAAAAAATGGTTTGCCATTCTTTCTCTAGCTCATTTAACAGATGAGGAAACTGAGGCAAACAGAGTTAAGTGACTTGTCCAGGGTTACATGGCTATTTGGTATCTGAAACCAGATTTGAACTCAGGAAAATGAGTCTTTCTTACTCCAGGCCTGGCAGTCTATCCATTTCACCACATATTTGTCTTTATATGCTGTGCTGGGAAGCTTATAATGCTGTGATCTCTGCAGACATAAAGTGGCAGGTTATAGCAAGGTTAATGGAGAGGGGCATAGTGAATATGGGAGTCAGAGTAGGCTGTCACATATTATCAACAGAGATTTGTGCATGAGAAGTGGCATAAAGGCTTTTTAGGTGGGATATTCATGCAGTGAGGATGTGGGATACCAGATAGCGGCCAGTATGAGCCACCATTTCCCATGCTTATTCAACAGTTCTGGAAAGCAATTTGGAACTACACCTCAAAAGTAACTATGTACTTCCTTTGGCCCAGCAGTGTTAATAATAGGCATATGATCCCAAGAAGATTAAAAAAAAAACAAACAGAAAAAAACAGGGATTCACATAGAAAAATAATTACAACAATTTTTTGTATTGTAAAAAAAGAATTGGAAACAGAGTAGATAGCCATTAACTCCAGAATAACAACAAATGGTTGTATATTATTAAAATGGAATAAAAAGTAGTGGATTCAGAGAATCTTGGGAAGTCTTATAGAAATGATGTAGAATTAAGTGAGTAGAACCAGGGAACAGTTTATACAATGACTACAACAAGGTAAAGAAAAATAACTTTGAAAAAATTAAGAAATCAGATCAAACATAAACAAACATGACTCCAAAAAAGTAAGATTGCTATATGTTTACTGTTTCTTGACAGAAAGGTGAAGGACTAGAGGTGCTGAATGAGTTTTACATTTTAAGACATGGGGACAGATTGATTTGTTTAGTTTGACTATACTTGTTTGCTGCAAGGAAGGGATTGTGTGTGTGGTGTGTGTGTGTTTGTGTGTGTGAGCACTCTTGTTGAGTGGATAATTGAGTGGATAATGAGAGTCATGCAAAAAAAAAAGAAAATAAACATAAATGAAATATAAAAAAACACACAACAAACAGTAGAGTTTCATAAAGGGAAAACATATAACCAGGATAATTTTGTTACTATTGTGTTAAGTTTAATATGCAGTTGAAAAGGCTACATAATAATAATTCATGATTTCATATACAATCCTCTTTTTCTATCATTTGTATATTGAAATGTTCTGGTTTGTTGATGGTTGTTAAGTTCATAATAACACAAAAAGAAATAGAGGGTTGGGCTAGATAATCTTTCATTTGTTGTTTCATGTCAGATCTATGTAATAGACTTGCTCCCCAGATTGAGAGGCAACAACCCACTGAATTCAAATTGCCAGACTATTTCAATAGTGTAAATGGGATGTCTACAGCCAGAGTTTAGTCAGCATGATTTTGGGCCCAGAATAATTATTTCTCTTAGCAAGCTTTGATGCACAGCATCTATTGTTTGTAGGAGAAAATTAGCTGATTCAAGGTATAGTAGTCTATGTACAAGGAGGTATAGGTTTCATAAACACTTATGAAACCCATAAAACTCCTTGATTCATTGGCTTAGTTTCTCTAGATAGTTCAGGCTCTGTTTACTCTATTGAGGAAATAAATCAGTAGTTAACTGGATTACTGCTGTGGGGACACATTAATGTTCACTGTCTAACTAGACAGTGTCAAGCAGGGCAGCTTAGTTCAGCAGGGACTTAGCTAGGCAAGAGCACATGCAAACCATCTCTCACCAGCTGGGGCGATAAAATCTGGATCCATTGCTGTCAAGTCAAGTCAACAAGTCCTTATTTGAGCACCTACCGCATGCTTAGCACAGTGCTGATCACAGTGGGAAATACAAAAGAAGGTACTGTCCATGTTTTCTGGGGTTGTATGTTCTAGCAGGGGAGATAAGCTATGCCCATAAATAATTCTCGTGCCAAGGAGAACGTGATAAATGCATAGGAACAGAACAAACAGGCATGGGAGACGCCTGTGATATAATGGAAAGAGAAACAAATCTAGAGCTATAAGACCTGAGTTTGAATCTTTTTTTCTTCCACAGACCAGGTGTATGACTGTGAGTAATCAATTAACTAATAAACCAGTCAACATGCCTTAGTTAATTAGTGCTTCTTGTGTACCAAGACTGGTAGGTGCTAGAAATGCAAAGATAAAAATAAAATAACTTGTCTCCTCAAGGTGCTTACAATCTAGCTGTGGAAGAGAAGTATGTATTTATATCATATCTATTTCTCAATCAGTCAATCAATCAATCAATAGTTATTAAGTGCTTATTATGTGCCAGGTACTGTGCTAAATATAACCTGGAGATACAAACAAAAAAAAGAGGTGAAACAGTTCTTGCACTCCCAATCAAGGAGCACACAGTATAATGAGGGAGACAATATGTAAGCAAGCCATATGTCTGTATATACACATTTACATAAGTATATACACACATAGATGTACATATATATATATATGTATATATATATATCTGTGCATGTCATATGGATATATGGGCAGCTAGGTGGAGCAGCGGATAGAATGCTAGGCTTGTAGTCAAGAAGACTCATCTTTGTGAGTTCAAATTGGGCCTCAGAAGCTTACTAGCTGGATGACCCTGCACAAGTCACTTAACCCTGTTTGTTTCAGTTTCCTCATCTGTAAAATGAGCTGGAGAAGGAAATGACAAACCACTCCAATATCTTTGCCAAGAAAGCCCCAGATGGGGTCATGAAGAATTGGACACAACTGAACGCAACCAAATAACAACAACAATTAAACATCCAGTTGAAGATGTCTGAAAGGCAGCTGGAGATGTGAGATTGGAGGTATCTATCTCTATCTCTCTATCATCTCTATCTCTATACCAATATCCATATCATAACTATCCGTCTATCTATGCATAGATCTAGGTGTGTACATAGGTAATACATATATATACATGAATCTAAGTAAATAAATAGACACAAAATAAATACAAATTAATGGGGGAACACAAGGTGTTTAGCTTCTAATAGAAGCTTTAGCTAATGTTAGAAAGAAACTAGAGTTTTTGGGAAGCAGAGGAGGAAGGAGTACATTCCCTGCTTGAGAAATAGGCAAAGCAAAGGTGAGGGCAATGAAAGATAAGATGTTGGACATGAGAATAGTAAGAAGTCCAATTTGGCCGGCCAGCTAGGTTTGACCCAGACTTTGTTTTTTCTCTCTCCATTCAGTCAACTCCAAGATCACAATTAACTCCTTGGTCTTTTAAAGCCCTTGATAACCTGGCCCCTTCCTACCTTTCCAGTCTCCTTATACCTTACTGCTATCCTTGTACTTTGTGATCCAGTGATGTTGGCTTTTTTGTTGAGCCTTGCACAACTCCAGGCACTTTCTTTGGCTGCCCCCTATGCCTGGAACTCTGTCCTTCCTCATTTCACCATCCTGGTGTTCCTGGCTTTCTTCAAATCTCAGCTAAAGTTCCACCTTCTGCAAGATATATCTTGTTTCTACATAGTTGTTTGAGGATGGGTAAAAATTCAACAAGGAGAGATACATGGAAATCTCTGATAGGAATTTAGGGCAATTTCATATGTAGGGAATGACATGAGGAAAAGCATAGAAAAAAATCGTAGGTGGGACAAAAAAAATCATGTTAAAGTAGAGGGTCAGTTTTGGGGGTTTAGGAAGGCATGGACATACATCTTGCTTTAGAAACATTCTGACGATGTGACCATGGTCACATCACCCAACAAATCATTTAGGACCTCAGGTATAACTCTAAGACAATAAATTACAAACAGTTGCCAGTCTGCATTGAAGGAAATTTCCACACAGAGGTTTTCTCAACCTGATTAAATCATGTAAAGACTAAAAAAAAAAGGGAAAGAGTGGCTTAACTTGAGGCAGGTTAAAGCAATATAAAGCTGGAAAGGTTACTAGATTGTGATGGGTCTTGAATGCCAGCCTAAAGAGGTTGGTTTTTAGGGCAGCTAGGGAGCACAGTGGATAGAGCACCGGCCCTGAATTCAGGAGGACCTGAGTTCAAATCCGGCCTCAGACACATAACACTTAACTAGCTGTGTGACCCTGGGCAAGTCACTTAACCCCATTGCCTAGCCAAAAAAAAAAAAAAAGAAAGGCTGGTTTTTACTTGGTAAGCAATGGGTAGCCATTGAAGATTCTTAATAGGGGAATGAAGTGATGAAAACTGCATTAGGAAGTTTTTGGCAGCTGTGTTATGGATAGAGCAGAAAGGGGAAAGAGGAAAGACAATAGTCCAGAATAAGAAGAAATAGGTAGGTCTTGCATTAGTATTGGTAATGGGGATAGAATGAGGCAGGGGGGATACTCTCTTCACATTTGTTATCTAATTTGATCCTCATAGAGTCCCTATAAGGTAAGTACTACTGGGATAACTATTTCCATTTTACAGATGAGGAGACTGAGGTTCAGAGAAACTAAGTTTGTAAGTGTTGAGACCAAAATCATTCAAACTGACATCTCTCTGGCTCTAGGCCAGGCTCTCTTTCTTCTCTGACTGCTTGCCTAACATTGCCTCAGGCTTTGTCTTATTTCTCTTTTATCTCCCTCATTTTCTAGCACACAGTAGGCACTTAAGAAATGTTTGCTAAAAGAACTAATGAACAAATGTAAATAGAGTAACAGCTTCAAGGGCAACTCAGTGCTTCAGATGCTCTGGATTCTGATACAGGCTTATCTTCAAAGTTCACTTAGGACACTGCCAGCACATTTCCAACTATAACCAGCTTGTCTGTTTTTCTCCCTGTGCCCAGGATACTTAAATTTTCAATATTCTGAAAGTATAACAAGTGACTATAGTGAGTAACAATTTGTTCAGAAGAGAACAAAGCTCTTTGAAGGCCTCAGGGCAGACCCAGAGCATCCAGGGAGGGATTTTGGTTCAACTCCATTCTCTAAAGCTCTGGGCCTAACAAAATAACACACATGCTTTAGATTCTCCTCTCCCAACCATCCCTCTACCCCTATTATTGGCTATGCTATTTGATAAAAACAAGTTGCCATCTCTTCAGATCTTTGCATTTGCTTTGTTTTGTTTTGTTTTGGCAGCAACACAGGGGTAGACAATGGAATGCATACTGGCCTGGGGAGCCAGAAAAAATCTGTATTTAAATCTCAGTTCTACCACTTACTAGTGGATTGACCTGAATCAGGTCATTTTAACTCTGTGCCTCAGTTTCCTCATCTGTGGAGACTAAAATTTGCAATACTTACCTTGGAGGCCTGTTGTGAGGAGAAGGATGTGTGTAGAGTTGAACTATATTTGTTACTCTAATATATTTCTAGATCTCACTGTTTGGGGTTACCTTCTCCAGAGACACAAACTGTATCTCATTCATATCTTCTCATTCTTCTATGTCTTCTTGTAAATCATCCACAGGGAGTGCACCCAATATGATAGAATCTTTCTCTAGCTTTCCTGTTGGTGTATGAGTACCAGTGGAAGACATGGGCAATCTATGTCCGTAATTCCTTGATTTTATTTTCCCATATCATACATTTCTGCTGATAGTCTTTCCTACAAATACATTTCATCATTATCTTTTTCTAAATTTATATTACCAAAATTTCTCCCAGTATCCTTCTGATGGGGTGTGGCCCAAGCTGAGGTCTTTGCCCCTTGCCCTAAAGGGAATCTGGCTCCCCTTGTCTACAGGTCCCAGCCCCTCATCTCCCTTTGAAAGTCTTAGCCTACCTTTTAATCTCATTCAGATACCTTTCAGTTCCTTCATCATCTATTTCCATTGTCTATTCAATCTCTTAGACATTCCAATCTCTGGGAATTCTCACCCAGACCCGCTTCCCAGACCATTTTCCCAGACCCTTCCCTGGTCACCCAAAGTATATAAGATCTACCCTGGCCCTATTTGGGGCTGAGAATCTCACGCTCAAAAGGCTGAGATCCTCTCGTGCCCGCTTGTCTTTATGGGCGCCACCTGGCCCTAAGTGTTTTATCACTAATAAACTATTCCTCTGGCTGAAGAAGATTTGAATTGAATTCTTTCAGGCAGGGCCCAGTACCACGATCTTGGGGTTCCAGCAGCACCCCAAAAATCCTAGACCTCTTCATTTCTACCTTCCCCCTCAGAGAGAGTTTCCCTATGTAACAAAAGGATATTTTTTTTAAGAAAAAGCACAAAAAAGGAGAAAAAAATCAGCTAAACTGATCAATACTTTGAAAATCTGAAAATAAATGCAATGCTCCACCTGACAAAATAGTCTTTTGTGCTAATCCCAAAATCTCAAGAGAATGGATTTTGTAGAATCTTTGCTCATGAATTCTCCTACTGGGGTATGTGTAATTTCTAACCTGGATTACACTTGTCATTTAAACTTTAAACTGTTATATTGAACATGAGATATGGAAATTTCTTTTTAATTACACCTTTGCTTTAGTGGAAACCAAGTAAGCTTTTCCTGCCCTTCTCCCCACCCTTCCCTCATGTAATATCTTTCTATAAATGTACTTGAGTCTAATTTTTGAGTCCTTCTTCAGTCTTTTATCCAGGTCAAATAAACCCAAATCCTTTAGTGGAAACGAAGGGATATTTCTCCAAGCCTTTAATCATTGTTCTTGCTCTGCTCTCTGGCTCCTCTCCAGGTCTCAGCTCTGGGCCTGGCCCCAAATATCCAAAGGTATTTTTCAATCCTTGGCCCCAGGGCTTGCTTTGTTAGATTCAGCCCAGCCCAGCCTCTCAAGTGCAAGACTTCAAACTCTTTCCTTCTTTCCCTCCTTCCCCCTTCTCTTGTGCTACTCTGAGTTTATCCTTTCTGCTCTCTCCTTGATTTTTAGCATTTCAGTGGTGAAGGTGATGATCAGAACTTTTCTCACTTGTAACTGGACCAACTTGGTCAATACTTAGCTTTTGAAATTTCACATTAGGAATTTGGCCTTTTTCCCATTCCCACTGCCAATTCTGCATCTCCACTTTGATCTCTTGCAGAAAATGTACTATAGTCTTTGCTGGAGTCAGAATGTAGAGGGAACTTTAAGCAGAGACTGCTTAAAACATGGCATCGGAGTTGTTTCTGGGAAAAATTGCGGTATAGGTAAAATGAGTGTCTTTTCTCTCCATTACCATTCTTTATGTATGTCCCAAGCATTGGGAACTACTTTCAATTTAATCTTAGAGGACCTGGGCTAGAATCACAGTTTTGCCACTTCTTAACTTTGTGCCTTTGGGCAGGCCATGTAACTTCCCTCATCTGTAAAATAAGGAGATTGGCTGGCCTATCTCTGAGGTCTCTTCCAGCTCTTAGCCTATGATCCTATGATTGTTTAGTGCCCTATCTTCCTTGATCCACTTTGGCCTCAGGCCACACTGAACTCCCCAGTGACGGGCCTTATGACCTGGACTCTTAATTACTTTTAATTACTAGCTATAGGTACACTCATTTACCTCCCTTAGCTCTACTGTTCTTCCTCCTGGATTTTGAGAACCATTATAGGCTGAGGCTAATGATGAATTATTGGCCTGATAAATGATTCCTAGAAGATCATATTTGCATTTGAAAGACAGGTTTTCTCTTCAACTCAAGCTAGGATATTTTGATGGAAATTTCAGAAGCTACAGGGAACTGGTAGGAGAAATATTTTTTGTTTGGGGAACTTTCAAGGAACCCATTAAATCATATGCAGTGCATTGGGCATCTAATCTGAATAGGCAGCAAGGTATACTACATAGGGCACTGCACTTGAAGTTGGAGATGCCTGGGTTCAAATCCTACTTTAGACACTTACTAGTTGTGTGATGTCACTTAATTTCTCTTGGCTTCAGTTTCCTCATCTATGAATGAAGGTGTTGAATTCTATGGCCTCCAAGATTTCATCCAGCCCTAAATCTACATATTGGCAACCATCCACAGAGTGTATTCTAAGAAAAGAGACAAATGAATTAGATTGTGTCCATGTTTTAATTTCTCTCAAACTGGTAACATACATGCATTGCATGGGAGTTACAGTCTAGAACTGAGCTCCCCTAAGGGAGCCAGTCCAGAACCAGCTTGATTTTGGAGTTAGGTTACCTAGTTTATATACTTTTTCAACAGGGGCTGATATCACCCCACTTCCCAGACAGAGGAAATACCTCTTCTATCAGATCACCCCCCCCAACCATACCAGACCACTCCCAGCATTGAACTATTTAGGCAGACAAATCTGTCTTCACCCAAGTCAGAGCAAAACACAATGGAGCTTCCTAACTTTGATAAAATCAGTCCAGGCTTGGGTTGGGGTCTGACTAGGATAAGGAGATTCAATGCAATCTAATTATCAGTAATGTCCTTCTAAAGGAGAGTCTGAAGGGGGAGAAGAATCGGGGGGGGGGTGGGGGGAAAGCTCTAAGTCTCCAAGATACTGATTACTAAGAAAAATCATTTTCCACAATATGTTCCTATGATAATGTTGTGGACAGATCACTGGATTGGTAATCAGAAGGGCTGGGTTCATGCCTGGGTCCCATCACTTTGTTCTGGATAAACAGGACCTTGGATGGGTTACAACTTCTGTGAGATTCAGTCAGCTGTAAGTTGCCAATCCTGATATATCCACTATCAACCTCACAGAGTTACTGTAGAGGGGAGATCACAAACTTTAAAGTCAACATCAGGCCCTCTGATGAGATAGCTCCTTCTGGATACTCCAGTTAAAGAGGTCAACTGGAGCAGCCATATCTCATTCCTTTCCAGGCTGCACTTCAGACTTCTTTTACCATTCCTCCCACCTTCCCTGCCCCTCCCCCTCCTGCCTTGGATGGTCACCCTGATGTGTTTTCCTGCATCAGAATGATGCAGGATCCCAGAGGGCTGGCATTATCTTTCCATTCTATTTGTACTCCCAGTGCTTAGCACATGTTGTTGTGATGGTTCAATCCTTTCAGTTGACCCTCTCTTTGAGACCCCATTTTTTGGGTTTTCTTGGCAAAGATAGTGGAGTGGTTTGCCATTTCCTTCTCCAGATTATTTTACAGATGAGGAAACTGAGGCAAACAGGGTTAAAGGACTTGTCCAGAATCACACAGCTAGTTGTTTGAGGCTAGATTTGAACTCAAGCCTTCCTGACTCCAGGTCCAGTACTCTATCCACTATGTCACCTAGCTGCCCACTTAGCACATGCCCTAGTACATAGTAAGCACTTAAATACTTGGTGACTGATTGGTGTGAGATACTAATAATCTGCTTATGCATTGTGGAATATGTACTTGAGGGTGTTGCTTTTGCATATCACCCAATTATAGATTTTGTGATAGCTTAGGAGTCTGTTTAAATTGGGAGGGAATGTGAGAAATATATTTTTTTAAATTTCCATAAAAGTCAAGTGGAACCTAAGGAATGCAATCTATATATATACGTACACACACACATACATATATATATATACACATACACATATAAACATACATATTTATGTGCATATACACACATGTGCATGTTTCTATGTATGTGTGTATGTATGTATGTATGTATGTGTGTGTGTGTGTATATATTCTTGAACCTTCACAGAATTACTGAACATGAGAACTCCATGGAACTTTGGAACATAGAACGACAGAGCTAAACATGAGCTTAGCACTGAGAACATGACCTTTCAGTGCTTCAAGTGCCTTAAAACTCATCCAGCCACATGCTTTTGCTTGACAAATGAGACAACAGAGGCCGAGAAAAGTTATGACTCACCCAAGGTCTCCCAGCTAGTCAGGGATAGGTTGTTCAACTTGAAATTGGGTCATTCCAAATCATTTTCCACTGAAACATAATGATATCTTCAGATCAATGTGTTTGAAGTTCTACTAAATCATCTGTTATTGTATCCCAGAAAACAATGATCTCATCATCATGAGTAGAAGGAATGTGGGCTTTGGAATAAAAGCCCATGAATGCAGAGCTGGGCTCTTAACCTTGCTCTCCCTTAGTTTCTTCATTAATTGAATAGCAGGAGGAAGTGGAAAGTGGAAAGGCTTTTGAGTCTGAGATTCTCGATTCAAATACTGAGCAACTCATTTAACCTCTTTCCTCCTCATTTTCCTCACCTGTTAGCCACTAGAGTCCGTTTCCAGTTCCAAAATGATGCATGCATTGACTGTATGTATATAATGGGTCCATATTTCTTGTTTTCTTGATGGCTGAAGGAAGGGATAGGAAGGGAGAGAATATGGAACTAAAAAAAAAGTTTTTTTAATATGCATACATAGAGATAGCAAACTATAAGCTGGTAGTTCAGAGGAATATATGACTACTCTTTAAATATGGTCATGCTGTTTTCTATATCAGAAATTCCAGGAAGCCATTGTTGAATCAGGAAGAAGCTTTAGTAATGACTTGGGAAGGCGGGGCATCCCACATGTGTGACAGCATGCATGTGAGAATACCTGTGGATAAATGTAATCTTTTTATTCCCTATTCCTCATTCGAATTTCCTTCTTCTGTTTCCTCATTGGCTGGGTACTACAGAGGTTACGGCCTACCTAAAGTGCCTAATTTCCATATTACCATCCTTGCCTTTGTTTACATCTCCCATTCCCCACAATTGGAAGACCCTGCCCTTATTTATTTTTGCCCTTATTTGGGTATGCCCACACCCCTTCTATTTGGATTTCTGATATGTTAATCTATACCTATCCTCCAAACTGGTTTTCTGCCTAGTTAGTCTATTCACCACCAAGAGTGTTTTCTTATGCAGATCTTGGGACTGCTGAGAAAAGTCAGACAATTTAGGATGCCTTCCATGAAGTAGGGAATAAAAAAGGTGATGGTGAGAGAAAACTTAATACTTCTCAGGTTGAAGATTTAAAAAAAAAATCTGACACGTTTATCTTATAATATACTATAGTTATCTATTTCTTTTCCACTGGTCTGACTAAATTCCATGGGGACTGAGCCATATCTTCTCTAAAAATTTTATGTTAGCATTTAGTACAGTTGGTGTTGTATTTTCCTTCATTCTTGAAGAGGATCATGACATCAGGGAGATGATGACATGACTTGCAATTGCTTTGATTTGAGTGAGTGAGGGCCTCACTTTCTCCTCAGGAGCCATCTGGGTCCAGTGGTCAGATATTCATCAGGATGACTGGACATGACTGGACTGCATTCAGGATGCAAGAGGAGAACCTGGCCCTTTTAAGCTAAGGTTTTTTTAGGTTCTCACTTTGAGTGAGGTAACACCTGTTCAGTGAATAGGCCTCTTTTAAAAAGTGAGTCAAGGAATGGCCCCTTTAATAAAAAAAAATCAAACTTGGAGGGGAAGACCCTCAGGGTTGCTGGCCAAAAGAGGAAAAGTTACTATTTACATTTTACTCTGAGCCAGGGGGCCCCAAAAAGCAACCATTAAGTGGTGCTTGGGTAGACACCAATTGTTGTCTAATCCATGAGCTCCTGACAACGTTGGGAAAGCAATATGGAACAGTAGAAAATCATTGGCTCTGAAGTGAGAAGATTTGGATTCAAACCTTGTTTCTAATACTACTGTGTGACCTTAGGCAAGTCACTTCACCTTTATGGTCCTCAATTTCCTCATCAGTATAATGAGAGGATTAGACTAGAGGTGTTCTGAGGTCCCTTCCAACTCTAGTTTTATAAGCCTATGATTCTGCACAGCCATTTGCAAAATGAGGCATTTAACCATGCTATAGGTAGGTTATGTTTTAATCATCCCCTATTCAACAACCAAGGACAAATATAATAGTTCCCTGTGTTGCAAGGGAAGATAGAGATTAGAGTTAGAATACAAGTTTAAATGATAACTCATTTGCTGAAACCATGGGATTATGCAAGATTGGGATTAAGCAGATTTGGGAAACATCAACACCTTTAGGCAGCCCACTGCATGTCAAGTCCAGGATTTTGACATCAAGAGTAAATGACAGACACTATGAAAAGGATAAACTGCCCAGAAACTTAAGATAGAATGGAAGACTTAGGGAAGATGGAAGGGACCTTGGAGAGAGGCAGAATGAGACTGTGGAAAGAGCACTGAATGTAAATTTGTGAGACCGTATTTGCATCTGGGCTCTGCTCTGATGCCATGACACCATGGGTGTGGCATTGTGACACGGGTACAACAAAGCATGAGTTTAAAAGTTGGTATATTAAGATCAAATTACAGGGAAAAGGAAGAGACATGTAATATCCCTGTTCCTGTTTAAAGCCTATAGTTTTCCCAGGATACCAAGCAAGATGCAACTTTATAGTTGTAAGAATTGATGGGATCACAGACTGAGAGTTAGAAGAAATATTAGAGCTCTTCAAGTTTTAACTCCTCGTTCTATACATTAGTAAACAGAGACCTAGAAGGATGGAGTCATTTGCTCAGGCTTACATAGTTATTAAGCTAGCAGAATCAGAATTTGAGCTAATGTTTTCTGACTTCAAATTTGGTGCTTTCCTCCATCTATTTCACAACACTCCTTCATAACCCCAGATGCCTCTTGTCTAACATTTATAGGTTTCTTTAGCATATTCCTTTTTTTTAGATTAATATAATTTATTTAATATGTTTCAGTATTATTTTTAATTATTATTTTTTAATTTTTAACATTCTTTTTAAATTTTGAGTTCCAAATTTTCTCCCCACCTCCCTGATCCTCCCCCACCCACTGAGAAGGCAAGCAATATGATATGAATTACATTTGTAAAAGCATGTAAGACATATTTCCATATTAGCCATATTTTTTAAAAAAGCAAGAAAAATAGAGTAAGAAAATAATACTTCTATTTGCACTCAGTTCATCAGTTTTCGCTTTGAAGGTGGATAACATTTTTTCATCATGAGCCCTTTGGAATTTTCTTGGATCATTGTATCAATCAGAATAGCCAAGTCTTTCACAGTTGTTCATCGTTACGACGTGGCTGTTATTGTGCACAGAGATTTCCTGGTTTTTCTCACTTCATTTTGCATCATTTCATATAGGCCTTGCCATGTTTTTCTGAAGCCATTCCCTCATCTTTTCTTATAGTATAGTCACAATCATTTACCACAACTTGGTCAGCAATTCCCCAATTGATGAGCATACCCAATTGTTTTCCAGTTCTTTGCCACCACATGAAGAGCTGCTATCAATAGTGAACCTATTTTTCCCTCATCCCCTTCAACATTCATCAATTCCGATACAGAGGTGAGATGGTACCTCAGAGTTGTCTTAATTTGCCTTTCTCTAGTCAATAATGATTTAGACATTTTTATATGACTAGATAGTTTTAATTTCTTTTTTCAGTTTAGCTGAAACATTTTAGATTCTATACTAGCCTTTTTATTTTAACTCTGTGTGTCTTTGTGTTTCAAATGTATTTCTTGTAAACAGCGTACTTCTGGATTCTGATTTCTAATCCATTCTTTCATCAACTTCCATTTTATAAGAAAGCTCATCACTTTTATATTCATAGTTTTGATTACAGTGTTTTGCCCTCTGTCCCAACAGTTTCTTCTTCTCTCTCTTTTTATCTTGTCCCTACTCAAAAGTCTATTTTGTTTCTAACCACTGGCTCCCTTAATTATCCTTTCTTTTACCATTCCCCTCTCCCTTATTTTATTCCCTTTTATTTCTCTATTGGGTAAGTTACATTTCTATAAATGACTCTCTGTGTGTGTGTGTGTGTGTGTGTGTGTATGTGTTTGTGTATCCCTCTTTGAACCAATTCTGATAAAAGACGTTCAAGCATCGCTCACCACCCCACCATTTCTCCCTCTATTGTAAAAGTGCTTCCTTGTGCACCTCTTCTTCTCCCTTCCAACATCTCCCAGTGCATCCTTCTTTCTCACCTCTTCATTTTTTTTTGAGATTATTCCAGCATAACCGACTTAAATTTATACCCTCTATGTAAACTCCTTTTAACTGCCCAAATAATAATAGAGTTCTTATGGGTTGCATATATCATCTTCCCATATAAACACTTTAACTTTATTGAAACCTTTATGACTACTCTTTCATGTTTACCTTTTCATGCTTCTCTTGAGTCTTGTGTTTGAACATCAAATTTTCTATTCAATTCTGATCTTTTCATCAGGAATGCTTGAAAGTCCTCTATTTTATTAAATATGCATTTCCCCCCTGAAGGGTTATACTCAGTTTTGCTGAGTAAGTTATTTTTAGTTGTTGCTTAGGAGCTTACTAGCTCCTTTAATTTCTAAAATTATCATATTCCAAGCCCTCAAATCCTTTAATGTGGAGGCTGCTAAATCTTGTGTGATCCTTACTATGGCTCCACGATATTTGAATTGTTCTTTTTTTTTTTTTTTCTGGCAGACAAGTATTTTCTCTGACAGCTCTAGAATTTGGCTATAATATTCCTGGGAGTTTCCATTTTTGGATCTCTTTCAGGAAGTGATCAATGTATCCTTTCAATTTCTATTTTACCCTCTGGATCTAAGATATTGAGATCATTTTTTTTTGATAATTTCTTGAAATATGATGTTTAGGCTATCTCTTTTATCATGGCTTTCAGTTAATCCAATAATTATTAAATATCCTTAATCTATTTTCCAGGTCAGTTCTTTTTCTCATATTTCACATTTTCTTCAATTTTTGTCATTGTTTTGGAATTTATTTTATTGTATCTTGATTTCTCATGGAGCCATTAGCTTCCACTTGTCCAATTCTAATTTTAAAGAAATTATTTTCTTCAATGAGATTTTGTACCTTTTTCTAATTGGCCAAATCTCCTTTTCAAGGCAGTCTTCCCTCCATTGGATTTTTATATCTCTTTTTACCATTAGTCCTATTCTGTTTTTTAAGGTACTACTACAGTGGTTTTTGTGCCTCTTTTATCAAGCTGGTGACCCTCTTTTCACAATGTTCTTTCATTTCTTTTTCCAATTTGTCCTCTACTATTCATATCTCTTTCCTTAATTATTCCAGAAATTATTATTGGGCTTGTTTCCATTCAGCATTTTTCTTTGAGGCTTAGTTTGTAGCTGTTTTCACATTGTTGTCATCTTCTGAATTTATATTTCTTTTCCCTGCCACTGTAGTAGCTTTTTATGGTCAAATTCTGTTTTTGGTTGTTGTTTGCTCATCTCCCAGCCCATTTCTTGACTTTGAACATCATGCTAAAATTGGGGTCTGCTCACCTGGGCATGGGGAAGCACTTTCCTAAACTTCAGTCTTTTTCTCTTTTTTCTTTTTTTCTGGCTAGGCAATGGGGTTAAGTGACTTGCCCAGGGTCACACAGCTAGTAAGTGTTATGTGTCTGAGGCCAGATTTGAACTCAGGTCCTCCTGAATCCAGGGCCATGCTCTATCTACTTCACTACATAGCTGCCCCAGCTTCAGTCTTTTTCATGCAGCAATTTTCACAGCTAGCTCTGGGTGTTTGCAAGTTTTTGGTGTTTCCAAGGTGGTGTGATCTGGAGAGAGGTGTGGTCACTGTTCTCATGGTCTGCACACTGGTCTTTACACAGGAAAGGCCCCTGCTCCCTTGTGACTGACCTCTATCACTTATCTTCACCCTGGAATTGTGGCTAAGAACAGTGTATGGCAATAGAATTGCCAGTCAGCACTAGCTATATCCAGTGCCAGCAAAGAGACCCCTGTAATCTTTTTTTCTGACCATCTGTCTGACCCTCTTACCATTTCTGGACTGAGAGCTTTAAAAGCTGTTGCTGCTGCTCTGTGTGTGGGTCCTACAGAGGCCTCCACTCTGGTATCACAAAGTTCTGCTGACCTCCTAAATTTTCTTAGGCCAGACAAAAATGTCTCACCTTGAGTTTTGTTGGCTCTGCTTCTCCAAAATTTGATTCAAAATGTTATATTATATTATATTGTATTATAGTTTTTTTAGAGGGAAATATTGAGACAGTTGAGCTGGTTTGCCTCTAATCTGCCATGTTGGCTCTGCCCTAGTCTTCAGCCTTTTAAAAATAGATTTCAAGCTCCATAGTCTTTTGTGGCCAGATTAGGTTGGGAAATATTCCTTTAAATCACAAATTTAAAACTTCTAGAGTTTCTAATATTTTATAATGGATGATGTCTTTCTGGCATCTCAGTAAAGATCATTCATATATTTAAACCTCACAAGGAAATTTATCATCCCCAATATAGCAGATTTAAAAAATATTATCGCAAAAATCAGATTAGTCAATTTAATAAGGATATTTTGAATTCATTATTCTTGTATGAAGGCTCAAAACATAAGCAAATGAGAGCATATTTTAAATCATCATCTCAGAAGACGCCTCGTAGGCACCTAACCCTGCCATATATACGGATAGGTGTAGTTCTCATAAACAATCCTTTTGCATGGTAGGCACTTAGCAAATGTTGATTCAATGACATTCACTTGAATGAATGATAATAACAGCATTGATTCCTACTGGAGGCTTATTCAAACTGTGGAAAGCAGATTTTAGATATTTATCAATCTGATGTAGACTAACCAAAATAATGCATTAATAATAAAAGAATTGAGGAACTTTAACTAGGGTGGGAGCATCCAGACTTTGTCTTAGAGTGGCAAATTCTAAGAGTACAATTGAGTTTAAGACCCAGTTAGCAAGAAAAATAAAGAAGAAAACTACCAAAACCACTGACAACTATCCCAGAACAGTGAGCTCCTCCCTGCCCATGACTAGCCCTATTTCTCTTACCAGTGACCACTTCATCAAAGAGTATTCTGGAGTCTTTCTCTAATTAAGGCCTTGTTGCCCAAAGCCTAAGGTCACAAGACGACCTTCATTGTATTTGTGTTTAAAGTTGATTTGATAGCCCTTTTAGTGTGTACTGTTTGCCCATGTGTGTATTTTGTACTGTTTGCTCCAGCCACCAGAGGTGCTAGTTATGGCTCTGTAGAATTGCTTTGCATTTTGGAATTGCTTTTTTTCTTCTTCTAGGCAATGGGGCTAAGTGATTTGCCCAGGGTCACACAACTAAGTGTCAAGTGTCTGAGGATGGATTTGAATTCAGGTCTTCCTAACTCCAAGGCCAGAACTCTACTACTGTGCCACCTACCTACCCCCCGAAATGATTTTTCTTGAATTATTTTCAAACTCTTCCCTTTAGATCCTACTCTTATTTATTCCTTAATTCTGTGGCCCATATTCAAGTTCTAGTCAATTTATCAAGGGGGGAAAAAAAAAGGAAAAAAGTTAAGGAGATTGGCCAGAGTAATGCAATGAGCTAGATCCAGGTATCCTGATTGCCAGTCCAATGCTTTATAACCCACTCCATTCTTCCAGGCCCTCTCCCTCCATCCCCTACCTCCTTACTATTAGTAGATGTGTGTTCCACATATGATTGCTTTATTCCATAGGTAGTCATACAGTCTTAGCCAGTGACATCCACTTAAAGCTCCCACTTGCTTTCTCATTCCAATGAGTACAACAAGGTTTCTGGCAGTGCTGGTGTTTAATGAAGCAATCCCAGAACATCTTTGCTCATTGTTTGCTTTCTGCTGTGATTTGCAGACCTCACTGAGTCTGTCAAAGGATGACAAGGTCTCTTAGCAAGAGAACTCACACTTAAGGAACTCAATGAGACCAAACTGGTCTCTCTTCCTTCTTTTACTCCTTGTGATTACATTAAGGTGGACAAAGAATCAGTTTCCTTCAGGATTCTTTGAAAGTTATAGACTAGCTCAATTTTGTATCTTTCCAAGAGGCAGTATAGGGTAATGGATCTGGCTTCAGGAAGGTGTGAGTTTAAATCCCACCTCCAATCTTTAACTAGCTGTCACTAGTGAAGTCACAATTTCTCTGCTCTTTTGCTATGTCATTCTAGCCTTCTCTGAATCTTAATATTTAACTCACAGGTGTGTTATGTGGCTCAAAAGGTGTAATGAATGCAAATCATTAAATAAAATCAGTTGTTAATATTCTCTAGCACAGTGTTGTGCTCTTCAGGCATATGAAAAATGTTTGTTAAATAAATGGGAGCAATGTGGTGTAGCTGGACCAGACTGAAGTGACCTGGATTCAAATTACAGTTTTTTTATTTACTAGCTATTTGACTGTTGCCTCATCTTTAAACTGCAATTTTAATAGCTTTCAGTGATGGACTTGAAATGTGAAAGATCTGCTTTGATCATGCCTCAGGCACTTAAGAGCTGTGTGACCCTGAACAAAATTCTCTAAGCCTGAATTTTCACATCCATAAAGTAAGGCTAAAAATAACACCTATTTCTCAGGGTCTGGTTGAAGAAAACAAGAGATAGCAAAATGTTTTGGAAATCTTAAAGTTCTATATAAATGTGAATTGCTATTATGAGTAAGTCAATTCGTCAAAAGCATTTATTAAACTCCTACTATGTGCTAGACTCTAAATACTGAGAATACAAATACAAATAAATGGAAGGCTGTCCCTGCCCTCAGGGAACTTAGATTTTAATGGGAGAAGACAATAAATAAAAAGAATCTAGAAAGGAGAGGGAGGAGGAGTTGCATGTGTAAGGGGACCTGGTAGAGAGAGTCCAAAGTGCACCTGTAAGATGAGTGAAGACATAGCTGACCTAGGTGCCTTTCTTAAATGGAGGTTCTGGGAAGAGCCATATAATCAGAGGGAGGGGCCACAGAATGTAAAATACTTCTAATTTATGAATTCTAGGACTGGAGTGATCTCCTGAGATAAAGAGTCTTTAGGGGCAGGTATGGTAGGGAAAATCTGGAATACAGCCTAGACAGCTTTTATCAACATTATTATTATTATTATTATTATTATTATTATTATTATTATTATTATTGTTATTTTATCGGAAAAGGGACTCTTGAAAAAGTATGTGAAGACATCATCCTCTGCTAGTGCAGATCAATGATGTTTCAAAACTTACAGTAGTTTAGTTGCCTGGGACATGAACAACCTAAATGACAGTGTCACAGTCACCAAAATGGGACATCTTAAACCCAACATGTCTAAAAGTAAACTCATTATCTTTGAGGAGATTGTGGGTGAGGTGCTGAGAAAGAACACAAACATTCAAGGACCACAAATCAATCACTTTACTCACAGATAAGCAAACATGCACCTCCTCAGGGCTTCAGCCCTGTAGTCAAGGACAGAAAGTATCAATGACATATGGTAGGATGTGTAGTCCAGTCAAGAGTCCAGAACTCTGGGTATCTGATGTTATATTCCATCACTCTTGCTGGGTAGATTCATAGGAACCAAGAGAGAAGGGAATTTTAGGGGTAGCCAATCAGACTGTGATTCTCCCTGCTTCCCTCAACCCTATATCACTCCCACTTAACACAGAAAATTTGTTAACCTTGCATAACGAAATTACTTTAAGTTTGCTAAACTCATTAAGATCTGGAGAACTTTGCATTTCTTGCCTAAATGAAACTTCCAGAACCAATTACTGGGTACATAGGAATTTTAAGGTACATAGGCAGACTAATTAGTGATGATTATCAGCTTCTATCAGCTCAGGCCTAGCTGTAGGCCAATCCTCACATTACCTTTCTTTCCAAACCCTCCCCTCTTCCTAATTTCCATATCACTGTTAAGGTAGGACCATCCTTCCAGTCACCCAGACTTGCAACCTAGATGTCATCCTCAATTCCTCACTCTTTCTCATCCACAATATACAATCTATTGCCAAAGTATATTGATTTAACCTTTGTTACATGTCTCAAATATGCTCCCCCTTTCTCCTCTCATAATGTCACTACTTTGGTGCAGGCCTTCATTACTGTTCACTTGGACTATTGCAATAGACCTGCTGGTCAGTGTGCCTGCTTCTGGTTTCTCCACACTCCAGCCCATATTCCACTTAGCGGTCAAAGTGTTCTTCCCAAAGCACAGGTGTAACCAGGTCACCACCTTACCCTACTGACTGAACACTAGTTGACTCCTATCACCTGTAGGATCAAAAATACATTTTTTTGTTGGAATTCAAAGATCTTTTCTTTTCACACGATACACACTCCACATACTCTGCTATCCAGTGACACTGGTCTCCTTGTTGTTTCTTGAGAAAAAAATTCCATTTCCAGACTCTAGGCATTTGCATTGGACATCCCCCTTTCTTAAAAATCTCTCTTTCTTCATCTCTGCCTCCTAACTTTCTTGGCTTCATTCAAGTCCCAACCAAAATCTTGCCTTCTATAAGGAAACTTTCCCATTGCTTCTTAAATCTAAACCTTCCCTCTGCTGATTATCTCAAATTCATCCCATATATATTTTGTTGGAACATAGCTGTTTACGTGTCGTCTTCCCTAATAGCCTATGAGCATCTTGAAAGCTGAGTTACCTTTTGCCTTTCTTTGTATCCCCAGTGCTTAGCACAGTGCTTCACACAAAAGAGGCACTTCGTGAATGTTTATTGACTCACTGACTGACTTGAACTTAGGTCTTTTTGACACTGACCCCAGCTCTTCATCCAATAGATTTCATCCATTAGACTTGTTGTTCTGAATAAACATATGTACTACCTAGCTCATGGCTTTTTTTTTTTGAGGGGGAGGAGCAGTCCTTTGACTGTTCTATACAACATTTGCTATATAACTGAGTTCTTCCTGAATACACACATTTCCAAGCCATCCCACACCTGGGAACACTGAGCATTAGCTGGCATTATCCCTAAAATCTTCTACAAAAATTACCTTCTGAGCTCATTGGTGGTGAAGTGGTGAAGCAAAAAATGGTGGTGGTGGTGGTGGTGGTGGTGAAGTAAAAAATGAGAAGCACCCTGAACTTCCTAGATAAAAACAAATCCTCTTTTATCTTTTAATGTAAAAGGGAATGTAAGGTGATAATGCTCCCATGATCATTTATCTCACAGATCATCATTAAACTCTGGAACAGCATCTGCATTGAGGAGAAAACCATGTTTGATTAAACTTTTTGTCTTACACGGTGACTGGTGTAGTCCCTTTTACATATCTTAGGGGACAACAAATGTTTCTTGAATTACTAAATAAAATAAAATTGACATTGAAGAAGTCAACTATATTGGGAATAGAATGTTGCATGTGCTGTGAGATATGATTGATGGGGCATACAGGGGGTGAAGTAGATACAGTGTCAGTCCTGGAGTTGGGGGACTCATCTTTCTGAGTTCAAATCTGGTTTCAGACACTTACTAGTACTGAGACCCAGGACCAGTCCCTTAACCCTATTTGCCTCAGTTTCTTCACCTATAAAATGAGCTGGAGTAAGAAATGACAAACCACTTTAGTATCTTGCCAAGAAAACTCCAACTAGGGCCATGAAGAGTCAGACAGGACTGAAAAGACTGAACAACAACATGATTCATGCATTGTTTCTTTTTTTTGTCTGAACTCTTTAAAAATATCATTGTTACAAGGGCAGACTCAATGGGGAGGGGAAGGAAGAGGGAATGGTATACTTGGAAATTAATTTTATATAGAAGCAAAAGTCTTCACAATCTTTTAAAAGAAATAATCTATGTTAGACCCAACCCAAGAAAGAGGCATTTGAAATGAGAGGCAGTATGGCATAGTGGAAAGAGCACTGGTTTTGGAGACAGAGCATAAGTCAATCACAGGTGAAGTTTTTCATGTTAAGAGATCTAATATGAGGTCCTTATACAGAGACACAACTATTCAATTACCCCACAGCCAGGCTGGCAAAGACTGTATAGCATCATAGGCACAGAGGAATCTTCCATACAGGATTATATAGCAGCAGCTCAGCTGTTTCATGAGTAGATACATGTAGGAGCCAGGGATAGTGGCAATCTGTGGTCATGATTTTTTGTAGACATGAGATGCTGGGCTTTGCTTATAACCTGACTTTGTTGTATTCCAGAGCCTATAGCCTGCATATAGCATCAGCTGTAAAGGCCCCAAGCCTTTAAAACACAGTACTAAACCTGGTTTCTTGGTGTATTCATCTTTTTTATATACTAGGTTATGTGGCAGGTAACAATATCTCATTCAATCGTTTCTGAACTTGGAGAGTGCGGCAATCTTTCTAATGAGACAGATCTGCTTTTCCCCCCTCTTTCTCATTTCACAGCTCTATAGCTCTTCCCCTAAAATATCTTCTAGGTTCATGTTTTATCCAGTTTGTGATCCTTGTATCTAAATGAATGAATATCTGCAAAATAATATGGCAGCATGATATAATGGAAAAAATACTGGACTTGGAGTCATTACACCTGAGTTTGAATCCAGACTTACGTTAGTTGTGCAATTATAGTACTTAATGAATGGTTATAGATAAAAGAAAAAGAGAAAAAAAGGAATGAAGAAAGAAATGATGAAAGAGAGGAATTTAATATCCTAGGCATACGCTATAAGGAAAATAAATTCTTTCCAAAGTAATTTGTACCAAAGCTAAAAATGAAGGTTTCATACCGACAGCTATGGCTTGAGATAAAAGGCAGGGCAGAAATATATGTGGAAGACTTGAGGGTCATATCGAAGAGTCAAAGGTTGAGGAGGGTGACAAAGAATGACAAATCCAAGCGAAGGAAGACAGGATAGGAAACCAAACATAGGGTTGGTATAACAAGGTAAATGTTAAGAGAAATTGCTCGAACTAGATAAGTTCAATAATAATAGAAATAAAATGGAAGAGCCAGAAAAAAGGAACTGTGGGAGGGACCAAAAACAAACAACATCAAGAATATTGTGTTAAATTTTCAGAGAAACAAATACCTTAATAAGCTGGAGAATGTTCAAAGGAGGGTGACGCCAGGATAGTGAGGGCACTAGACAGCACAGTGACAGAGCGCCAGGCCTGGAGTCAGGAAAGACTCATCTTGATTGCAAATCTGGTCTCAGATAACTTACTAGCTGTGTGACCCTGGGCAAGTTAATTAACCTTGTTTGCCTCAGTTTCCTCATCTGTAAAATGAGCTGGAGAAGGAAATGGCAAACCACTTCAGTATCATTGCCAAGAAAACCCCAAATGGGGTCACGAAGAGTTGGACATGACTGAAATGACTCAACAATAGCAACGAGAAAGCACTTCACATTGGTATCGGTTGGAGGGACTAGGAAGATTTAAGCTTGGGGAAATAAAGACTCACAGGATACATAAAAGTGGTTTTTAAGCATTTGAATGACTGCCTTTTGGAAGAAGGATTAGGCTTACTTTTCTTGACTTGTAGGGGAAGAACTAGGGTCAATTGGTTGCAATTTCAGAGACATTTCACCTCAATATATGGGTGAAGAAAAAAAAAAGTCCTTTGATTCATTGGATTTTAAACTAAAGTCTTAAAAGAACCAGAATCTCCTAGAATCTCTGAATTTCAGAAATGGAAAGATGTAAAGTTGGAAGAAATTTTAGAGATCAATAAATACATGAGCATCTATTAAACTCCCACTATGTATCAATTGCCAAATGCACGGTATTATGGAAAGTTTGAGCTGTAAATGGACCTTATAGATATTCTACCAGGGATGGTAAACCTGCAGCCTTAAGGCTCACTAGGTTCTCCAGTGAGGCCCTTTGACTGAAAAAGGCCACACTTGGGCACCTAGAGGGCCACATGTGGCCTCGAGGCCAGAGGTTCCCCACGCCTGGTAGAATAGGAGTGTCTAGAATCTAGACAAACCTAATTTACAGATAAAGAAATTGGGACCCAGAAAGATGGCTTAGTCAAAGTCCAGGATTTGAACCCAGGCCTCTTGATTCCAAATCCTGTGCCTTTCCCACTATACCATACTTCCTCCCGAATGATAGAGATTTTCCTGAGCACTTCTTTTGTAACAAGTGAAGCAAAACCTACTAAGAATCACAGAATCCTGGATACTTAGAGATGGCAAGTTCTTCAAAGGTCATTTAATCCAGTTTCCCATTTAAGTATTTGTAGTCCCACTATACTATGAATACTGAGCTATAGAATGGACCTGAATTATATGGTATATGTTCCATTGAGACTCTTTATGTATGGAAAGGAACACCCCCACCCTTATTCTCACAGACCCAGTGATACTGAATCTCGGGTGACTGACCTAACAGTAAATGCTACCCATCTCCACCACCACCTCTTGCTGCTCATCCTCTGAACTCTATCTACATTAAACTTACTCCTCCAGTGAATCACTCCAGATCTGTTAGCACCTGCTTCAGTGCCCTCTGGAACTCTTGCTCCACAATTAACAAATTTCCCTTAATTTTACATTGCTTCCTTTTCTACTCCTTTTGTCTTCTGGTTTTATACTTCCCCTAGATGACAGTGTTTCCCTGGACACCATCTCCGGTACTGGTTGTACTTTCTTTCATTCCTCTTGACACACTGCCCTGAAAGAGAAGGCAGAGTACATTTTGCTCTCCATTTCCATCTCCAGACTTTCCCTCTGCCACCATCATTTAGCAACCTTCCCTTCTTTGAGGTTCACTTTCTACAACTTTATTGCCAAATCCAGAACCTGGTGTCAGTTATCTTCTAGCTTCTAAGGATACTTTTATTTCTCTCTTAAGAAGTTTAATATGTGTTTTTCAATAATCCTCTACCCCTACTCCTATCTATATGTTAACATGCATATTGATATTTCCTCAAATGATCATTTTTAAAGTACTTCAATTTACTCAACTCTCTGAATCTACCCTTTCATTCTTTCTTAACCTGACACAGGAATGGCCCCACCCTTGAGAGTTCTATCACTCCATTTTTCATGATCAAGTACTCTGACATTCCTTCAACAGATCAGGAACCCTTTTCTTACTTCTTTCCCATGAGGAAAATCCTCCCTTCCCAATTTAAACCCAATGCTTAACTGATTCTACTATATACAATACTCAATTCACAAATTCCTTCCCCCCTTATCTTTTTGCCACCTGTTCCATGCAATACTTTAACCACGAATTATATCCTCCTCCTCTACTGTTACTCACTCACAGACTACTGAATGGAAGAAGCCACAAAACTGATCTGACAGGGTACACTACAAATTTATCCTATTTTATCTCAACTGCATCTTCATCAAATCAAGGAAGTTCTTCTACTTCCTCTTATACTTTATTGAAAATTTGCAGGACATTCTCTACGAGCACTCTCTTTTCTTCTCTCTTCATCTCATAACCCCTTGACAGCATTCTCTGTTCTCTTATCTTCTACTCTAGTCTCTAAAGAAAAGATTTTTTTACTTACCAAGGCCAAATACACAACATATGCCTTTGATCCAATTCCCATTTGTTTTCTTCAGAAAATTACCCCTAACATCACCCCTTCTCTGTTTTTTTTTAAACATTCAATTTCTTCCTTTCTGTCCCTGCTACCTAAAAATAGACCCCAGCTTTTATCATCTAAAAAAACCATCACATCATCATCTCAAGCCGCCATCCTAAAGCTTCCCTCCCTTTCTCGGTCAAACCCCTAGAAAACAGCAGCAGCAGCAGCAACAATAATGAACCTATCTGCACTCATTGCTTCTTTTCTCTCTCTTACTCACTACCTTTGGAATCTGGTTTCTGACCTTATCGCTCAACTGAAAGTGCTCTCTCAAAAGTCACACTTAGCTTTTTGTTGTCAAATCTGATGGCCTTTTCACAATTCTCATTCCTCGTGACTTCTTAACAGAACTTGTCATCATTCATGTTGATACTCTCTCCTATCTGACAATCGATGACATTACTTCTTCCTGGTTTTCTTTCTGCTTGTTTCCTTTTCCTCGATCATCACCCATATCTCATTTCTTAACTGAAGATGTATCCTAATCTGTCTTCATCCCCATTTTGTTCTCTCTTCTTTTTCTCATCCATGACCTCATCAGCTTCCCTATGTCATCTCTATGTCGATGACTCCTAGAACTATATATTCAATCCTAGTTTCTTTCCTTAGCTCTGGTCCCACCTGAATATCTATTAGACATTTCAAAATAGATATCCCATAAATATCTGAAACTCAACGTGTCCAAAATAGAACTCAGTATCTTTCACTCTAAACGTTGTCTATTCTGAACTTCCGTATGTCTATTTAGGAAATTCTTCCTCCCTTCCAGTTACTGGAGTTTATAACCTCAGGGTCATCCTTGAATCCTTACTTTCACCATTTTACATATCTGATCAGTTGCTAAATCTTATTGTTTCTACCTCAGCATATCTCTCACATATAGTATGTTCCTTTTTCTCCACTCACAAAGTTCAAGCCTTCATTATCTTTCACTTGGATTATTACAACAGTCTTCTGACTATCCTCTCTGCCTTTAGTTTCTTCCAAGTTTTGTGCATCTACCACACAGCCACAAAGTGATCACTCTGAAGTGTGAGTCTGACCATATTGTTCCTACTTTCAATAAATTTCTGTGGCTCCCTATTACCTTTAGGATGCAAACCAATCACCTGTATTAGTTTTTAAAGCTCTGAACAACCTGGGCCAATGGCTTGCCCAGATTTATTGTATTTTATTTATTCTCTTTCATGCTCTTTATGGGATAGATACATTGACCCACTTACTGTTCTTTCTCCTTCATGACACTACATTTCTCACCTTTGTGCCTTTGCACTGAGTGTCTTTTGTGTTTAGAATATAAACCGTTTTCATCTCTGCCTCAGAATTCCTGGTCCTCTTTATGATTCAACTCATTGCTCAGTTGCAAATGTTCTCTTCCACAGACAGTAAATATGCCTTCAAAGGCATACTTATTCACGTACATGTTGCCTCCCTCATTAGAGCATAAGCTCTTTGAGGGCAGGAATTATAACCTCTTTTCTTTAAATCCCGTAAGTCTATCTCCATATCATCTTCCCATTTTCTCTCTCTCTCTCTCTCTCTCTCTCTCTCTCTCTCTCTCTCTCTCTCTCTATATATATATATATATACACACATATATATATACGTATATATGTATATATATGTGTGTGTGTGTGTGTGTGTGTGTGTATGTGTGTGTATGTGTGTGTATATAATGCCTCTTCACTTGTTTTCTGGACAGTGGCAATAACCTCTTAATTACTTTTACTGTCTGAATATCTCTCTTCTTCAATCCTTCATATAAACTGCTAAAATGGTTTTCTTAAAATGAGTATCTGGCCATATTAACACCCCTTGCCTGTGGTTATCTGTTACCTCTGCGGTATCTATTACCTCTAGAAAAAAAGATATACTTTTTTTGTAAGTATTTGAAGTTTTTTACAACCTGGGTCCCATCCTACCTTTGGGTTAAAAACAACTGATCAGTAGCTATAACCATATGATATTTTGCTTGAATCCAACTTCAAAAAGAATTTATTCAAATGACTCATGCTGGACCCATTCCTTTTTTTTTTTTTTTTAGGCAATTGGGGTTAAGTGACTTGCCCAGGGTCACACAGCTAGTGTCAAGTGTTTGGTCTGAGGCTGGATTTGAACTCAGGTCCTCCTGACTTCAGGGCCAGTGCTCTATCCACTGCACCACCTAGCTGTCCTTGGACCCATTCTTTCAGGAAAATATTGTTGCTGACTCCACAGAACTTGCTCCAGTCTCCTGGTGAGGTTTCCACAGATATCTAAAATGGCATTTCAATATAAATATGTAGCCTGGTCCATAGATGGCAGTACTATTTCGTTCTTGTGAAGGCATTTTTGAAACTCCATTAGCTACTGTGGCCTTGCAGTTTGGGCTTCGGCATTGCAAACAATGTAATTTAGATGGGCTAGCTAGTGAAGGAAAATACATTTACTTGATCCGGTTCAAAACCATGGAAACTAACCTATTTTTCACATTAGGAATTTTAATATGCCTGAAAATGTTGAGAATCTAGCTTGTAAAAAGAGTATATAAGCAGGGCCTCAGCTTTAATGGCCTGCAATATAAATAAATAACACATTACCTAAGAACAGGTCAATCATTCAGGAAAAGAAAGCAAGTGAAAAATTAGAAGCTGCTTGCTATTGGGGTGGGAATAGCATAGGATAGGGAGCTTAGAGACGAGAATTCTAACCTAGCACTGCAACTAAATGCCATCAACTTGCTCTATGATCATAGACAAATCATTTTGCTTCTTTGAGACTCAGTTTTCTCCTCTAAAAAATTAATCAATTGGAGTAAATAAACCTCTGAGGTACTTTCAAGCCTTCATTGCTGAGACTCTACTATTCTGGACACTGAGCACACCGTAAATAACTAGATCTAGGTTCATACTTGGGCATGTTGTGTTTGTATACATTGTGTTTGTATATGTGTCTGCCTATATGTTATACACACATATACATATGTACATACATATAAATACATACATACATATATATATATATATATATATATATATATATATATATATATATATATATATATATATATATATATATATATATATATATATATGCATATATGTATATCCAAGGGTGGGGAACCTGTGGCCTTGAGACAGGGGCCTTCTAGGTCCTTGGGTACAGCCTTCCTACTGAGTCCAACCAAATTTTACAGAACAAATCCTTTTATTAAAGGGATTTGTTCTGTGAAGTTTGGATTCAGTTAAAGTGCTGCAAAGGCTGCCTGTTCCCCACCCCTGAATATTCATATGTACATTGTGTATGTACATGCAAACTCTTACAAACGAAGCATAAATATTTCTCTCTCTCTTTCTCTCTCCCTTCCTTTTTTATCTTTCTATTTAGCTTTATCCGGGACAGTGATTTCATTGGAGAATAAGTTAAAGCATCTTCCTCCACAACTCAGCTCTAACTTGTACCCTTAAAAGGTTGCCTGGGGACAATGAGACATCAATTGACTTGACCATGATCAGATAGCTAACATATGTCAGTGGCTGAGGTGTGAACCCAGGTCTTCTTGACTCTGAGACTGGCCTTCTATCTGTTAGGCCAGCCTTCTTCTACTCCTAGTAGAAATTTCTACTTCTAGCAATACTTCTACTCTACTACTCCTAGTAATAGCAGGTGACATTAATAGTGTATTAGATATATTATCTCATATGAGCCTCAGAACCATCCAATGAGATAAGTACTACAAATATTATTATCCCCATTTTAAAGATGAAGAAACTGAGGCTAAGAGAGCTGAATGACATGAAAATGGATGCATACACTTCTACACATATCATCATTCATTTTTTAAAAAAAATTCTTTGAATCACCAAGCACCTAACATAGTGCCTGGAACATGCTAGATACTTGATAAATGCATATTGATTGATTTATGTCTATATTGGCATGCATGTATACTTGCATGTGTAACATATACATATATATTTTTAATCTTCAGGATTATATATGTATATATGCATATATTACATATATATTATATACATATACACACATAATATATAATACATCTATATTATATATGGTTTAATTTTAAGGAGAATGTATATGTACATATACATATATGCTAGCTTATATTTGTATATATGTGCATATATGCAAATATATGTATAGCTCAGGAGCATATGGTGTGTATACACACACATATACCACATGCATATACACATACCATATACGTATATAACCAAGGATTAAATAATCATTCTAAAATGAATATATCTACATTACTAAAGAGTACCAGTTAATTGGAATCCACTAATATCTAACCATACTCCAACAGATTTCATCCATTTTGGAATTCCTTGAAATAATGCAAATCAAGAGTCTATCTATTCTTACCTATTCCTTTTCATATTTTACTAAAAATTGACCAGAGAGGGTCCACACAACATTCTGGGAGACATTCTTGCTTTATGACACCTAAGCATATAGAAGTATAAACATAATACCCTTTCCTACAGACTTACATGTCATATTTTCCCAAACCATTCTGAAATGATGCCAGTTGTCCCTTGGCCCTCCTCCTCCTCCTCCTCCTCTACCCACTGTAACTTAGATTCTGCTTTTGCCATCCAGGGCTTTAAGAACTATGCTTTCACTACATATTGCCTGCATATCATGAACATATTCATATCCTTACAGCAGCCTTTCTGACTCCATCTCCCTTTTAGATGTTGTCTTCCTATCTATAATTAAGCCCTTAAGGAGTTTAGATCCATCTTTCCAATGTTTTTGATACTTCTAATAATTTCTTTTCTGTCTCTGCCACCATCCAAGGCACAAATGAGAGGGAAAACAAACCAGCAACTTTCTTCTTTTACTCTCTTAGACTGTCTGAGTACAGAACATCAACTTGCCAAGTTCATGAAACTTTACTCCAGCTTCATATGGTCAGTGAAAAACCAGTTTCTTTGGGGTGATGTCATTTGCTGAGATGGAACTGTGGTCACAATATGGTATCTGTGCATTGCAGAGTGGGACATATGTAAATCACTCTCTAGTCAAATCTGGAAGGAGAGTGACCTCACAAATGGATATGCATTGTTCTATATTGGAAATGAGACATTGTTCCAGAGGGGGTTAGGTGAGTTGAAGAGAAGTGAACAAAGAATTATCCTGAATGCTAATTACTTCTTTATAAGGCCCTTCTGTTTTATCCAGAATTGATGGTAGTTATGTACTATTCCCTTTCCACTAATATTTCTCTGCTAGGGCTTTCATAACTATAGGCAAATTATATTTAAGTGAAGAATCTTTTTTCACTATGTCTGAGACTATAATAAATTTCATCATTTTTAGCAACTTAGCTGCAGTTTTACCATTATTGAAATTAGAATTACATACATTAGGACCCCAGATGAATTTATTTAAAAGGTCACCCAGTGTCTCTTTGGATGGGCAATGATGGGTTCAAATCCTGGCTCTGCCACTAACTACCTGTGTGACCTTAGGCAAGTCATTTCACATCTTTGGACTTCAGTTTCCTAATCTCTCAAATGAAGAGGATGAACCAGATGATTTTAAAGTTTAGATATATTATTTTATAAGCCTATATCCCCTTTCATTCCCTCCTACCTCAATCTGTCTTGCTGAGTCACCTTCCTTTAGCCTATTAGCAAATCACTTCACCTCAATGCCTCTGAATCTATTTCTGGAAAAGAAAGATGAAACTTTCCAGTTGAATATTTTTCTTTCTAAAAGCACTTTGCAATTTTGGAAGCAAGACACTGCAAATACAATTATGAACAGTATTCATTTACCTAAAATCTGGCGTCTTTATGACACTTATTGAAAGATGAATTCTTTTTAGAAATGAAAGTTTCTCAAAATCTGCAAATTCTGCTCATTACTTTATGATATTTACAAAGCAGAAACTCATACTACTTATTAATGAAAGATATTTGCTCACTTACTCTTCATGCATTTGACGCCTCTAAATATTGAAAGACTTCACTCCTCCTTTATTCCCAATCACTTTCCTGTCCTTTCCTTTTTTTTAAAAGAACATTTTCTAAAAGGACCAATCCTGGACTCAATTGTTCCCAAGTTTGCATTTAAAAGTTTGCATTTTTGCTATTTTTTAAATGTGAGGAAAATCCTCATATTTATTTTAATTTAGATAATTTTATTAGTAGTAATTTGGAACAAGCCCTCATATAGTTGGAAATAGATTGGAATCAAAAAAAATTTGTTCACATTCTTTGTTGCGTATTTATATTGCTTAGGATGAAATGGTTCTTGGTCCTGTGTTATAGTGGTAAATGTCTCTATATATTGGATAACAGAGCTTTGCAAGAGATATTAATGGATGTACGGGGTGTTCAACGAGAACTGGAAACTCTGGTGTAAGTGCTTGCCAAGCCCTTTTTAGGGTTGCACATCCTACTTTGGTGTTCTTTTGGTATTCTATTCTCACTTGTCTCCAAGAAGCTATAGCATGTGCAGCAGCCACAACCCATTTCAGCAGACAAGCTAAACCATTTCAGGAACAGACTAAACCAGTTTGAGGGTAATCGATAACCTTTAAAACTGCCAGTGAATTAAGGAATATCTACCCTGAGCATATAAAGGACTTTCCCCACAGTGGAATAGCCAAATGACAAAATTTGTTCCAACAGCCATGCAAGTGGCCAAAACAGTCACTATAGAGCACTTAGAGCTTGGTCAGACATTGAAGACGCGTAAGTCATCCATTGCATCCAAGGTCATTGCTAGACCTCTTGACTTTTGTATTGCCACTGGAATTTGATGACTCTGGAAGAGAGAGTGAGGCTGCTAACTTTGTGCAACACTGCCTCATTTAAATCCAATTCACACAGGAGTCAATATATCACCCTGCAAAGTCACTGACCCTCTTTGAAAATGAAGAACAAATAATAACAATACAATGATCCCCCTGCTCCAATCAATAGATTCTATTATCATCTCAGTTGCATTGATTTTCTCTGTGTGAAAGATTTTAAATTTCACATAATAGAAATTATCTATATTATCCTTTGTAATCATTTGTTCCTTATTTTAACCATAATCAAAAATGGTACCTCTTTTCCCCTTCAATTCTTAAAAATGCATACTGTGATCTTCTATATTTGTGCATTGATTTGCAAATTATTTTGATGCATGACATAAAAAGCTGCATTAAACTTTCTACTCAGCAAACTAATTTCCAGGTTTTCTAGAAATTCTTCTCAAATATTTCAAATGCTTCTTCAAATCCTTCACCAAGTAGTTTATGTTCTCAGATTAACTGAACAACAGGCCTCTGTGTTTGGACATTTTAAATTCTTACTCTTCCGTTTTGATCCACAGATCTACTTTTCTATTTTTCATCCAGTATCAAGTGATTTTTGTGCTTTTTTATTTTTTGGCCAAGATTACTAGACCAGTAGTCCAAAAGAATGCCATAGATAAAGTTTAAGTAGCTTTTAGCTAGAGATTTTATGAAGCTTTTCATGATGCTTTCGTCGAAAATGTATATTAATGGATGATGCAGGTGCATAGATTTATAAAGGATTGAAAAGTTTACCCCAAAGAGTAGTTATTGAAGATTTTGACAATGACTTAGAAGGACACCTCCGGTGGAATGCCTTAGAAAATTGTATTTAGGGGGCAGCTAGGTGGCACAGTGGATAGAGCACTGGCCCTGGATTCAGGAGGACCTGAGTTCAAATTTGGCCTCAGACACATAACACTTACTGGTTGTGTGACCATGGGAAGTCACTTAACCCCATTGCCTAGCCAAAAAAAAAAAAAGAAATTGTGTTTAACCCTGTGATATTTAGCATTTATACCATGAAGAGATAAAAAGCAAAGATAACATGCTTATCAATTCAGAAGATGACATAGAACTGGAAGGAAGAGCTAACACAAAGGATGACATTTGAATCAGAATTCAGAAGGATCCTGACAGGCTAGAATATTGGGCTGCATCTAATAGATTGAAATTTAGTTGGGATAAGTGTAAAATCTTAGACTTGACTGAAAAATCAACTGCACATATATAGAATAAGGGACATACACCTTGATAGCAATTTTTTTCTTTTTGCAAAAAGAGCTGGGGAAATAGTAGACTCTGAAGATAATATGACTCCAACAGTGTGATGAGGCAGCCAAAAAAACTGTGTTATGGGCGGGACGATGTGCAAGAATATGGAGGTGATAGTCCTATAAATTCAGGTAACTAGGTAGGATAGTGGATAGAGTACTGGGGCTCCAAACAGCATGACTTGAACTTAAATCTAGCCTCAGATATTTACTAGCTGAGTGACCATGGGTGAGGTACTCGACCTCTGTCTATTTCTATTTCCTCATATGTTAAATGGGGTTAATCAGATCTTGAATGATTGTTGTGAGAATAAATATTATCTGTATTAGCACAATGACCAGCACATAGTTGCCACCTCATAAATGCTAATTTAAAAAAAAATTAAATCTCTGTACTGGTCAGACAACAACTACAGTATTGTTCCTAGGTTTAGGCACCACATGTCAACAGTATAATTGATAAGATGGAGGGTATCTAGAGGAGAGTGACAAAAATGATGATAGGCTTCCAAGATCATGTCATATGTTCAGTCATTTTTCAGCTGTGTGCCATGCTTTGGGCTTTTCTTTGCAAAGATACTGGACTGGACTGGTTCTCCATCTTATTTAATAGATGAGGGAACTGAGGCAAAAGGGTTAAGTGACTTGCCCAGGATCACACAGCTAATAAGCGTCTGAGGCTGGATTTGACTCCAGAGCCAGTGCTGTATCCACTGTGCCACCTAGCTGCCCTAAAGTCATGTGAAGATGGGTTAAAAGCCCTTGGGGTTCTGAAAAAGAGATGGTAGGGTGCCTGCTAGGTATAGAATTTGAAGAGTTACTGTTTGAAAAAGGATTAAATTTGTAGGTAGAATTTGGCTTAATGTCAGAAAAAATATCCTAAAAATTACAACTGTCCAAAATGGAATGGATTGTCTTGGGACATAGGAGGTTCTCCCTCATTCAGGGTCTTTTATCAATGGCCAGATGGCCACATGTTGGGAATGTTGTAGAAGGAATCTTGTTCACCTGTAATTTGTACTAGGTGGCTCTTGTGGTTTCTTCCAATTCTGTGATTCTATGACATTAGAATGAAACATAAAATTTCTTATTTAATTTTAACTCATTGTTAAGTTCATTCAACTTTAAATTATCTTCCCTTTGTTTCCTTCTTGAAAACCCAATTTTTTTCCCTTTAATTTGGAAAACATAGAAGAAGAAAATTTCTTCTCCAGATTGAAACATTTTTGCTTCCTCATTGTACTTTCCTTGATGGTAACAAATTTTTATGCTTCTCTTGACTATGACACTCTGAATTCTGATTTCTTATTTGGCAGGAAACCCTAAGAATATAAGCTACTTGAGGGCAAGGTCTATTTTCATTTTTTCTTTGCATCCCTAGCAGTTGAAATAGTTAATGACAAGAGGTAGATGCTTAGTAAATGCTCATTGCATTGCATTGAATTTAATTTAAAATGTACACAGGCAGACAACATTCACCTTAAGAGAAGTATAAGGCCCTAGTAATTTCATGAAAGGTAGAAAACAGGCTATTTTTAGATGATCTCTCCCCAGAGCGATAGAAAATAAAAGGATGAGAAAATTTCCATTTTAGAACAGCTCTGTAAAAGATGAATATTTAACATGGTGCCTGTGGATAGCCCATTAGCAAATTGCCCTCCAACCTGAGTAGCTCCATTTTTATGACTGTACAGAAAATAGGTCCTTAGTTGAGTATTGAGATTTTTTTTTGTACTTATATCCTAATATGATTGAAGTCTGTACAGTTCCCCAAAGGATGAGATTATAAACATTTCTGGAAATGCTCAGTCAAATTAATAGAATGTTCATACCTTTAGATTTTGCAAAGCACTTAACATATTTTATTTCATTAGATCTCCACAATAGCCTTGTACAATTATTCTCACTATTTTGCAGATTGGGAAACTGAACCTCAGAGACATTAAGTGGGTTCTCAATCTCATGTGTTAGAAATGGGGTTCAAATTCTATATTTCTCCTGAAGAATGGTGCTTTCCAATATAATAAGTTGCTCCTCAAATCAAGAGTAGCTGTTCTATGATGATAATTATAGATCACATGGAGTGCTTCATGTTTTGAAATTTTTTTTTTTTTTTGCCCAAAGAAACCTTTTAAGGCAAATACCTCACATATAGATGACAGGCTTGGAATTCCAACCTGTTCTTCTGTCTCCAAGTCCAGGATTTTCCCCACATATCAATCTTTCCATTAATCTGATCAAGAAGAAATGATTGAACAATGCATATTTTTCCAAATGGCTCTACAAATCTAAGAATTTTCTAATTCTGTTAAATGCTTTTGCATCACCTAAAAAGATAATGTAAGCAAACTCAAATTGATAGACAAAATAAGGTCCTGATAAACTGCACTTCTGAGTGAATGGAATACTTCAGAGAATAGTATTCTTTGGTTCTCTTAGACTGACCCAGGAATCCTTTTGTCTTACCATGTTCTCAAATGTCTGAGTACATATTTTTTTCTGCCTTAGTTCCTAGGGACCATAACTGAGGATCTCATTACTAATTGATTTCATGGCCATCATCATTAATATCAAATCTCATGATATAAAATTGCACCTGGAGAAGTGGAAAGTGAGAAAAGTTAGGATACTATTGCAGTGACCCAAGACTTCAATTACAAAATTCCCTGATAGAAAAAGCTTGTGTATGTATCATCTGCTTGCATTTTTCTTTTTTTCCAATAAATTAATGTACTTCTCTAATTCAATAATCTATACTTTTCTAAAAGCAGTTATTCCTTGTATCAATGCAGATTTCAACTTCTTTATAAATTGTTGGAACATTTTTGGAGGTTTCTGTGGCCCCTCAGGTCACCATGCCATCATCATAATGAGTCTCCCAGACTTACCCAGCCTGCTTCTTGGATGACAAGCATAACATACATCACTGGGTCCATATTAGAAACTTCACTGGTGTGGTAGGACCTTCCAGAGTTTATGCCCTAAAGGCTTTGTATTTGAGACTCCCAGGTCACCTTCACACCAAAATGAAACTTTGGAGGCCTTTAATCAAAGAAAAAATAAAAGGATATTCAGCTTCAGCATCATGAAGACCTTGTTCAAGTTCTGCCATTAATGCATATTACATTTATGACCCTAGCAAATCACTTAACTTCTTAATGCCCCAAGAAACTCTATAAGAATATAAAAGGTTATAAGCCTAGCTCTATTGGTAGAGAAAATTTCCTTAATAAGAGTTCCCTCTGGCATTAAAATTACATATCCCTTCCCCCCTAGAAAGATTAAATGTTTCCTTATTCAGTATTCAGAATCCCCATTATGATCTTCCTCCTTGCATAACAAAGTTAACAAATTGTTTACACGTGTTAGTTCATTTACTTCTTAACACAGCCCTATCAGGTGAATGCAAGCAGGTATTATTTGAGATAGCATTTTATAAGTGAGGGAGCTAAGAGTCAGAGAGATAATGTGATTTACCTGAAATTATACACCATTATGATCACTTTCTATTTTCCAATGAACTTTCACTAAAATACCTAGACACTTCACTTTAGGGTTCCACATTTGTTATAAATGCTGACACAAATGTTTACCCAGTCAAATGGAAAGAATTGATTATAAAAGAAAAAAAATAAGTAGCAAACATAAGCATTTGGAGAACTAACCACAAATAAATTTATGTTAGAAAAAGCCTTTCTTCTCTAACTCCTTCCCTAGTCAGATATTGTTTCTTATATCTGCATACAGGGCACAGGACAGCTACTCTCTTCTTCTTGGAAGGATTGTTTAACATTGGCTTTGTATGTATTTAAGTTTTACTTCTCAGTGCATGTGTTACATTTATATTCCCATCTACAAATAGAATGTGAACTTCTTGAGATCAGAGATTTCCATTTTTGTCTTTGTATCCCTAATGCTTTGAACATAACAAGTACTTAATGTTTTTTGAACTAAATTGAATTAAGTGAATGCTGAAGAAAACCAAGATTGCACTCAAACATCTTTTGATAAACTTATTTTTATTACTAACTGGGATGGTGGGGAGAGTCTGATATGTGATGAATCAATGAAAAATAGTGAAGAATACACACAGTTAAAATAAAGTGGTGGAGCAGAAACTATTGTGCTTCAGCTGAAGTAAAAAAAAAATAGCAGGGGTAGCAATCATGATCTCAGACAGGGCAAAAGCAACGACTGACCTAATTTGAAAAAAAAAAGGAAATCATATTTTGCTAAAAAGATAATATAGACAATGAAGTAACATTCAAATATTTTACAGCAAGCTTTTCAGATAAAGACCTCTTCTCTCAAATATATGGGAAACTTCGTCAAATTTATAAAAAAAAGTAATATACATAAAAATATGAGAAATTAATACATTTTTGAGGTATATGAACAGGCAATTTTCAAAAGAAGAAATTAAAGCTATCTATAGTCACATAAAAATTCTCTAAATCATCAATAATTAGAGAATACAAATTAAAACACATGTGAGGTACCACCTCACTCCTATCAGAAATGACAGATACTAGAGGGGATGAAGGAAAATAGGTACACTAATAATGAATTGTTGGTGGAGTTGTGAACTGTTCTAACCATGTTAGAGAATGATTTGAAACTATCAAATTGCTGTAAAACCATGCATACCCTTTGACCCAGCAAAACCACTACTGAGTCTGTATCCCAGAGATTAAATAAAAAGGAAAATGACCTACATAGACAAAAAAATATTTACAGTAGCATTTTGTGGTAGCAAAGAATTGGAAAATGAGGAGATGCTCATCAGTTGGAGAACAGCTAAACAATATATAGCATGTGATTGTGATAGAGTGGATCACAGAGACTTTGGTGGAACTTTCTGAGATGATACAGAATCCTTGAATTAAATTGTGTGCATGTGTTCAATACAGCTAAGTTTTCTCTGAGATGTCAGTGGATTTGACAGGCGTATTTCAGTAGTAAACTGGTTCTGAGTCCAGTGTGAACAGTTAGGAACAATGAAATCCAGTCTACAATTCTTTCTCTTGTTTTTCTAGAACATGGAGATAACTCAGAGAGTGATTCCTATCATACCCTTCTCTGCTTTGCTTAAATCTTCATCATTATTTTAACATTGTCTGATACTAATTAACTAGAAGGTCATGAATATTGATTTTTTTTTAAATCTGCATTTTCAGACAGGGGAAGCTAGCACATGGGAAAAGATATTTCTTTGGTTTATTCCAGGGCTGAATGCAAATTGATAAGAGAGAATTTCTATGATTTTGGTATTTTCTGATGTTATTCCATAACATACACACAAGATTGCCTTTGCACTTGAGATGAGAAAATTAATAAGGACGTGAGCCAGTGGCTGCCAGATTTCTATAATGGTCCCTGACATGGCTGAGAGACACCCTGAATCACATACCAACATCACATAGTCTTTATACTTAGAACAGACTTCCTCCTCCCCTACCTCTTTCTCTGTACTGGTCCCAGCCCTTTTCTTCAAATGGAGGGGGAGGAGGAGGAGGTTGTTTTTGCCCCAGACGGACAAAAATTTTACCTTTAGTATGAAGTCACAAAGCTCCCATTATTAATTCTGATTTCTGGCAGTACCCCTCTACACAAGATGTCTCACACACACACACACACACACACACACACACACACACACACACACACTACATAGATCCTGTTCTCAACAAATAGGTAGGCTTTACCACTTCCTTGTTTTCAGACTTTTCTGCTCTTCTCCCAAGAAGAATTTTGTGACTGAACATATTTTCTCTATTCCTTGGCTACCTTTCTACCACTGGCTCAGAGAAGTCACTAAAAGTATTCCTGCTACCCTAAACAACAAGCTTTTACCCCTCAGAAAGGTTAATATTAAAGCAGTGGGGGTTTCCTTGGTGCTTTTACTGCTAGGTTGGGAAGAGATCTGAATAGAAAGCAGAATTGCAGATGTGGGACAGATAGATTCTACTCTTCTTCCTCCTGCTCTTTTTCTCTTCTGTTGTCATAGGATCATACAGTTATAGCATTTAGAGTTATAAGGGACCTTAGAGGTCAATTACAATCTCCTTCTCCCCCTACCCCCTGCCTCTCTGTCTCTCTTTCTTCCTCTATTTTTTTTTCATTCTGCAGTTCTAGTTGGATGAACAAGAGGCAGACCTGCCAGGAAGCAAGCAAATTGTATTGCTATGTGCGTGTACTTAACTCTTCTCCAAGCACACTCTATAGTAAGAGTGAGTTCCTTGATTGGCAGAGCCATCTCTTGGGAGGCAGCCTATATAGTGGGAAAAAATCCTGGAATTTTAAACAAAATACTTGGATTTGAGTCTGAACTCCAACATTCCCTGACTAAACAACCTTGGGGAATTTGTTGGCCTCTCTGAGGCTCAATTACCTTACTCTAAGATGGCAAAACTAGGGTCACTGACTTAAATGTGATAATATGAAAATTCCTTGTAATCATAAATCTATAATTGTGGAGGTATATAAGACCACACTAGGCTTTTAAGTCCCAACAAAAGAGCAAATAGAAATTTACAGGGTATTCTGAAATAAATTATAGCAATAAAATTTACCCCATTACCACATTTTATAGTTTTAATTTTAAAATAAATATAAGCTAGAGAAAAATTCATGGAAACAAAACCAAGTTGACATGACTACATTTAAAAGGCCCATGATTATTATTGTTCTCTTGTATTGCACAGTTATTGTTTTAACTATTACTGACAATTTGTAAAACAATACTTCAATGTTTTAATATATTTGTAACCTCATATAATGTAGGTACTTTTCCCAATCAAGCAATTGATCATTTAACAAGCATTTATTGAATACTTCTTATGTGTCAGGTACTGGGAATAAAAAGAAAAAAACAACACTAGTATAGTTTACAACCACGTTTTGCCTTCAGTACTGAAAATCTTTTCCCCTTAGTTTTCCCAAAGTCCAATCAAAGCCTGTAGGCTTATTCTGGTTCGGGAGAAAATTGTCAAAATAGAGGCTTGGACTTGGATAAAGGAAGACTTTATTCTTCTAGCTATCTAGCTCTGCAGCACTTGATAACTGCTTATCTTCTTTCCCTGCCTTCTGTTTGTTCTCTAGGTTTTAATGCTACTGCTGTCTCAGTTCTCTTCCTATTGATATAACCACCTCCTTTGCTGGTTCCATGTTTTGCCTGCTAGCCTTAGATATGTGCCAAGGAACAATCCTCAGCTCTCTTCCCTTCTCTTTTTGCATTGTCTCACTTGGTGACCTTGCTAATTCCCATGAATCCTATGATTATCCTTATGCAGATGATTCCTAAATCTATATAATCAGCCCTAGTCTTTCTCTTGAGCTCAAGTTCCACACAGCTAGCTGCCTTTTGAACATCTTGTCCTTGATGTCTTCTAGGCATCTTAAACTCAACATGTCAAAACAGAACTTATTTTCTTTCTCACCAGATCTTTTCCTCTTCTAAACTTCCCCATTGTTGTCAAGAGCCCCCTCATCCTTCAAGTCATCCAAGCTGATGACACTGATGTCATCCACACTTCACCATTTTCACTCATCCCAAATATCCAATCTCAAAGTATAAATTAAGATTGGTATTACATAGATTTTCATTGCTTTAAGTGTGCTCTTCCAATTCAAGTGTGATTTCAGAATGTCAGTAAGCCTCTTTAATATATTCACCTTCTAGCCTTACTCTGATATGCTTTATGTGTACTGTATGTCAGAGACCAAGTTATTTGTAAGGTATTGCTTTAATGAAGTGGTTCTGTTTGACTAGAAACCTTTGACCTCTATCTTTTCTCATGACATATTAAGAATTTGAAACTCATTGAATTCACATGACATTTTGAGATCAATGGAGAAAGATTTCATGGGTGGAGGAGTCAAGATGGTAGAGTAGAGGAACCCCTACAAAAGAAACTTTCAAACAATGCCTCAAATTGAATTTTGGAGTAGCAGAGCCAACAAAACATCAGGGTAAGATATTCTTGTAGCCCAAGACAACTTAGGAGGTCCAAAGGAGACACCTGTGGAGATAGATGTTAGCCTGAAGCCAACATGTATTAAACACAAGTGATTAGACTAGGTGTTGGTAACAGAAATAACAACAGTTTAGGAGATTTCAGCCAAGAGGCAGTAAGAGAACCTGGTTACTGGTAAGAAAGTCATTAGAGGGTACTCCTGTGCTATCATTGGATGCAGGACTGGATGCTGTTTGACACCTCTGTTACCTATACCCCCTTATGAATAACAGTCAAAGACAGTGAGTAGTGCTTTCAGTCAAGAGGGAGCAGGGATCCTGAGGAGCAATATTGCTACCTTTCACAAGGGATAAGGGCCTCTGATAAGCAATATTATTTCCAGTCCCATGGGATCTGGGATACTGAGGAGAAGTATAACTTCTGGTTCCCAGGGAGTAGGAAACCTGAGGAACAGAATCATTAATTGCAATCTCAAGGCATCAGGGGTCCTTCCTGGGTAAGCACTAGAATGTAGACCAAGACAGTAGTGAATATACCTCTCCCTAGCTCACACCAACTTGGAAACATGGAAAACTTCAAAACCATCAGAACTAGCACTGAAAAAAGGAGTGCAAAAAAGCCTAAAGCTTGGGACAGTGCCTCTCCTCCAATATTGGAAACAAAGCCCAACTTTAACTTAAAGTTCAAAATTTAAAAAAAAATAGTGTGGAAAAATGAGTAAATAACAACAACAATAAAAATAATCAAATTACAAAAAAAATACTGTTGATACAGAAAAAGATCAAGAAAAAGAGCTCTGAATTATATAATGAAGTAAAAATGTCTATAAGCAAAGCTTCAGAGAAAAATGTGAATTGGACATTATCCCAAGAAGAATGATTTTAAAGATCAAATAAGAGTAGTAGAGGAAAAATTAGGTAAAGAAATAAGAGTGAAGGAAGAAAGTTATGAAAAGACAATTAACAATTTGGTAGAAAAGGCACAAAGATAATGAAGAAAATAATAACTTAAAAAACAGAATTAAGAACAGCTAGGTGGCACAGTGAATAGAGTACTGGCCCTGGAATCAGGAGGATCTGAGTTCAAATTTGGCCTCAGACACATGATACTCACTAGCTGTGTGACCTGGGCAAGTCACTTAACCCCCATTGCCTTACAAAAAACAAAAACAAAAATAAAACAAAAATAAAAAACAACAGAATTGTAAAAATGATAGAACAGGTATAGAAATTCACTGAAGGAGACAATGCATTGAAAAAGAATTGACCAAATGGAAAAAGAGTTACAAAAGCTCACTGAAGAAAAGAATTCCTAAAACAAATTAGAATTGGGTAAGTAGAAGCCAATGAGTCCATGGCAAATCAAGAAAAAAAAAATAAAGGAATGAAAAGTAAAAGAAAATATGAAATATCTCATCATTTAAAAAAAAACAACTAATCTGGTAAATGGATCAAAGGAGCTGATTCTTTTTAAGAAAATACTAGTTATTTTTAACATTTCTTTTAAAAAATGAGTTGCAAATTCTCTTCCTCCCTTAAAAAAATCCCCCTTCAACCTATTGCAAAAGCAAGAAATGTGGTATTGATTATACATGTAAATCATGCAAAACATACTTCCGTGTTAGCCATGTTCCAACAAAAAGCAAGAAAAACAAAGTGAAAAAAATTATATTTAAATCTGAATACAGTCTCCATCAATTCTTACTCTGAAGGTGAATAGCATTTTTCATCATAGTTTCTTTGGAACTGTCTTGGATCATTGTCTTGATCAGATTAGCTTATTCTTTTATAGTTGATCATCTTTACGATATTGCTATTACTCTGTATAATGTCCTCATGATTCTGCTCACTTCATTTTGCATCAGTTCATGTAAGTCTTCCTAGGGTTTTTTTTTCTGAAACAATGTTGCTCATTATTTCTTATAGCACAATAGTATTCCATTATTATTATATACCACATGTTCAGCCATTCCCCAACTGATGGGTAACACATTAATTTACAAATCTTTGAGAGTACAAGAAAAGTGCTAAAAGTATTTTTTACATGTAGGTCCTTTTCTCTTTTTAAAAAAATCTCTTTGGGATATAGACACAGAAATGGTATAGCTAAGTCAAAGGAAGTGGACAGTTTTATAGCCTTTGGGGCATATTTCTAAATTGTTCTTCTGAATGATTGGATCAGTTCACAACTCTACCAACAATTCACTAGTGTACCTATTTTCTCTCATCTCCAGCATTTGTCGTTTCTGATAGGTAAGAGGTTGTACCTCAGAGTTGTTTTACTTTACATTTCTCTAGTCATTAGTGATTTGGAATATTTTTTCACATGACTTTAAATAGTTTTGGTTTCTTCATTTGAAAACTGCTCATTCATATCCCTTGACTCTTTATCAATTGGGGAAAGAGTTGTATTCTTATAAATTTGACTTAGTTCTCTATATATTTGAGAAATGCGGCCTTCATCAGAGAAATGCTGTAAATTTTATCCCAGTTTCCTCCTTTCCTTCTAATATTGACTGAATGTTTTTGTTTATATAAAACTTTTTTATTTAATGTAATTAAAACTATATATTTTACATCCTGTGATGCTATCTCTTGTTTGTTCATAAATTCTTCCATGGATCTGGCAGGTAAATTTTTACATGCTCCCCTAATTTGCTTATGATATCACCCTTTATGTCTAAATCATGTATCTATTTTTTTCTTATCTAGGTATAAGATGGTATTCTTATCTTGGTATACTGCTTTCCTGCTTTCCTGGCAATTTTTGTCAAATATTGAGTTCTTGTCAGAAAAGTTACATCTTTGGTTTTACCAAACAAGAGATTACTATTGAGTATTGTATAGCTAATCTATTCAATACACACATATAATTATTATACACACTTTCAGTAGTTAAGAATATTTACTTTGAGTCCTCTAATGTTGAAGCCATATTTCTAAGTGGATACTGAATTTCTAGTTTTAAGAAATGATTTATTTAAGAGCAGGAAAATTGTCACATTTTATATGATTGGTTAGTCATTATAGTTTTGGTGGCATATTTTAAATAGAAAACAGTTTTCAACGTAGGCATCAAATACTCCAATGTTTTCACTTTACTTGCAGCACATGAATAATCCTTAAGTGTGGAACTGAGTCAAAAACTTCATGATAATTAGCAAGGAGATTATTATTATTATTATTGTAGTTTTATTGTTGCTATTGTTGTTTTGTTATTATTATTTTAATGGATACCAGTGTGACTCTGAGTCTTAGCCCCATTACCTCACTCTTATCCTCATTCTCACTACGTGATTGGCTCCCTTCTGTTTCCTGCAGAACCTGTCCTTTTACAGCATTTCTCACATTGAAATATAAATATAACAGGACATGTTTATCTGCTATTGCACCATTTTGTGGCAAAATGAAAAAAAAACATAAAATCATTTGGTAGAACAGATATATGATGAGCTGCTGACCAGGAGCAAAGCCCAGTATTTATGCCTGATAATGATGTACAGTTCATCAATAAACAACAATTTCTTAAATGGGTATTACATGCAAAACCCTATCTTGCCACTGAGGGAAATTTATATATGAATAAGAGACAGTTTTTGCCTGGAAGTGCTCTCAATATAGCTGAAGAGATGAATATACTATGAAAAAATGTCTCAATACCCGCACTGCTCTTAGGGCACCTCCATACTAATGAATACAACTGGAGTATAGAAAGGGGAGACATCACTGTGGGGGGGGGCTTAAATTAAATTTAAACTTCCTATAGAAAGAGTTAAGAGTCAGGGGCTGGAATTCAACCTAGAAAGATGCATAGGTTTTAGAAAGATGTAAAGGACATGGAAGGTCATTCTAAATTGTAAACCTATATAGCTAAATGCATGGATGAGGAAGATCATTCTAATTTCCTACCTTCATACCATTCTCTATGCAAGGAATGCCCTTAATCTCTTATCTACCACAGAGATGTACATTCATCATGAACCTTTCCTTGATCCTCCCCTTCCCAGTGTAAAGCAATCTTTCCATTTTCTGAACTCATATCTAATAACCATTTGCAACTTTAACATTGTACTCTTATGATAGTTATTGATGTACATGTCTAATCACTCCTACTAGACCGTACTATCCTTGAGGCAAGGGATTTGGGATTATTTATCTCTTTATCTCCCCTTGCTCCTAGCACAAGGTTTCTTACATAGTAAACACTCAATGATTATTTGTTAAATGCCTAATGAATAAATAGATTTAAATTGAACATCAATGTTGCAGAAGTAGAGCTAAAGATAGAAGTAGTTCCTCCCTCCATAAAATGGAAATAATTTGGAATTTGTGGGCTAGTTTAATGTATAAAACATTCGATCCTTTGTTTAGTTCTTGCTATTGGCACAATTCTTCTCCGACTAGCTGTATTCATAAGTTACTGCTTAACCATCAGAAAAAAGTGTTCCCCAATGAAATCAGAGAACCAAGGCCAAATAATTATACTTCATTTTAACATTAAAAAAAAAAAACTGTTTCCAATGTTCTTCCTTCCCCCACCATTCCCCCAACCATTGCAAAAGCAAGCAATATGATATCAGTTATTCATGTGAAGTCATGCAAAACATATTTCCAAATTAGCCATTTTGGAGGAAAAAAAAGCAAGAAAAATAAAATTAAACAAAAAAGTATGCTTCAGTCTGCACTCAGGGTTCATCAGTTCTTTCTCGGGAGGCAGACAACATTTTTCTTCATCTGTCCTTTGGAATTGTCTTGAATCATTGTATTGATTAGAGTAACTAAGTCTTTCACAATTGATCATCCTTACAGTATTGCTGTTACTGTGTTAAAATATTGTCCAGGTTCTGCTCGCTTCACTTTGAATCAGTTATTTTAACTCTTCCCAAGTTTTTCTGAAACCATCCCTGTTGTCATTCCTTATAACACAATAGTGATCCATCACAATCATACAACACATCTTCTTCAGCTATTCCTTGATTGGTTGGCATGCCCTAAATTTCCAACTTTCTGTCACCACAAAAAGAGCTTTTAATATATTTTTGTAATTATAGGCCCTTTCTCCTTTTCTTTGATCATTTTGGGAGCACAGACCTAGTATTGTCATTGCTAGGTATGCACAGTTTTATAGTTCTTTGGGCATAGGTCCAACATTGTTCTTCAGAATGGTTAGGACAATTCACAACTCTACCAATAGTTTCTTAGTGTCCCAATTTTTTCCACATCCTCTCCCACACTTGTCATTTTACTTTTCTGCCATGTTAGCCAATCTAATAGGTACATGGTGGTATCTTCTCATTGTTTTAATTTGTATTTCTTTAATCAGCAGTAATTTATGGCATTTTTCCATGTGACTATTGATAGCTTTGATATTTTCTAAAAACTGTCTTCATATCATTTAGACAATTATCAATTGGCAAATAGCTCATATTTTTGTAAATTTAGCTCATTTTCCATATATTTGAGAAATGCTGCCATTATGAGAGAAAGTCACTATATTTTCACCTCAGTTCCTTACTTTCCTTCTAATCTTGGCTGCATTTGTATATTTTGTGCAAAACATTTCTAATTTCATATACTCAATCAACAATTCTACTGAAATTAATTTATGTATTCAGTGCCTTACCATCCAAACTACTGAAGAATTATTTTAAAGAGATAAAAAAATTTACAATAAAATTCATCTGGAAGAGTAAAAGGTCAATAACAGCAAGGGAGTCAGTGAAAAAATAATGTGAAAAAGAAAGCCAATGCAACCAAGATTAGAAGGAAAGTAGAAAATTGGGAAAGAGCTTTTATAACCAGTGTCTCTAATAAAGGCCTCATTTTAAAATACATAGAGAATTAAGTCAAATTTACAAGAATACAAGTTATTCCCCAATTGATAAATGGTTAAAGGATATGAATAGGAAGTTCTCAGATGAAGAAATTTAAGCCATCTTTAGTCATATGAAAAAATGCTCTAAATCACTATTGATTACAGAAATGCAAATCAAAACAACTCTGAGGTACCACATCACACCTATAAGATTGGTCAACACGACAAAACAGGGAAGTGATAAATGTTGGAGAAGATATGGGAAGATTGGAACACTAATGCATTGTTGGTGGAGTTGTTAAATGATCCAACCATTTTGGAGAGCAATTAGGAACTATGCCCAAAAGGCTATAAAAATGTGCATACCCTTTGACCCAGCGATAGCACTTCTAGGGCTGTATCCCAAAGAGATCATAAAAATGGGGAAAGGACCCACTTATACAAAAATATTTATAGTAGCTCTTTTAGTGGTGGCAAAGAATTGGAAATTAAGGTAATACTCATCAATTGGGGAATGTCTGAAGAAGTTGTGGTATATGAATGTAATGGAATACTACTGTGCTATAAGAAATCATGCGCAGGCAGACTTCAGAAAAACCTGGAAAGACTTGTATGGACTGATGCTGAGTGAAGTGAGTAGAATCAGGAGAAAGTTTTACACAGTAACATCCACATTGTACAATGACTAAAGTTGATAAACTTAGCCCTTCTCAGCAATGCAAGGATCTAAGATATCTCCAAAGGTCTCATGATGGAAAATGTTATCCACATGTAAAGACAGAACTATGGAGTTTGAATGCAGATCGAAGCATATTATTTGATATTTTTTTCCTTCTGTTCTGTTTTGTTTTCTCTTTCTTGTAGTTCCTCCTAATGGCTCTAATTCTTCCTTACATCACTAATGTGAAAATATGTTCAATAGGAATGTATCTGTTTAGCCTATATCAGATTTCACGCTGTCTTGGAAAAGGAGGTGGGGAGGGAGAGTGAGAAAAATTTAAAACTCAAAAGCTTATGGAAGTGATTGTTGATAAAGTAAAATAAATTAATAAAAAATAATGTGAAGGAAGGCAGCTTAGTAGTATCAGATTTCAAACTATATTACAAAGTACTTATCAAAATAATCTGGTACTGGCTAAGAAATAGATGGATCAGTGGAATAGATTAGGTACAGAATATACAGTGATAAAAGACCATAGCAATCTAGTGTTTGATAAACTCAAATATCCAAGATTTAGGAGCAAGAACTCATCATTTAATGACATTTACTATTTTTATTATATTGGCATGGCCTAACCGTGGTGGCTTATTTGTTTCTTTTGTTGCATGGAAGGTGATGTGTAATCCTGTTCATATAGTTCCTCAGTTCTTCTTATCATGTGGGCTCACAGGAATTTTATATTATGTGGAGTTATTTTAAATGGAATTCCCCTATCTCTTGCTATTGGATTTTTTTCTCATCCCCATTGTTTCATAAATGCCTTTCGGAATTTCATGCCCTACTAAATTATAGTGATGTCTCAGAATATTTGATAAAGACATTAGTTCTTTTTGCTATCCATAGTATTAGCATATAGAAATGCTAATGTTTTATGTGGGTAAATTTTATATCCTTCAACTTTGCTAAGATTATTTCTATTACTTTTTTTAGTTGAATTTCTAGTGTTCTATAAGTATATAATCATGTTGTCTGCAAAGAGTGACAATTTTGTTTACCCACTGACTATTTTTATTTAAATTATTTTTTCATTTTAATTGCTATAGATTTAATTTCTAGTACAATATTGAATATGGACATTGTTGATAATGGACATCCTTTCTTTAATCTGTGTTCTCATTGGAAAGGCTTCTAGTTTATCTCCATTCAGATAATGCTTGTTTTGATTTTAGTTAGATATTCATTATTTTTAAGAAAGCCTCTTTTTATTCTTATGCTTACTGTTTTTTAAATGGGAATGGTTGTTGTATTTTGTGAAAAACTTCTGCTTCCATTGATAGAGCCATATTAATTTTGTTGTTTCTGTTACAGATATGGTATCAATTATGCTGATAATTTTCCTAATATAGATCCAACCCTGCATTTCTGGCATAAATGCCACCTGGTAATCGTGTATGATGTTTGTGATGTATTGCTATAATCGTCTTGCTAGCATTTTATTTAAATTTTTTTTGCATCAATATTCATTAGGGAAATTTGTCTATGGTGTTTTTTTTAAATTTTGGTCTCCCTGCTTTAGATATTAAAACCATATTTACATCATAAAAAGAATTTGATAGGACCCCTTCTTTACCTATTTTTTCAAGTTATTTATATGGTATTGGAATTAATTTTTCTTTGAATGTTTGGTAGAATTCACTTTCAAATCCACCCAAATATTTTTTAAAAATTATGTACTCTAGATTAAAATCTCCCTTTCTAAGTCAGAAATCATTTAGCAATGCTACTATCTCATTGTGAGACAATGAACAATTCACTTTCCTTCTCTGGGATACTTTTTTCTTGTGTGTAAAACGAATGTGTTGGACTAATGATTTCTAATGCTCCTGTTGCCTCTAAAATCATCTGAATTCATCATTTTAAGAGTGAACTTTACTCATGAGGATCATAACAAGCAGAGATCTATGCATTTGCTTATACCATTCCTCATTCTTGTTATGATTCCTTCTGTGCTCTCTTTCTATATGAAATTATTTCATCCTATAAGGTCTAGTACATTATCCTACCTCTGCTCTCCAGCTCATCTGGGGCCTTTATTGGCTACTTAGTTCAGAAAGGCAAGTTCAGAAAGCCACAGGACTGTGGCTGCTTTCCCCTGCCCCCTTCCCCATTGCTTCATAAGTGCTTTTTGGACTTTTATTCCATACTAAAGTATAGAGATGCCTCAGAATATTTGATAAAGACATTAGTTCTTTTTCCTATCCATAGGAAAGGAGGATGGGAATAGATATTTGGGAAATAAGGCCTCTTTCTCAAGTGCAGATGGCTCTCAGCAAACAAACCACATATCTTCAGGAGGGAACCATGGTAGGCTTCATCTTCTATCCCCAAGACTTGCATAACTGTCAATTTGGATCCCAAATAAGGCTCCTCTGCGTACTTGTTATAAATCATTTGGATTTTATTACGGAAGCATTAAGAGTTTTAACAAGGTAAAACTTTCAGGAGGTGCAGCTGTTTTCCTCAGTCTTAAGTAAATAATGCTATGGAAATTGGTTCTGTAAGATGGCATCTTGGCAGGACTAAGAGCCTTGGAATGTTGGAAAGCGAGCTGTTCTCCTATGATAATAAACTATCCTAGGGTTTTATAATACTTTGCCTCTTTTCCCTGACCCTGAATCTGATTTTGCATTTACCCATGCTCCTGTTTCTGACCTGTGGCATAAACCCAAACTGAAAGTTGCTCAATGCCTACTGGGGTGTGTGTGTGTGTGTGTGTGTGTGTGTGTGTGCATGTGTGAAATCTACATCACTGAGGAAAGTGTGATTTTTTTGGTCCAGTCCTAGGCTTATAAATAATTGTAGAAACTAAATTTACCAGACTTTGGATAAAAATGTGTATTAGAACATACTAGTTTTCATAATGGAATGCTTTTTGAAGAGGACTTGACTCTGGAATTACTGCATTTTCCACAAAAGGAGAGCACCTTGTATATTTTCTTTTTATTCTACTATACAGCTGTAAGAGTCCTGCCAGTATATTTGGGAACTAGGATAGAACAAGTGAGGGTATGGTGCATTTTTCTCTCCAATAGATTGTTTACTTCCCATACATGCCCCTCTTGTTCTAGTACTTCTTCTTTATGTCCTTCCTCTTCTTTAGCCCCCCTCTTTATCATATGGAAGCTTCTATTACAGGCTAGATCCTTCTCATTTTCTAGACACTGTGACTGTGAATCAGATGAACTTAACCTTAAATGGAAGCAGATAGAATGGATCAGAAACCAGAATCTAACAATATGTCTTTCACAAGAAACAGAGAGACACACAAAGAGTTAAAAATAAGGGGCTGGATCAGAATTTATTATGCTGAAGCTGAAGCTACAAAGGCAGGGGTAGCAATTATTATCTCATAGAAAAACAAAAATTGACCTAATTAAAAGAGATAAGCGGAAGACTGAACTTGATAGAAGGCACCATAGACAATGAAGTTGTATCAATACTAAACATATGTGTGTGTGTGTGTGTGTTTGTGTGTATACACACAAACACACACACACACACACATACATATACCAAATAGCATAGCATCCACATTCTTAAAGGAAAAGTTAAATTAATGATAAGAGGAAATAAACAGTAAAATTCTACCAGTGGGGACCTCAATTTTCCCTCTCTCAGAGCTAGATAACTCTAAACATGAAATACATAAGAAAAAAGTTAAGGAGATGAATAGAATCATAGAAAAGTTAGATATGATAAACCTCAGATAAAAAATTAACAGGAATATAAAGTAGCATACCTTTTTTGCAAATGTACATTACACTTTCATAAAAATTTACCGTGTATTAGGGCATTAAAACCTCACAACCAAATGCAGAAAAGCAGAAATCTTAAATGCACTCTTTTCAGACTATAATGCAATAAACATTACATTCAATACAGGGCTTTAGAAGCAGAGATTTAAAAGAATATTAATTGAAAATTAAACACTCTGATCATAAGTAACAAGTAGGCAAAAATAAATCATAGAAAAAAACAATAATTTTACTTGAGAGAATGACAACGAGACAATGTACCAAAATTTGTGAGATACAATCAAAGCAGTACTTAAGAGAAAATCTATGTTGAAATGTGTACATCAAAAAAGGGAGAAAGAACAGATTAATCAATTGGGCATGCAACTAAAAAAAACTAGAAAAGGAAAAACTAAACATAAAAATGAAAGTTAAAATTGAAGAAATAAACAGAACAAAGAGCTTGTTTTATGGGAAAAAACAGATAAACCATTAGGTACTTAGGTCAAAAAATATAAAGAATGAAACCAAATTGCCAGTATCAAAAATGAAAAAGGTGAATATGCCATAAATAAAGATGGATTTAAAGTATTATTACAAGTTATTTTGTGCAACTGCATGCTACTAAAGCTGACAATTCAAGTGAGGTGCATGGCTATTTTCAAAAATATAAAGTGTCCAGATTAACAGAAGAGGAAATAAGAATACTTAATTAACCCTATCTTTGAAAAAGTGAACAACCCATAAATGATTTCTTTAAGAAAACTATTTTATAGTTGAGGGAAAGATAGGGGATGTATGGGGTAGAACTTGTACCTTAATATCATTGGAATTGCTTCATTAAAAGGATAAAACATGCACCCAGTTGGACATAGAAATCTACCTTACCCTGTAGGGAAGTAGGAGGAAAGAGCACAAAATAAAGGAGGGAAGCTGATAGAAGGGAGGGTGAATTAAAGGCAAGTGGGAGTCAGAAGCAATACTTTTGAGTATGGGCAAAGAGAAAGGAGAGAAAAAGTGGGATAAACTGGGAGGAAATAGAATGGAGGGAAATGCACAGATAGTAATTATAACTGAAAAAAATAATTTGTTTCTTTGATAAATGTCTAATTTCTCAAATACATAGAGAAATAAGCCAAATTTATTAAAAAGAATTATTAAAAAGAAAATGAGAGCCAGAGCCATTCCCCAATTGATAAATGCTCAAACATATCATTGAAGCCTCAAAAAAGCATTTTCTCTCCTTTTCCTTTCCTCAACGTAAAGCTTTTTCTTCTCACTGTGGTTACAAGCTTACCAGCTCTATCCAGCTGTCTTCTACATATATGTCTTCCTTGTATCATGAAATGTTCTTAGACTCATGAAACAGACTATGGAGAATATTAGAAATAGAAAGGACCTTAAACATCATCTAGTCCAATTCTCTTATTTTTTTCCTCTAAGGCAGATTAAATGACAATTAATTTAGTTAGTAAATAGCAGAACTATAGCACAGTAGAAGCCTTTTGTGACCCTCAGGGTAAAACTCTTTTAACTACACCTTGCATGGTTTAGTGAGTTAGTGTTAAGATTCATCAGTAGTAAGTCCCTTATGAAAAAATAGTTATTTAGTTAAGCTAATTTCCTCATCTTTGAGTAATAAAGGTTTTCGTTTTATTTTCTATTCTAAAACTATTCTCAAAGATAATAATTTATTGTTTGATTTTGTTCTCAACAAATAAATGTGCCTTTTGTTCATGGGAAGATTTGTGTGCATATCTATCTATGTATCTATCTACCTATTTATTTTACTAAGAATAAAATGTAATGTCCATAATTGTCAAGCTAAAAATTATGCTGTGTAACTCATTTCCATCCAAGCATCCATATTGTCTCTAGGACCAAAGCTTTCATAATAACTCTGTGAAGTAGTTACAAAGTATCCATCAGCATTCTATCCATCAACTAGGAAAGTTTCATGTAAACTGTTCTGGTGTGTCTGGAAACCTACTTTTTTAATATAAATTTATTTATTTTTAGTTTTCAACATTCACTCCCACAAGTTTTTGAATTCCAAATTTTCACCCCCTCCCCCCACCCCAAGATGGCATGCATTCTGAATATCCTTCCCCTAGTCTGTCCTCTCTTCTATCTCTCTCCCTTTCTTATCCCCTTTTCTATTTTCCTAGGGCAGGATAGACTTCTGTACCGCATTTCCTGTATTTCTTATTTCCAGTAGCACGTGAAAACATTTTTTTAAAACATATGTTTTTAAAACTTTAGGTTTCAAATTTTCTCTCTTCCTCCCTCCCCACCCACCCTCACTGAAAAGGCAAGCAACTCAATATAGGTTGTGCTGTTATGCAAAACATGTCCATAGTAGACATCTTGTGAAAAACTAACTTTTATTTCCCTTAATCCTATGCTGCCCTCCCATTTATTCTATTCTTTATTTTGACCCTGTCCCTCCTCAGAAGTATTTGCTTCTGATTACCCCCTTTTCCAATCTGCCCTCCTCTCTATCATTCTCCTGCTCTCTTGTCCCCTTCTCCCCCTATTTTCCTGTAGGGTAAGACAGATTTCCATACCCAATTGAATGTGTATGTTATTCCCTCTTTAAGCCAAATCCTATGAGAATAAGATTCACTCATTCCTTCTCACCTTCCCCTGTTTCCCCTCCACTGTAAGAGACTTTTCTTTTATGTTTCTTTTTGTGAGATAATTTACCATTCTACCTCTCCCTTTCTTCTTCTCTGAGTATAATCCTCTCTCATCCCTTAATTTTATTCTCCAGATATGACCCCTTAATCTTCAGCTCACCCTGTGCCCTCTGTCTATCTATCTACATATACATACATATATATATTTTTCCTCCAACTACCCTAATACTGACAAAGTTCTCCTGAGTCATAAATATCATCTTTCCATGCAGGAAGGTAAACAGTTCAATCTTAATAAGTCTCTTATGATTTCTCTTTCCTGTTTACCTCTTCATGTTCCACTGAGTCCTGTATTTGAAAGTCAAATTTTCTATTCAGCTCTGGTCTTTTCATCAGGAATGCTTGAAAGTCCTCTATTTCACTGAATGACCATTTTTTCCCCTGAGGGATTATACTCAATTTTGCTAGGTAGGTGATTCTTGGTTGTAATCCTGTCTCCTTTGCCCTCTGGAATATTATATTCCATGCCCTGTGGTCCTTTAATGTAGGTGCTGCTAAATCTTATGTTATCCTGATTATGTTTCCACAGTACTTGAATTGTTTCCTTCTGGTAGCTTGTAATATTTTCTCCTTGACCTGGGAACTCTGGAATTTGGCTAATATTCCTAGGAGTTTTCCTTTGGGGATCTCTTTCAGGAGGAGATCTGTGGATTCTTTCAATTTCTATTTTGCCCTCTGGTTCTAATAATCAGGGCAGTTTTCCTTGATAATTTCTTGAAAGATGATGTCTAGGCTCTTTTTTTGATCATGGCTTTCAGATAGTCCAATAATTTTTAAATTCTCTCTCCTGGATCTATTTTCCAGGTCAGTTGTTTTCTGAATTTTTCATTCTTTTGGATTTGTTTTACTGTGTCTGATTTCTCATAAAGTCACTATCTTCCAATTGCTCTATTCTAATTTTTAAGGAAGTATTTTCTTCAGTAATCTTTTGGACTTCCTTTTCCATTTGGCCAATTTTGCTTTTTAGGGCATTTTCTCTCTCATTGGCTTTTTGGACCTCTTTTGCCATTTGGGTTAGGCTATTTTTTAAGGTGTTATTTTCTTCAGTATTTTTTTGGGTCTCCTTTAGCAAGCTGTTGACTTGTTTTTCATGATTTTCTTGCATCATTTCTCAGTTTTTCCTCTACTTCCCTTACTTGCTTCTCAAAATCCCTTTAGAGCTCTTCCAAGGCCTGGGAGTGATTCATATTTTTCTTTGAGGCTTTGGATGTAGGAGCTTTGACTTTGTTGTCTTCTTCTGGTTGTATATTTTAATCTTCTTTTTCACCAAAGTAAGATAATATAGTCTGACTTTTTTGTGCTGCTTGCTCATGATCCCGGCCAATTACTTGAGTTTTAAATTCTTTGTTAAGGTAAGAGTCTGCTTACAATGTGGAGAATGTACTGTCCCAAGCTTCAGGGGTTTGTGTAGCTGTTTTCAGAGATACTTGTAGGGACCTGGAAATTTTCAGTTCTTCCAAGGTGGTATGATAAGAGGTGAGGTGTTTACTCCTTTCCTGGCCTGTGACCACAAATATTCCTTTCTGTCCTGTAACTGTGAGGAAGGGTTACTCTCCACAGCCACTCCGAGGTCCACCACGCTAGCATTCCTCCTCACCCCAGCACTGCCACCTAGAACTGTGGCCCAGATCCACACACGGGCAAAGCAAGAGATTCCTGCCTCAGCACTGGCAAAGAGATCCCTGCAATCCCTCTCTGATCGGCCACTGGATTCCCCCTCTGTCTGTGGGCCAGAAACTCGGGAAGCAGCTGCCCCCCCTCCTCGGCCACGCTCCTGGGGAATGGAACTGAAACCCCAACTTCCTGTCTCAGCACCGACAGAAACAGTCTTTTCCCACTGACCTTCTAAGTTGTCTTTGGCATTTGTGGATTGAGGAGTCTGGAAACCTCCACAGCTACCTGTGATTCAGTCCTCTGAGGCCTGCTCCAGGTTCCCTGTGGCCTGCACGCCCACACAACGCTGCGCCACGCAGCTTTCTCATCAATCATGCAGGTTGTGTTGGGCTGGAAATTTGTTTCACTCTGTCTTTTTGTGGGTTCTGCTGCTTCAGAATTTGTTTAGAGCCATTTTTTATGAGTATTTGGAGGGGTTTGGAGGAGAGCTCAAGCAAGTCACTGCTTTCACTCTGCCATCTTGGAAACCTACCTTATATTTAATTTCATGAGATTCTGGTGTGTAAAACACTTCAATGTCATTATGAATAAAGATGTGACATTTCAAATGTAAATGTATTTTTCCTCTCCAATGTTCTTTATTTTCCTTTCCTTTCCCACGACTACTATTCACCATTCTTAGACAAGAACCTGATCTGATTGAAACCAATTAAAAATTATAGATTATTTGCCATATTTAAGGCACTTTTAGATGCTAAAGAATAAGAAAAAAAGATAAATAAAATATGACCCCTGGCATTTAGAAGTTTACAGTTTTGTAGGGATAGCAAACAAGGAATGAATAGATATAATTTTAGTAGATCACAGGCAATGTAGGATAGTGGCTAGAGAACCGGCCTTGGAGTCAGGAAAATTTGGGTTTAAGCCTCATCTTTAACACATAGTGGCTGTGTAACTCTCAGTAAATAACTGCCTTTCAGTGTTCCCCGGAAACTATGACTGAAAGTTTCATTGTTGCTGATTTGCGTTGATAGAGTGTTTTCTCCTCTTGGAGCTCCCTTCACTTATGAAATCACATGTAGTAAAAAAAGAAAGAAATTAAGTAGATTATGAAAGTGTTGAAAGGAGATGTAAAGGGCAGTGGGAATTCAGAGGATGAAGCAGTCATTTCTGTTAGGGATGATTGGGGAAGGTTTTTTTTTTAAATGGAAGAAATATCATTTGATTTAGACTTTGCAGGATTGGTAGGATTTGAAAAGGCATATGTAGTGTAAAGAATGCTGGATTTGGAAACAAACCCTGGATTAAAATCCTAATTCTGCCGCTTATTTCTTCTCTGATTTTGTGCTAGTTACTTCTCTGTGCCTCAGTTTCCTCATCTGTAAAATGATTAGATGTTCTCTGTTGTCCTTTCCACTTGCAGATCTATGTTTCTAAGACTCTATGATCAATTGCTGAAGTTGTATGTATTGGTAAGGGGAAGCCATTCTAGGATCAAGAAACTGCATGAATCAAAAATTGGAGATGGAAAACTAGTATTCTCATTCCAGGGCTGTGAAGGTTTCTATTAGTTACAGAGGGCTTCTTTCCTTTTTAGTTTGATTGGCAGAGAAAAAGAGGCTAGAAAAAGATTTATGATCTACCTGGTCTAGAACCCTACTGGATCTAAATGGGAAGATTGAGTTTGGTGGTTAATTACCTGCTGCCAGCATCTATCATGTCTCTATTTTAAAGGAATAGGTGAGATGTGACAGTTTTTGTGAAAATGTATAAATAAATGAATGAAAATAGTATGTATTAAACATTTACTATGTGCAAAGAACTATGCAAAGTACTGGGGAAACATGAAAAATTAAGGCAGCCTTTCCTTGCTCTCAATGAGCTTATATTTTAATGAAGAAAATAGCCCACAGGAGGGAACAATACACATAGGAAGAGAGGCAATGCAACCAAAGTATGATCCTGGGCTTTAGGAATAAAATTAAAATATGTGAAAATATTCACTGTATTTTCATTTTTTCCCATGCTGAGCTTTATATGTAATTGGCACAGGAATTTAGAGCTACATTACTATATCCCCCCAAAAAAAGAGTATATACAAAATGATACCAATTTTCCAAAGTGGAAATTTCAAATAATAAAACCCTCAAGACTGAAGATCTCTCCCTCCTGGGGATAATCATAACAATTTATAACAGAAGTAAATATAAAAGACAGCTCATTAAGCCCCAAGAATTGGGCTGTTGGCAGTAGAAAGTACTTACCAGACTCTGAGGAGAGAGACTTGGTGTGATAACATTATTTTGATCCAAGCTACAGGTGGCAACAGTTAAAGAGGTGGAAATGATTTGATGAGAATGAAACTAACAATGCTTATATTTTTGAGAGATGGTTGGATCAGATCATTCTAGGAGAGAGCATTGCCTAGATTGGACCCCTCACACTAGCCACTGAGTTGTAGTTGGGGTAACTTCCCACTAATGTAGCTGTGGGGTAGGGCTGCTAGGCCAGACAAAGAGCCCAATTTTATTTCTTCTATGTCACCTAATAGGTTGTTGTTCAATCTTTTCAGTGTCAAAAATAAATAAAAATGGAACATTTATGTGTGTGTGTATGTATGTATGTACACACATACGTATACATATACACACACATATACATATGCGTGTGTGTGTATGTATGTATGTATGTATGTATGTATGTATGTATAACTACATGTTAACATTATATATGTTCCTGACTAACGTTTGTTCGCCAAAATATGTTAGGAGCTTTGTGCCACAGATGGAACTAGAACCTATAGTTCAATACTCTTTCCTCTACAATATTCCTCACCATGCACTTTGCCCTTGTTTCCACTCTAGACCTCAGCTTCTCCAGTGCATTAGGTCTTTTCCACATCAGTGAACCAATCAACAAACATTTAGCTACTGCCACTAAGTTTCAGGCACTCTCCTGGTTCCTGAGGATGTCAATTGACAGAGTGGATAATCAGTATATGGAACAGGGAGTGTGAATAACAAATCAGAGAAGCTAGAATCTTGGCTAGGTCAGTGTAAATTTGGGGAAATGTGAATGTGCCTGTAATCTTTCCAGTTGCAGTTTGATTCTAATTTATCTTTCTTCCCCTCAGGTTAATAAAGTCACTAAGAAGAGGAGAGATCTGATTTCCCTTTTTCTCCCTCTGGACTTGAACCCATGTACTTGCCTTCATAATTGATTAACCCTTTTTACATTTAGCTTTCCCAGGCTTACTATAAATCCTCTCTAGTGGTGGCTGGTTCTTTTCCAAGAACTCAGTGAACACATTTACGACACAAAGTAGGGAGTGAGGTAGGGGTGAAGGTGATAAAGGTGAGAGATGGATGAAAGATAATGGTTAAGGGGAAGACATTCACAAAAAACTCCCAAGAGATCAAGATCTGCTTATACTATAAAGAGGCTAATTGTATCATTATTTGTAACTCACATCAGAGTTCCGGGTGTTTGATCACAAATTAATACCTACTTTTTGGGTCTAGTGCTGAAGCAGGATTCAGGATACCTTTTGTATTTCAGTGTGACTTTTTAAAAAGTGATAATAAGCATTTTATCATTAATTTTTTTTAAGTTTACCATGAACCATCACATTTGACTTTCTGATGATATAATACAAGTGTTATTATTGCCATTTCACAACTAAGGAAACTAAAAAGTAGAAAGGCGAAATGATTTTCCCAAGGTCATACAGTTACTAATGGGCAAAGTCAAGCCTGGCCTTATGACTTAGGGCAGTTAGAAGGGGTATATATAGACAGAAGGCACAGGTGTGAGTTGAAGATGAAGGGAAGACATCTAAAAAAAAGTACAAAGCATTTTTCACTATACCTAGGCTATATTATTTATCAATGATTGTCTACACTGAACTGAGACAATTTCAGTTTGGACCATAGATTTGGAACTGGAAGAAATTTCAGAGATTTTCCTTTCAAACTGCATTATATAGATGGGACTATTTTGAGACAGAGATACTATGTCCTAGATTGTAGAATGAATGGAAGATTTAATGAAAAAATATTATTAAGCACTCAGTATGTGTGGCAAGTAGTAAAAATGGGATTGGATTTCTTATCTTCTGACTACAAATTGGATATTCTTTCTACTCTACTATGTCAGACTTTTTATTATCTTGATAGTTTCTTCTTTATTTGTTGAATATTTGCACAGTGTGTGTTATTTATTTAGAACAGAATTTAAAAGTTCTGCAAACCTTTGTTTGTCATGTAAGTGTTAGATATTGCTTATTAATAGATAGATAGAGAGATATGTGGAGAGATAGCTAGATAGATAGATTGTAGTTAGATATGTGAGATAGATTTGAGAAAAAATGCTTCTACAGATGCAGATCAGCACTTTATCTGTAATTTATAGCCCTTTTATTTTTAAAAAATTATTTAGTATTTTATTTTTCCCAATTACATGTAAAAACATTTTAACATTAATTTTTAAAACTTTGAGTTCCAAATTCTCTTCCTTCCTCCCTTCCTATGCCCCTCCTTAAGAAGATAAATAATTCTATGTAGATCATACATGTGTGGTGATGAAAAACATATTAGTCATGATGTGAAAGAAAATATGGACCCCTCCAAAAAAAAAAAGAAAACTGAAGAAAAATAAAGAATGTAAAAAAGTTGCTTCAATCAGTAATCAGACAGCATCAGTTCTTTCTCTGGGGATAGATAGCATTTTTCATTATAAGTCCTTCAGAATTGTCTTGGATTACTGTATTGCTGAGAATAGCTAAGTCATTCACAGTTGATTATCTTACAATATTTCTATTACTTTGGACATAATACATTTCACTTTGCATCAGTTCATGTAAGCCTTTCCAAGTTTTTCTGAGAACATCTTGCTTACCATTTCTTATGGCGCAATAGTATCCCATCACAATCACATAGCACAATTTATTCAACGACTAATGGGCATCCCCTCAATTTCCAATTCTTTGCCACGAGAAAAGAGCTGCTATAAATATTTTTAGACATACAAGTTCATTTCCTTTTTGTTTTTTATCTCTTTTTGGATACAGACCTAGTAATATATTGCTAGGTCATAAGGTATGATGATTCTATGATTTTTAGCATAGTTACAAATTATTCTACAGAATGGTTGAATCAGTTCATAACTCAACCAAGAGTGCATTAATGTATCATTTTCCCCACATCCTGTCCAACACTGGTGATTTTCTTTTACTGTCCTATTAGCCAATCTAATAAATATGAGGTAGCACTTCAGAATTTTTTTAAATTGAATTTCTATAATCAATAGTGAGTTAGAGCATTTTTCACATGGCTATAGATAGCTTTGATTATTTCATTAAAAACTGTTCATATCTTTTGATCAATTATCAATTGGGGAATGGATCTTATTTTTATAAATTTCACTCCATTCTCATTTAGGAAATGAGGGCTTTATCAGAGAAACTTGCTTCAAAATTTTATTTCCTGGTTACAATTGTTAAATATATTTCTCCCCAACCCTATTCCTCATCCCATTTACTGTATTCTCTCTCTCTCTCTCTCTCTCTCTCTCTCTCTCTCTCTCTCTCTCTCTCTCTCTCTCTCTCTCTCTCCTTTCACCTTGTCCATCCTCAAAAGTGTTTTACTTCTGACTATCCCTCCCCCAATCTGCCCACCCTTCTATCACACTCCCTTCTCTTATTCCCTTCCCTTCCTACATTCCTGTACAATAACGTAGATTTCTATACACTATTGAATGTGCATGTTATTCCTTCTTTCAGCCAATTATGATGAAAATAAGGATCACTCACTCCTCCCACCTCCCCCATATTCCCCTCCACTGTAAAAGCCTTTTCTTGCCTCTTTTATGTGAGAATTTATCCCATCCTACTTCTCCCTTTTCCTTTCTCCCAGTACATTCCTTTCTCACCCCTTAATTTCATATTTTTTTAAGCTATAATGCCTTCATATTCAAATCACACCTGTGCCATTTATCTATATATGTACTCCTTCTTCTAACTGTCCTAATATGAGAAAGTTCTTGTGAGTTACAAGTATCATATTCCAATGTAGGAATGTAAACAATTTAACCTTATTAAGTCCCTTATGATTTCCCTTTCCTGTCTACCTTTTTACATTTCTCTTGAACCTTGTTCTTGAAAGTCAAATTTTCTATTCAACTTTGGTCTTGTCATCAAGAATGCTTGAAAGTTCTCCATTTCATTGAATATCCATTTTTGCCCCTAAAGAATTATGCTCAGTTTTGCTGGGTAGGTGACTTTTTATTAGAATCCTAGCTCCTTTGCCCTCTAGAATATCATATTCCAAGCCCTCTGAACTTTTAATGTAGAAGCAAGTAAATCTTGTGTTATCCTGACTGTGACTCCATGAATTATTTCTTTCTGGCTGCTTGTAATAGTTTCTCCTTGACCCAGGGGCTCCAGAATTTGGCTACAATATACCTGGGAGTTTTCATTTTGAAATCTTTTTCAGGAGGTAATTGGTGAATTCTTTCAATTTCTATTTTACCTCTGGGAAAATGGCAGAGAAGGCTAGAAAATTCCAAGCTCTTCAGATTTCTGCTATAAACAAGACAAAATAGTGCCTCAGGATGAACATAGAGTGGTAAAAATAAACAAGAGTTTGTGTTCTTGGGTCTTCTTGGGACAAGTGGAGGAGATCCAAAGAAAAATCACAGGCCTGGGGTTTGGTCCCTGTGAAGTGTAATCACCTCCAGGCTAGTTCCATTAAGCTGTAAGGCCTTGGAATAGCTGGGTTGGGAGGTAGTCTCAGCCCCAGCCACAGGAATTTTCACCTCCTGGACAATTTGGGGAGTTAGGTGTCTGAGTGGGGGAAGACTGAGGGAACCTCTGCCAATAAGGGACCCCAGGCTCAGCTGCACTACAGAGATGCAGCCCTGGATAAGAAGGAAGCAGCACATGCCTGGTGAAAGCAGAAGCAGTGGGGCATGGATGCTGTTGGCTGTGGGCACTTACAGGAGGGTGGAGTTCTTGCCTTCAGTTCCAGGCCAGAGGGGAGAACTGAAGGAGGATCTGAGTCCAGAGGTACCATCCCCGATACCCCAGAAGTAGAGGTGCTTACAATAATAAGCTGCTACAAATAAAAAAAAAAAAAGCAGGCAAAGGAGAAAGAACCCAGTTGTAGAAAGACCTGGATTCATTATCAGAGGAGGATAGTGGAACAAAAAAAGCTCTGCTACCTCAAGAATAACATCAAATGGTCACCTGTCCAAAAAGAATTCATAGAATAATTCAGAAAGATTTCAAAAATTGAATAAGATAAATTGAAGAAAAAATAAAAAATAAGAACAAGAAAAACAAAATTATGAAAAGAAAGTCAATCAACTGGAAAAGGAAGAAAACAATTCCTTGAAAATTAGAATTAAGCAAAGGGAATCCAGCAAAGCCATAAGACACCAAGATATAATAAAACAAAATACAAAGAATGAAAAAAAGATGATAATATGAATCATCTTATAAGAAAAACAACTGATCTGGACAACAATTCAGAAAGAGAAAAATAAGAATAATCAGATTATATGAAAGCTGTGATAAAAAATAAACTTTATACAATAATACAAGAAATAATTCAAGAAAATTGTCCTGAAATATTAGAACAAGAGGGGAAAGTAGGAAAAGAAATAGAAATAGAAAAAAAATCACCAATCACCAGCTGAAAGAGATCCTACAGGAATACCATAGTCAAATTCCAAAATCCCCAACTCAAAGAGGAAATATTATGAGCAATGAGAAAAAACAAAAACAAAAGAAAACAAAACAAACAAGCAAACAAAACCCAACATTTCAAATATGGTGGAGCTACATTTAGAATCACACTAGACCTAGCAGCAGTGAGACTAAAAGACTGCTGGAATTGGAACACTATATATTGAAGAGCAAAAAACTGGAGCTGTGGCTGAAAATATCATACCCAGCAAAGTTAAGCATAATCCTGAATGAAAAACAAAATTAAAAAAGGACATTCAATGAACTACTAGATTTTCAGAAGTTTGTTGCAAAAAGCTAAACTTAGAGAAAATTTGACATAAGAGATTCTAGAGAAATATAAGGTATACTTCAGTAATGATAGACTGTTTACTTTTTATATGCGGAAATGTAAAATGTATGTCTAAGATTGTTATTAGTAATTAGATAGTGCAAAAGAAAGACTATGACAGACCTGAGTATGATGTGATTCTAAAAAGTAAAACCATTTAGGAAAAGATAAAATGAGTGTTTATATTATAGAAATGAGGTATGAAAGGAAGAAATGACATGGGAATTAGATGGAGGAAGAGGGCTAGTAGTTCTGGAACCCTACTCTCATCAGGAATGGGTTAAAGAGAGAATAATACACACACACATACATAACACATACATACATATTGAAGGCTATAGAAGTTTTCTAAATTCAGAAAGAAATCAAAGGCTAAGGTAATAGGGAGGGGGGAGAGCATAAGGGAGGGATTTTCAGAGGGAATCCTAATCACATCAGATCTGGGTTAAAAGGATAACATATGTATTTAAAAGGGACCAAAAGTCTTCTAAATTTATAAAGAAATAAGATGGTGAGGGAATAAGATAAGGGGGACATAGAAGGGTGTGTCAGGGAAGGCTAACATTCACAGTGGTCTGAAGCTGGCAAGGGGAGCTGAGGCACAAAAAAGAATTTTTAACTATATTGAAGAAATAAAGAAGGGATAAAACTTTGCTTGGGGCTTCATATGCTTGATGATGATAACTGACGCCAGAAAGAATGCAGTTCAGTTCTTTTGATTCTGTTTTCTCTGTGAGGGAGAATGACTTTCGCACTGGAAAAGGCAGAAGAAAAATGACTAACAGGCAGTTGATGCCCCGGATAAGTAAGAAAATAGGAAAAGAATATTTAGCTGCCCTGAATGAAATAGAATCACCTTACTCAGATGTACAATATCTTTGGGTCCTGAAAGGCTGGCAGCTGTGATTGCTGAGCTACTGTCAGTAATATTTGGAAGATCATTTTGAAAGATCATGGAAAACAAGGAAGATGTCACAAGACTGAAGAAGGACAAATGTTCATTTTTTTAAGGAAAGAGAACAAAGTCTGCAAACTAAAGGTCAGTGATCTTGTCTTTTATTCCTGTGAAATTTTTTAAATGAATCATTAAAGAGATGGTTGGTTAATGAGAAAAAGAAACATTGATTACAAAGAACCATCATGGTTGAATTAAGTATAGTTCATGCCAAACTAACTTCATTTCCTTTTACTAAACTATTGTTTACTAATTCTGTAGTTCTAGTTTCCCTAGCAAGTCTTTGATAAGATAACTCATACTATGCTTTTGAAAAAAAAGGCATAGTATAGAGTGAACTGTAATATAAGATAGATTCAAAACTGGTTGAATGACCAGGCTCAAAGAGTACTATAGTTATTAATGATTTAATGTCAACTTGACAAGTCTTAAGTGAAACATCCTGGGATTGTTGTTTGACCTTGTTCTGTTTATTGTTTTTATAAATGACTTAGATAAAAGCAAAAGTAGTTGGGCTTGACACATGCTTATTCCTGCTACTGGAGAGGCTGAGGTTGGTGGATCTTTTGAGTTTAGGAGTTCTGAGCTACAATGGGGCTAAAGTCAGTCACAGGTCCTTAGTAATTCGAGCACCAATCTGATGAACATCCAAGAGTATGGGGCTATCACACTGCCTAAAAAGGGGCAAACTAGCCCAGTTTGGAAACAGAGCAGGTCAAGGCTTCTATGATGATTAGCAGAGAGGTTGGGCCTGCTAGTGGCATTGTACTTCCAGTCTCAGTAAAATAAGGAGAACCAGTCTCAAAAATAACAATAAAAATAAAATAAAGGCATTGTGGTAGATTCATTAAATATACAGGTGATAGGGAAGATAGGCAGCACAGTGGATAGAACACTGGCCCAGGAGTCAGGAGGATCTGAGTTCAAATCTGGCCTCAGATACTTGATACTTACTAGCTATGTGACCCTGGGCAAGTCACTTAACCCCATTTACCTAACAAAAACAAACAAACAAAAACATACAAAAAACAAAATACACAGATGACACAATCCTGGTGACACTAGATGATAAATTCAGGATCCACAAGATTTTGCCAGGTTTGCATATTGGACTAAATCTAGTAAGGTCAAATTCAGTAGTGATAAATGTAAAATCTTATGCTTCAATACACTAATGATAATAATGGTAATAAACTTCACAAACATAAGATGGGAGAAGTATGGATAGAAGTTCTGAAAAAGATCTTGGGGTTTAGGTAGACTGCAAGCTCAATATGAGTTAACAGTGTGATATGGCAGACAAAAACAATGTTCACTTGATTTTTTGTTGCATTGAGGACCATAGCTTCCAATAATCTCAAGGTGATAGTCTCACTGTACTCTATCCTCATCAAATCTTATTAGAAGTACTGTTTAGTTTTGAACACAATGGTTTAAGAAAGAAGCTGAACTGTGTCCCAAGGAGATCAACTAGGATGGTAAAGAGCCTTAAATCCGTCACATGTGAACATAGCTTGAAGAAACTGGGCAGGTTTAGCTTGAAGGAAATCAGACTCAGGAGGAGACAGGGTGGAATGAAAGCTGTCTTTAAGTATTTGTAGGTTATGGTTTGTCCTTCATTCTTGAAGCAGACCGTGACACAAGGGAGATAATGTTATGACTTGCAATCGACTTTGATTTGAGTGGGGGACATTTGTATGTCAGTAAATAAAGGAAAAGATATCATTGTCCTATTTTGCCCCAGAGAATAGAAATTGTTACTGTTGTTGTTCAGTTGTTCAATGATGTGTGCCTCTGTGATCTTGTCAGGTCCATGGTTTTTTCTTGGCAAAGATACTGAATTGGTTTGCCATTTCCTTCTTTAGTGGATTGAGGGAAACAAAGATTAAGTGATTTGCTCAGGGTTACAAAGCTAATAAGTATCTGAGACCAGATTGATCTTTCAGAGTTCAGGCCCAGTGCTCTATCCACTAAGCCCCCTAGCTGCCTCCATTTATGAAAAGAACCAGGAGCAATGAAAATCGCAAAGAGGTTCACTTAACTTGATGTCAAGAGGAAAAAAAAATTCTTCCTAAAATTTGAGCTATCTTGGGATGAAATAGCCGGGCTCATTAAGTGGTAAATTCCTCATCCTTTGAAGTCCTCATGCAGAGGCTAGACAACCACTTCTTAGTCATATTATACTAGACATTTCTTTCCTGTATGGGTTGGTCTAGATGGCCACTGAGGTCCCTTCTAACCCCCCAATTGTGTCATGTAATTGCTGTGCTCCTACTCTTTTGCATTTATCCTAGTTACATCTTCTTACTTCTACCTGCCATAGAAGATGGCATGATACATTGGAAAGAGTTCTGGATTTAAAGTTCAAAGGCCTAGATTCATGTCATTATTCTGTCATGTACTGTCTCCATGACCTTAAGCAAATCATCTAAGGTTGCTTGGCTTCAGTTACTTGCTTGCAAAATGAGGGAATTGGTGGTCCCTTCTACCTGTAAATACATGATCCTGTTTCTATACATATTTTCAAATGTTTCATGTAGATGACTCTCCATTTTCCTCCTTATTGGATTATTTTAAGAAGATAGCCATTAATTGTGGGTTACTTTCTCCTATAGAATGCTTCATCATTGAATCTGACCTATTCTTTTACTGAAACCTGTGTAGTCTATTCTTCAAAAGTCCAGGGTGCATGTCAGACTACACTTACCTTTTTCTCTCTCAAACACTAGTTCTATGCTACAGTGCTCACTTATTTTTAGGGTGCCCATCATTTCTACTTCATCAACAAATACTTCTTTGTTGGTCAGAATAAGGGCAAAAAGAGCATTTTCTGGGGTTGCTTTTATGACTATTATGTTATGAAATTATCATTGTTAGGTCATAAAGAGCTCTTTTTTTTTTTTTTGCTTTGGACAAGGAAAAAAAACAAACCACTAGCAGATGTCTGAATAATTGCATTCCCTCTTAAAATATTATGCCTCTCTGCCAAGTTCATTGTCCATTTCTATAACTCCTCATCTAATACTTCCTTCTACTCAGATGGTATATAATTTTTCAATAATAGTAGTAATTCTTCTATTACTCCCTTTGTAATTGCTCACCCAAATACTCTAATGTTTTTCTCCCTTGTGTCCCTAGATTTTCTCATGCGGCTGTTGTAAATTGATTGAGAAGTATGACATGGTGGATAGAGAGCTGATCATGGAGTGAGGAAACCTTACCCCTGAGTTATACTGGCTGTAGTATAGTGAACAAGTCACTTACCCTTTTAGTGCTCTAAACAAATCGCTTAACCACATAAGTTGCAGAGAATGTGCTAATCTGTAATGGTAAGTTTCCTCATCTGGGGAATTCTCTGTATCAATAACATTACAATTTCATTTCTTATCCTTATTCTATTCTACATCCTAAAATAGGACAATATTTATTATTAATATGCGTTATCTATACCCCTTATCTATTTGGACCCCTTTGCTTCACATAGTGACTGACACATAATAGGTACTTAATAAATATTTATTTCATTGAATTGAATTTTGAAGGCTATATACATCCATAATCATATTTTAATTGTTAGCTCTATCTTACCAGAACTCTCAGGGTCAGCTCTGGGCTAAAATTTTCTTCCTTATGTGAAAGTCTCTAGCTCACCCTCTTCATTACCTGAACTGTCCTTGTTGATATGTAAATGTCTAAGGCCACAGCATTTATCGATGTTTATTTATTTACTTTATATGTTTACCCCAGTGAATTAATAACTCTGTCATTCCATTTCTTTTGTTATAGCTGCTTCTGTCTGTGGTACCAGACTGAGAAGAGTATTAGTATCATAGGGTACTAGATTTTGAGGTCATCTAATGCAACCTTTTTATCTTCTAGTTGAGTCTGAGGCTAGAGAGGTTGAGTACCTTGCCAAAGATTATAAAGGTTGTAAGTAGAAGAGCTGAGATTTGAACTCAGTTCTTCTCACTACTCTCACTGAACCATGGTGGATGGGGTAGGCAGAGATCATAGTTGTCTCTTATTATCCTTGTAGTTTAAAGAAAACCTTCTTGATTAAGTTCAGAAGACTCTAGGTAAAAACATTTTATTGACTCTTGTTTGATATACTCCAAATCATACCCATCACTCTTAAATTTTAAGCTGTCATCTATGAATCCAAATCCCATTCTGAGATATTATTTTCTAAGTGAGCTCTTAAATTCTCAAATCTGCCTTTTTCTTTGTCAGTCCCTGCTTCCAATGAGTAACAGGGATGGAAACACCACCTGTGCCCATAAAATCTTCTATTTTGTGCCCAGGACTTTATAATACTTAGCCAGGACTTTATATTCCTTCTGGTGAGATCATTTATTCCTATATGTACCACCAGGAAAGGGCCATGGTTGTTAGATTGCATATGCCCAGTGACGTTCTGTCTTTGTATTCTTAATGCAAATACTTAGAAGGCATAAAATTTCTCTGTTGTTTATATCAGTTCAACAAATAGCCATCACCATGTTCTTCTGGAACAAATTATAAATCATCAACATGTACCTTATTTCTCTGACCATGACTTGGTAACCTTTCACCTAGAAACAACTATGGGTCTACATCACTATTTCTTGAGGCACAAGAAATTGCTTTCTCTTGATGTGGTCCATTTCCACTGTCTATAGGAAGAGCCTCATATCTGTAACTTTGATGCAAATATTCAGAATTTTTCTGTGCATATAATTCTTCCACTCAGCTTCCTTTTTCTTCTTTGTTCCTCCTTTATGAATTTCTTTCATTATAGCAAAGACATATAGTGGGAAGAGTATTTATTTTGAAGTTAAATCCTAGTTCTGCTTCTTATTACCTTTGTAAATTTAGTCAAATAATTGATCCTCTTTGTTTCTCAGTTCCCCTGTCTGTCAAATGACAGAGGCCTGAACTAGATGATCTTTTAGGTTTCTATCATCTCAGAATCATGTGATTCTTTTTCATCTCTGTGGTAGAAAAGGAACTGGCCTTTGAATCAGCAGTATTGGTGCTACATCAAGATTCTACCAATTGTGGGACCTGAGAAGGTCATTTAATCTGAGACTGAGTTTCCTCATCTGCAAAATAAGAATAAACATACTTTTACTACCTACCACAAAGTATCAAATGAGATATTTCTAAAGTGCCTTGTGTCTCTAAATAGCTCTTTATATATAGAGTTTCCTATGTATATGTGTGACTACATATTAAAACATATATATTCTAATTCAATCAATAGTGTGTATACTGAAGTACACTGTTTATTAAAATCAGATACAAACACACGTATGTACCACATATGTGTATATACACATATGTTTGTGTGTATATATGTGTGTGTTCCATACATAGCCCATGAATAATTCATAGACTTTAGAGCTGGAAGAGACAGAGAGGCCATAAAGTCCAACTCCCCCATTTTCTCATTTTACAAATAAGGGAACTTAAAGAGATGTCCAAGGCAACAAACGTGGTTAAGTATCAGAGGTCAGATCCAAATCTAGTTACTCTGATTCCAGAGTCTTATGTTTATACTCTTACACTGCCCCACACTATTTCTCTAGAAGCACACATGGAAATATACACATATGGGGGGGCAGCAACTAAAATATTACAATAAGTAAAATTTTTCAGGATGTAATTTCATACCCTTGATGCTAATTCCCCCACCCTAATCTGAAATGATCCAATATCTTCAAACCATTTCTCCAATCAAATGTTGTTCTCAGAGACTTGACTCATACTAAGGTATATATGATTGATAATTCTTTAATTTTTACCTTTTTGTTTTGTTTTATTTTATTAGTGCTGTGGATCAAAGACTTAAGACCGTAAGTACAACACTAATAACTGTTCTCACTCCATCCATTTTCCTCTATGTGTGTGTGTGTGTGTGTGTGTGTATGTATGAGACAGACAGACAGACACAGAGAGAAAGAGAGACAGAGACAGAGAGAGACAAAGACAGAAAGAGAAAGAGACAGAGAGACAGAGAGGGTACGCTGATAGAAAAGAAAAGGGGAGAGAGAGAGAACATAATGACAAAGATTAAGAGAGGGGAAATAGATGAAAGGAAGAGAGACAGAAAGTAAGAAAGAGATAGAGCTGCAATCAGAGACAAAAAAGACAGTCAGAAATAGAGATGAATACTTGAGATAAAGAGTTAAAGACAAAAATGTGAGGGAAAGAGATGGGAAGGGAAGTTATAAAAAGGGAAAATAAATGAGAGAAATTGAAGTATACTGCTAAAACATTTCATATTTTTTATTCCCTTTCATCCTTTGTAGATTGCATTTTAGATAAAGATGTGACATTTGAATATATAGTTATTGCAGGAAAATTTAAAAAGAAACCAAACATTTGTCGTCTGAGGATCACCTTTATAATGATAGAATGTATTTTCACAATATCTTAAGGAACTTTCTCATCTCACATCGTAACCATAGCATATTCTTCTAAGAAGATTGTCAATATAGTTTATGATTCCTTAAGCCAAATGACTGCAAAAGATAATTAGAAACATGTAATGAAATATTCTCAAAGTTAGCTATCTTTTCTAGGGCCTTTTCATTCTCCAAAAACTGGCTTAACTTCAAAATTAAAAGTCAGCTTAAAATTTAAAGAGCTTTACTGCTTACATTGCCAAAATGGGGATTTTAAATGCTGTATTTTGCTTCGCATAACAATATTCCTCAATTTATTCCAGTGTTGGTTAAAGATGAGCTGGCCATATGTAAAGAAATATGTACAAGGTCCTGGAGAGAAAAGAATACTAGGTTGAGAACTAGAAGACCTAGCTATACCCAAATTCTGTGAGTAACTGTGACCTTGAAAAAAAGCACTTCCTCTCTCTAGCCTCAATATTCTTTCCTTGTAAAAGTAGAGGATTGGGCTCTAGATGGTTCCACTCAGTTCTATGATTCATATGCAGAGTACCAAAATATCTTTTTAGGGATTAGAAAGGGGCTCAGTCTAAACTTTGCTCTTACTGATGGTATGATTTTATAACAAGTAATTTCACCCCTCTGACCTATTTACTCTACTGTAAAATTGGCTTAGTATCCACACTGTCCATCTTAGTGTTTTTGTAAAGAGTACTGCCTCTCAACATCACTATTGAATATTTCCTAATGGATTGGAATAAAATCATTTAATTATCATAGGTTTAAATTTGACTGTAACCTTAAAAGCAATTAGTTTGATTTTTTTTTATTTTATAAGACAGTGAGGCCAATAAAGGAGAAATGATAACCAAATTCACATAGTGTCAGTCAAATCTAGAATTCAAAGCCTCATATTTCCTGACTTTAGTTCTAGTACTCTTTCCTCTATACTGTAAAAGTTATTCTTTTTAAGGCACCTTGTGGTGCAGTAGATAGAGAACTAGGAAAGGAGTCAGGAAGACCTGAATTCCAGTATGGTTTCAGATATTTACTAGCTGTGTGATCTTGGGACAAATCATTTAACCTCTGTTTGCTTATTTTCCTCAACTGTAAAATGGAGATACTAATAACAGCATCTACCTCCAAGGGTTGGTGTGAGGATCAAATGAGATAAAATTTTTAAAGGGCTTAGCATAGTGCTTGTCACATAGTAGACACTTAACAAATGTTTCCTTCCTTCCTTCCTTCCTTCCTTCCTTCCTTCCTTCCTTCCTTCCTTCCTTCCTTCCTTCCTTCCTTCCTTCCTTCCTTCCTTCCTTTCTTCCATCTTCTTTTAATGTTTAATAGCATTCTAATGTAAACTCTATATGCTGTAGTAAAGAAAACACTGAAATTGGAAACAATTCCATACAGAGGCATTTTACCTAGAGCTGGAAGGAACCTCAACGATCCTCTAGTCCAGCCTCTTCATTTTACAGATGTGCAAGCAAAAGTCCTGAGAGGAAAAGTCACTGGTTTAAGTTCACATGGCCACTAAGTAGACAAATTGGTCTATGAATACAGGAACTGTTTTCACAACACCATAATTGTACTTTTATATGGCCTCTAAATAATGAAGACTTGAAGACAGTGTAAACACAGATTATAGATATCAATCAAAATAATATTCATTGTGTGCCTACTTTGTGTATAGCATGGTGGAGCATATGAAGAATAATATAAATACTACATCTAAACTTGTAGATATTCCAGTATTTTCTAGGAGACAAAATACTGGCTATAGAAATAATTCAATAGTAGCATAAAACAGACTATGATTAAGGGTCTAATGACTGTCAAAAAATCAGTTCTCCATGAATTGAATGAAAGGAGAATCATTGAGGGACAGAAACATTGATGATAGCTTCAAGGATCATATAAGACCCAAGCTCAGTCTTGTTGTAGGATGAGTGAAATAACAGCAGCATAGAACTGAGGAAAGTACCACTCTGTGCTCACAGAGGTCATCCAATGCAACATCTGCTTAATGAATCCTCTTTGAAATGTTCTTCTTTGTAAAAAGAAAGCATTTGACTTGATTACCTCTAAGGTCCTTCCAAGTCTAAATCCCATGAATGATCATGAAATCATCAAAAGACCATCCACGCTCTTCCTATGTCCATTGATAGGCAACCCCCTACTCTGCAAAACATGAAATAGTCTTTCATTTTTTCCCACTTCAAACTGATTAGGAACACCTTCTCTTTTTGAAGCTCACATCTGTGGTCCTTTCCCTTCCATAACTGGTTAGTCTTTGGATAGCCGGTCAGGAATAGGGAGTTTTTCCAGAAAAGTAGAATATTATGAACAAAGATTTAAAGTAAGAATTGTGGGAAATAAGGAGCTGGCTAGACTAGGGAAGTTGAAGTTCGTTGGAAAAAGTGGCAGATAAAATTGTCAAGGTCATAGGTCATAGATTATGGATTCAGAGCTGGAAGGGAACTTAGAGACCATTAAATCCACCCCTGCCCCCATTTTTGGATAATGATCCTAAAGCACATAAAAGATAACTTGCCCAAGGTCACACAAGTACTAAGTGTCCAAGTTGGGGTTTGTATTCAGGTCTTTTCAACTCCAAGTTCACTGACTTACCCAAAATGCCATGCTGCATTTCAGGCAGGCTTGTTAGTACTATCATTAGAAACCTGACAATATGTTTTGAACACCTAAAATATTTTTCTTCTGTTCACACCGTTTCACTTACTCTATGAATCATGGTTGTGGGGGAGGCATCTTTAAAAGATGCAGCTGTTCACATAGGTGTTGCTAGCAGGTGTCTATCCCATTGACTCATGGAGCTGGAAGGAATCGTAGAAAAATGAATTATAGAATTTCAGAGCTGGAAAATCTCTTATGATACAGACCATAGAATGTTAGTGCTGAGGAGAGTCTGAGAAATCATCTGGTATAATTGCCTTATTTTACAGGTGAGAAAAGTAAGGGTCAGAAAACGGAAGTTACTTGTCTAAAGTCCCACAGCTAATTAGTGGCTGGCATAGCCTGACTTCCAGGACATGAAGTGAATCCTTGGTCATTTGTGACCACCTGTAGTGTCTTCTGGAATCATCCTGAATTAAACATGTAGTCAGTTCTTCCGTACCATAGATGAGTAGGCTAGGGATAGCATTACAAGGTGCTGCTCATTGATCCCATAATTCTCTGTGCCAGTGATTCCTGGGCATAATTATACTTATCAACCAAGCTAGCTACAAACTTTCTAGGTAGAGTTGAAGAATGTGGTTTGTAGGTGTGTTCAAAGTGCTATTTACCCAAAATATCTCACTCATTCACTTATCACAATTCCTAACATCCCCAGTTGCCTCCCTTACTGAAAAAAAAATCTTCATGCCCTTGAGTATCAAAATGTCTTACTATTTTCTCCAGAAGGCCTCTTTTAAAATGAAAACAAACATAAAAATGCATTAGTTAGTAGGGAAACCCCCAAAAGGCATAGACATCCATGGTACTCATGAGTCAGAATGGAAGGCCAGAAGGAGCACCTAATTAGCAGCTGGAGTCTTTAACTTTGCTGCTAGCTTGAAGATGTTTTGTGATATTGACTGATGGCCCTTAACCTTTCTGAATAACAAAACTTGGAAAGTATGATGAGTTTGGGGATCCTTTAGCACCAAGAGGGACCCATAAGGGCATTGAATTCCTTAAGAGGAAGTGCCTTAAATGTAGATAAGACATGTTCTTACAGGAAGGATTTGGGTGAGAGAAGACAGCAACTGAAAATAGACTGCCTATTTCAATTTAAGAGAATTATGGTATTAAGAAAGGCAAGGAACTCAAAGCATGCCAAATATAAATGATATTAAAAGCATACTTTTTGAAAAATAGTAATCCATATGGTCAGAAATACTTACGTATTTTGTATTATGAACTTTTTATTGACAGTTATATCAAATCATGTTTTTTTTAATTCACAATTTTCAAAATTTCAAAAATGCAACTTTTTAAGACAATAATACAAAAGCAGTAAAAACGAAAACAAAAACAAAACTACTTGGATGAGTCTTGTTAGTTCAAGACCACAAAGTTATAGGTTTAGGCCTTGGCACTGAGGAGCTTTTTTTTCCTAACAAGTGGAAACATGCTAAGCACTCCACTATTCTAGATAACTATCAAAAGTCTTGTCAGGCAGAATCTTAAATCTGTTTTCAAGTTTGAACCGATATTTGGGAGAAATTGTATGTGCTTTCCTAGAGCCTACTATACTATACCTATAATGCCCACAGCACTGGAAATCTGAAGTTAGGCTTTCTTTCTTTTAGAATATAGCTCAGAATCAGGTAGGCAACTTTTGGCTTGTGGCCATATGTTGGAGACATCAGGGTTGAAAGACAGGAGAAAAGATACCCTAGAATGTACATGATCACTTTTCAAAGAGTTTAAGTTTTTCTGATGGAAGAAGAATTAGACTTCTTCTCATGGTTTGTAAGAGCAGAACTATGATCACTTGGTGAGAGTTATAGGAAAGCAGATTTTGGCTCAATATGGTAAGGACTGAGCTTGTGATGTCACCGATATAGGAGATTCCCAAAACTCTCTCTACCAATGTAGGTCAGCACCTTTTCTAACTTAGAGTCTTACAGAGTTGCCTAGACTAGAGCACTGAGAGGCTAGAGGTATGTGTCAGAGGTAGACACCTTTGTGTTATACAACTCAAAATAAAAATAATTTCTGAACAATCAGCTATTCAAAAATTGAAGGGACTGCCATAATTAGTGGTGAATTCTTTGGCATCAACAGCATCACATGTTTCAGCAGCAGTTTGATGATCACCTGACTAGGATACCCCAGAGGGGATTCCTATATTGAATAGAATAGATTAAGTGATCTTTTACTTCTTTCTAATTCTAGCCATTCTGTTATTTCGATGAAATTTTTTACCTATATAACATTTCTGTTTTCAGTTTTAGTAATTCCTTTTGGATTCTAGTATACTATTGTTAATCTACATATCCACAGCTGGCATGAAAAAGCAAACTTTGCCAGCTGTTAAGGATGCCATGAGGCCATTTGAAACAGGAGGAACAACTGTGCACCTGAGCCTGTGGAGGCATGAAGCTGCTTGCAACTACCCGGGCATTAGGAAAAAGCCTCGGACATTCTGTTGGTTATAGAGTAAGACAGATTACCCTGGGCAAAGGGAGAGAAGGAGGGAGAGAGAAAGAGAAGATGGAAGAGAGGAAGGGAGGGGAATGTAAGGAAGGGAGGAAGGAAAGGAGTAAGGAGGGGATTGAGGAAGAAAGGGAGGAAAGAAGGAAGGGAGGAAGGAAAAATGAGATAGAGGAAGAAAAGAAGAAAAGAAAAAAGGGAGGAAGTCAAGGAGAGGGACTGAGATGCCATGCTTATACACTCCACGTGGTAAATATATGTGCATAGATATGTATGCATTTCATAGAAATAGAGCTTTCACATGGGACATATTCTATGAGAGTTTCTATATAGATGAATGCAATCGGTGACCAAACCACATACTCACACATCTGAGAGAGATTAAGTGTGGACAAAAAGATCTGAGGATCATCTGTATAGAAATGATGATTGAATCTGTGGGAATGTATGAGATTATGAAGTGAAGAAGTATAGAATGAAGAAGAGACCCAGGGCAGAGCCTTGGGGCACCCTCATATTTACAGGATGTGCAACATGGACAACAAAAGAGACTGAGAAGCAGTCAGACAGGATGAAGGAGGACAAGGAAAAGTCCTATTTGATTACTAAAATCAATTTCCCAATATAAGAAGGGGAGGCATGGGTAGAAATCACCTATGAAAGAAAAATGGATCTAGTGGTTTTAACAGGCTGAACACTCTATTTGAGTATGCTTTTCTATATATATGGCAGCTAACAAAAAGAGAATTTGATCTGGGGCTTCATTAAGAGGAGAGTAGATCTCAGGATTAGGGAAGTGATAATCCCATTGCACTTGTCAGACTTCATTGGAGCATTGGTTTCAGTTCTTAGAGCCCCATTTTAAAAAGGGTAATTTTAAACTGGAGTATGCCCAGACTATGGCAATAGGATGATGAAAGACCTGGAGCAGAGATCACATGAGCTTCCACTGAAGGGGATTGGGCATGTTTAATTGAAGAAGAGAAGATTAGGGGTGGGGAAAAGTATTTGAAGGACTGTCATGTAGAGAAGAGATTCGACTTATTCTCTTTGTCCCCAAAGGGAGGAACAAAGAAAATTGGCAGCAATCACAGAGGTCAATTCAGGTTGGATGTTAGGGGGAAAAAAGACATTTTAACAATTTGAGATATCTAGAATTGGAGTAGGTTGCCTTCTGTCATGGTGTTTCCTCCTCCTTGAAGGTTTTCAAGCAGAGGCTAGTTAGTTATGTGAGTGAGGATACCTTTTTTTTTTTTAGGTTGCATTAAATGACCTCTAAATTTCTCTCAAATTGTGTAATTCTGTGGAATTGTGTGACTACCAAAGCTCATACTCCTCACATTTATCTCTTGCTTCTGCTTCTATTCTCTCCCAAGAAGCTATGTCTCACTTAAAAGAAATGCTGGTAGTGTGGCTGATTCTTCAACCAGCCATTTACTATCCTCTCTAAGTCCATTAAACTTAATTAGAGAACTTCATCTCTTGTAAAGGAGTATGAAAGTCTTGACACTTCCTTGAACTTTAAGACACTTAACATCTAATCTTTTCTGCCCTTTTCCATTCTATAATTATGTCAACTGGGCTGAAGGAAAACTAATTAATCAGAAGTATCCCGGTTAACTCTCCCCATCACTATTGATATGTCAATATCTAATTTATATCAAAACACATTATAATGGAGTTCTATCTTCTCAAAAAACTGAAGAACCTGTGTTGGTTACTCTGTATGTTTTACAATTATATGATAACTCTCCTAGCAAGTGAGCTTCTCAGAAAATCAGAGCTGGGAGGATCAAGATCAGTCGAATGAAAAAGACTCATTAAACAACCAACTATTTGCCAAATACTGTCCTAGGCACTAGGGGTACACATGCACACATACACACACATGTCCATACGTGTGTATATATAAGTATGTATAAATACACGCAACTGCCCTCAAATAACTTACATTCTAGTGGAAAGTCAACGGGCACACATACACATTAATATACAATATATACACATCTAATACAAAGTAATTCTGGGGAAAGACAATAGTAGCTGGAAGGTAGCACTTGGGTTTTGGAGGTAGTTAGGGGTATTTAAGGCAAAGGTAAGCGAGATGTGCATTCTAGGCATGGCTGTAGCCTGTGTAAAGACACAGATGAAAGAATGGCTTCCCTCCTCCCCCAAACAGCCCTGTGATCAAGCCAAAGCTGTTACCCAGCATCTGCCTCCCTAGCCATGGGCTCACAAGTTTCCCCTTAATGCCTATGGGTTAGCTATTCCACTAGCATATCGCATCTTTCTTTTTTTTAGGCAATTCGGGTTAAGTGACTTGCCCAGGGTCATACAGCTAGTGTCAGGTGTTTGGTCTGAGGCCGGATTTGAACTCAGGTCCTCCTGACTTCAGGGCCAGTGCCCTGTCCACTGTACCACCTAGCTGCCCCCTCACATCTTCTATTGTTTTTATAAAACCAAAGTAGCATGAATCTTGATGACCAAGGTTTATTTTCTCACATGCAAATTACATACCTGGGAGACCACTTTGCTATCCACTTTTGAAAAAGGAATCTAATGATTTTTTTTAAAAAAATTCTAAATGAAAGATAATCTCAAATCTGTCAGCTGCAATCTAAATTTTGTCTTGACCCCCTGGCGACACTAGATTCAAAACCAGTATATTTTATCCTTTGATGGATAACAGCAGGCCTCCCCTTGCCACCCCTAGAATAAGAAGAAGAGTAGGGTGTTGAGAAGAATAAAATAATGTATGTGGTGTGCTCTGAATCTTCAGCATCTACTGGTGTCAATGACTATTGAGGGACCCAGAATTTAGAGAGGTGGAATGTTAGAGATGGAGATGCTAATAGAGATAATCTAGTCTAATCCTCTCATTTGGCAGATGAGAAACATTAGCCTGAGAGGGGTAATATGATTTGCCCGAAATGGTACTCTTTTGGACAGAGCTAGGACACAGTAAGCGTCAAGGCTGAGACTAGAACTCAGTTCTCCAGGTTTGTAGCCCATTGCTTCTTAAATCCTACTATGATGCCTCCAAAGAAGCCTCTGGCTAAACATGATTGGTGTATGTTGTTCAATTTCTTTTTGTAGTTCTGAGTTGTTGTAGGGTTCACTGTGTGCTTTGATGGCTTACTTACATTGCTTTTTAATTTGCTGAACATTCAGCATTTTAAGTTCCACAAATGATATGATTTTATCTGTGAATACTATTCCTGGAGGAGGCTCCCACTTGAGTTCCTGTTAGCACTTAATATTAGGGAGTTATGGATTGTGAGAGTTAGAGTATGTAGATATAACCTAGCGTTTTATAATGCAGAGAATTTTGGATTTCTAGGTAAGTAGACATGGGTTCAAGTTCTGTATCTGACTCACTAACTGTGTCACTACAGGCAAAATACCAACCTTTCTGAGCCTTAATTTCCTCATCTATAAAATGGGATAATAATACCTGAGTAGGTACTTCATGAATTTGTGAGGGTTAAATGAAATATTACATATAAAGCACATTGAGTTTTAATCCATCATTCACTTCCCAATAACTCCTCTAGTATGTTAAGCAGAGCTGTCTGATTTAATATACTGTTCATGACTGGTAGGACACAAAATTTTCTACTTATAATTTATCATTTGTTACAAGAGAGTCGGAATTACAAATCATTATATACAGACAGGCAGACAGACAGACAGATAGATAGATAGATAGATAGATAGATAGATGGAATGGATAGATATGGTTTTAAAGCTCTGTCTTTCTTTACTCAGGACTAATTCAAACACATATTTCCATATTTATCTGGCTTCTCCATATTTATCACTTTTTATAGCACAATTGCTTTCTGTTGATCAACACTATCAGTTCAACTGTTGATAAATTGAGGGGATGTCTACCCCAAACATGTGAAGACTTCCCCAGTAAAATGGGTGGATGAGAACAACTGTTCCACTGGCCATGAATGTGGTTGTGAGCTCTTAGAGTTTGGTCAGGGATTGAAGATGCCAAAATCATTCACTTCATCCTGCACCATTGCCAGTCATCTTGACTTTTGTCTTGCCACTTGACTTTGATGACCCAGAAAGAGAGAGTGAGGCTGATGATTTTATGCAACTCTGCTTCACTTACATCCAATTCATGCACAAGATAACACATCTTCCATGATGTTATCATGCCCTCTTTGAAAACAACAAACAACAGCAGCTGTCAATTTATCCAGCCATTCTCAAATCATGGGGACCTGCTTTGTTTTCAATTTTTCCCACCCCAAACAAAACAAAACAAAAAAAACAACTATAGGACTGCAAGCTCCTTGAGAACAGGGACTGGAGGTTTATTTTTATTTTTTGTCATTCTTTTATCCTTAGCTCTTAACAAAGTGCCTGATCTGTATTAGGTGCTTAATAATTGCTTTTTGATGTGACTTTTTAAAATATGTTGGTATATTTGGGACTTCTCTTGCATTTAATTTTAGATTCCAATAGTAAGTCAATAAGTAACTCTTATATAGTTGCAAGTTGTTTTCCAGAATGTTTGGATTAATTCATGGTTCCACTAACATTGTGTTAGTGTACCTGTGCAGTGCCCCCTTGGGGTAATGTGTTACAAAGATGTTTTCCCCAACAAATAGATTTTCTTATTATTGTAGCAGTATTACTCTGCTTTGGGCAAATACTGTTAAATTGTGTGTATGTGTGTTTATATATACATATGCTTATATTTATATATATATGCTTATATAATCTATTGTATAGTATAATATAATCATATATTATATAATATATGCTATTATATTATTTATTATTAATATATTATTTGATAATCACTAATATATTGTATATTATATACAATCATATATTATATAATACTATATACATATGCAATCCATCTCATCTCTATCTTTAAGTCTCTATATCAATCCATATCTATCTATCTATCATCTATCTATCTACCTGTATATTTATAGAGAGATAGAATTATAGAAAGATATATGGTGACTGGCCAGTGAGGGCCCAGGATTTAGAATATGCCCTTCTTGATCAGTTATACAGCGCATCCATAGATACTCCCTGCCTTGTTCCAGTTCTACAGGCTTGGTAAGCCTATGTCTGACCATGAGTGAATAAGAAGCTGGTCTTGTGTGATGATGAAGCATCTTCTGTTTGTCTGAGGATCTGGGAGGGACTAATACCTCATAAGTTGCTGAGCCAGAACTGAATGTGTATATGAAAGGAATCATCTGCCCCTTCATTAGCCACCATTCTCCGCCCCCCCCGCCCCATGCCATCTTCTTTTCTTTCTCAGTTGTGAGTAAAGGAGAACTGCTATGAACTGTCTGGTTAAAGATAGAATAGTTGCCCTCCTCCCAGCCAGTTATCATGTCTTTGTGAGCACATGCTACCTCTGTTTCTTTTGTGTTTATTTTTTCCTCATTTTATACGAATGAATATTTTGAGATTTGAGTGCTTAAATGATCAGGAGATCTATCAGAAACACCAGATTCCCAGAGTCATTAGGAGAGCCTAGCAAAGAAGTAGTAGCCAATGACAGAGGAAGCACATCCAGACATAAGTGGAAAGAGTCCAATGGGGGATAGTAGCAATTTCAGTGATTGGGACACCCCATAACAGAGAGGAATGTTGGCTATCAATTCTAGAAAAACACTGATCCTCTGAGCCCAATGGATAACTAAAACCAAGGGAAACCTCACTAATGCTCCACAAAAAGAGAAAAGGACTTGAGGGCCAGGAATTGGGAGTTACCCTTTGATCACATGTGTTCTCCGGATGTTTGCCTTTTGCTATCATTAAGTCTGAATCTACCATCCCCAGAGACGTATGTGAAAGAGAAGAGTATATTCCCAGTTTGGGGAGATTGTTTGTAGCTACTACTCCCTCAGTAAATTCCTTTCCAAAAGGTTAATATAGTTTTATTAGTTTATGAATAATAATAAGAACACGGGATAGAGGATAATAGATCAGCACACTAGAAACCTTTGGGTCCCCAAAGAGAATAGCTGTCATTATCCTCAGACTATTCAATGTCAATGTGAATGTGATTTGAAGAAGTGGCTTAAGAGAAGATGCTACATATAAAATTAAAATAAGCTATTTTTGTAATTTTTTTATCTTTTATCTGGTTATGAATTTCCCCCCAATCACAGTTATAAAAGAAGCATCAGAACATGTATTTATTTCAAGCTTATTGGGTAACTTAAGTGTCAATCTAAACATTTTTTTTTGTCCCACCAAACTGCTTTCCACTTTTCCTAGTGGTTTTTGTTCAATGAGGGGCCACCCAAAGCTTCCAAAATTTTGTATTCTTCCTCTTCTTCAACACAGAGTTACTATGTTTGCTTCCAAGTTCTGCTTACGAAGTTTTTCCTTTGTTTTTGAACTATCACAAAATAATTTTGATAATTTTTGATTCATAACATAATTTGATATCTGTCAATGCTAGGCATACTTAATTCCCTTTTTCCTTATTATTTCTGTATGGGAGTTACTTGTCTTTCACAGGCCTACTCATAAGAAAGGGTCAGATAATACAACCACATCAGGTGTGAGTTATGAGGTGTGAGTTAGTCGCTTGAGTTGAATCATAAAGGGAGCAATTACATAGCAATAATCCTATGCCATGTCTCTGGGTGACCTATAAAAATTAGTTCACTGAATCCAAGAAAGAGATGTAAAGTGGAGTTCAAGTAGAAGAAACCAGTTGTGTAGAACACACATGGAGCTGGAAGAAAAACAGAGAGTTATGAAAAGCCATAAGGATCTGGGAGAATGGAAGCCCAGACAAAGATAACTGCCACACACAAATGGAGAAAACTTGAGAGAGAATCTTGCAGGGGAAAAAGAGTGATGTACTCTCTGCTCCCTGACCCCATTAGGCATGTCTAGCTGAGACATATTCAAGTTTACACTTGGTGACATTAAGCATAAGGCAGTTAACTGACATTACAACTGCAAGTACAACTTTTCAGAATTACCTCAAGCTTCCAGCTTTTATTTTGACCTTGTATGTGTCTCGTTGTTTTAAATACCCTTATTGTATGGAGTATATGAATATTTTTCATTTCCTGTCCATTTTTATGGGAAACTAAATCTTTTCACATTCAAGATCCTAACTGGTAATGTTAGTCCTTTTTGCATTAAGTTCTATTACTTCATTTCTCCTTTTAAACCAACATTAGGTCCCTATTATCTTGTTACCAATATTGTTCTAAAAAGACATTTTTTTCCCCTTACAAGATGAGGAATACCCCACCCTCCCATCACCAAGCAAAAGCTCTCTGTCTCTTTTGTCTCTGTGTCTGCTTCTGTTTCTTTCTCTGTGTCTATGTCTGTGTCTGTCTCTCCATGTCTGTCTGTCTCTTTGATCTCCTCCAGAGCAGATTTATCCTTATTCCTTAACATCTCATCATCCAATCTCTATTTTAGGGACAGTCATCTGGGGCACCCCTTTAGAAGTAATGTGAATTTAATATTTATTGCCTCTTTATTCCTTTCCACTTGGAGTTTACTCCAGGATCTAATATCTCATGTTGGTACAAGTTTTTTTTTCCCCTTTATTTGTTCTGTGACTCTTGTGTAAGGTAGTACTTCTAGAAGAGAAATGCCTTGCATGATCCTTTGTCCAACACAATCTAAAAATGTGATTGCAGTTTTAACCACTCTTCATCATTCCCCATCTTTTTGTTTAAACTCCTAAGGAATTTTAGTCCCAGAAAAAAGTAATTCATGAAACAGGTGATGTACTGAGATGGTATAAACTCTTTATCCAGGATTAGAAGTCTTGCAACAAATTTACACCCTTCCTGTAGCACCAGCTAAGGGTCAGCCATATAATTCATATAATTCATATAATGCTCTGAACATTCCATCCCCTTCCTGTGCATCTGCCATTTCTTATAAGAGCTCCAAGAGAAATAAAATCCTAACCCTCCTACAACTAGACATGGCCTGAAGATATTCATATCCTGACTGGAGCTGAGAATCTACTGAAGTTACCCCTGCCTATGATACTGCAAAATCATTGAATTAATCTTAACCTTGAAGAAAACACTGTGAAATGCCCCCCCAGAACAATTCATTTCAAAAGACAGAACTTGATTTTTATTTTCCCCCTAGATTTTGTCTAGTGCTGTCTTCTTTGTTCTCCCAACGACTTTCAGACAGAATGAAAGGTCCAAAAGAAAGCATTCCCCCTCCTGTACTTCCCATGTCTGGTATGGGTATATCTCCCTTACCTCCTAATATCCCTACATGAAAAGATTTCACATGCATAATCCTTACCCAGAAATGTGAATTCACATATGAAGAATCATGGGTCCTACTAATCTAAGAAATATACTATTCTTTCAGACTACTCATTTTGTTTGCTACCTTTTCAAATTTCATGTATAAATAATGTCTTTCTCCTCTCAATAGCTCTCAAATAAGATAGAGTGTGCACACACACACATACATGTACACAAACACACTTTCCTGGGCTTGGAAGTATGTTAACATTGACAACTACTTAGTTACTTCTTAATAGATAGGCTGGTTTATTGTTCACTTTCTTTTATTTGTGGAATTGCAAATCAGATGACCTGCTCTCCTATGACCTACTGACAAACTAAAATTATTTCATTTTGCTGTTAATTCATGTCTTTCTTTGAGGGATAAGCTCTAATTTGTATAATATTTTGTTTTGGGGTACACATTCATTTTTTTCTTTTTGGAGTAACTTTTTCCAATATTTCCTTTTCATTTCTTGTGAATGAGGAAAGATCTTATGTGATATGGATCAGATATTTAAAAGGCTTTCTCACGGCTATTTGAAATATTTGTTGTTTAATGGTTTCTTGATGACATACATTAATAGTTCTCTCTTTAACAGTAAATGGATTCTATTTAACTGTACTTTGCCTTCTATTCCTAATCCATCTGGACAAATTTCCTACATTGCCACCTAACTACAGCATGCAAGCTTAAATAAACCATTTTTTTTAGCAACCTATAATTCTGGATTACATCTTCACATTCTTTTGTTTAAGGTCAATTGCCTTGATTTACAGAGATAATCTCAAGCATGATTCTAGTTGTTTGTCCCCCTCATCTCTTGATTTTGTTCTGATAATCCCCTGCAATTTGGTACTATGGAAACTATTTTATCTGAAGCTACAAATGATCTCATTTGCTCATTTAATGGCCTTTTCTCAGTCCTTATCCCTTTTGAACCTTTGGAGACTATTGATTACCCTCTCATCCTGGATATTTTATCCTTCTTAAATTTTCTTTTTTTTAATTATTTATTTTTAGTTTTCACTTTTTCCATTTTTAATTTTAGTTTTCACTTCCATAAGGTTTTGAGCTTTAAATTTTCTTCCCTTCCCTTCCCTTCCCCTGCCCCAAGACAGCATGCAATCTGATATAGGCTTTATAAATACATTCATATTAAACATATTTTTACATTAGTCATGTTGTAAAGAAGAATTATAACTAATGGGAGGAACCATGAGAAAGAAGAAACAAAACAAAACAATAACAAAAAAGAGAACAAATAATATGCCTTGATCCATGTTCAGATTCCATAGTTCTTTCTCTGGATGTGACTCCTCCTTAAATTTTCTTGATAGTATTCTCTTCTGATCCTCCTTGTACTCACCTCACCAGCATTTCCAGGGAGTGCTCTTTCCTTATGCTGCATCTTCATCATCACACTTACTAACCATAGATGATCTCAATTTAACATGTTTTGAGTGAGATGCAGAGATTTATTGTGCAGTACAAGGAGAGACAGAAGTCTCCCTTGTGTGCTAGTTAGATTGCCAACCCTGTGAAGTAGGTGCTATTCTTATCCTTATTTTACAAATCAGAAAACTTAGGCAAATAGTGGCTAAGTGACTTGTCTATAGTCACCCAGCTAGTAAATGTCTAAGGCAGAATGCAGAGTCAAGTCTTTCTAGCTCAAAGCCCAGCATTCCAACCACTGAACCCTAAGCCTGGCACATAGTAAGCATTCAATCAGTGATTATTGACTGACTTACTAATAGGTTTCTTTAATCTCTAAATTTTGTGGTTTTTTTCCCAAATAAATTATTGTTTTAAAACCATTCTTTTGCATTTGTTCTGTTATGTCTTAGTTTCTTAGTTTATTTATTTATTTATTTTGCTTTGGTAAACTTAGCTACTGCACCCATTTTTTCCTTCTGAATCATTCTGAAGATTCTAGAATCATTTCCTGTGGTTTCATAATAGCTGGAATGTTCCCTCTAATCTGAAGTTATTCCATAGTACTTGTTAATGTTATTAGAACTACTTTTTTTATCCATTTTTTTACTTATTTCTTGTTTTTTCTGTCTGCTAAATTATTTGCTATTTCCATCTTTCTGGTTTGTAATTACTCTTTTACTCTATTTGGTATGCATATATGTATGTGTGTGTGCATATTTATGTATAGGGATAAGTATACACACACACATTCGCTATTCCGTATTCTTGGATGTGATATGGGCTTAGGCAAGACTTTTCAATCAACCATTGAAACCTCTCCAATTCTTGTTCCCCTGTATTTCACAGTCTCTGGGTGCTTGTAGACCTGGAAATTCTGATTTTCTAGAGGACTCATATGGATTCATAGGAATAGACAAAGGATGTAGATCACCTTCTGCCTCCAGAATTTAGTGTGTTCACCACAAAATCCTGAAGAAACCTCAAGTGAGTTGATCAGAATCCCTCCTCTGCAGTTGCTCTGCTACATTCTTGTGCAAAATATTTTCTTAACATTAACTTCTATAGCTACTCCTCACAAAATCAATGTTTTATTTACTGACGGAATGTTGTACAATGATCAGTGCAGCTGATCTATCCCAAAGTCTGTGACTATCATCCGCAATGAGGTTCTAGACTTTCACTAACTCTTCACTCCCTCAGGGTGAGTTAATTATGCACTGAGTGGCATTTCTTAATGTGTGAGTAATAAAGTCTTCAACGGGTTATTTCTTTGCAAAAGGTGGAAGCCACATGAAACTTTTGTAAGTGCTTTGTCACTGGGTCCAGTACCCACACTGAAAGTCTAAAAAGATCATTCAAAGATGGCTATCAACTTGGACACAGTTGCAGTGAGTCATCCAAATTAAAAACAAAGTCTCTGTAGAAATAAAAAAAATAGGATGGCAGTTATAGGTACATATATATGCATATGTGTATATATATTTATATATGTAGTCTATCTGAAAATGATTATGGGTTGATCATATTCTAGTAATATATTACTAAATAAAATGTAAACCCTTCCAATAGGATACCATATTTCTTTTCTTTTTTGATGCAGATTTTGTGGAAAGACTATCTAATGGAATTTCAAAGAGCAATGTGTTCCTCAATTAAGAAAGCCAATAACACATATTAAGACCAAATTTCTTAGTGATCAAACTAAGGTCAGCATATATTTAGTTTCTTATCCAAGCTGCATTGACACTTTTGTACCTGTAGAGGAGTCTTCAGGGCATGGAAGTACAATATTGTATAGTTAGCTACCTTCTTGATTGCACTTCAGTACTTTGGCTTGAAGTGATGCCAGTCATAATAAAATCTCACGTTTATAATTGTGCCTCATTTAAAATTTTTTTTTAAAAAACTTGTATTAATTTATCTTGATTTATCAATAATCATTTTGAATGCTTTTGAGTTTAATTTTTCTCTCCCCCTTCCTCCCCAACACCCTCCCCAAGATGGTGTACAATCTGATATACATTCCTATTAAATATATTTTCACATTAGTGGTGTTGTAAGTAAAAATTAAAACCAATAGGAAGAGCCATCAGAAAGAGGAAACAAAACTCAAGAGAAGAGAAAAAAATAGCAATTCAACTTTCATACTTCTTTCTTTGAATATGGATAGCATTTTCCATCACAAGGCCTCTGGGGATGTCTTAGATCCTTGTATTGTTGGGAAGGGTTAAGTTTATCAATACTAGTCATTGCACAACGTGGCTGTTATTATGTACAACATTCTCTTGGTTCCACTCTTTTCACTCAACATCAGACCATACAAGTCTTTCCAGGTTTTTCTGCAGTTTTCCTGCTCATCATTTCTTATACCACAATAGTATTCCATTACATTCATATGCCACAACTTGCTCAGCCATTCCCCAATTGATGGGCATCCTCTCAATTTCCAATTCTTTGCCACCACAAAAAGAGCTGCTATGAATATTTTTGTGCATGTGTGTCCTTTTCCCATTTGTATGATCTCTTTGGGATATAGCCCTAGAAGTGCTATTGCTGGGTCAAAGGGTATGCAAATTTTTATAGCCCCTTAGGCATAGTTCCAAATTGTTCTCCAAAATGAATGAATCATTTCACAACTCCACCAACAATGCATTAGTGTTCCAATTTTCCCACATCTTCTCCATCATTTATCATTTTCCTGTTTTATCATGTTGACGAATCTGATAGATATGATATGGTACCTCAGACTTGTTTTGATTTGCATTTCTCTAATTCATAATGATTTAGAGCATTTTTTCATATGACTATGGATGGCTTAAATTTATTCATCTGAGAACTGTCTGTTCATATCCTTTGACCATTTGTCAATTGGGGAATGGCTTATATTCTTATAAATTTGACTTAATTCTCTATATATTTTAGAAATGAAGCCCTTACCAGAGAGAATGGTTGTAAAAATTCTTTCCAGCCAAGATGTCAGAGTAAAAAGGTAGTTGCTCCCACCCTCCCATATCAACCTCTGAAAACCCAGAAAATATCACCCCAGAAAAAAAAAAAAAACAACAACCTGGAACAGCTGAACTAGAAGAAAGACGGGGAACAGCAGTGCAGCAGCCCAACAAACGAGTCTCCCAGTGCCTCACCAAAAATAAGGGAAGCAGCTCTCAAAGGGCCCCAGGTGGATGAACACCCTGTAGCATTCATCTGAAAGGAGCTGAAGAAAGCAACCTACAGTCTTCCTAAAGTCCCAGCCTTGCTGATTCCAACCCAACACCAGGTAAGCTGTCAGAATCCTACAGCCTCCAATTGTCAACCAGGAGGAGATCCTGAAGCCCAGGTGGTAGAGCAGGCAAACACCAACACCTGGACCTCCAAGTGCCTCAGTGAGGGTGGGGAAACCAGTGGAAACCAGCTCAGAAAACTACCAGATGCCTCGGCACTCTATCACAAAGGAATCTCCCAGTGCATTAGCAGAAATGAGGGAGGAAGCATTGCAAGGGCCCCAGGCAGATAAACACCCTGCAGTACCCATATAAAAGGAGCTGAAGAAAGCTAAAGGAAAGGAAGAGCAGGCAACCTAGAATTGCCTGAAAGTTCCAACCTTGCTGATTCCAGCCCAACACCAGGTAAGCTGCCAAAACCCTACAGCCTCCAATTGCCAACATAAGAGGCCCAGCACACAAAGCCAGTGACCAAGACCTAGGCTCCCAACACAAGAAGCTTGGGTCAGTGCCCTCTGTTCCCCAGCAGGAGAGCTCAACCTTTTTAAAGGCCAGGGATAAAGGAACCCATAGGTAAAAAGCAATGTACATAGATTCATATTATGAGAAGAGTGAAGATCAAGACAGAAATTCTGAAGAGAACAACATAGTCAACAAACCCACATCTGCAACATCAAAAGGGAACATGAACTGGTCTGAAGCCCAAAAAGCCTTCTTAGAAGAGCTCAAGAAGGATTTTAAAAGTCTAATGAGAGAGGTAGAAGAGTCCTTAAAAAATACAATTGGCCAATTGGAAAAAAAGTACACTGAAGAAAACAAATCCCTTAAAAATACAATAGGCCAATTGAAGGAGGAAGTAAAAAAAAAAAACTAACAGAAAACAATCTGTTAAAAGCTAGAATTGGACAAATGGAAACTAATGACTCTATGAGAGAGCAAGAATCAGTCAAACAGAAACAAAAAAATGAAAAAATAGATGAAAACATAAAATACCTCATCGGTAAAATAACTGACCTGGAAAATTGATCCAGGAGAGACAATTTGAAAATCATTGGACTACCTGAAAATCATGATGAAAAAAAGCCTGGATAGTATCTTTTAGGAAATTGTAAAGGAAAACTGCCCTGAAGTCCTAGAACCAGAAGGTAAAATAACCATAGAAAGAATACACCACTCACCACCTGAAAGAGATTCCAAATTGACAACACCAAGGTATATAATAGCAAAATTCCAAAATTACCAGATGAAAGAGAAGGTGCTACAAGTAGCCAGAAAGAAACAATTTAAATATCATGGAACCACAGTCAGGATTACACAGGACCTTGCATTAAAAACCACATGGGGTGGAACATGATATTCTGCAAGGCAAAGGAGCTTGGATTGCAGCCAAGGATCAACTACCATGCAAAAATGAGCATGATTTTTCAGGGGAGGAAATGGATATTCAATGAAATAGGGGACTTCCAAACCTTCCTCATGAAAAGACAAGAGCTCAACAAAAAAACTGATCTTCAAGGACAAGATTCAAAAAAGACATGAAAAGGTAAATGGGACAGAAAGATACAAAATGTTGTTAATAAGGGCAGGCTGTTTACATCCCTACAAGGGAAGATGATGCTTGCAACTCTTGAGAACTGTATTGTTATTACACCATGTTAAAGGAGTATACATAAAGGGGGTGGATATTAGTTGACTTTGATGTAATGATCAAAAAAATCTAATCAAGTGGGTTAAATGGATCCAAGTAAGTGGGTTAGTCTGATCTTAGAAAATGTACTGAGAAAGGGGGAGGCAAACAAGGGTAAATTACATTACAGGAAAAGACAGAAAATCCTATTACAGCAGAGGGAAAGAAGGGGGGGTGAGCATTGTTTGAACCTTACTGTCATCAGATTTGGCTCAAGAGGGGCATAACATAATCAGTTAGGTATAGAAATCTAACTTGCCCTATAGGCAGTAGGAGGGAAAAGGGGAAAGAAAAGGGAGGAAGGATAGAAGGGAGGGAAGAAGCAGTAAGGGCAAAGGGGAAGAAAAGGGAAAGGGATAATAGAAGGGAGGAGAGACTGAAGGAGGCGGTGGTCAAAAGCAAAGTACTAGTAAGGGGGGAAAGGAAGAAAGGAGAAAGAAAAGCATAAGCAGGGGGGAAAAAGTATGGAGAAAAAGACACAGATAGTAATCATAACTGTGAAAGTTGAATCTCTATCTTTTTTTTCTCTTCTTTTGAGTTTTGTTTCCTCTTTCTGATGGTTCCTCCTATTGGTTTTAATTTTTACTTACAACTTCACTAATGTGAAAATATGTTGAATAGGAATGTAAATGTATAGCCTATATCAGATTGTGCGCCACCTTGGGGAGGGTGGTGTGCAGGAAGGGGGAGAAAAATTTTAAAAAAATTAATATAAAAAAGAAAAGAAAAAGAAATTCTTTCCCAATTTTCTACCTTCCTTCTAATTTTAGTTGCATTGGTTTTGTTTGTGCAAAAACTTTTCAATTTAATGTAGCCAAAATTATCCATTTTGCTTTTCATAATGTTCTCTATCCCTTGTTTGGTCATCAATTCTTCTGTTCTCCTTAGATCTGATAGGTAAACTATTCCTTGCTCTCCCACTTTGCTTGTAGTATCAGCCTTTATATCTAAATCATGAACCCATTTTGACTTTATTTTGGTATATGGTGTGAGATTTGGGTCTATGCCTAGTTTCTGCCATACTCTTTTCCAGTTTTCCAAGCAGTTTTTTTTCAAAGAGTAGGTTCTTATCCCAGAAGCTGGGGGTCTTTGGGTTTATCAAATAGTAGATTACTATAGTCATTATCTACCGTGTTTTGCATACTTAACCTATTCCACTGATCCACCACTCTATTTCTTAGCCAGTACAAGGCAGTTTTGATGATTGCTGCTTTATAATACAATTTAAGACCTGGAATTGCTAGGCCACCTTCCCCTGCATTTCTTTTCATTAGTTCCCTTGATGTTCTGGACCTTTTGTTCTTCCAAATGAATCTTGTTGTTATTTTTTCTAACTTCATAAAATAATTTTTTGGTAGTTTGATTGGTATGGAACTGAATAAGTAAATTAACTTATGTAGAATTGTCACTTTTATTGTATTAGCTCAGCCTACCCATGAGCAACTGATGTTTTTCCAAATATTTAGATCTGACTTTATTTGTGTGAAAAGTGTTTTGTAATTGTGTTCATAGAGTTCCTGGGTTTGTTTCAGGAAGTAGACTCCCAAATATTTTATAATGTCTACGGTCAGTTTAAATGGGATTTCTCTTTCTATCTCTTGCTGTTGGGCTTTGTTGGTAATATATAGAAATGATGATGATTTATGCAGGTTTCTTTTATAGCCTGCAACTTTGCTAAAGTTGTTTATTATTTCAAGTAGTTTTTTACTTGATTTTCTAGGATCCTCTACGTATATCATCATGTCATCTGCAAAGAGTGATAGCTGTGTTTCTTCTTTGCCTATTCTAATAATTGTGCTTTATATTTTACAAATCAATTTCCTTACAAGAGCCTATTTTCATTATCTTGGCTCTGATAGTTTAGGACCCGCACTTACTTGTTCTGGGTAGAGAATACCCCAGTGCAATGCATACGGAACTGAATTGAGCCCCCCTGAACAGTTCTGTGACCCAGAACCAAAGGACTCATTTTTTTTGATGATTCATTCCTCTTAATGGTCCTTTGGTCTTATGGCTGTGTAAAGGGATGGATGCTTCAGTCAAAGAGGACTGGCTATTGAGTCGGGATGAACAACTTAATCAGTAAGCTTAGAAAGGAAACAACTTATGTTTTCACTTTCTTCATCCTTTCTGTAGGACGTGTGGCATGGAACTCTACATCTAAGACTTTCCATTAAGGGAACAAGAGGGCTTCCCCATATCACCAACATTAGCTGCTCACATGTGCTAGCTAAAGTAAATGTTTCATCTTGATGAACATGAGTTAGGATCACAAGACACTGGATGCCTCTTTTACTTTATGTATTTTGCTGACCATATTACCCAACAGCAATCCAGAGATGGGCATTTCCAGCCTGGTAAGCAACTTCATAAGTTCAAGGTGTCATAAGTTCCTGAATTCTTCATCAGTCCTGGTTGCATTGTGTAAAGTGCTTAATGTGACTAATACAGGGAAGATGACCCACGATACAAGGTCAAGCTGAGGCTTAGATTGCCAGAAGAATCTGAGGAAATGTTTTTGGACAGTGAAGAGGGAAGTTGCAAGTGAAATGCCTAGATAGTCACACTAAATGTCTCATGTTTCAGCTTCTCAAAAGAATATAATAGGAGTTACTAGGTTACGGCATCATGTTTTAAATCTTTAGTAATGGATCCTTTTTTTTTTTAACATTTTGTGTTTTAAGCATTTCTTTTATATGGAGGAAGTAAATATCTGCCCTATAACTTATCTACATTGTTGAGTGTTCTTCAGATGTCTTTTTGAGAAAAATCTAACCTCAAAACAAGCCCAAGGTTTCTTGAAGTGGTTTTCCCCAAGGACTCTATGTTGGGAGTATTAAAAAGTGGGAGATAGAGGAAAAAAGCCTGGTCCCTCTCTTTGGAGGACAAGGTCACCCAGGCCTCAACCTAAACCTATCAACTTGACTCAGAGTTTAGCTTTCTTAGTAGGAGCCAGTGTCTCCATGGCCCCTGGTCATTATCTATCTATTTACTTATCTATAAACTGGGAAGAATAGATTTTGCTCTTTTTTTTTTTACCACATAAATCTATTGTTTAGGAAGGAGAGAGAGATTAACAAAGACAAAGGTCACTTGCTCCACAGCTTTTCAGTGGGTCAGTGCTAGCCACTTGAAGTACCCAGATAATCTTCTAACTGAAACACCTTTATCTGACCAAATGAATGTAATATTTTTCCATCCTTTAGAACAAAATTGAACATGGAATTTCCACTTCTTTCCAATAGTCTCATCATTTCTAGTTCACCAAGTATTTTAATTTTATTTGCCTATAATAGTGATACATTCTCTTGTTACTTATCATTTCCTCTAAATTCTCAAGAATGTTACCATTGAGATAAACCAATGATTGATCAGACTGTTCTTGGGTTGGGGAGAGAGAGATAGAGACACAGAGAGAGAGAGACAGAGACAGAGACAGACACACACACACACACAGAAGGAGAGACAGTGCTTTCTGATCTGATTATCCACTCTTTCTGTCTAGACTAAGTATTACGTAAGTTTCTTAGGACTGTGTTGCTTTTGTTTCCCTATACCTTGTTCCTAGCACAAATGTCCAGCACCATTATTCCCTCTTATTTTTCTTGTGTTTGTCACAGGTATAAGTGGTTCTAATATACATGATGATATTGTATTGTACTTTTTGTTCTCTTCTTACTTACAATAATAAGATTATAAATTCAGAGCCACAAGGGACCTCTGGGGCCCTGAGTCGATCTTCTTATTTAGCATATGAGGAAATCCAAACTCAAGCAGAACAAGAGTCTTCTTTGCTGTATTCCGGACCTGTGACTTATTCTACACAATCTCAGTCATTCCTATGAAGTTGAATGTACCTCCTTGTGTTAGGATATATAGGTCACTTTGTCTAATACCCATGCTAGATACATTTAATAAACCAATCCACACTCATTTATTAAACTTCTCCAATATAGCAGGCATTGTGCTAGCTGGCATTGGGGTTATGAAGACAAAAAGAAATTCTGTTCTTGAGGAGCTTGTGACTTATTAGGGAAAATAACATTTACACATATAAAGAAAATATAAACAAAATACACAGAAATAAAATACAAGGAAATATTGGGAGTGTAGCTTTAGTAGCTGGGAGAATGAGAAAAAAAGCATCATGTATGAGGTAGCACCTGCTGGACTTTGAAGGAACATGGGCCTCCTCTTCCTCCTCCTTTTCCTCCTCCTCTTTCTCCTTCTTCTTCATTGAAATTGATTTTATTAGAGGAAACAACCAATCACTTGGCTGGCCAATTCACAGAATAAGAGGATTCTAAGGATAGCCATGTAAATTATCTGGATATTTTAAGCCATAAAGTATGTTTTGACCTAAAGGTAACTTTCTGGGGCTTGATTATCTTGTACTTTTGCTTATAACAACAACAATAATAGCAGCTAGCATTCAAATTTTGCAAAACTCCTTACAAACACAACTCCCTTTATTCTCACAACAACCTTTTACAGATGAAGAAACAAACTATCTAAAGGGTTAATGTTTAATTTTGCCTTTAAATAAGGAAAGATTGCTTAAAGAACAGGATAACTGCAGTAGGATAAGCAAAGGGCTAGAGCTTGAGAGGTTATAAAATATTCTTCTAAAAATTTTTTTGTACAGATCTATTTACACATAGTTTGAAGCCAATATATTATCTCTAGGAGTCAGTATCCCACACTGGCTAGACTAACAAGGTTCCTGGAGAGAAGAATTAAAACAATTACTGTGCATTTCAATGGCATAAAATGTTAAATAAATGCTAATTAGGTAAGGCAACAGTATTCCGTGACCTCCAAAGATGGTGAACACATGAGCAAAGTCTTTTGGGAATTCCAAAATTTCCTTGTAGTCAATGGATTTCGTTTCTTCCTCACCAAAATTTTTACTAGAAAAGCAGTAACTGATTGATTTGGGTTTCTCTTCTTTTCCTTTACCCTGATACTAATAGGAATCAAGACAAATGTCCATAATGCTTTATTACATACAAATCACTTTGCTTCTAACAACCCTAGGAGGGAGGTGGCTGGCAGTATTATTATCCCTTTCTTAGATATCAGGTTCACTGCCCAAATGTGGGCAATAAAAGAGCCCTTCAGAATCACAGAATTTTGTTTGTTCTTATTTTAAATGTTTTTAATTATAAACATAATTGTCCAACAATGTACAAGGAACAAAAAGAGGATTGTATGTAAAACTGTGAACTTGTTAGTTTTTTAATATATATTAAATTTTAACATGGTAGTAACAAGACTTGCCTTGTTTGTGTACCCTTCTGAATTTCTAATTTTCTCTTTTGTTTCTTTAACATTCTTTTTAAAAGTTTGGTTCCAAATTATTTCCCTCCCTTTTCTAGTACCTCCCTCACCCATTGAAAATACAAGCAATATGTCAGTCATACATATGAAACCATGCAAAACATATTTTTGTATTAGCATTGGCACAAAAAAGCAAGAAAATAAAGAAGGTGACCAAATTATAGCTCAGTTTATACTCAGAGTTCATCAGCTTTGTCTCTCTCTGTTTCTCTGTCTCTGTCTCCCTCTCTCTCTCTGGCTTCAAACTATGTGTAAATAGATCTGGACAAAAAATTTTTTAGAAGAATATTTTATAACCTCTCAAACTCTAGCCCTTTGCTTATCCTACTGCAGTTATCCTGTTCTTTAAGCAATCTTTCCTTCTTTAAAAGTAGTGGGGGTGGGATGCAGGATAGGAGATATTGATTTCTGTTTTGGAGATGAAGAGTTCAAGCACATAGAACAGGATCACAGATATAGAGCTTCAGAAACCATCTAGCTTTCCCCCCTCATTTTAAAGATAAAGAAACTGAGCTCCAGGGAAGTTAAGTGACTTATTCCAGGTCACAAACTTAGATGGGATTTGAATGTGTACAGAAATTTATATATAGACACCTGAGGCCATGCTTTTTATTTCTGATACTCTAGGGGATATAATCTGTGAATTATTGCTCCTTTCCCCTGCTGTTCATTCTTTGTTGTACCTACATGGTATGTACCTACTTTGGCATCTGGCTTGACAGATCTAATTATATGGGTACTTTTTTCTCCCTTTCCTTAAGTTTCATTTTAAATCCACCTTGATTGGATTCATGAGACTCCAGGCAAATGCATTTTACCAGTCCTCATTAAGGGTACTTCATCTTTGGCTAAAAGTCCACTAATTATTAAATAGTGTTACTTCAAACCAAAAGAACAGCCTATGGGATGTAATGTTAAGTTTGTGATCTGTTTCGCAAATTTCATATACCTACATCCACATGCATGCATATATACAGAGAGCTATAACACACAGTACAGACTCTGTATAATATGTTCTCATCACAATATTAATTTTGTTTCTCTATCCAGTGACCTTCATCCAAATGTTCACCACCATGCTTCCCTCCTCAGGTACCTGGATTCCTTCATATATTTCCCTCATATATGATATGTCCATTATAATTATCTGGCATGAGTAAAATCATCATCATATTATAATATATATGCAAAACTATTCAAGGTTTAGTAATGAATTCTTTCTTTAATGTAACAGAAAGCTAGTTACCTGAAACAAAACAAAAAGAACATTTAAAGAAAGGTCCTCAGTGAAGAGTTCACACTTTCCCCATCTTCCAAACAGGTACCCAGAGGGTTACCCATTGGATCCTAGAAACTAAAGATGAGATTGACTCAATAGTAGTCTGAAAATTTTCCCAGAAGATAGAAATAGTTTTTTTCTGAGTGTCTTTTTTTAAGTTAATTGCCTTAGGAGTTAGGAAATACTTTTCTTATCAGACATCCATCATTACTTACTTCTTTTCTTTCCTCCTCTGTGTGCTAGAACTGGAGAATAAAGTGAGGAAAGGCAAGAAGTGAGACACACAGAAAGTAAATCAAAGGAAAGAAGAAAAAGATAACTATTTTTCTCTTCCAAAGTCTGTAAGTTAGAGAAAAGATAGATAGGCATTTCATACTGGCAATCCTACAAAGGAGGGTTGAAGAAAAAGTAGGCAAAATAATTTTAAATCATCTTTATTTTTTTCACGATCCTTTACAGTTTTTCCACTGAGCATGGTGGATACCGTCTTTGTGCCTACCCAAAGGCTACACAGACTTGTCTATTTGTATTGATTCCCACCCTAGCCCAAACTGATTATTCTTTCCTGTGAATCTCCATAGATTTAGCATGCTAGTTTTGAAGTTAAATTACATATTACCTTGCATTGTTACTTTACTTTAAATGTATATACATTCATATATATATGTATACATATAACTTTTATGTGTACGTTGCATAAAATGTGGAATACAGCAGTGTTAGCAAATTCAAGATCTTTGCAGGCCACATGTTGACTTAGAAAACCACAAATTAACATTATATATTGTATTTTATTTAGTTTGTTCACCATTTCCCAATTACATTTTAATATGGCTCTTGCAAGCACTGGCACTCTATCATTTTAGAGGCCACATGTCACCTTTGGGAATTTGACACTTTTGGGGAAAGAAAAAAATGTTGGTTCAAGTCTCAGGTCTGACACTTATTAGCTGTGTGATGTTGGGAACATCTGACTTCTTTTTTCTCCTTCTGGTGTTAGCCAACCATTTGGTGTAGATTGAATTTCACTTAGAAATAGTTACAATTAAGTTCAGTATCTTAATTTTTTTTTCCATTCCTCTTTTCCCCCAAGTCAACTCCTTATTTAACTGGGTGGAGTTAGTGCTTCTATGATTAAAACCAATGTCTTATCTTTATTCTTCTAAGTAGTGAATGATTTTTACCATTGTTCTAACTACTTGATAGTTTGACTGAAGAAAGAAAGCTGTTTATGAAACAATTCCTACACTGGTGACCAGTCTGTTAAGATAGTAAATTTTAATTTTGTCGTATTGTTCAGTGCTCACCACATCTGGTGTTTTCTATATATTCCTTTCTTCTTCACTACAGTATTGATTATATTGAAGTGTGCATTGTGTAGTCTTTCAATTCTTAATTTTAGTGTTTTATATTATTTTCTTGTCTATACCTATGTCTTTCTACCTTTTATTGAAATCACCAAGTATCCAGCTAAATATTGGTTTAGAGTGCTGCGCCTAGAGAAGCTTAGTCCTAGTCCTAGACTGTAGAAGCCTAATCATCACAGTAATCTGCATTTATACCCTGGCTTCATACTCTAGACTTCTCATTCCATTCTTGAAAGCTCACTTCCTATGCTACTTTCTCTTTATGTTTCTTGGCACTGTTTGCACTCATATCACTGTTACCATTTCTCCAGTGTGACCTCCCAATTGGCCCTCTCTCCAGTTTTCACCCTTTGACTATTCTAATTGAGTTTACCACATTTGAAAGACCCTATTCACACCACCAGAGATCTCTCTGCCATGCCATTGAAATTCCCTCCCTCCGATCTCTGCTTTTCACCTCTGGCTTTAGTAATCAAATAAGTCCTTTCAATTATTAGATCAAGACTACCTTTGCTGGAAAAGTATGCATCAATAAAATACTATATGGCTCTACTCACCATTCTTTTGATTTCATTCTTCCCTGCTCATTACTCCCTTATGGGTGTTGTCTTCTCTATTAGAATATATGCTTTTAGGGACAGGGATTGTTTTTCTTTTGTGTTTGTGAGGACAGGGATTGTTTTTCTTTTGTATTTGTAGTCTCAGGGCTTAGCACAAAGTATAGGCTTAATGAATAATTTTTCATTCATTCATTTATTTATTTGTCTTCTAGGCTTGCCTCATTCCCTATTATCATAGGGTAAGGATACAGAGTAGATGCCAACAAGCAGGAGTTCAGTTCAATACTCAGGGAACACTGTTGTTATATTCTCTTAATTGGGTCTAAGAACCCTCCCTCTGCCTAAGGAAGGAAGGAAGAAATGAAGGGAAAAAAAAAGGAAGGAAGGAACTGCATTGTCCAACTGGAACAGGCCAACTGGGTCACCAATGGGGCAGCTCCTACTCTTCACAGGTTGTTTGTCCTTTATTTTTGAAGAGGACCGTAACATCAGGAAGGTGCAGCAATAACTTGCAAGTGAATTGAAGTTAAGGAGAGCCATGTAAAGTCACCAGCCTCTCTCTCTCTCCTCTGGAGCTACCTGGGTCCAGTGGCAAGATATAGATCAGAATGACTGGAGATGGCCCTGGATGCAGTGGGAGACCTTGGCCTTTTAAAGTTAAGCTCTTTCCCAGGTCTCAGTTTCTACACATGCATTATTCTAGAATTTACAGAGATGGCCCTTGATGAAAATTTAGTTTGCTTCTAGGGAAATGAACTCTGGTTATCCACTGACCCAGATGCTTGGAAAAACTCCCAGTCAGCTATATGCCCAGCTTCCTTATGGTTTGAGTGATCAGACACAGAAACTGACATCATCACCCAAAAACTAACTCTAGGCTCAGTTATCACTGGGGACTGGAGGGTAGGTTCCACAAACACTTGGTTCGTCATCATATGCTGAGCAAATTTCCAATTTCTGTTCCTCGTTTACCTAGGATATAGTCACCATCTGCTTGGGTGAACATCCCTGTCCCCTTTTACCTCTCAGTCCAATTCTATTACAATCTTTCTGTTCTCCCTTTCCACAGTGGTCTTTTCAGCCCCAACTAACATATACTATTAACAAACTTCACTATAGATCTCATCGCCACATGCTCTTTCCATCTTTTGCTGCTAATTAGAACCTGACTCCCTCTTTAAGATACTGTATTCTAGGTTATCCTTCTCTTATTCAGGAATATGAAGAAATGGATACACACTTCTCAGTTCTCAACATCTGCCACTTCTAGATTGTCCCTTTGCTACCATCATTATGTAACATCATCTCCCCAGAGGTCCATTCCCTTGGTGTGCCAGCCTCTAGGTCATTCTTTATTCAAAAGGAGTTCAGTACCTGCTCATAGATAATCTGGCATTCAAAACCTTCCACAATTTTGTTCCCAATTCTTTTCCACATTTATTTCAGTTGCTTCCATTTATGCACCCTATCTATGTTCTAGGCAAAAAGGTCCATATAATTTCCCCTGGAAATTCCTATCTCTGTGTCTTCACACAAGTTGTCCTTCATGCCCAGAACAAACATTTACTGGACCTTCTTTTCACAGAATCCCTAGCATGCTTCAAGTTTCAACATAGGTACCCCGTTTATGTGAGGCCTTTCTGTATCATCTCAGTTATTACTGCTCTCTTCTTTCTCAAATAATATTGTGTTTACTTACCTGTGTAGATATCTTAGCTCCCAGTAGCATGTAAGCTCTTAAGGGTTAGTGCTATTTGTGGCTGACTTATTTTTTTGTCTTCATATATTCGGTGCCTAATAAAGTATTTTGGGCATAGTTAATTTTTATTGAATTGAATTAAAATTTGACAACAAAAGATCAGTGAGAGATGGCATAATAGCCTGAGCAAACAGCAGGATTACCAAAAAGACTTATTTGTAGATGGAACAAAAGGAGTCATTCGAAAAGAAAATGTTGAAGAAGTGTGAGACAGATGATTTATGAAGTAAGGTCCTAGAGAGTTGAGATGCAGGAAGAACTGATTGTGGGAAGGAAGAGGCCCATTTTATCCTGAAAGAATAGAAGGAAAGAGTAGGGGATTGTGGAGGACATCAGGAAGTTTAGAAGGAGGGAGGAAGGAAGTTTAGGGGGCTCATGTCAGATGGCCTGTGGTGAATTAAGAGTGAGGAAGGATGTAGTGAGGCTTGAGAGAAATAGCTTTGCAAGTGTAACTGTGGAATAGGTTATGTAATTGTTATTGTTGTTGTTGTTGAGTTGTTTCATTTGTGTCTGGTTCTTCATGACCCCATTTGGGGTTTTCTTGGCAAAGATACTGGAGTGGTTTGCTATTTCCTTCTCCAACTCATTTCATTGGATGAGAAAACTTGAGGCAAACTGGGTTAAGTGATTTGTTCAGGGTCACACAACTAGTAAGTGTCTGAGGCCAGATTTGAATTCAGGTCTTCCTGACTCTGGGCCCAGTGCTTTATGTACTGTACTACCTACCCACCCTAGAATAGATTGTAGAGACTCAGAAAGGGCAACAAAACACTGTGCTATGTACTATGAGGTTATGTTGTGATGTTTAGCCATGGCCCCTATTATTTTATTATTCTACAAATCTATCATTCTATGAATTAACAGAAGAGTAATCCATTTTCATCAAAATATAAGCTAAGCAATAAATAAACAAACAAATAAATAAATAGATAGATAAATAAATAAATAAATAAATGGTATAGAGGACACATTTTATCTGATGAGGAGACCTTTACTGCACAGCTTCTAGGAATAAGCAATTCTATGTTTTACAGATGAGGAAGCCAAAGCCAGATGAGTAAAGTGATTCTCTAGCATTCCATGATTAGTACTTATTGGAACTGGGATTGTATTCCAGATATCTCCTGACTTCAGATCTATTGCTCTATCTATTGTAATACAATATCTCACATAAGCTTGACTTTATCAAGGAACTAATGGTTCCAAGGTGCTGGCCTAGGAACAGTGGGAGATAGAAAGTTTTAAAAAGGTCCAATCCCTGCTTTCAGGAAGCTCCTTGTCTGTTAGAGAGACAAGACACAGATATACTCAAGGGGAATATAAACATCTTTCCCTTTTCTGAAATTGCAGTATAACAAAAAAAAAATTATTAACCCCAAAGGGAAGATGGAGTTTGCCTCTTTTTGGCAAAGCCTGGAACAGTCAGTGCCAAGAAATGAATACAGATACTGCTTCATACTGACAACTTCTGCCAGAAGCCCCAAATATGAAATTGCTTATCACTTGAGGGCCTGTCCTAAGGGTCCATATATCAAGGAAACAAAGCGACCTCCTTATATCCCCAAGTAAGTAATTTGTATCCCCTAAAATAAATTCACACTGATTTATGTTGAACTTATGTTGTATTTTCATCAATAAGAAGTATTATTATGTTAATTCATTGAAGAATAGAATGAGAAATGATGAGTGGAAGGTATCTTGGTAATTTTCTACCAGGTTTTCTTAACCTTGGTTCCACGAACTTAAAAATAATAATTATTATTATTATTTCAATATAATTGTTTTCATTTGTAATCTTATGTATTTTATGTTACGCATTTGAAAATTTTATTCTATGAAGGAGTCCACAAGTTTCATCAGATTGCCAAAGGAGTCTATGACATTTTTTAAAAAAGGATTAAGAATCCAATGTTTTCATTTTGCAGATGAAGAAACCAAGGCCCAGATAGTTTATAACACGCCTGTGATTGCACTGAGAATGTTTATAATATGCCTCAAATCAGTTAGAGTCCTAAAATAGATTCAGACCCATGTTTCCTGTCTCCTGATTCTGCCCTTTATTTACACCTATACTTGTCCTATATTCTCTATTTGACTCATTCCTCCATCTTCTCATAATGCATGACTGGGAAAAGCATTCCCAGGGTAGCTGGCCCTTACTGTCTCTTCAGCTCCATTGCAAGAGTTCATGATGCAGTTCCTACCCCTGATCCCCATCCCTGCTACCTAAACTTAATCAAGAGGCATAATTTGAATCAACTCAGGCTCTCAGAGCTCACTCTGGTGCAGTCTATTCTCTGCATCCAAACAAAGCCACCGTGATGACCAGAGTTGGTCACTGCCACTTTAAATTAAAGGCTGATCTTCAGTCTTTGAGAATGGAAGCTATTTGGTGGTAGTGGTGGTGAGTGGGGTGGGGGTGATAAATCACATGACAGTGAACAATTGGAATGGTGATTAATGGCACATTACACAACAACAATGAAAAGGAACCGACTGTGCAAAGAGATAAGTTCACCCTACAAAGCCCAAATTCTTGTCCAGGGTGATGTAATTAACTTTAGAGCACTATGTGGTTTGGATGGTTGATTCCAAGGAGCTTTTACTATTGTCCCCAGAATAATGACACTCTCATGGTTCATTTGTCCCCATCTCCCAGACCCAATAGAATGTCATAGACTACGATATGACCATTGGAAGGGCATAATTACTGTTGGCAAACTTGTGACTCATTCAACCTCTATTCTCCCACCAGGGAAACAATGGCAGAAAAAAATGAAACACATTGGCTTTGGATGTCTGAAGCCTTTTAAAAATTTAAATATAAGTGGACCTCTTTGATTTCACTTTTGTTTGTGTGTTCCAGAAATGAGAAAAGATACATTCTGTTAAGGGCAAGCCATGCAAAGTGCTTTTCATTCTTAACTCCCTAGTGCAATAACATCCAGTGCCAGAGAATAGTATTTAAATTGTTCAAAGAAAGCAAATTATGGCTGTAGCCTTCCTCTTGCAAATTGTGCTCTAATGCAGTTGTGATGGCTGATATTTCACACCTGGAGAAACGATTGTTCTCCTTCATTTTTTTGGAGATATGGGGTACTATGGATACATAATGTTGTATATGCTGTTGGACATAGCCACTGTGTTGAGTTCTTTTGCTTAACAGTTTTTTCTTTGTCACAGGAGAAAGTTCAATTTGGTAGGTGGAGGGAATAAATTTGTCAATAATTGTGATGTTAAAATAAAACAAACAAATAAAAACACCACAGTGGTTGAAAGGATACAGATATAAAATAAAATGTATTCCATGCTTAGTAACTTAAAACAAACGAATGTCAAAATACATAAACAAAAATGGAAAAAAATGAAACAGGAATTGGTGAACTATTAATTTGAGTTTGTTAATATATGCAAATTAGTAGTCCCTTTCTGAATTTTTTGGATGCATTTTCCAGATTTTATTTGCTGCTATTATAGTTGTTATTACTTTTTAAATTATTGTAGTCCCTGTGGAAATTGTTTGACTTTCTTCATTCTCTATCCCTTGAAATCAGCATAACAGGTTCTGGGAATGGGAGAAATGACTTATTTTTTTCCCCATCAATCCTCTTTACTCCCAGTTTTGTGGGATCATGTGAAGCTTGAGAGGACTATGCATAATTTCACTGTATTCTAAGGAAGAGATCAGGGGTGGATGAGGTAGGAAGATAAGAGAGGGAGAGCAGGAAGGGGGCACACAATTACTAAGAGAGGAATTCTGGGTCCAAAGCACAACTGGAAGGAAATACAGATCTTAACAGAAATCTTCTGAAGTCTGGGTTCACTTCTCTCCGATATTCCAGTCAGAGAGAAATCAGTAGAAGTTAAGGGTGGGATTTCTCTGATGTTGGAACTGGACACAGATGAAATTGGGAGGCTCTGAGAGGTCCATCTTGGAAAAAAGAAATAATAGGAACATTTCTTTTTGGCTGATCTGAGGTATAAGTGGACTGAGGCAGCAATTTACGGGAGATATTAGAGAAACTAGAAGTTCTTTGTTAATCAGTTACTAGTTACCTGGTAATTCCCTGTTATCAGAGAAAGGAACAACTTCTCTTTGAAGCAGAGAACTGCAGGTAGAGTAGCATGGAGGGCATTAAATAGGGACGGTAGAAGAAAGAGAGGTCAAATTCAACTTCACAGATGTCACTGAGATTCGATGGGATGAGTGCAGTGACTGTAACATGACTTTGGAATAGCAAATCTGATTTCAAAAGAATATAGCATATGAAACATTAGTAGCAGATTAGTTTTACATTAATTAGATATGCTAATGAAAAAATCAGGTACCAGAAGGAAGAAGTATGATCGAGAATACTTGGGTGATCATAGGAGCAGAAAAAAATGATATTGTCATTAGAACATATTCTGTACCATCTAGACAGAAAGAAGAAATAGACAAGTTGAGGAAGCATATTACCCACTTAGCATAGTGGGTTAAACTAGAGATGGGGTAATTGAATTCATTGGTGCTCAATAACTTCAACTTCAATGAGCATTCAATTGTATTGTTTGTGTGTGTGCACCTGTTTCCCACCCCCCTCTCTCCTTTCCCCTCCCTCTCCAAATATAGACCAGGTATTTTTTTCTTAATGTGGCTTAATGACAATTTCATTTTTAAAAAGGTAGAAAAATTAACGAAGGGATCATTCACAAGAACTTACTGGCTGCCAGTAAACTTTTTTTTTTAAGCAGGGTGACCACTCCATTTACAGCAGAGCTTACCAAACTTATTTGGCCCACCACCCTCTTTTAAAAAATTACTCAGTGCCCCTGGATGTCTTTAATCCTTTAACTTTTTTTAAAATTTGCATCATTTCCAAAAAATTTAAAATATTAAAAAAAGATGCATATTAAATTTAATATTTTATTGTAAATGTGTGTTTCCCCCCATACATTGAAGTTTTGATGATGTAATACTGAGTTGTATAACTGTATAGTATTGTATTATAAACAAGTCATTACACACACATATTCTTACTGATGCATGCTGGACTTCCTGATAAGCTTTCCTGCCAATACTTGCTTGTTAAGACATGTCTGCGGACTTGACTACTGATCTATTATAACTTGCATTTTCTGCATTTATTTGGAAAATAATGCATCACTATGACTTTAAATCTGTTATACAACAGATCAAACATGTATGCATGGTTTTTCAAAATTTTCTTTTCTGGAGGCAGCTAGGTGGTGCAGTGGATAGAACGCTAGCCCTGAAGTCAGGAGAACCTGAGGTCAAATCTGGCCTCAGACCAAACACTTGACACTTACTAGCAACCCCAACTGCCTAAAAATAAAAAAAAAAAATTCTTTTCTTCTCTTCTTTCCTTGTGCTTCCAACACCCCTTATTTTTATTCAATATGCCCGCAATTACACCCAGGGCTACTACTGCTCCCTTTGGATCATTCCAGTGCCTCCCCCAGGGTGCAGTATTGACCATTTTGATAATCTCTGGTAGAGTTTGTGATAGAAGAAAGAACATGTGGAAATGGTCTAATGAGGACTCTAAATTTGGAGAAAGCAATATTCAAAGTAATCAGAGAGAGAACAGGTAGAATCCCATGGACTGTTCTATAGGGGAAAATGTCAACCAAAGCCCTTAAACATTTGTTTCTTCTCCATTAAGTATTTGTGGGTCTACTCCACCATATGTTGGTGAATATTAAATGTATATAGAGTGTATTAATGTAGTGAATAGTAGATGTAGGTAATAATCATATTTAAATGTTTACAAGAAAAACTTGGCATGCTTTATAGATTATAGAACTCTGAGGCCTTAACAAAAAATATTACCCACATAAAAATTATAGCATAGTACATTTAGATAGTATGACTACATCCAAACAACACTTCTGAAGTTTTGATTTCATTGGGACATTCTCTAACTTCTTAACACAGGCAGCTAGTTGGCTCTATGGATGGAGTGTTGGGCCTGGATTTAGGAAGACCCAATTTCTATTCCAGCCTCAGACACTCACTATCTGTATGACCTTGGGCAAGTTAGTTAATCCTGCCTGCCTCAGTTTCATCAGATGTAAAATGGAGATAATTATAACACTTATATCACAAAGTTATTATGAGTATCATATGTGATTATATTTGTAAAGTGCTTAGCACAGGGCCTGACATGCAGTATGTGCTTAACAAATGATGGTTGTCACTTCACTCCCAGTTCTCATTGAGGACTTTTGGCGGCAAGTAGATTGGTACCTTAACACCATCATCTTCTGTGTTTGATGTACAAAAGCTTGTAGGATCATAAAGGAAATATTGAAGAGAAACACAGAAGGTCATTGCAACTAGTACTTCCAGGTTATTCTATAAACCCTCAGCCAAATCAGTAAATCCTTAGAAATTCAATTTTACAATAATTATATTAAAAAATATTGTAAGTCAGTAATAATTTGAAAATGCCAACTAAGAAAACTGTGAGGTACCACCTCATCTATATCAGATTTGCTAACCTGTGAAAAGAAAAATGAAAAATTCTGGAGGGAATGTGTAGAAATAAGTACACTAATATATTGTTGATGGAGTTGTGAACTGGTCCAAAAGTTTTGAGGAACATCCAAAGGGCTATTAAACGGTGCATACCCTTTGATTCAGCAATACCACTACTACATCTATATTCCAAAGAGACCAAAGAAAAGGGAAAAGCACCTGTTTATAGCAACTCATTTTGTGGTGGAAAGAATTAGAAATTGAGGGTATGCCTATTAATGCTGAACCAGTTATAGTATGCTATTGTGATAGAATACTTTTGTGCTGTAATGTTGAAGGGGCTGACTTCAGAAAAACCTGCTGAAATTTATATGAACTCAACTAAAGTGAGTAAAGCCAAGGGAATATTGCACACAATAACAGTAATATGGTAACAGTAATCAATTGTGAAAGACTTAGCTACTCTAATCAAGGCAATGATCCATGAAAACTCCAAGGGTCTCATGATTAAAAATGTCATCCACCTTCAGAGAGAGAACTGATGAACTCTGAGTGCAGATTGAAGTATATATTTTCACTTTTCTTGTTTTTCTTCCTTTTTGCCACATGGCTAATATGGAAATATGTTTTGCATGACTTCACATGTATAATGAGTATCATATTGCTTGCTTTCTCAATAGGTGGGCAAGGGGCTAGAGAGATGGAGAGAATTTGAATAAAAAAATGTTAAAACAAAGAAGTTTGCTTTGGAGACCCATGAGTACCCAAGGAAAGGAAGAAGCACCACACTGTAGTGAATGGTGTGCTGGCTTTGGAGTCAGAAAGACTTGGGCATCATGTAGGGAAGAATCACAAACAAAGAGGAATATACACATGCAGTCTCACTCAGATTAAGAAATTTATTAATCCCCTGTTATTTCTTAGAGACTCCTAGGATAACAACAATGACAACTAACATTTATATAGCACTTACTAAGTTCCAAGTACTAGTATGTGACACTTCATAATTATTTCATTTGCAAGGATCAAATGTGTTATTATTATCCCCATTTTACAGATGAGGAAACTGAAGTAAACATAAATTAAATGACTTGACCAGGATAACACAGCTAGTAAGTATCTGAACCTGGATTTGAACTCAAGAGTTCTTTTTGACTCCAAGCCCAGCACTCTATCCACTGTTCCATCTAGCTTTCAAAGACTTCTTTAACCAATTATACCAGTACTGAACTACGTTGCTACAACTAAATCACTTATCTTATGAACTGATAACAGCTAGGGCAGCAATCAGGGCAGCAATCAGGGAAAATAATTATGATGACTGTCTTTTGAATTTGTGATGTGGGCATTCACTGACAATGAGACCTGTTTTTCCATCCATATGTTGGGACACTTGGCCTTGAAGTGGGTTGTAACTGAAAAGTTCTAAGACTATACATACAGAACTCACTCACTATTATTAGTATGGATAGATGATCATTTACTGATGGGTAAGCTGGATCGATTATGAATTCACGCAAGCAATGTGGATGCAAATGTTGACCATGGCATTCCGATAGAGAAGGTAAAAGTGATTGATGAGTCCTGGGGAGCAAGAACACCTCCTCAGAAAAATACAGCAGGGGCAGTTAGGTGATACAGTGAATAGAGCACCAGCCCTGAAATCAGGAGGATCTGAGTTCAAATCCAGCCTCAGACACTTGATTCTTACTAGCTGTATGACCCTGAGGAAGTCATTTCACCCCAATTGCCTAGCTAAAAAAAGAAGAAGAAAAGAAAAGTACAGCAGAGAGTTTGGATCTCCTCCATGGTGTGTCATCAGTAGTTATATAGTATACAACCCTAAGCCAACCCTCTACATTGTGGTTGAGCAGGGATGACTTGTAGAAGGAGGGGCAAGATCCCCAGATTGTGCCTAGCTCACCTGATGACAAACTAATGTGATAAAAATGGCTTAAATGGGAAAAGGATAATGAAGTATTAGATTGGATTGGATAAGATCCGTTGCAAGGTATCATATGGCAATTAGACCTATTCAAAACTGATGAAAACTTTCCTCTCCCTCCTCGATCATTTTGGGCATTTTGACTCAGGGAAATGTTCAGATATAGTATAGAACAGATTCTATTGGCCCTGCATAGTGCTTGATGCATGTAAGTGGAATTAAGTACTTATGCCAAGTATTCAAAGGAAATTAATGCCAACTTCAGCTAATAACTTGGTGAATTTAAACACCAGCAAGCCTTTGCTTATCTACTTCTTGGCTTTGACTGGGGATCAGAAGAAAATGAACAATACCTTAGTGATAATGGATAACTTTATCTGATATTTGTGGTGGAGAGTCAGGCAATTTAGCTTGTGACTAAAGTAGTATGAAAGGAGTATTTCTCCATGTATGACTTTCCTTCCAGGGTTTATTCTAAGTGGGGTTAAAATTTCAACAGTAATTTATTTGAGAAAGCAGTAGATGTGCTTATAATTAAGAAATTTCAAACCATGCCTTACTGTCCTCAAGGAAAAGCACAGCCAGTCCACTTTAGCCATACCACATCAAACACGTCAAAAGAGTCATCACATGTGTATTTCTGATTTATCTAGTGCATATTTATAGTGCTTTTAAGGGTTGAACTCCTCTGTCTGCCCCTTGTTCCTTACCAGGAGTGAGAAGCTGGTTGAACAGAGAGTAAGAATATAGCCCAACTTAAAGCTTTTATGGACATAGTATCAGAATTGGGTACTAATAGGAATGGAAGTCTTCATGTTGTCTTAGACAAAGAGGTTCTAGCAGGATTTCCTTTGAATTTGTGGAAGCAGGTCATGTTTTGGGCTGTGAGTTTGAAACAATAAAGCTAAAACTATTGGAAGAGTACCATAAGAAGTTTATTAGGAAAAAAAGGTGATAGGAAACATTTTCTTAGAGCTGAGAAGAACTGCAGGCAGTGCGGAGGTTATAAAACACCACTGTGAGTGACTTAATAGGACATATATACTGAGATGCCACGTGGGAAAGTTGTAGTGGTCACTATCCATAGTATGCCATAAATATAGCTATATTTATATTGAACTGTTGTGATGGGACTGTTCACTGGAACATATTTCTTTGAGTTCCAAGATAGGTTATGTTGTTTTTCCTTGACTTAGAAATAAAATTGTTTTTTCTTTCAGCTTTGGGAGCTAGGTGCTTGTAAAGGAAACTGGTGGCCACATGAAAAGTTGTGTTAAGTAAATACTTCTGACATTACATATGTGAGGTGAAATGAATGAAAGATGTAAAGCTCCTCAAAGTTTACCTCAATCTTCATTCCATGCCCAGAATGCTCTACATATTGAATTGTGACTCTTAGATACACTGGCACCCTTTTGGATTCAGCTCAAATGCCACCTCCTTTTGGAAGCCTTCCTGGTCCCTCTAGTATCATGTGCTGTAAAGCTACCTTTCATTTGTTCTGTTTGAATCTTGTATGTTATGATTTATAAGTTACCTACCCTCATTAGAAAGTAAGTTCATTGAGGGCAGTGATTGTTTCTGTTTCTGTTTTTTCTTTGTATCCCTAGCATTTATGACAGAGGTTGGTCCCTAGCAAGCAATTATTGGTGGTTGTCCTTCATTCTCAAGGAGGACCAAAATGACATCACTATGTTAGAGTCAAGTTAAGTGTGTCCAGCTGTGACTGATCAGACCAGTATGAGGTCAGAATGCTCTACCACAGGTCGAGCACAAATAGTCCATGTGAAAATTTGAGGTGGATTCTCTAAAGTTGTGCATCTCACATTTCTTTTGAGCTGCTTCAATTCTGCTTTGCTCACAGAACACAGCAACTTCTTTGATGAGGGCATGCTGGGTGGTCCTGTACCAGTGTTTCCCATGCCACACAATCAATTCCAAAGTTCTTAAAATAGATCTTCAGACTGTCCCTGTATCACTTTCTCTGACCGCCATGTAAGCATTTGCCCTGTATGAGCTCTCCATAAAATAGTCTTTTTGGCAAGAGTACATTTAGCATTCTAACAATGTGAATGGCCCATTAGAGTTGTGTTCTCTATGGTAGAGAGTTTGAATGCTTGCCAGTTTAGTTCAAGAAGAGACCTCGGTGTCTGGTATCTTATCTTGCCAGGTGATCTTCAGAATCTTCTTAAGACAATCCAAATGGAAGCAATTCAGTTTCTTGACACAGGGCTGGTATACTGTCCAGGTTTCATAGGAATACACAATGAGGTCAGCATAATGGCTTTGTAGACCTTCAGTTTGGTATTCAGTTTAATATCTTGTCTCTTCCACACTTTTCTTCAGACTCCCAAACACTGAGCTAACTCTGGCAATGTGTATATCAACCAATAAATGTGTACATCCCTGGAACATATACTGCCAAGGTTGATGAACTTATCTACAGTATTCAAAACTTCTCCATTTGCTGTAACTGCTGGTTTCATATACAGATGGTGTGGTGAAGGCTGATGGAGCACCTGTGTTTTCTTGTTGTTAGTTGTTTGGCCAAAATTAACATAAGTAGCAGAAAATTGATCCATACTTTGTCGCATCTCAGTTTCAGACTCTGCATTGAGTGCACAATCATCTGCAAACAAACAAACAAAAAAAATAGGCACCAACACTCCTTACATTTTAGTCTTGGGTTGTAGCCTTTGCAAGTTGAAGTGTTTACCATCAGTACAGTAGCTGACCTTGATACTGTGTTCTTCACTGAAGACAGTTGACAATATGGCTGAAAACATTGTGCTAAAAGCGTGGGGGCAAGTACACAGCCTTGTTTCACTCCATTGGTGACTTGGAAAGCATGAGAGACTCATGCGTTATCCAGAACCCAGGCAAGCATGCTATAGTGAAATTAATAAATTTTTATTGAATGAATGATTGATTGTCAAGAGGGACCTTTGGCCTAAAGGTTATGGAAGTTTTCCCCTATTTCTTTATTTTCTTCATATTTGTCATTTGGAACAAAAATATTACGTTATGTGGATGAGCCACAATTTGCTCAGCTATTACTCAAATTTGAGGCCATGATACCCTTTAGAAGATTACCATTGGATTTGTCACTTCAAAAGCTAAGACCATTCTGAGATGATCACACTGGTTGGTTTAAATAAATGCAATTCTTATTTGGACAAGTTTCATCTGTTATAATCTTGATGACAGTCTCTTCTGGATAACAGTGTGGGAGCATGACCCAGTATCAAAGAATGTTTGCTGAACCTTTTCAAAGAGCTAGAGTCTTTCCAAACATTTGATAACTGCCTTAGATCAAGCTTAGGGAATTACCTTGGTTCCTACCACTGCCTGAAAATGTGCCTGAAATACAAGTTTCCTTGTTGTATCCCCAACTACTGTACATTTTTTCCCTATGGTTTTGATAAAATGACAATGATAATGCCTTACCTTTGCATGGTGCTTCATCGTTGTCAAAGTATAAATGGAGTCATTTGCTCTTTATTGCACATCAGTCAAATAGGCTGAGCATTTATCAAAGAACTAAATTTGATGGTCTCTGAGGTCCTTTTTAACTTGTGAATTCAGCTGCGATTCTTGCTATCTGTGTGACACAGAACAACTAATTTCACCTCTAGGGGCCTTAGTTTCTTCACTTATAAAGTTAGAGGTTTGCATTTGTAAACTTCCAACAATCCTTCCAGCTTTGAATTTAGTATCCTATTGTTTCATCTCTCTCTTACAATAGAAGAAACTAAACTGCAGAGATATTTTATATGAGTTGCTCAAATTCATAGGGCTGGTTGGTGTTAGAGCTGGGACTAGGATTCAGGGGTGCTAACAATGATTCCAAAGCAAATTCAAATAATAATAATAATGATAACAATAGTAGTTAAAATTTATATAATGATTTTAGATTTTCTTTTCAAAATATATTTTATTTCATTCAACATTTCCCAATTCTATGTAATTTTTTTAACATCCATCTTTTAAAATTTAGAGTCCAAATTCTCTTTGTCTTTCCCACTCCACATACTCTTTGACAAGGCAAGCAATATCAACTTTATTAAACATATGAAATCATACAAAACATATTTCCATAGTAGCCATATTGCAAAAGAAAACACATATGAATGTAAACCCCCAAGAAAACATAGTAAAAAAAGAGCATGTTTCAGTTTGCACTCAAGTGTTCATCAGCTGTCTTTGTGGAGGTGGATAGCATTTTCATCAAGGATCTTTTAGAATTATCTTAGATCATTGGCTTTGTCAGAGTAGCTAAGTCTTTCAGAATTGATCATTCTTACAATACGGCTGTGTAAAATGTTTTCCTTGTTCTGCTCACTTCACTTTGCATCAGTTCACATTAAATCTTTCAAGGTTTTACTCAAACTATCCTGCTCATCATTTCTTATAACACAATGGTATTCCATCACAGTATATACCACAACCTGTTTAACTGTTCCCTAATTGATGGGCATCCCTTCAATTTCTAATTTTTTGCCACCACCAAAAGCTGCTATAAATATTTTTGTACAAATAAGTCCTTTTCCTTTTTCCTTTTTTTCCCTTTTATCTCTTTGGGATACAGACCTAGTAGCGGTATTTCTGGGTTAAGGGGCATTATAGCCCAGTTTTTTTATCCCTTTGGGTATAGTTCCATATTGTTCTCCAGAATGGTTGAATCAATTTACAACTTCTTCAACAATATGTTAATGTCCCAATTTTTCCACATTCCCTCTAGAATTTGTCATTTTCCTTTTCTGTAATGTTAGCCAATCTCATGGGCATATCTTAGAGCTGTTTTAATTTGAATTTCTCTGATCAATAGTGATTTAAAGTATTTGGACATGTGATTATTGATAGCTTTGATTTCCACTGAAAACTGCCTCTTCCTATCTTTTAACCATTTATCAATTGGAGAGTGGCTTATATTTTCATAATTTTGACTTGTTTCCCTATATATTTGAGAAATGTGGCCTCTATCAAAGAAACTTGCTGTAAATTTTTTTTCTTCCAGCTTTCTGTTTTTCTTCTAACTTGGGCTGACTTAAGATTTTCAAAGAATTTTTATATATATTATCTCATTCAATCCTACTACTATATGCTGCTTCCCACAGACAAGAACGTTGTGCTCACCATGAAAACAGTAATAGTTTAGCAAGACAGAGCCACACACAGAGATGGAGACAGATATAGAGATATACAGAGAGACAGAGAGACATAGAGAGACAAAAAGAGAGCATTACATGATGATATGAGGCCATGAAGAAGTGGAAATGCTATACTTCTGATTCTAAGACCAAGGAGCTTTCTACTACCAGGGATGGGGAACTTGTGTCTTTGAAGCCACATGTGGTTCTCCAGGTTCTGAAGTGTGGCCTTTTGGCTGAATCCAAACTTCACAGAACACAGAAATAAAAGGATTTGTTCTGTAAAACTTGGACTCAGCCAAAGGGCCATACTTGGGAACGCATGTGACCTCCAGGCTGCAGGTTCCCCATCCCTATCACTATACCTTATAACTTTTCATGCAGTCAATGAACAAGAATAATCAGGAAACATATCATGGCTTCTTTCTCTGTTTATCAAGTTTCATGACCATTTCTTTGTATGGGTACGATTTTCTTACTATTCTGGAAAGGACTGTGAGTCATTTGCTTATTAATACTTTCCAGTTAGGAAAATGGATTTAGCTTTAGCCTACATCACTTCTCTCTGCCTTAGTTTCTGTATCTGTAACATGAAGTTGGAAAAAAAGATCCCTGAAGACTCATCCAGCTCTCACCTTCCTTACTTTTTGTTCTTTAGTCACTTCTAGCCCTGACATTATATGTTTTATATTCTAAGTCCCATTCCACCTCTAAAATTCTATCATTCTGGAAATCGACTGGCTCTTATTCCAAATTACCTCTTGATTTACTACTAGTCCCTATGGTCAATACTTAAAAAGTATTAAGCTTTTTTCTTCCAGAAGATCCTCCATTTACATTGAAATAACTTAAGCATATTAGGGAATGAATATTCTGTCTCAATAATATCCAGAATAAGTTACAGAAATACAATTTGTGTACCTAACAGTAAATTTGCATTTTAAATATAAGTTAAAATATGAACATTGTGGTACTATCCAGCAACAGATAGGTATATTGTATGCATTATTACTCACATATTAAATAATTCAGCATAATATAATATTCAAGTATTATGAAGTATTCTATGTCTATATATATGCCATTATACCACGGTCAAATATTTCAAAGTATATTTGTACTTCAGAAAACAAAGATAAAATATATAATCTCTAAATTCCCGTCACCACTGTAGTAAACCTTTGTCTATTCTCTATTTATCACCATATTTACACTCATTAATATGTAGTTCAATGAACATTTGCACTTTGAGAATAAGCATTAAAATGGGTATTCTTTAAATCCCTTTTAACACTGTGTAACAGCAGCAACACAACCAGGATGTACCTGCTATTGTCATTGTTGTTCATGTATTAACTAATAATGCAGCATAAAATACATTGTCAATACGTATGAAATGTATCATCATAAACTTTTCCCACAGACTTTTAATTTACATTTTCTCAATACTCCTTTCTTTAATTTTCTTTATTTTCTTCCTGCTGCCAGCTACCTGGCAGAAAGAAAGTACTAATTGAATCTTTTGCCAAATCTCTGCTAATATCCAAATCTGCTGCCTTCTCTTTCTCAGTCCCTTTTTGTCTTCTGCTCTGCACAAAGTCTTATCTCCTCATGTCAATACACTGTCCTTTTCTCCCTAGTCTTTTCTTTGGTTTCTATTCTTTGCCACCCATTTTATCTCCTCTTCAATTAGTCTCTTTTCTTTCTTTCTCCCTTACATCATGTCTGCTCACTAACAATTTGTCTGCAGAGCAGCTACAGAGGAAAAGTAGACAAGGCAAAAGGCAGAAGACTGTAAAGTCCCAGAGTTCCTTGCTTCAGCTGCTCTCTCCCTCCCCCCTCAACTGTCCATTAAACTTGGGGACAATATCCACTGGCAATAACCTTACTCATAATAGGAAAATTAGGCCAATCACCATAGGAAACTAATTGTGAGGTAGGACCTTCTCAGAACAGGAAGCTATAAGCTGAAGACCATATAAGGTATATGGGCATAGGAGTAGGAGACCATAAATTTCATTGCTATGTTTAATAATTGACTACTTTTCTTGCCCTCTCCTCACTCAAACACAAAAATAAAAATAAAAAAGAGGCTCGACATTCTGTGAGCCCTAATGAAACATCATATCTAAACAAAGTATTAAGACTGCTATCCCAGGTTAGCAAAGGGAGTCCTTTTGTTTGATAAACTCTAAAGAAATCTGTGGTAAATGGACTGTATTATTATTATTATTTTTGGCAAGGCAGTTGGGGTTAAGTGACTTGTCCAGGGTCACACAGCTAGTATGCGTCAAGTATCTGATCTGAGATCAAATTTGAACTCAGGTCCTCCTGACTCCAGTGTCAGTGCTCTATCCACTGCTCCACCTAGCTGTCCCTGTACTATTTTAATTGTATGAGATTATAGAAGAGAATATTAGGGCTTAAAGGGGCCTTAGAACACAAATCATAGAATTTTACATCTGAAAAGGACCGAAAAACAATGACATAAAATGTCAGATTTAGAGGTAACTTTAGGTCATAAAACAGAAATTGGAAGGAAACTTGGAACTTGGAACTTGGAAAGAATGTCTGACCTAGGAAGGGCCTTACTTAGTATATAGACCCTGCAGTTGGAATGAATCTTTAAGAGTTCAATAACCTTATTTTTCAGATAATAAAATTCAAACCTTTACTGTTAATACATTTATATTGTGCTTTATGTTTACAAAGCACTTTATCTTTTGCCTTTTGTTGTATCCTCAGCACTTAGCATAATGCCTGGCATATAGTAGGTGCTTAATAAATGCTTATTTACTGCTGACTTGATAAATATTTCCTTTTGAGATAGCATGATATGGTAGAAGGAACATTGGATCTGGTCAGAGGAACTGGGCTTAAATTACTGCTCTGTAACAATGTAGTATGTGATCTTCAGCAAGTCATTTAATCTTTAGACTAAATTTCCTTTAAAATGGCCATCATCATTATTATAAGGTGTTTGCCCTCAAAGAAACAGTGAAATATTATTATGGACTGAGAGTTTCTGGAGTTTTTAAACCCAGTGAGGGGAAATGACATGGAACCTGTAAATGAAGTACATTTCCATATAACACACTTTGCATTTTGCCCTTAAAAGGGATGGTTTGTGGTAAAGTTTGAAAGTGAATAAGCTAAATTACGCAAGGTTAGTAGATTCAGTAGTAGAAAAGATGCAGACTATAAATGGAAGTTGGCCAAGGAAGAAGTTGAATGTTCTGGTGAAACAGAATCTTGGCTTTTAAGAATTTCTTCAAAAATGCTTTGAATGAAGAAAATACTTTTTATTTGGCATCCTACCACTTTTCTTTCCGCATGTTATTATTGACCCATCTCCTTACCACCTTGGATAGAGTTTTAGATTACTTCGAAGTCAATCAAACTAGCCAAGGGATAATCATGAAAGCCTTTGTTAGAATTGCAGAGAAGTTCCATACAGTCCAAGTATTTAAACTGGTGGATATGCTCAGAGATTTAGAGGTAGAAGGACCTTAAAAGATAAATAGTCCCATAGCCTCATTTTTCAGCCAAGAAAGTTGAAGCCCAGAGAATTTGAATGACTTGTCCAAGATCAAACAGATGGTAATCAGAGGATCCAGGATCAGAAACTAGTTCCTTTCTTTAATTTAATTTTATTTTTAAAATTTTTTCCATATGCTTTTGAGTTGAAAATTTTCTCCCTTTTCCTCCCCTCCACCCTCCCCAAGATGGTGCACAATCTGATATAGGCTTTACATTTACATACCCATTAAACATATTTTCACGTCAGTGAAGTTGTAAGTACAAATTAAAACTAATAGGAGGAACCATCAGAAAGATGAAGCAAAACTCAACAGAAGGCAAAAATAAGTGATAGCGATTCAAATTCCATGTTCTTTCTTTGGATGTGGACAGCATTTTCCATCACAAGGCCTCTGGGGATGTCTTAGATCCTTGTAATGCTGAGAAGGGTTCAGTTTAACAATCTTAGTCATTGCATAATGTGGCTGTTATTGTGTACAAAGTCCTCTTGGATCTGCTCACTTCACTCAGCATCAGACCATATAAGTCTTTCCAGGTTTTTCTGAAATCAGCCTGTTCATCATTTCTTATAGCACAATAATATTCCATTACATTCATATACCACAACTTGCTCAGCCATTCCCCAGTTGATGGGCATCCTCTCAATTTCCAATTCTTTGCTACCACAAAAAAAAAGCTGCTATGAATATTTTTACATGTGGGTCCTTTCCCATTGTTTATCTCTTTGGGATATAGCCCTAGAAGTGCTATGCTGGATCAAGGGTATGCACATTTTTAGCCCTTTGGCATAGTTCCAAAGTTCTCCAAAATGGTTGGATCATTTCACAACTCCACCAACAATGTATTAGCTTCCAATTTTCCCACAACCTCTCCAACATTTATCATTTTCCTGTTTTGTCATGTTGGCCAATCTGATAGTGATGTGGTACCTCAGAGTTGTTTTGATTTGCATTTCTCTAATCAATAATATTTAGAGCATTTTTTCATATGACTATAGATGGCTTTAATTCTTCATCTGAGAACTGTCTGTTCATATCATTTGACCATTTATCAATTGGGAATGGCTTGTGTCTTATAAATTGTCTTAATTCTCCATATTTTAGAAATGAGGCCTTTATCAGAGAGACTGGTTCTGAAAATTCTTTCCCAATTTTCTACCTTCCTTCTAATCTTAGTTGCATTGGCTTTGTTTGTGCAAAAACTTTTCAATTTAATGTAATTAAAATTATCCATTTTGCTTTTCATAATGTTCTCTATCTCCTGTTTGGTCATGAATTCTTCTGTTCTCCACAGAACTGATAGGTAAACTATTCCTTGTTCTCCCAGTTTACTTATTTTATCAACCTTTATATGTAAGTCCTGAACCCATTTTGACTTTATTTGGTATATGTGTGAGATTTGGGTCTATGCTATTTCTGCCATACTCTTTTCCAGTTTTCCCAGCAGTTTTTTTTCAAAGAGTGGGTTCTTATCCCAGAAGCTGGGGTCTTTGGGTTTATCAAATAATAGATTACTATAGTCATTGACTACTGTGTCTTAGAAACTAGTTCTTTTGATGACAAATTGTTTCCCCAGCAGGCAAAACTTAGAATTGTCTGTAGGGTTTCTGGTGAATTAGGGGTAGTCATCTTTAGTATTAAGCTTCAGAAGCCTTAGCCTTGTTATACCATCTGCCATCCACAACTGATTACCACCTGTTTATGTTTTATATACATAGTTGTTTGCATGTTTTCTCTCCCATTAGAATGTGAATTTCTTGAAGGCAGGGGCCTATTTTTGCCTTTCTTTGTATTCCCAACAGTGAGTGTAGTGTCTGACACATAGTAAGTGCTTAATAAATGCTTTTTGACTATTGACTGACTGAAAAAAAGTGAACCTCCTGAGGTTCCTAAACTTAAAATCAGTTTATACAATTCATCTAATATTTTATCAAGTCAGAAATTTTATGTCTGTCCCTTTCCACTTCAACACTTACCATTTAGCATTCATATTGCTCTGTTTTAACTTATTTTACCCTTCCACACAAGATTTGATATTCACTTTAGGAGGCAGTAGATTTAGATTCAAATCTTAGCTCTTCCTCCTCCCTATGGATAGATCTTTGGTGACTGACAACTAACTTTGGGCCTTATTTTACTCATCTATAAAATGAAGATAATAACACTTTCCCTGACGACCTCATAGGATTGCTAGGAGATCAAATAAGATACTGCATGTAAAACTCTTTAAAACTATAACATATTATGTAAATACAGAATTTCATAATTTTTTCACTAATGTCCTATTCTGGTAATTCTTGAGATGGGCATGAAATTGGGCTTTTGAAGGCTCAAGAGAGAAGAGCTCAAGCTTGGGCATAGCCTCCCAACCTGGGAAGCTTCAAATTGTTGTTGTTTGTCCTTCATGTTTGAGGAGGACCTTGATATATTGGCTGAAGAGTGAATTAGATTTAAGTGAGGGAGAGTTGCACAAAATTGTCAATCTCATCTTTTTCTTCCTGAGTCATTGAAGTCCAGTGCGGTTAAGACTATTGATTATGTCCTAGGATGCAGTGGATGACCTTGGCATTTTTGATGTCTGCTTAAGTTGTAGCACTCTACAACTGCTTTCGTGACTATTGGAACAAATTGTTCTCATCTGTCCATTCTACCAGAGAAAAGTCTTCATATGCTTGGGGTAGACATCTCTCTAACTTACAGGCAAGTCTGAGGCCTGTTGGTTAGTTACCTTCAACCTGAGTTAGCCCTTTGTCATCTGCTGAGCCAATTTTACCAGTGTGTGGTTGTTATGCAGGCTACAGCTTCTTGGAGACACAAGTGAGAATTGAATGATGGTGGGCACCAAAGTGGATGAGTAGCCCTAAAAAGGGATCAGTAAGCCCTCGAACCAGAGCTACTAGTTGTCCTTGAAAACCCCATACACCTTGGAAAGCTTCAAAGATGGATTAAGGAACAGCCTATTTCTCAGTTATTTGAAGCCCATCCAAGCAAAGTTTAAGGAAGCTCAGAAGATAGTTGTTCACCTGGTAAATTTTTTGACCACACCAACTAATGAAGAGCCATATACTAAGGTATAGAAGGTAGTGTGCAAAAAAAAAAAATTGGTGGAGGTAACACCTACCCTAATGAAATCAGAGATCCTTGAGTTATTGAAATGCACATCTTTAACACTAGAATTACTAATCATCTGAATAATAATTCTTCTTTGTTTTGTTTAGGAGAGTATAGTATAGTTTATTTCAGGACCTTCATATTTCTAAAACTGAGGCAATCTTAAGGAAAGAGCCTTACTATACCTCTAGCCTAGGAGTTCTTAAACTGGGGTCTTTGATCTTACCTTACCAGAATTTCCAAAATTTTTAGTGCAATTTTAAGCTTTGATAACCAGCATTAGAAATGGTACAAACAACAAGAATCATTTGAGAGATTAATTATTTATATTTATTTGTACTTGTTTAATTTTGTGAATTTTGAATAATGAATTTTTTCTTTTAATTTGAACAAGATGAGGCACTTTGTCATTATGCATTATGTGTACCATAGTTTCTGCATGGAGTATGGATTGGCAGAGGAGGTCCTCTTGCATGACTGCCTTGATCATTTAATCTATTTCCATTAGATTTTTTCTGTGTGAGATCATATCAAAACTGTCATGTATGCATCAAAACATTTTTTTTGAGGGAGGTGGTCTTAAGTCTAGGATTGCAAATGGATTCCTATCAATCCTTGACCAGAAGCTGATCAAAAAGTTTATATAAAATTTGAAAATTGACTAGATTAATGTATTTGTAGCACATTATATTGAAGTTTAATAAGTAATATATCAATTTCAAAGTTTAAGTAATTAACCTCTCATATATTTTTCCTTGTAAGTTTGTAGCATTTGCATTTCTGGTATTATTAAAGCTTGAAGCTGCACTAAGACTTTTGGGACACATATTTCAACAGATTGGTTCCTGTTGTAATTTTATGGAATTTATTTTATGCATTTAAATGCATTTATGCATTCTTCTGATGAGATATTTATGGGCTTCACCAGGATGATGAAGGAACCCATGATACACAAAAAGTGGTTAAGAACTATTGCTCTAGTCTAACAGCCTTGTTAATATAGATGAGGAAACTGAGGCCCATGGAGACTAAATGATATGTTCAATGTCACTTATATAGAAAGTTTCAGAAGTAGGATTTGAACCAGTTTTGGTCCTGAAAAGCAGCTGATGAAATATACTTTCCTCCTAGGGTGGTAGGAAAATTACATGTCTGGAATACTGAATGTCACTTTGTATGTTGTTTTTGCTTAATTCTTTTTCTTTGTAAGGAGTGAGGAGGTTTAATGGAGGAGATGGTATCTCAGGAAATGACTGCAATGAAGAAACAAAAGTGGCAATAAATGTTTCTTAAAATTAAAAAAAACACATCTGTAAAAAAGTAATTTATACTATAAGCTATTTTGTTTGTTGGTAAGCACAGCTTGAATACTAAAGAAAAAAAAATCTCAAATGATAACATCCTTCTCCCTGCTCTTTCCTTTCCCTTCTTCCCTCCTCTTTTCTCTTCCACTTCTCCCTTTCCTTGTTCACATTTCTCCCTCTTTCCCCTCCTCCCCTCCTCTCCTTGTTACTCAGCATGCTATATACATGGCATTCTCTTATTAAAAATAAATCTATTACCAATAAACCACTTCCTCGTGCAGCCCCTGTGCTTCAGTTTTTGCATTATTAATCAGTGGCAGATTGTAAACATGCTAGATGAATTATTAACAAAGTCTATTGAGCAGGAGGGATTTCATATGCAGGTGATCCTAAGTTAGATGAATGTTTCAGATAGTGTGGGGTACCATTGTGAAGAGCCCCAGTTTTGAAAATGTACAATGCAAAGTGTCCCTTTATTCTCAAATTGGCATATTGTAAGCCAGCCAATCAACATTTATGAAGCATTTAACATGTTCCAGGGCTGGGAAAACAAAGAAACACAAACCAGTCCTTGTCCTCAAGCAGCATATGTTCTATTAGGGGAGATATAATGTAAATAACATATGTGTGTATGTGTGTGTATATACATATATATATGTATGTGCATGTGTGTGTATATATATGTTTATACACACACATACAGAGTAGATATAACATAATCTAAGAAGAGAAAACATTTATAATTATAAAATTAATTCCCAGCATTTATACAAGGCATCCAGAGATGTGCTGGCAAATAAATATTTAACAAATGTTTCTCCAGAAAAAAATAATACACACAATACACTTTAAGTTAAATCTGCATTATAGACATGTTTTTCTATCACATTTTTCGGTCTAGACAACAAACAAAATAACAAATCCAGCCCTGATTTGTAGGGTTTGAAAAAAATGTAGCAATTAGCTTTCTGAGCCAGTTATATCTGGCTCCAGTATATGCTTGATGGTGTCCCAAAAGTCTTAGTGCAGTTTAAAACTATTTACAAAAGCATTAAGATTTTTGAGATATCTTATATAGTACTTTAAGGTTTACAAATACTATACATGCATTTTCTTATTTAATTCTCACAGCTGTCCATCAGAAGGGAGATGCTATTATTAGCTCCCTTTTACACATGAGGAAACAGGCAGAAAGAGAGTAAGCATCATCTAGATAAGTGTCTGAGATAAGATTCAAACTCAGGTCTTCTTGATTCCAAAAGCAGCACTTTATCCATAGCATATCCTAGGGACATTAGCAGTTGAGGGTGGGGGAACTGAGGGAACTGCCTTTTGCAGAAGATAGGATTTGAGCTGAGTCTTGAAAGAAGACTAAAAAATATAGAGGCAGGTATAATTGGTTAGAGTATTCCAGGCATGGGGAGTGCACAAAGGTAGTACAAAGGTATGAAAGTAAAGGGAGGTAGGCAATATTTGGAGGGGAATAAAGTTAGAAAGGTTAGAAGGAGACACATTTTAAAGGCCAAACAAAGGGCTTTGTACTTGGTCCTGAGGGAAAATGAAGCCATTACAGCTCATTAAGCAGACAGGTGACTCGGTCAGATTTACATCTCAGAAAAGCCATTGTGGCAGCTAAATGGAGGGTGGCTTAGAATGGGGAGAGACTTTAGGTAAGGAGAACACTTAGAAGGCTTTTGAAATAGTCAGGTGAGAGGTTTTGAGGGCCTGAACTATTCTTGTGACTGTGTGAGTTGAGAGAAGGGTATGTATCTGCGGGGTGCTGTGAGGGTAGTGATAACAAAACTAATCAAGGGGTAGGTTTTGTGATGTGACTGAGAGTGAAGAGTTGAGAATGATACCAAGGTTGTCAGGTTAACCTTGGTGACTGGGAGGATGGTGGTGCCCTCAACTGTAATAGGTAAGTTTAGACTTATTGAATAGGAGATGCTTAAAAGACATCCATTTCAAGATGTAAAAGAGGCAGTCGATATTGGGCAACTGTGGCTCAGGAGAGGGACTGGGGCTGGATATATTGCTCTAGGAATCATGTGTCTAGAGATAATAATTGAAACAAGTGTGCTGATAGAATCACCAAGAGATATACATAGTATATAGGGAAAAGAGAATAGGTCCCAGGTCAGAGCTTTGGGGAAAACATCATAGTAATGGCATTGTTATAATTCAAAAGTAAAGATGATAAATAATATATATGCAGTACTTCGTAATTATGAAACTCTTTTTATTCCTCACCAGATTTTCTAAGACTCTTGTTAGGTAAGTAGTGTAGGTCTTATTATTTCTGTTTTAGAAATGAAGAAATGGAGACTGAGAAATGTTAGCAAATTAGTAAGAGGTGGGACTAGAGTCTGGGCCTCCAAAGCTCTTCTATTACTATTTTCATAGTGCCATGTTGCTCCAAATTTAGTGTTGGCTCCCAGGTTGACAAGATATACTTGGACATAGTAAAATAAATTTAGAAAAGACCACATAGGAGATGGTGAAAAGTGAGATATCAAGCCATAAATGACTCATTTTATTTTGGCATTTTACCCTGAGTATCTAACCAAATCAGCAGGCATTGTCACTTTTTAGGTAATTTCTTTGAAATACATGCAAATACCCATATTGATAATAACATTCAAAAGTTTACAAAGTGCTTTCCTCACAAGAATCTGAAGATTTAGGGTGTACATGTATCCCAATTTCACAGATGAAGAAACTGAGGCCAAACAGAGGTTACATGATTTTCCTAGTGTTACACTGATGTTCTAAACTCCAAGTTCAATGCTATTTTAATTACACCTGCAACCAGATATATTATTTTTTAACATTCTTATAAGGATTAAATGGTTACCACATATGTGGTTCAATTTGAAATACATCTATCCAACATCTGTACACCTCTGGAAATCACTTACATCGCTTGAATGGCAGACAGTGAATCTCGCTTTAAATTTTCCCCTTTTTAGCCATATTGTAATAAGTATAATTACATGTGGCATAAGTAATGACAACTGACAGTCTTACCACATGGTGGTACAAATAATCATGCTTTTATCTAGTTTCATAAGCATTTTATCAATATCCAAAATGTAGATGCATTTTGTTATACACAGTGGCCCATTTTTCTTTAACAATCAGCTTAAATATCATCTCCTCTTAGGTTTCTTGGGCCACACTTAGAATTTTTGCAACTTTCCTGCAAATATATCTTATTTTATTTAGTATTAGATTTATTTATATACGTCTTTTCTTTCCTATTAGATGATAAACTTATTGAAGGGAGGGGAAATCCATTGTTCTATTATTAAATGGAAAATAAAGGATAAGTATGTAAGGGACATACAAAGACTGTCAGAAATCAGAGTAAGCAGAGATCATTTTCAATTTAATGGATGAGGGAATCCTTCTTGAATAATACCTCATATCTATACAGAGATTTGTTCACAATAACTCTGTGGCATAAGATGAACAAGTGTGATAATCTGTCTTTTACAGATGATTAAACTAGGTATCTGGGATGTTACGTGGTTTGCCTAGGAGTTGTTAGCTAATAAGCATCTAAGATGGGATTTGAACTCTGGTCCCTTGACTCCAGCTCCAGCATTCTGTCCACTATGCTACACTATCATGTGACATTTTTCTTGGTCTTGGGCTTTTGAAATAAGATTTCAGAGGGCATGTATGAGAAGACTTTCCAGGCCTAGGGAACAGTATGAGCAAAAGTGAAGGAATGAGATATGTTTTAGGCATGACTAGTGCAATTTGGCTAGGGGTGGGAGTGCAGAAAGATGAAAATGGAAAAAAAAAGATAAAAATGGTGTCATTTAGGTAGCTATTGTAATAGAAGTTGAGCCAAACCCTAATTTTTTCTAATATCAGTAGTGTTAAATTTATAGCAATACTTAAAGAAGCTAATAGCTACACAGTAAGTAGCCAGCCAGACAAACAGAGGGTTAGATGTACAGAACATTTATTAGGTACTATTCTAATAGGAGAAGACAACATATAAGAGGAAGCTGAAAAGCAAGAACAGGGGTAAGGGTGGAGAAAGCTAAACAATGGGGGTCTGGTTGAAAAGTAGTTCAAAGAGTAATATTTGAAGCCAGGTTTGGAGTGAGCGTGGGTAGTGTGGGTACTTTCTCAAACGAAGGTTCTGGGACTGAACTCACCAATGGGGAGTGGGAAGAAACAGTGACTTCCAGCATGAGAAGTCTGCTAGGGCAGAGGTCAGAAAGTGGTCTGGGTTTATTATCTATAAATAGCTCTGTTATGTTCAGATGATTTTAAATGCTATGAAGAATAAAAAAGAAATCACTTTTGAGAAGCGCATAAGCCTAAAGTTTTCAGCTGAAGTCATTCCTCAGGGGTGTTATGGAGTGATGCGCCATGGAAAATCTCACACTCAACTTGTTGAAATAAGAAATCTCTACCACTACCTCCCAAACCTTCCTCTCTTTTAAACAGTACTATCACCATTGAGGGCACCATTATCTCCCTATTCATGCTCACAATCCATGTCATCCCCGACTGACTCCATAATCTTTTTCATCTCCCATATCCAATTTGTTGCTGTTGATATGTCTACCTTCATTCCACTTCATATACTCAGTGATACAGTGACCTTGGCCTTCTGGCTTTTCCTAGAATACTACATTCCTGACTATTATTTTCTAAATACTGATTATATGTTTGGAAAGCTTTCCCTCCTCACCCTTGTAAACACACACACACACACGCACACACACACACACACACACACATAAAATCATTCATTTAATTTTTTTTTTACTTCTGAATTCTCTCCTTTCCCAGAACCCCTCGCTTCACCCATCGAGAAAACAAGAAATATGATATCAATTATATAGCTGAAATCAGGTAAAATATATTTCCATATCAGCATACCACAAAAAAGTGAGAGAAAGAAAGTGTAAAAAATTATATTTCCATTTACACTCAGACTCCATCAGTTCTTTCTCTGGAGGTGAATAGCATTTTTCACCATAAGTCAAATAGTTTATAAAGTATTAGCATTAATTTTTTATTAAATGTTTGGTAGAATTCACTTGTGAATCCACCTAGTTCTGGGGTGTTTCTTAGGGAACTTCTTTATGGTTTGTTCATTATCTTTTCTTAAGATATGGTTATTTAAGCATTCTATTTCCTCTTCTGTTAATCTGGACAATTTATATTTTTGTAATTATTCATCAATTTCATTTAGATTGTCAGACTTATTAGCATATAATATATATGTAATAGTTCCTAATAATTGCTTTAATTTCATCTTCATTGGTGATGTATTTACCCTTTTCATTTTTGATAAAGGAAATTTTGGTTTTCTTATTTTTAATCAAATTGACCTATATATATATATATATATATATATATATATATATATATATACATACATAATACATACATACATACATATATATGTATATGTATATGTGTATATATATACACACACATATATATTATGTTTTCTTTCATAAAACCAGGTCCTAGTTTTATTCATTAATTATTTTTTTTTTAATTTTCAATGTTATTACTCTCTCCTTTGATTTTTTAGGATTTCCAATTTAGTATTTAGTTGGGAATTTTTAATTTGTTTTTGTTTTCTATTTTTTAAATTTTTCATTGGTCTGTTGTTTTTATCTTTTATTGATGTACAAATTGAGAGATATAAAATTTTGCCTTAGTACTGTTTTGGCTGCATCCCACACATTTTGGTAAGTTGTCTCATTGTTGTTCATCTAATGAAATTATTGATCATTTGTTTGATTAGTTCTTTGGCCCACTTATTCTTTAGATTTAGATTATTTAGTTTCCAATTACATTTTAATCTATCTTTCCATGGCCCTTTATTGAATACAATTATTATTGCATTATGGTCAGCAAAGGATGCAGTTAATATTTCTGCTTTTCTGTATTTGTTTGTGAGGTTTTTATTCCCTAATACATGGTCACTTTTTGTAAGGAGTCCATGTACCGCAGAGAAAAAAGTATACTGCTTTCTATTCCCATTTACTTTTTACCAGAGGCCTATAATATCTAACTTTTCTAAAATTGTATTCATCTCCTTAATTTCTTTCTTATTTGTTTTATTGTTAAATCTATCTGATTCTGAGAGGTGAAAGTGGAGGTCCCCCACTAGTATAGTTTGACTATCTGTTTCCTCCTGTAAATCATTTATTCCTTCAAGAATTTGGATGCTATATCATTTGGTGTATATATGTTTAATATTAATATTATTTCATTGTCTATGATACCTTTCAGTCACATGTATTTCCCATGCCTATCTTTTTAAATTTTATGTATATAGCTTTTGTATTTCTGAAATCATGATTGCTGCCTGTGCCAGAAAGGGTCCCCTGTAATCTCTTTCTGACCAGTTATTTGATCCCCTTGTCATCTGTGGGATGAGAACACCGAAAGCTTCTGCTGCCACTGATGCAGCTGACTTTACAGACTTCTGCTAGAATTGCCATGGAATTTGTTGTGTTCTGGGCCAACCACTACCCTAGTGTCAGAGAACTCTTCTGCTGACTTCTTAAGTTGTCTTAGGCTAGAAAAAATGTCTCACTCCACTTTTTGTTGGCTCTGCCACTCCAGGATTCAATTTGTGTCATTATTTTAGAGTTGTTTGGAGGGGAAAATTAGTAGAGTTCAGTTGAGTTGCTGCCTTATTCTGCCATCTTGACTCTACTCCAAACTTCTTGGCTTTCTTTAAGAATCAGCTGAAACCTCACATTCTGCAGAAGGCTTTTCTCAAATCTCCTCCCCATCATTCAAACTTTTCCTCTAAACTTGCCTTCCATTTACACTCTATATATTTTATGTACTTTATGTGTGTTGATTGGGGGAGGGAATGTTACAATCTCCTCACCATAAGATTTTGGACTCCTTAGAGCACTTAACTCTAACACTTAACAGATTGCCTGGCACATAGTAAGCTCCTACATGCTTGTTGATTGAGTGATTAATTCTTTCTAGGGGCCTCCTCAGATTCTATCCATGTGCTGCTGAACAGAACTGGAGAATGTCCCCCATCCATTCAAGCTGGCTCAATCCATGATAGAGTTGTACTATGTGTTCTTCACCAGTGGCTCTCAAAGCATCAAGACATGCCTTTCCAAGACCCCACTACTTATACCCTAGATCCCATATCCTTCCATTATCTTCAGCATATTGCCCCAGTATCACCCCTACTTTCACTCTAATCTTTCATTTCTCTCTGCTATTCCTTCCCCTCAACTTACAATGCAGCCCATATCTCCTCTATCTTCAATACCCTATAATTCCCATTAACTATTGTCCTATATCTCTTCTCACTTTCATAGCCAAATGCCAAGAAAAAAATCTATCTTCAATGTTCCCCCAACTTCATCTTTATTTACTGTCTTCTTTTTTAAATTATTGAGTATTTATTTTTGTGTCTCTCCTATGTCTAGCAATGGGGAAAAACAAGAAAAACAACAAAAAACAAACAAACAAACAAAAACCCTTGTGATAAATGAGCATAGTTAAGTAAAACAAATCACCATATTGGTCATGTCCAAAAAAGTGTCTTATTTTGCATGTCCATCATCTCTCTATCAGGAAGTAGGCTGTATTCTTTGTCATCGGTTCTTTGGAGCCATGTTCATTCATTGTATGGGTCACAGTTCTTAAATCTTTCAAAATTGCTTGTTTTAAATGTTGACATTACAATGTTAATTGTACAGATTCTGTGTACTTCATTCTGCCTCAGTCAGTGCACTTTTCTCTGAATTCTTCTGAAATCATACCCTTCTTCATTTCCTAAAGTACAATTATATTCCATTATATTAGTATACCATAGTGTTTTCAGACATCCCCCAAATGATGGGTGCTACCTCAGTTCCCAGCTCTTTGCTTCCACAAGAAGCCCTGACATAAAAACTCTTGCACATATAGGACCTTTTGTTCTTCATGCTTCTTTGGCATCAGTTATAGGCATCAGTAGATCCATTAGAATGTAAGCTCCTTTAGAACAAAGGCCATTTTATCTTCATCATTTTATGTCCAGCAGCCAGAATAGTGCTTGACATATAGTATCTATTTATTAAATTATATTAGGTTGATTGTTTAAAGTGACCGCTGTACTTGACGATTTCAGGTTACTAGGAACCCACTACTACTTGAAGCATCCTAACCCACCTTTGGACATCTCTAATTATTGACAAGACTTTCTTAAAATAAGATGACATAAATATTTTCTACCTACTTCCCTTGTTCTGTCATTTGGGGGTCAAAATTAACCCCTCTTCCATATGAAAGTCTTTCAATTTTTTATTTCATTAATTTGTTTATTTTTAGTTTATAACGTTCTTTCTCCTCATCTTGCCCCTCTCCCCACCCTAAGATGGTGTGCATTCTGAATCTCCTAAACTTCCCTCCCTTCTATCATCCCCCCCCCCCATCACCTTCTCCTTCTATTTTCCTATAGGGCAGGATAGATTTCTATACCCCATTGCCTGTATATCTTATTTCCCAGTTGCATGAGAAAACAATTTTTAATATTTGTTTTTAAAACTTTGAGTTCCAAATTTTCTCCCTTCTTCCCTCCCCACCCACCCTCATTGAGAAGGCAAGCAACTTGATACAGGTTATACATATGTAGTCACGCAAAACACTTCCATAGCAGTCATTCTGTGAAAAACAAACTAAATTTTGCTTCATCCTATCCTGCCCTCCATTTATTCTATTCTCTCTTTTAACCCTGTCCCTCCTCAGAAGTTTGCTTCTGATCACCCCTTCCCCCAATCTGCCCTCCCTTCTATCATCCCCTGCCATCTTATCACCTCCTCCCATTTTTCTGTAGGATAAGATAGATTTCCATACCCAATTGAGTGTCTATGTTATTCCTTTTGTAAGCCAAATCTGATGAGAACAAGATTCACCCATTCCCTCTCATCTTCCACCACTTCCCCTATATTGTAAAACCTTTTTATTGTATGTTTTATGTGAGATAATTTATCCCATTCTACCTCTCCCTTTCTTCCTCTCCCAATATAATCCTCTCCCACCCCTTAATTTTATTATTCAGATATCACCTCTTCATCTTCCACCCATCCTGTTCCCCCTATCAGTCAATCTCTCTATCATGTAATTTTTTTCTTCCACCTACCCTAACACTGAGAAAGGTCTCATGAGTTACAAATATCATCTTTCCATGTAGGAATGTAAATAGTTCAATTTTAATAAGTCCCTTATGATTTCTCTTTTCTGTTTATGTTTTCATTCTTCTCTTGAGTCTTGTCAAATTTTCTATTCAGCTCTGGTCTTTTCATCAAGAATGCTTGAAAGTGCTCTATTTCACTAAATGAATGAATTTTTCTCCAGAAGGGTTATACTCAGTTTTGCTGGGTAGGTGATTCTTGGATGTAATCCTATCTCCTTTGACCTCAGGAATATTTTATTCCAAGTCCTCTGGTCCCTTAACGTAGAAGCTGCTAAATCTTGTGTTATCCTGATTGTGTTTCTACAATACTTGAATTGCTTCTTTCTGACTGCTTGCAATATTTTCTCCTTGATCTGGGAACTTTGGAATCTGGCTATAATATTCCTAAGAGTTTTCCTTTGGGGATCTCTTTCAGGAGGCAATCAGTGGATTCTTTCCATTTCTATTTTGCCCACTGATTCTAGAATATCAGGGCAGTTTTCCTTGATCATTTCTTAAAAGATGATGTCTAGGCTCTTTTTTTGATCATGGTTTTCATGTAGTCCAATAATTTTTAAATTATGTCTCCTAGATCTATTTTCCAGGTCACATTTGTGAAATTTGACATTGTCTCTATATTTTTTCATTCTTTTGGATTTGTTTTACAATGTCTTGATTTCTCATGAAGTCATTAGCTTCCATTTGCTCCATTCTAATTTTTAAGAAAGTATTTTCTTCGGTGAGCTTTTGGACTTCCTTTTCCATTTGGCCAATTCTGCTTTTGAAGGCATTCTTCTCCTCATTGGCTTTTTGGACATCTTTTGCCATTTGGGTTAGTCTGTTTTTTTTAAGGTGTTATTTTCTTCAGTATTTTTTTGGGTTTCCTTTAGCAAGCTGTTGACTTGTTTTTCATAATTTTCTTGCATCACTCTCATTTCTCTTCCTAGTTTTTCTTCTACTTCTCTTACTTTCTTCTCAAAATTCTTTTTGAGCTCTTCCATGGCCTGGGACTCAATCATATTTTTCTTGGATGCTTTGGAAGTAGGAGCTTTGACTTTGTGGTCTTCTTCTGGTTGTATGTTTCGATCTTCTTTGTAACCAAAGTAAGATTCTATAGTCTGACTTTTTTTTGGTACTGTTTGCTCATGATTCCAGCCAATTACTTGAGTTATAAATCTTTGTTAAGGTAAGGTCTGCTTCCAGTGTGGAGAATGTACTGTCCCAAACTTCAGAGGTTTTGTGCAGCTGTATTCAGAGATACTTCTAGGGACCTGTAAATTTTCAGTTCTTCCAAGGTAGTACGATCAAAGGCAAGGCATTTACTTCTTTCCTTGCCTGGGCTGTGGTCTATGAGTGACCAGAAGCACTCTTTTCTGCCTTGGAACTGTGAGGAGGATTCCCTGTCCACCACTACCACCAGCTCTACTTCTCCAGCTCTCCTCCTCACACCAGCACTACCACCCAGAACTGTGACCCAGATCTAAGCACGAGCAAAGTAAGAGAATCCTGCCTCAGCACCTGCAAAAAGATCCCTGCAAACCTCCTCTGCTCTGCCATTTGATTACCCCTCTGTCTGTGGGCCAGGAGCTCTGGAAGCAGCTGCCATCCCAGGGTTGGAACAAGCTCCTACCTCACCATGGTCCAACAGACCTTTCCTGCGACCTTCTAAATTGTCTTTGGTGTTTGTGCATTGAGAATTCTGGAAACTGCCACAGCTGCCTGTAAGTCAGTCCTCAGATGCCTGTTCCAGGTTCACTGAGGCCTGGTCTTTGCCTACAGGGCTCATGCTGCACTGCGCTCCTGTCCCAGTCTGGCACAATAGACCTTTCCAATCAACCATCTAGGTTGTCTTGGGCTGGAAATTTGTTTCATTCTATCTTTTTGTGGGTTTTTCTGTACTAGTATTTCTTTAGAGCCACTTTTTACAGGTATTTGGAGGGGTTTGGGGGAGAGCTCAAACAAGTTACTGTTTTTACTCTGCTGTCTTGGCTCTGCCCCCCTCAATTTCTTAAAGAGAGCAGTCATAGCCCCTGACAATTTTTTCTTCTTCAGCCTAAACATCCAATTTCTACAACTAATTCATATTTCCAGCTTTCTATTACATAGCTCAAGCTGGATGTGCCATAAAAATCTTAAATTCAACATGTCCCAAATTTAATTTATTTATCTTTTCCCCAAATCCTCCTTTCCTTCAAACTCCTCCATTGCTTTCAGGGGAATATCCTGGGTTCTCAACCTTGACTCTTCATTCTCTCCCATGCTCCATATTCAATCTCTTGCTAAGTCTAATCAATTTTAACTTTGTAACATTTTTTTGGTATAATGCCTTTTAACACTGTCATCATCTTGGTACACAAACACCTACATATACGTCCATGTTTGTCTATGTGTATATATATATATATATATATATATATATATATGTATGTGTATATGTATATATATATGTATGTGTGTATGTATTATATGTGTGTGTATGTGTGTGTGTGTGTGTGTGTCTGTCTGTCTGTCTGTCTGTCTAGAGTCTGCCTTATTAGACTGTGTGAGCCCCTTGGGAGCAAGGACAGTCTTTTGCCTTTCTTTGTACTCTCGATGTTTAATATAGTATCTGGCACATTGTATGCATTTATTAAATGCTTATTGATTGACTGATTCATGACTTAATTCACATCCTCTTCTTTGTGCTGATTTTCCTTTTTGGGAGTATGTCTAGATTTCTGATGTTTTAGAATTTGAAACTGAACTGTGCTAAATATTACTTATGTGGCTTATACAAGAAATCCAATCCGTCTAGAACTCAGTTTCTTCATCTACAAAATGAAGGGACTTGACTTCCCAAGGTTTCTTCTGCTTCTCAATCTTATGATCTATCTTCCTCAAAAGCACAATACTCTAACTAGGGTAGAGAACAGCTTTATTCCTATTTCCCTTAAAAGCTTCTCTCTCCCATTATTCTTTTGCAGTGGCACCCCTGTAGCTGAAAGGTAATTGTGTCCTCATCTTCAAGTGTACCACATTTTTAATGCTTTTCATTCATATTCTCCCCTATTAGGTCTCACTGTCTCAACTGAATTATACTTTTTAGCTACATTTGCAAATGTCAATGTCATTCAGTTTTCTTATCAGCTTAATAAGAAGTTTCCATATTATCAGAGTCTATTTCACAGTTGTCATTGGCTCTTTAGTGATGACACAAATGTGAAATGAATGACTGAGGGCTCTTTTTCAAAGACAGGTACTCTGCAAAACTTATAGAGGAGCTTTAGTTAGTAGTCACTTGGGGATCTGTTTTCCCAAATTCAAGGGTTGATTTGTCCTACCCATGCAAGGTGCAGGAATTAGGAATGAGTGAAGAATGCTAAAGAGTGGAGGGATTTAGATGAGCAATTCAGAAGTGAATTAATTTTTCTAAGACTTTAAAGACTGATATAGATAGAGGGCAACCATGCCGTTGAGAGGACTTGGAACCAAATCATAAAATCGTTACTTGAAGGAATGGCAGTTGTTTAACCTGAAGAAGAACAAATTTAAGAGACACAATAGCTGTCTTCAAGTATTTGAATGGATGACAGAGACTGACTTTTTTTTTTCTTTTAACCTCAGAGGACAGAATTAGCACCATTAGGTGGGGATTAGAAGATGGGAAGCTAGGAGGCATTATAGGGCATCTAAGTAGAGCTGTGGCTACAGTGTGGGCTTGGAGCCAGGAAGACCTGAGTTCAAATCTGGTCTTAGACACTTACTAGCTGTGTGACCCTGGGCAAGTCATTTAATCATGTTTGCCTCATTTTCCTTATCTGTAAAATGAACTGAAGAAAAAAATGTCAAACCACTCCAGTATCTTTAGAGAAAACCATAAATGGGGTTACAAAGAGTCAGACATGACTGAAATGATTCAACAACAAAAAAGAAGGTATAATTTGAGACCACTTAAGGAAAAAAACAATTGCCTAATATTTAGAGCTATGTAAATGAGAGGCTTCAGGATATGGTAAATTATTAGCCACTGGAAGTCTGCAAGCAAAGGCTTGATGCTACTGATATAGGTAGCATTTATATAGTGCTTTAGTGTTTGCAAAGATTTTTACAAATGTTTATATTTTAGGTGTTATTATTATCACTATTTTATAGCTGAGGAAATTGAGGCAGAAATAAACTTACACAAGATCACAGAGCTAGTGTCTGAAGACTGATTTGAACTCCAGTCTTCTTGATTTTAGATCCAGTGTTCTAATCATTGTGTGACCTACCTGCCACAAAACAAAAATGTTTTTCAGCCATTCATTCACAATTCCTGGAACATATTAAACATCACATAAATGCTTGTTGATTAATCTTTTAGTCACTCCCTTCCATCAGTACCACCACTACTAATCTATCAAGGTTTCCTCAGTTACTGATCCTCTTTCAGATTTCAGCTTTAAAAGAGTTGGAGTGAAGTGTTAAGGACTATAGAATATTCTATTCCCTTTGCCACAGTCAGCCAAAGGTAAAATTGTGAATTAGACATTATTCATCTCTGGCACCTTCAAAGTCCCTAGTAGGTGTTCTCCTTCTCTTTGACCCACACTTTTCTTCTGGCCCTGTGCTGCCCAGAACCTAGCAGGGGTGGGGAAACTGTGACCTCAAGGCCACATGTTCTGTGAAGTTTGGAATCAGTCAAAGGGTTACACTTGATGACCGAGACGGCCACAGGTGGCCTCAGGTTCCCCACCCTTAAATAAAATTCCTGAGATGCAAGGATTAAGTCTTCCAGGGCACTGGTGAAAAATATACCATTAAGGTGCTGACCTGGTAGTCTACTATGACTGTACTTATGACATTTCTGTATTTAGTTGATTCTAAATCTTCTGTTCCTCAGGAAAAATCTTCGAGAGCTCAGGGCTTTCAAGAAACATTGAAGCAACACTTTAGTGGAAGTTTTATTTATAAAATTAAATATATTAAAATAAGCCTTAAGTGACAGATGCCTCCAGATTCCATTAGTCCAGGGAAGAAAGAATGATAGAAACAAACAAATGATGGTTGATTGATTGTAATTCAAAGATTCTGAAATTATATATTTTGGTAATAACTTTTCTATTAACTAGCTGTACGATCTTTAGTTGCTATTTTTCTTTCCTGAATATCAATTTCCTCATCTGAAAAATGAGCAGGTTGGGCCATATGATCTCCGAAGTCTCTTCTGGAATCAAAAATCTGTCTTTTCCATAGCATCATGGAAGGTTCGAGCAGGAGGGGATCTTAAGGAGTGAGTAATTCAATCCACTTGCTTTGTACATGAGGAAATTTAGATCCATGGAGATTAAGGAACTTGGCCAAGTTGTACGGTGGACTTTTTTCAAACCCAAGCTTTCTGACAGCCTGTCCAGTGCTCTTCCCATTAAATCCTGCTGTTTTCAAACACACACCATATATCATCAGAAGAGAAAAACAAACAAAAAAAATAAGGCAAGTTTGCACAGTCAGTGCTCAACAAATATTTGTTGAATGAATGAGTATATTCTAACTGATTATGCAGGCTGAGCTATTCTTAGCTTTCCTACTTTCCCCAAAAATGGTGCTTTTCCCAAACTTGTGAAAAGACTTTTCTCTTCCTTCCTTAATGTAACTCAGTCTCCAAACCTTCAATTCTTTTGCAAGCAGAAGGGTAGCCAAACCTCTAGAGGTTAATTGAGGTCAGGGAAAAAGGTAAGGGAGGGCTAAGGAAAATGGGAGCCAGCTGGGGGCAGCAGAGAGCTGTAAACGAGTGTAGAAGATTGAGCTGAGGCTACTTGTGCTAGCATTTGCAGTGCTTCCACAGCACAGAAACAACTGAGGATAGCACTGAGTTCACAAAGATAAGTAATTAAAACAGGAAGGGAAAGATGGCCTCTACTCCTTCCTTTTTGCAATGCCCCAGTGAATTTTACCTGGTTCCTTCTTTTCCCTGCTACTGAATGAAAGCCCTTTCTTGACCCTTTGTCTTGAATAGATGAATTTTATTTCCTTCTTAAGATATTCTTTTTTTTAAGTTTGTTTAACATTCATTTTTTATTTTGAGTTCTAAATTCTCTCTTTCCCTCCAGCTCCTCCCTCACACATTAAGAATACAAGCAATGTAATATCCATTATACATTTGAAGGCATGCAAAACATATTTCCATGTCAGCAATGTTGCAAAGAAAGAAAGAAAGAAAAAGAAAGAAAGAAAGAAAGAAAAAGAAAGAAAGAAAAGTGAAAAAAAGTATGCTTCAGTCTGCACTCAGAGTTAGTCAGTTCTTTCTCTGGAAGTAGATAACATTTTTCATCATGAGTCCTTTGGAACTGTTGCATCTCACAATATTTTTGTGGGAAAGATGGATGGAGAGTTGGTTGAATGACCAGGCTCCAAGAAAGTTGATTAATGTTAACTTGGAAGCTATGCCAAATGACCCAGGATTCTGTTTTCAGCCTTTTTTCTGTTAAACATTAAAAAAATCAGCAACTTAGATCACACAAAACTGGGTAGGATCAGTAATTTGCTAGATGATAGAATCATGATCTGGAAAAATCTTGACAGGTTGATGTGATATACCAAACACAACCAGATGAAATTTAATAGGAATTGATATGGAGTACTAAATCTGGATTAAAAACAAACAAACTGTTCAAGTACAGGATGGGATATATGTGTTCGGCTAAGAATATATAAAATATTTATATAAGTATAAAATTATGAAATACATGTACATTAAGTATTTATATAAAGAAACCTAGGTCTTTTAGTGAATTTTAACTTCGATGTGAGTCAATAATGTGCCACGGCCTAAGAACAAAGAAACAAACAAATAAAGACATCTTAGGCTAAGATATAATAGTTAATAGTGGAATTATGGCCATAGGGACAGGAAGGTGGTTTTTCTGTTACTCTTTCTCCTGGTCAAAATTTGTTTGGAATATCATATTCAGTATTGGGTGCCATATTGTAGGAAGGAAATCAACACACTAGAACAAGTCAAAAGAAGAGCAATCAGGCTGAGGGAGGGCATATTATAGTAGAAAAAGCACTGGATCAAGAATCAAAGAACTTGGGTTTAAATCCCAAGTATTTCTGCTACTTCCAGTGAATTGTCCTGCTTTGCTTAAATCATCAAACTTCTTTGAGTCTTCATTTCCTAATTTCTAAAATCCATGGGCAAAATACATTGATATCTAAGGTCCCCTCTGGTTCTATGTCTATGATCCTGTGGTGATGACAGGATCAAAACCATGCAAGATGAGGAACAGGTGAAGTTACCAGGATTCTTTAGATTATATGAGGAATGATTTAGGAGGACAAAATACATCTTCAAATATTTGAGGGATTGTTGAGTAGGAGGTTCTTATAAATATTTTACTTAGCCCTGAGATGTCAAAATAAAGGCCAATGGATGTTACAAGAAGGCTGATTTGGGGACTGATACACACACACACACACACACACATACACACACAGGTGTGTGTGTGTATGTATATATGTATGTATATGCATATATAACTTGATGAAAATTAGAATTGTGTAAAAAATAATATGAACTTGCTTGAGAGATAGTGAATCACTAGAGGCATTTAAGAAGAATCTGGGTGATTATTTACTGGAGTATCTGTATAAAAGGATTCTTGCTTTGTTTTATGGGTTAGATCTCTAAAGTCTCACTAATTCTGAGGTTCTAGGATTCTATAGACCTTTCAAGGGCAAGACTCATGATCTTATCTTTATAAGTCCTCCAGAATCCAGCCCCAAGCCTTGAATATTGTAATACTGCAACCATAAATCAAGAACTTACTATGTGTCAGTCACTGTTTTGACAAAAGAGATACAAAGACCAAAGTGAAACAACCCCTGATCTCAATGAGAAGACAATGAGGGAGGAGAAGAAAGTATTTGCACATATAAATGTGTACAAAACATATTAAAATAAAGCATGTGCAAGGTACCTTCAGGGGAAAGACATTGCAGCTAGAGGAGGGGGTGGTCATTGACAAGAAAAGGTCTGATTCAGAAGAAAGAACTTGAGTTGAACCTTGAAAGAAATCAAGAATTCCAAAAGACCGACATGAGGAAAAACAAAACAACCAAACAAAACCAAACCAAAATATTCCAGGCATGGGAACATCTAGTTCAAAGACAGGGGAGATTGAGTGTCTTGCTCAATAACAACAATTAGGTTAGGGTGACTAAACCTTAGACTACACTGAATAATTTTCTTTTCAAATAAATTGAATTGCATTCCTAAAATAATATCTTAGTGCAGAGATTAAAAAAAGAAAGAGAGAGAGAGAAGAGGGCACTTGAAAAATAAAAGTTCCCTATGAAAGCTCCATGTTAGGGAAAGAATATTGGTTGGAAAGCCAGGAGAATATTTTCTTGGTCTGGGTCTGCCAGTAAAAGAGCAAGGTGACCTTGAGCAAGTCATATCTCTTTTTCTAGGCACCAGTTACTGTATATCAAAAAAGAAAGAGGCTAAACTCAATGGTTCCTAAAGTCCCTTGAATTCAATAATTTTTTCCCTAAGGAAAGAACATTTAAGTACCCATTGTATCAGTAGTACAAGGTCACTCCTTATCCTTTTAGCTGTTAAATTTTCTGATTTAAATGAATCTGATCTTCATGGAGTTGTTGGCTGAACATTAAGGCATGAGCAACCACTGGGGAACTTTCCCCTCCACTCCATTGGCTCTGCTCAATCCAATCTCCCATATTTTGTTAAATTTTGTTGAAAAGTCTAATGTTTTAGTCTGCGTATCAGTAGGATCATACACTAAGGAGACTTAAGTTATCACAAAGAACACAGAGCTATTCTTGTCCCTCAGCTTCTTGGCCTCCAGTTATCCCATAATGGATCACATTTGATAAGGGAAAAAAATGGTTCAAATTAGAGTTACTTTAGCAACTATCACCCAATAGATAATGAGTTTTTCATTGCAGATGTGCTGCTAAGCACATTTATGTATCTATAGGTGTGGGTGGGTCAGTTAATACTTTCATCCCAAAGAAATAGGTATCACAGGTATCACAGAAATCCAACTATATTTTTGCCAATCAAAGATTATTTAGTGCAGCTGGAAGCTTTGCTGTGTAATGCTAAGTAAAAAAAAATAGTGTAAAAAAAATCCTTGAAAATACCATATTTTCCCACCTATGTGCTTGGGCTCATGAATTCCATATGCCTATCTGTGACAGGTATCAAATATCTGTGAATGGTATCACAGATAGCCCATCTCTGAAATTCTTTACAGCTACCTGTGTCACTAATTCCAAATTCATTGCCTCTCCCTTCCCCCTTCCTCCTACCTGGTTACCATTTGTCCTTTCATCGTACTGCTCAGACTACTGGGCATTGGCATCTGCTCTGGAATCAGGCCTGCCAGACCACTGGGCCACCCAACCCTAAGGACTAATGGCCCTCAATGCCTTCTAAACTATCATGGAGCTTTGTCTTCTTTGATGCTTCACCTTAACGCCTATTAGAACTCTCCATCTGCCCTTTCAAAATACCCTAAAGAATATCACCACCCCCTACTCCGAGCCTCTGGTCTTGCCACTGACTCTGCTGACAGACCTTGCCGAATACTTATATCTGAGAGCCTTCAAAGAAGAGATTATTTATATCCCCACTGCTTAGCAATTATAGTTTGCTTAATTTATTGTTCAGTTGCTTTCAGTCATGTCTGACTCTTTGTGACCCCATTAAGAGTTTTCTTAGCAAATCACTGGAGTGATCTGCCATTTCCTTCTTCAGTTAATTTAACAAGTGAGGAAACTGAGTCAAACAGGGTTAAGTGACTTGTCCACGGTCAAACAGCTAATAAGTGTCTGAGGTCAGATTTGAATTCAGGAATAGGCGTCTTCCTAACTCCAGGCCTGGCACTCTATCTGCTGCTCCACCTAGCTGCCTAATGTGCTTAATAAATGCCATTAATTCATTCACCTTTATTTGACCTGTCCTACCACTATATCTCAGATGAATTCTCTTGCCAATGAAAATTATATAGATTAATCCTCCCTTTTCTTAAAGTCCTAGCTCTTTCACAAAGCTGTCTCTCTCTTCTGCCCTACACCACAGTTCGATGAAATACCTCCCACTCTAATCTATCATACCATACTTCTTTGAATCCACCTACAAACCTAGTTCATTTTAAAGTGTATTATAGATATTTATGCATATCATATCCCCTTACTAGTTTATGAACTCCTGTGGGCAAGGTCTGTTCCTTTTTGTCTTAGTTCCCTCAATTCCCAGCACAGAAGCATACGCATTGTTGGATTCCTATTCATTTTATCTATCTGTCTATCTATCTATCCATCTGTCTGTTTGTCTATATACTTATTGTATGTCTGTCAGGTAAGGGAGGTAGCCTGGACATATAATTCCTTTAACATGGTGAACTTCCTGTGTGAAAGCTTCTTTCACCAACATAGAACAGCAACTCATCTGTAACCTATTGATTTAGAATATTTCCCTTGGGTTTTGATATATTATGAGACTTTCTCATGAAGCCAAAATTTGATCTCAAGTCCTCCAGTCTTCAAGAGTGGGCTTTTCACCATTACAAGTCTTTGATGCCTCTTTTTATCGTGATTATTGAATTGATAAGGGAATATTCTAACTTTTTATGTGTGTGTGGAAGTCTTAGGTTATGCTTCATTTTTTGTGTCGTCAGATTTTCAGACAGTTTACTCAACCTTCCAGCCAACTGGGCCACAAGGTAAAACTGAATTAAATGATAAGGAATCTTACAAGGAAAAAATCTAGTTTCATTAAAAATCTTAGGTACTTGTTCCAGATCTCTCTTGGATTTATCATAACTATGTAAGAACATCCTATCAATGGTATTTTTAAGATAACAAATGATCTCTCTCAGAGCTATTTCCTATTGATATATATTTATCTATCTATCTATCTATCTATCTATCTATCTATCTATCTATCTATCTATCTATCTATCTATCTATATTCCTGTTCTGTGGAAGATAAAATAAAGACATTCCTTATGTATTTACAAGTTCTAGACTCAGTTTCGTGTGTGTATTTGTGTGCGTGCATGTACTTGTGTGTGTCTGTGTATGAAAAATCAAATTATGTTTTTGCCAATCAAAGATTATTTAATGCAGCTGGAAGCTTTGGTTTGTAATGCTAAATAAAAACAAATGTAAAAGAATCCCTGAAAATCCCATATTTTCCCACCTATGTGCTTGGGCTCATGAATTCCACATGCCTATATTTTCCTCTCCAATATCTTTGCCTATTAAAATCCTATGTATCTTAATGTATGCTCAAGGGAAAAGTTACTTTTGTTTGTCTTTGTCTGCCCAGAGTGTCTTACACACAACAAATGTTTGTTTAATTGAATTTTACTTTAAAGATAGTCCAATGTTTTCCTCTTCCATGAAGCTCACCCATATTCCTCTAGTTGGAAGTTACTCTTCATTCTTTTTTTTTTTTTAATTAGCATAATATGTTTTCAAGGAGTCAGTATAGTACACTTTTTATGAAACGGAATTGAATTCAAATTGCAATCAAATCCAGAGTCCAGTGATTATTAGTTACATGACCAGGACAAATCATTTAATCTCACTGAGGCTCAGTTTTTCTTTTGTGAAAAAGCTGTAATAATATTACCATTACCTTTATAACATTGCTCTTTTGAATGGGCACTTTTAAAACCTTAAATTATTAAAAAATGAGTTACATTGTTCCTTCTCACATCTTGGTTGTATTATGTTTATGTGTATATTTTATATCCCTCACTTGACCATAAAATCTGCAAGAGCAGGGGACAGTATCTTATTCTTCTTTGTATAAAAATACTTAGCATAGGCCCGTACAAATGAAGGACTCTTAATAAATGTTACTTGAATGGAATTCAGTGGAATAACTCATTGGGTTTATAATGTAGCATGAGCCATATAAAGGCTACTTTATATTCAACTTATATTTTCTTGGGACCGATGTGGTTTAGTAGACTACTAACCAGGAGACAGATTTTAGTTATAACCCTACCACTTACTAGTGATAAGACTTTGGGAAGTTACTAAATCTCTCTGTCTCACTTTTTTTTTAATATGTAAAAGAAAGTCTATATATCCTTCAAATAATTTAAACTCTTTGGGCCTCAGTTGCTTACCTTTAATATAGGGACAATATCTTACCTAAATGAAGGCCTAAGCTTGGACTAGATAATTTTATGAAGTTAATAAATCATAGAGCTCTAAGCTCATGACATAGTTTGGATTAAATTTTCTTTAGGCTATATCATATCTAAAAATTTTCTGACTTCATGATTCTGTTTTTTGGGTTTTTTTTTTTTTTAGAAAGCAACTTCCCCAACTGTGAGCCTGGATCTGAACCATTCCAGGGAAATATCAAGAACAAAAAAATCTCTCCTCATCTAGCCCCTACATCAGTATAGGAGCCTTTATAGATATAAGACATGAGGCTTGAAGTTGATTGAATTCTCACAGTGAAAATCTGAGCATGGGAAGTTCAAATAGTTTTATCAGAATATTGCATTGTTCATTTTTTTTTAAATCACAAAAGGGGTATAGAACTAATCCATCAAAATCATTGTTTTAAAAAGATAGTATTAAAAAAAAGTAGTATAGAATACCACTTCTGGTCCCAAGGGGGTCAAAGATCTTTAGGAATAGTATCACTTTTGATTCCCAAGGATCAGGAACCCTGAGGAACAGTATAAATCAGCATAAATTAAAATCCCAATGGAACATGAACCCTTCCTGGAAAGGACCAGAATATATATCAGTGACAAGACATGTCCCCTGATCACACCAACTTGGATGTACAAAAACTTTTAGCCCCTAGAATTAGCTCTGAAAACAGCAGTGCAAAAAGCCTGAAACTTGAGACAATGACCCTTAACCCCCCATTCCATGCTGGCAACAGAACTTAACTTTAACAGAAAGTAAAAAAGTCAAGAAAGAGGATGTGAAACTGATCAAGCAGCAATAAAGACCCTGACCATAAAAAGCTACTATGATGTCAGGGAAGATCAAGACACAAACTCAGAAGAAGACAACAAAGCCCAAACTGCTACAAGCAAAGCCTCAAAACAAAAAGTGAATTGGCACAAGTTTAACAAAAATTACTTTAAGAGCTAAAAACATATATTTTCAGATGAGTAGAGGAAATGAGTAGACGAAAAATTAGGTAAATAAGGAAGAACATTATAAAAAGACAATTAACAGCTTGGTAAAAGAAGCACACAAATATTGAAGAAAATAATACTTTTAAAACAAAATTGGTTAAATGGAAAAAAGAGGTACAAAAATTAACTGATAAAAATAACTCCTAAAAAAAATAACTCCTTAAAAATCAGAATTGGCCGAATAGGAAAAGAGGTAGAAAATATCACCAAAGAAAATAATTTTTTAAAATTAGAATTGGGTGAGTAGGACCTAATGAATCCATGAGACATCAAAAAACAATAAAACAAAGACAAAAGAATGAAAAAAAAATAGAAGAAAATGTGAAATACCTGACCTGGAAAATAGATAAAAGACAGTTTAAGAATAATTTGACTACCTGAAAATCATAATTTAAAAAAAAGTGCTTACACATCATATTCAAGAAATTATCAAGAAAAACTGACTTGATTTCATACAGCCAAAGTATAGAATAAAAATTTAAATGATCCATTAATGACCACTGGAAAAAGATCCGAAGATGAAAACTCCAAGGAATAATGAAGGAAAATTCCAGAGCTCAGAGGTCAAAGAGAAAACACTTCCAGCATCCAGAAAGAAGCCATTCAAATACCATGAAGCCACAGTCAAGATCACAGAAGATTTAACGGTTACCAATGTTAAAGAAGCAGATGGCTTGTAATATGATATTCTGGAAGGCAAAACAGTTGGCACTATAACCAAGAATAATCTATCCAGTAAAACAAAGTAAAATCCTTCAAGGGAAAAATATCTCTTTAATGAAATAGAGGACTTTCAAGCATTCCAAATGGAAAGACCAAAGCTGAATAGAAAATTTATCTTTCTTTTTAAAAAATATTACTTGATATTTTATTTTTCCCCAATGCATTTAAAGAACAATTTTAGCATTCTTTTTTTTTAAATTTTGAGTTGCAAATTCTCTCCCTTCCTCCCCCCCCACGCCATTGAGAAGGCAAGCAGTTTGGCATAAGTTATGCAAGTGTAGTCGTGTGAAATACATTTCCGTGCAAGTCCTTCTCTGAAAGAAAACAGATGGAAAAAAAACCCAAGAAAAATAAAGATAAAGTATCTTTGATCTTCATTCAGGCTTTACTAGTTCTTTCTTTTTTTTTAATGCTCATACACTCATTTTTAGTTTTCAACATTCACTTTTATAAGATTTTGAATTACAAATTTTTCCCTTCCTTTCCCTCCTCCCCAAGACAGAATGCAATCTGAAACAGGCTGTACATGTATAATACATTTTTCCATATTAGCCATGTTGTGAAAGAAGAATCAGAACAAAAGGGAAAAACCACAAGAAAGAAAAAAAAATCAGACTCTACAGTTCTTTCTCTGTATGTGAATAACATTTTCTATCATGAGTCTTTTGGAATTTTCTTAGATCATTGTATTGATGAGAAGAGCTAAGTCTATAAAAGTTGGTGATTGCACAATGTTGCTGTTACTATGTACAATGTTCTCCTGGTCCTGCTTACTTCACTCAGCAGCAGTTCATGCAAAACTTTCAAAAATTTTTTTTTGAAATCTGACTGCTCATTGTTTCTTATAGGACAATAGTATTCCATTACATTTGTATACCACACTTGTTCAGCCATTCCTCATCTGATGGACAACCTCTCAGTTTCTAATGTTTTGCCACCACAAAAAGAAATGCTATAAATATTTTTGTATATGTGGGTCCTTTTCACTTTTTTATAATCTCTTTGGGATAGAGAACCAGTACTGGTATTGCTAGATCAAAGGGCATGCACAGTTTTATAGTCCTTTGGGCATAGATCCAAATTTCTCTCCAGAATGATTGGATCAGTTCACAACTCCACCAACAATGCATTAGTGTTCCAATTTTCCCACGTCTTCTCCAACATTTGTCACTTTCCTTTTCCCCCCCTTCATATTAGCCAATCTGATAGGTGTGATGTGGTAACTCGGAATTGTTTTAATTTGCATTTCTGTGATCAATGGTGATTTAGAGCATTTTTTAATATGGCTATAGATAGCTTAAATTTCTCCATCTGTAAACTGCCTGTTCATATCCTTTGACCATTTATCAATTGGGGAATCACTTGCATTCTCACAAATTTTACTCAGTTATCTATATATTTTAGAAGTAAGGCCTTTATCAGGGACACTGCCTGTAAAAATTGTCCCCCAGCTTTCTATTTCCCTTCAAATCTTCATTGCATTTGCTTTCTTTGCGAAGCTTTTTAAACTTAATGTAATCAACATTATCCATTTTGCATTTCACAATGGTCTCTATCTCTTGTTTCATCATAAATTCTTCCCTTCTCCATAGATCTGACAGGTAAACTATTCCTTGCTGTCTTAATTTGCTTATAGTATAACCCTTTATGTCTAAATCATATACCCACTTTGACCTTATCTTGGTATATGGAGTAAGATGTTGGTCAATGCCTGCTTTCTGCCATACTGTTTTCCAGCTTTTCCAGCAGTTTTTGTCATCTAGTGAGTTGTTATTCTTGAAGCTGGATTCTTTGTGTTTATCAAATAGTAGATTACTCTAGTCATTGAGTATTGTGTCTTGTGTACCTAACCTATTCCACTGATCCATCACTCTATTTCTTTTCTTAACCACTCTATTTCTTAGCCAGTATCAAGTAGTTTTGATGATTGCTGCTTTATAACTCAGTTTTAGATATGTCTACCAGTTCTTTCTTTGGAGATGGAGAGTACCTTTCACCATAAGTCCTACAGAATTGTCTTGCATCATATTGCTGAGAATAGGTAAGTTATTCATAGTAGATCATCCTATAATATTGCTGTTACTGTGTACAATGTTCTCCTGGTTCTGCTTATTTCACTTTGCATCAGTTCATGTAAGTCTTTCCATGTTTTTTTTTTCCCTAAGAGCATTCTGTTAATCATTTCTCAAAGCACAATATTATTCCGTTATATTTATATACCACAACTTCTTAAGCAATTCCCCTCAATTTCTAATTGATCCCACCAGAAAATGGCTGCTATAAATATATTTTGTGCACATAAGTCATTTTCCTTTCTGTTTTTTTTTTTAATCTCTTTGGGATACAGACCTAGTAGTAGTATTGCTTGGTCAAAGGATATACATGGTTTTATAACCCTTTGGGCATAGTTCCATATTGCACTCCAGAATGGCTGAATCAGTTCATAACTCTACCAACAGTACGTTAGTTTTTTTTTTAATTTTCCCAAATCCCCTCCAACATTTGTCAGAAAATTTATCTTTCAAATACAAGACTCAAGAGAAGCATAAAAAGGTAAATATGAAAGAAAAATTATAAGGGGTAGAATAAGATTAAACTGTTTACCTTTACATATGAGAAAATGATTATACATCTCCTAAGAACTTTACTATTATCAGGAAAGTCAGAAGAATTCTAAATACAAAGAGGACGTGGGAGTGAGTCACTTATGTTGGGATAACGTAAATAAAAATTGGTAGGTGAGAAAGAAAAATGTCCTGGGAGAAATGTAAATAGAGAGGAAGAATGGGGGAATTTTTTTCACATAAAAGAGGTACACAAGGAAAAGCTTTTATAGTGGAGAGGAAAATGATAGATGGACAGGTGATGATTGAAACATACTCATCTAAAATTATTTCAAATAGAGAATATACATGTATATTATACATATAACATATATGTATATATAATATATTATATATTCAGTTGGTGATAGGGAAGTAAGAAGGGAGGGGGTATGATAAAGTGGAGGAGAAATAAAAGAAGAGAGTACTCAAGCGAAAAAAAACATCAAAGGAGGGACAGGATTAAAAGAGAGAAGGAGAAAAAAGAAAATAGGATGTAGGAAAATGCAGTTAGTAATCATAACTGTGAACATGAGTTAGATGATCTCCCATAAAATTACGTGGATAGCAGAATGGATTAGAAACCAGAATCTTGTGATATGTTGCTTATAAGAAATACAATTGAAATACTAAAAATAAAGGTCTGGAATAGAATCTATTATGCTTCAGTTGAAATAGAAAAAACAGGGGTAGCAAACATGATTTCAGACAAAGCAAAAGTAAAAAATTAGAAGGGATAAACAGGGAAATTACATCTTGCTGAAAGACATCATAGACGATGAAATACTATCAGTACTAAATATATATACACCAAATAACATAGCATCTATGTTCTTTTTTCTATTTTTCAAATTTTATTTTTCTCAATTATATTTTCTCAATTATTTAATTTTTTTAGTTCCATTGTCTCCCTCCTACCCTCCCTCCTCACCTTGAGAAGGCCAGAAAGTGATATAGATTATATGTGTGAAGTCGTGCAAAACATATTTCCATATTAGCTATATTGAAAAAGAAAACACAGATCCAAATAAAAAAGAATGGAAGAAAAATAAAGAAGAAAATATGCTTCAATATGTATTCAGACTCCATTAGTTCTCTCTTTGGAGGTGGATAACACTTTTTGTCATAAGTCCTTTAGACCTTTTTTGGATCATTGTATTACTGAAAGTAGATAAATCATTCACAATTGATCACCATATAATATTGCTGCTACTGTGTACAATGTTCTTGTTCTGCTCACTTCACTTTGCATCATTTCATATGTCTTCCCATGTTTTCCTGAAACTATCCTGCTTGAGTGGGTCGAAGAACAAATCACAGAGACAATAAATAATTTCAGTAAAGAGAATGAGAAAAAATGAGACAATATTTCAAAAATTTTGAGATGTTACCAAAGAAGTACTTAGAGAGAATTTTATATATCTAAATACATAAATCAAAAAAAAAAAAGAGAAAGAGTATATTGATGAATTGGTTATGCAACCACAAAAAAAAAGCTAGAAAAAGAATTCATTAAAATTCCCAGTTAAACACCAAAATGGAAATACTGCAAGTCAAAGGAGAGATGAATAAAATTGAATGCAAAAAAACCTGAAATAACAAATCTAGAATCCAGTTTTATGAAACAAAATGTGATTAATTACTTTGAATAAAAATAGAAGAAAACCAAAGCACTAATATCAAAAATGAAAAGGGGAAATACACATCAATGAAGATAAAATTAGAGCAAGTATTAGAAGATGTTTTGCACAATTATAGGCCAGTAAAATGGATAATCTAAAAGAAATGGATGAATATTTATGGAAATATAAATTTCCTATATTAATATAAGAGGCAATATAGTAATTAAATAACCCTATCATAAAAAATAAATTGAACAAGCCATCAATGAGCTACCTAAGAAAAATCTCCAGGACCAAATGCCTTTACAAGTAAATTCTACCAAACAGAATAATTAATCTAAGAACTCTCTGAAAACTATTTGAAAAAATAAGTAAAGAGAGAGTCCTACCAAATTCCTTTTATGACACAAATATGGTTTTGATACCCAAACCAGGGAGAGCAAAAACAGAGAAATAAAACTATAGACTAATTTCCTTAATGAATATTAAAGAAAAAAATAAAGAAAATATTACCAAAGAGATTGCACCAATGTATTTCAAAGATCATACATTAAGACCAGTTAGGATTCATATCAGGAATGCAGGGGGGTTGTTCAATATTTGGAAAACTATCTACATACTTGACAATATCAGTAATAAAAGCAACAAAAATATGATTATCTCAATAAATGCTGAAAACACCTTTGACAAAGTACAACATCTATTCCTATTAAAACACTATAAAACACAGGACTAAATGGAGCCTTTATTATTTTCTTTTTGTTTAGTATTTTGTTTTCACCCAGTTACATGTAAAAACAATTTTTAACATTCATTTTTAAAAATCTGAGTTCCAAATTCTCTCCCTTTCTCCCTCCCCACCCCCACCCACTGAGAAGGCAATCAATTTGATATTGGTCCTACATGTGTAGTCATGCCAAACATTTCTGCAATAGTCATGTTGTGAAAGAAAATCGTCAAAACAAAACTCAAGGAAAATAAAGCTAAAAAAAGAGTATGCTTCAATCTGCATTCAGACACCATCAGTTCTTTGTCTGGGGAGGGAGAGCATTTTTCCTAAGTCCTTCATAGTTATCTTGGATTGTTGTATTGCTGAGAATAGATAAGTCATTCACAGCTGATCATCTTACAATATTGCTGTTACTTTATACACAGTACATTTCACTTTGCATCAGCCCATGAAAGTCTTTCCAGGTTTTACTGAGAGCATCCTGCTCATCATTTCTTACATTATAATAATATTCCATCACAATCACATACTCACAACTTGTTCAGCCATTCCCCAATGGATGGGCTTCCCTTCAGCTTCTAACTTTTTGCCCCCAGAAATAAGCTGCTACAAATATTTTTGTACATATGCGTCCTTTTCATTTTTGTTTTTTATCTATTTTGGGACACAGACCTAGTAGCAGTATTACTAGGTCATAGGGTAAGCATGGTTTCATAGCCCTTTGGGCATAGTTCCAAATTGCTCTACAGAATGGTTCAATCAGTTCACAACTCCACCAGAAGTGATTTAATGTCTCATTTCCCCCATATCCCTTATAGCATTTGTTATTTACCTTTGCTGTCCGATTAGCCAATCTAAAAGGTATGAAGTAGTACCACAGAATTGTTTTAATTTGCATTTCTCCAATCAATAGTAAGTTAGAGTATTTTTCCAAAGGTTATATGATTATTTGATCTGAAAACTGATCACATCTTTTGATCATTTATCAACTGGGGAATGGCTCTTATGTTTGAGTTCTCTATATGTTTGAGAAATAAAGCCTTTATCAGAGAAACTTCCTTCAATTTTCTATTCACAGTTTCTATTGCTAACTGTATTTCTGTGCACCCCCCATCCTCTCTCCTTTCATCCTCTCCCTCCTCAAAAATGTTTTGCTTCTGACTACTCCCTTCCCCAAACTGCCTACCCCTTCTATCACCCTCCTTCCCTTTAAAATAGCTGTAGATATTACAAAATACTTGGGAGTCTACCTGCCAAGACAAATGAAGGAACTACATGAACACAATTATAAAACACTTTTCACACAAAGTTAGAGCTGAACAATTAGAAAAGTATTAATTGCTCATGGGTAGGCCAAGCCAATATAACAAAAATGAAAATTCTACCTAAATTAACCTACTTATTCAGTGCCATAGCAATCAAACTCCAAAAAAATTTTATAGAGCAAAAAAAAAAGTAATAGAATTCATCTGGATGAACAAAAGGTCAAAAATATCAAGGGAGTTACTGAAAAAAATGTGAAAAAAGGCTGTCCAGCAATTCCAGATTTCAAAGTATATTACAAAGATGAAATCATCAAAACAATCTGGTACTAGCTTAGAAACAGAGGGGTAAATCAGTGGAATACATTAGGTGCACTTTACAAAGTAAGAAATTATCATAATAATGTAGTGTTTGACAAACCCAATGATACAAGCTTTTGAAATAGAAATTTGTTATTTGATAAAAATTCATGGGAAAACTGGAAAGCAGTTTCACAGAAACTAGACATAGACCAGTATCACACACCATATACCAAGGTAAGGTCAAAATGAATAAATGATTTAGACACAAAGATTGATATCATATATAAATTAGGGAGGAGACAGCTAGGTGGCACGGTGGATAGAGTACCAACCCTAGAGAGTCAGGAGGACTTGAATTCAAATCTGGCTTCAGACACTTAGTAACTGTGTGATTCTGGGTAAGTCACTTAACCACATTGCAGCACAAATAAAATAAAATAAAATAAAAATAAACAGAAGTGGTAAATTAAGGGAGCATGGAAAAAATGTACCTGTCAGGTTATGGATAACAGGAGGGTTTATGTCCAAGCAGGAGATAGAGAGGATCATGGAAGGTAAAATAAATAATTTTGATTGCATGAAATTAAAAACATTTGAACAAACACAAAGAATGCAGCCAAAATTAGAAGGAAAACAGGTAACTGGGGAAAACTACAGTAAGTTTCTCTGATACACTTCATCTCTCAAACATACAGGAAACTGAGAGAAATTTATAAAAATAAGATCCATTCCCTCAGTTGCTAAATGGTCAAAGGATATAAAGAGGCAGTTTTCAGAAGAAATCAAAATTATCAAGTCACATGAACAAATGCTCTAATCACTACTGATAAGAAAAATGCAAATTGAAACAACTCTGAGTTCCTACCTCATGTCCATCAGATTGGCTAACATGACAGAAAATAAAATGACTAATGCTGGTGTGGTTGGGGAAAAATTGGGAGAGTAATACTGTGTTGTTGGACAAGTTGTGAACTTATCCAACTGTTCTGGAGAGCCATCTGGAAATATATCCAAAGAGTTACAAAACTACATACCTTTTTAGCCAGTAATACCACTACTAGATCTGTATCCCAAAGAGATCAAACAAAAAGAAAAATATATTTCTATAAAAATATTTATAGCAGTTTGTGTGTGTGTGTGTGTGTGTGTGTGTGTGTGGTTTCAAAGAACTGGAAATAACAACATTCAGGCAGGGCAGGGTAAACTAAAACACCAGATACAATAGGAATGGAGTTTCTTCTAGTATCAAGCTCATTTTATCCAGTCACACAGAGAGACATTAAAAAAATATTTAAGAAAATGGTGAAAATACAATCCAATATTGATAATGTTAATCTGTGATTTTCGAAGGCAACATACAGTGAGTACCTTTCTATTTAACACTATTGCCACCATATGGATGGATGGTAGTTTAAAACTTTCCTTAGCTTCCTCCTAGAGCTTCTGGGGCTTCTCTGCCATGGAACCACAGGTAATCAGGATCTAGGAATGCTTATATGTTAGCAGGCATTTAAGCATCCTAATAGGATGATCTGATCAAGAAGAAATTTAAAGCTGAAAGGACCTTAGAGATCACATACTCAATGTCCTCATTTTACTGAGAAGAATTTAAGTGATTTACTCAAGGTCATTGAGATGGTAAGGACCAAAATCAAGATCTGAAACTAGGCCCTCTGAATCTCAGACCAATACCCTTACCCCTTCACTACATATCCTTTTATTCCTAGAATCAGATCTGGGTATAAATCAGATGAGACAGCTGATTGCTATTTCAAGTTTTGACAATCACTAGATTTCCATCTATGAGATTTCTATGGAAATAGACATGGAATAAAATCTTCCAGTTTAGATCTATGCTCCTGGCAAGAGCACTTCATTTTTATTGAGAATAAATGGCACAATGTTTATTTGCATTTAAATGCAAAAATGAGCATTTAAAAATGTAGCATATAATGAGAGGTAAGGGAATAAGTATTTTTAAATGCTTACTAGGTGCCAGGGGCAGCTAGCTAGAATGCTGGGCTTGGAGTCAGAAAAACCTGTGTTGCATTCAAATCAGGTCTCAAATACTTACAAATTGTGTGACCTTGAGCAAGTCACTTAACCCTGTTTTCTTCAGTTTCATTATCTGTAAAATTATTTGGAAAAGGAAATGGCAAACCACTCCAATATCTTTGCCAAGAAAGCCCTAAATGGGGTCACAAAGAGTCATATATGACTGAAACAATTGAAAAATACTGCATGTGAATCACTTTACAAATCTTATTTGATCCTCACAAAAACTCGTTTTACAGTTGAGGAAACTGAGGCAGGCAGAGGTTAAGTGACTCATTCAGTGTCACACAGCTAATGAGCATAAGAGGCTTGATTTGAACTCAGATGTTCTTAACTCAAGGCCCATTCTATCCCATACACCACCTAGCTGTTTCTGATAATCGTACCCTATTTGTAGAGGGCTTTCTGCACAATTGTCCATCAGAGACAAACTCATGAAGGAAACATTTAAAGCTCTGATCATCTTGATCAATGACAGAGTAGAACATTAGATAATCTCATTATTCCTTAAGCATAAACAAGATTAAGTTATCAATGAAAAAGTTGGCGACTGTATCTCTGATTAGATGCATTTGATTAACTGATCATTTGATATATTGAATCACATTCCTGTCTCACTGAGCTGATAGGTAGCACACGCAGTTCTTTCTCCATTAAATATATTCTCATTGTTTAAAAATAAAAAAAGGAATTAGGTGTTACGACATTATTAGACTGAATTCAATCAATCACTGTAGTCTACTGAGATTTCAGGGTAACATTTGACAGCCTTTTTTGGTTCTCTTCCTGTAAAAGATGCAGAGGCAGGATAAATGATAAGATAAAAGATTAAAGGCTTGTGGTTTTACCTCTGTGGGAACTTTCTTCATCAAAGCAGATTGCGACCCATCTCTAACTAAATTTTAACATTAGGATTTCTTAAATCCCATAGAGTTTAAGTGGCTTGCCCAAGGTCACATAGCTAGTAAGTGTAAGAGGCAAGACCTGAAACTTGTCCACCTAACTTAGAACCTAGCACACTGACCACTTTGCAATGTTTCCTGTTGCATAATAAAAAAAAATTGTACATGAACAATGTACTTGTGACATGCAGACAGATTTGTAGAAGATTTAGATCAAGAAGGATACCTTATAGATAGCCATATATAATAGATAAGGAACTGGGACCCACATTTTGAAATCCCTTGCTTGAGGTCATGCAGTTAGAAAGTAGCAGAATCAGGATTTGAATCCATGTTCACATCCCTTGGTTGTTCCACTGCAATTATTCTATGTGAGAAGATTCTCACATATTCTGGGGAGGAAGGATATAAGCAGGGAGGAAGTAGGGAAGAGTCTATGAATAAGGAAGGTGGCATTTGAGTTAGGCTTTAAAGGCTGGATAGGAATTCAAAGGTGAGGAGCCTGATCCAGGAATAGGAAACAGCATGGATAAAAGCACAGGTGCAGCAATAGAGATTAGTTCAGTTTTCCTGGAGGAACAGACAACCTTGGAGGATGTTAGAGACTTGTCCCCGGAGAAGCAATCTCATTGTGATTGAGAATTCTACAAATCTTAAGAACACTATCCCTACAGGAAAATAGAAGGGGAAGGGTATAACAGAAGGACAGGGAGAGATAGAAGGGAGGGCAGACTAGGGGAAGGGGTATTCAGAATGCATGCCATCTTGGGGTGGGGGGAGGGGCAAGATGGGGTGAAAATATGGAATTTAAAATCTTGTGGTAAAAATAAATAAATTCATATACCAAAAATAAATAACTAAATAAATAAAAATAAAAGGCAAAAAAAAAATAAGATTGAACATGCATAATCTATATCAAAATGTTCACCATCTCAGGGAAGGAGGTGGTAAGAGAGACAGAAAATTTGGAATTCCAGAATTTTTTAAAATGAATATTAAAAATTGTCTCTACATGTAACTGTGGAAAAATAAAATATTTTTAAAACACCAAAAAAGAAAAAGAAACTTTACTGCTTACAAATTTGAAAATTAATAAGGAAAAGCAAAACCAATTCCATTTTCCCTTTGCTATAATGTATATTTCTTAATCTGCTGATCTTTTGGGTGGCTGGCATTATGCTAAGTCAGCTATTTGTATTCTCATCTAGATAAGCTTAGTATTCCATTTCTATCTCTTCACATTTAATTAATATTGTGTTTATGTCTTCAGATGTTTGTGATAATTTCAAGAAGAGTGAAAGGTATTCAAATTTAATCCCATTAAAGCATAACTCAGCCCTTTATTTTGCCTGATACTTCTTTGGTGTGTTATTTTTTAAAGATTCATATTATTATTTTAGGTTTACCAATAGCTATTTAAAAAATACTCATGGTTTTATCTGACGGTGCCTAATTTTTCTGAGGAAGAAGATAAGATAGAACTATGATTCTCAAGGGTAGAATGCAGAGTCAGTCAGGTTTAGAGGCAGAAGGAACCTTAGAGACTATTTAGTCCAAAACTCTCATTTTATAATTTATGAAATTAGGACCCTGAGGTCTTACAGTTAGTAAATTGGAAACCTAGTTCTTCTGATTCAAAACCCAGTTTCTCACTCTTCTTACAAAAACAAACAAACAAACAAACCATTCCACTGCAGAGGATTCAGAATTTAAGATGTTTTGAGACAAAATAACTTTGAAAGAAAGAGATGAATGCTTCATTGGGCCACATATATGGTCTCTAATTCAGTACAGCCATCCCAAAAGACATATTGTGACAAGCATTATCAGCTGCTTTAAACTAGACTGACAACTCTTCAGTCAATGAGGCTTCTAATGAATCCAATTAATTTCCACTGAATAAAATGTTTTTATCCTTGAAGTATTATTCTCAGTTTTGCTGGATAAATGATTCTTGGTTGTAATCCTAGCTCTTTTGTCTCCTAGAATATCATATTCCAAGCCCTCTGCTCCTTTAATGTGGAGGGCACTAAATCCTGACTGTGGCTCCACAGTATATGAATTGTTTCTTTCTAGCTGCTTACAATATTTTCTCTTTGACCCAGGAGCTCTGGAATTTGGCTATAATATTCCTAAGAATTTTCATTTTGGGATCTCTTTGAAGAGGTGATCAATGGATTTTTAAAAATTTCTACTTTACCTTATTTTCTACGTCAGTTGTTTTTCTGATGAGATATTTCACATTTTCTCCTATTTTTTCATTCTTTTGATTTTGTTTCATGTTTTCTTGATATCTTATGGAATTATTAGTTTCTACTTGCCAATTCTAATTCAAAAGGAATTATTTTCTTGAGTGAGTTTTGTAGCTCCTTTTCCATTTGGCCAGTTCTATTTTTAATGTGTTCTTTTCTCCAGTGAATTTTTACACATCTTTTTCCATGTGGACAATGCTATTTTTGAAGGGGTTCTTCTCGTCAGTAGATTTTTGTGCCAGTTTAACCATTTGGCCTATTTTATTTTAGAAGTGTTATTTTCTTCCATTTTTTTGGTGCCTCCTTTATCAAGCTATTGATGGTTTTTTAATGATTTTTTGAATCACTGTTATTTCTTTTCCCAACTTTTCCACTACTTCTCTTATTTACTTTTATAAATCGTTTTTGAGCTCTTCCCAGAATTCTTTTTGGGCCTGAGACCAAATCACATTTTTCTTTGAGGCTTTGCTTGTAGTAGTTTTGACTTTACTATCTTCTTCTGAGTTTGTGTTTTGATGTTTCTTCCCTGTCACCATAGAAAATTTCTATAAGCAGATTCTTTTTTTCATTACTGTTGTTGTTTGCTCATTTTTCCAGTCAATTTATTCACTTGGACCTTTATGTTAAAGTTTGGATCTTCTCCTAATTTAGAAAGGACACTGTCCCAGGCTTCAGGTTGTTGTTGTTTTTTTTTTTTCTTTTGTTTTTACAGGTACTTTCAGAGCTAGTTCAGGGTCAGGGAGGGGAGTGTGTAAATTTTCAGGTTTTCCTATGTGGTATGATCTAAGGTGAGGTATATTTACTACTCTCCTGGCCTGTGTTCTGGTCAGTGAATGACCACAAGCACTTTTCTGCTCTGAAACTGTGACTAGGGCTCCCGTTGCTCTATGGCCACAACCTTTGGTGTGCTAGTTCTCTTCCTCACCCTGGGACTGTGACCTATGACTATGACTTGAATCAGTGTAGGGGCAATTTAATAGAGCCCTGCAGCTAGTGCTAGAAAAGGGGTCCCTGTAATCTCCTTCTGACCAGGTATTATTTGTGGGCTGAGAGTTTCAGAAGTTGACTCTGCTGATTCAGATGCCCCCAAAGCCTGCTACATTTTGCAAGTCTTGCTTGTGCTGGACTATACTTCACTCTCACTCCAATGTGACAGATCTTTCCTGTGGAACCTCTAAGTTATCTTGGGCTGGAAAATTATTGCAACTTGTCCTTTTGTGGATTCTGCCAATCCAGAATTTCTTTTGAGTCATTACTTAGAGTTGTTCAGAAGACAACTTAGGAGACCTCAGGGGAGCCGCTGCCTTTCCTCCACCATCTTGTTCTACCTCTTCTTGAAAACATAGTTTTCATAAAACCCCGATATTTTTGGTGAGGGGACAATATGGCTAGACTATTTCAATACTTCAAAAACCTGTGTTCTCATTTGAGTGGCTGCAGATCACCATGCCTTGTTAAATTGTTTTCTCAGTCATACCTGACTCTCTGTGACCCCATTTGGGGTTTTCTTGGCAGAAATATTGGAGTGCTTTGCCACTTCCTTCTCCAGCTCATTTTACAGATGAGGGATAAGAGAAACAGTGTTCAGTGACTTGCCTAGGGTCACACAGCTAGTAAGTGTCTGAGGCCAGATTTAAACTCAAAAAGATGGGTTTTCTTGACTCCAGGCACAACATTCTATCCACTGTATCACCTTACTTACTAAGATGACCTTCATGGGTTTCTTTAATTTCTTTTCAATTAATTAGCATTTATTTTTTCTCATATCTTCCTACCTCCAACTGGAAAAAAATATAAACAAATCCCTGGTAACAAACCAAGCAAATTCCCACATTATCCAGGTCCCAAAAGGTGCCTTATTCTTCATATTAGCCTATCATTTCTGTGTCGGGAATTTGGTAGCATGCTTCATCATCAGTCCTCAAGAATTATGATATTCTGTGACCAAAATAATTCATATTAAAAACAATAACATAAATCAATTGCACAGCCCATGATCAGGTCTAAATCTGAAATTATACCTATGTGGTTCAGACATGCCAAAGCTTATACTTTTCTAGAACTCAGGGTCACCTCTATTGCATGACAAAGCATTTGAAGAAGTTACTAGGACTAGATAATAATGCATAGGAACGTCCTGGCTTATAGCATAAGCTTAGTATGAGACGTTGGAAGTCTAGTGTTTAGAGTAAATGTAGTAATAGCCCTTCTATTCTCTGCCTTATTCTGACCATATCTTAATTATTCTGTTTTATTCTTGGAGCTATATTTCAATAAGCTGAGTAAATCCAGAGTGGGGAAACCATCTCAAATTCACATCACAAGAGGATTGTTTAAAGGAATTGGGATGCTTACCTGGAAAAGAAAAGGCTAAGGGTATACAACATAGCCATCTTCAAATACCCTATTTTATAATAGCTAACATTTATATAACACTTTACGTGTTTTATACATTATCTCATTTGATCCTCACAGCAACCCTATGGGGTAAGTGCTGTTATTTATTATCCCAGTTTTAGAGATGAGGAAACTGTGGGTGATCACAATTAAGTGACTTGCCTGTGCTCATATAGCTAGCAAATGTCTTTGGTAGCTTTCAAACTCAGGTCTTCCTGACTCTGAGTTCAGCTGAGTCCACTGTCACATGGAAGAAATCCAGTTTTAGAGATCGAAAACAAGACAATTTTGCTGATTTTAGATACATATAGATAACTATCTAAAGTGATGCGTTTTTCAGTGGAATGAACTACCTCATAAGAAGCAAGGACCTTATTGTTGGAGGCGACCGAGCAGCAGTGGGATGGCCACTTGCAGTACACTTTGTAGAGAAGGTTACCATTTCAGGTAGAGGTTAAACTAGATAACCTTTGATGTGTCATCCAAGTTTAAGATGCTAGTTTTCCACCTGTTTCACACTTCAAGAGATGTCTCCTAGCTCTTTTCCACAGCTAGTAAATGGGAGAGCTCAGTTCTCTGTAACCTGGGATTGGATCAGCAAGACTTCATTTATTCTTTCCATATTATTCATGGTATGTATTTTTTCGATTTAAATCCTTCCTTTCCAGACTAAGGATTTATAGTTGTAAAGGACCTTTGGCATCTCCCATGTAGGTGCCTTCTTTTGAGGTGATCTGGGCATCCTGCAAAACCTCATTTCATAGTGAATGGGAGGGACCTAGGCATCCTTTCTTTTTTACCTCTACAGAACAGTAGTAGAATGTCAGTAGGATGGCTTTAGATGGAATTTCACTGGAATAGGGCTCTGTTGGATGAAGAAACTCCCTTTACCTATGTAGGTTAGCAACTTCTCTGACCCTTGGAGACTTACAGAGTTTCACAGATCACTGAGAGGTTATTTGCCTGGGGTCATAGAGACAAGAGATTTCAGAACCAAGACATGAACCCAACTGTGTGCTTATTTACTTGTGTTGTTTTTTGGCTCAAAACCCAGCTCTTTGTTCAATACTCTGCACTGAACTCAGTTATAGTAAAACCAAGGTAATTGGGAATAAAAGGAAGATCATAGAGTTTATATGGCCAACTCTTTCCAGGCCATTTTCCTGGAAGTCTAAACACAGCATCAAGTTGTTATACACCAGGACTACTTAACTATTGAAGAAAGAGTCTATAAATAGGCTTGAATGTGTTGCAATGAATTACCATAAAGCATATACATATCATAAACCAGTTTTGTGGGATCTACCGTGACAAAAATAACAATACAATGTGACAATTCATAGCTCCCCAGAGATTTAAGGCTTACATAAAATTTTCCTCATTATCATCCTGTTAAGTAGGTAATAGAGTAACTATATAATACTAATAAGATTATAATTAGCATTTTTATAATGATTAAAATTTGTAAAACACTTCACATTTGTTATTTAATCTATAAAACAATCATGTCAGGAAGGTGTTCGTATTATCCCCATTTTACAGATGAGGAACTGAGGCCAAAAGAAGTTAAATGACTTGCCCAGTATCAAATGTTTAGGAAATTTCAGAAGAAAGATTAGAACTCAGGATGTCCTGGTTCCAAGTTCAGCACACTACCCACACTATTACCTAGTGCCTCCATTTTTATTTCTTTATTATCTCCTTTTTCAGAAGAAGAAACTGAGGCTCAGAGTGGGGAAACAGATTGCCTGACACCAACCGATTCTCTGAGGTCAAAGAATATATCTCTGATCTAGATCACCTAATTCATCATCATTACTATCTTCATCATCATCATCATCAGCCCAGCAGCAGCAAAAGCAGAACAGGCAGCAGCAGCATCAGTAGTAGCATCACTCTTATACTCATTTCTTATAACTTTAAGGTTAATAAATAATTTTCCTCATAAGGGGGCAGCAAGGTAGTGCAGTGGATAGAACATAGAACTTATATTCAAGAACACGAGTTCAATCTACTGGCTGTGTCACCCATAATCACTTAAACCTCTCTTTAACTCGGTTTCCTTATACATAAAATGGGTATTAATAATAACATCTACTTTAAATGGTTATTGTGAAGATCAAATCAGCTAACATATGAAAAACATGTTGTATACCTTAAAGTGCTATACAAACGCTGACTATTATTGTTATTTTTATTATTTAAATGCCAGCTATTTTTAGGTAGAACATGTTTAAATTCTAATTTTACACATTAGAAGAGTACTTCTGGAACTTTAAATGGATTGGCAGTGGGTATTCTCCCTCTGATGAGGTAAAAGTTTCCTTTCCTAACATCTCCTTCTGGACTGTCACATCCCTACTTCTATTTTCTTTCTTTTTTCTTTTTTTTAATAGTTTTTGAGAGTGGCTTTCAGGCCAACAAATAGCTGTCTATTATTTCATCCATGTAGATGCTGCTTCTCTCACTCTACACCTCAGTGGTGCTTGTCTGCATCTATACCTTCTCAAGAACTGATTCTAGTAATATGTAATGAAAAAAAATTCCATGCATGACAGAGGTAAAATGATACAGTGACCTACTTATCTGACCTACTTCTAACAATTTCAATTTGACCAATCATTATATGGGCATGTAAATGTTATCTTTCCCATATTATGCATAACTTCCTTTTACTCTTCTGTCAAAGAAGCATGATAGGAGCCTAGAAGAGAGAAGAGTGATTTGATTGAAATAAAACTTCCCCTGTGAATCAGGATATCCAGGTTTGGGCCCAGCTATAAGAGTGTTATGCTGGGAAACCTTGGGCCAGTGATCTCTCTGGATCTCTAATCCCTCTTCTGCTAAAGAAGAGGAGACCATTTGGAGTTTTGTTCAGCTTTAAATTTCTATAAGCACTGGGCACTGAGGTAAGAGGTCTAGGTAGCTCTCTGGTAACTAAAGGTGCTTAAATACACATTAGGGGCTATGATTAATTAATACTAATCAAGTCAAAGCAATTTAAAGATTACTACATTTCAGAGGCAGCTAGGTGGTGGACAGAGCACTGACTCTAGAGTCAGGAAGACCTGAGTTAAGATTTGGCCTCAGACATCTAGCTGTGGGACCCTGGGCAAGTCACTTAACCCTGCTTGCCTCCAAAAAGAAAAAAAAAGAACTAAATTTGGAGCTGAAAAGACCCAGGTTCAAGTCCTGACTCCACCACTTACTAGATGTATGATTTGGTCAAATCATTTTTATAGAATTATAACTATAGAGCTTAGAGGGACTTCAAAGGTCATCTTGTCCAATTCCCTCATATTAAAGATGGGAACATGGAGATCCAAGCAATCTAAATGTCTTGCCCAAGGTGTGCACAGGTCATAATCATCAAAGTTAGGATTTTATTTTTTGGTGAGGCCGTTGGGGTTGACTTGCCCAGGGTCTCATAGCTAGTAAGTGTTATGTGTCTGAGGCCAGATTTGAACTCAGATTCTCCTGACTCCAGGGCTCATGCTCTATCCACTGTGCCACTTAGCTGCCCTTAGAGTTAGTATCTGAACCCAGGTGTTAGGCTCATAGGATTGGAGTTAGAGCTGGAAGGGATGTTAAAGGTCACTAAGTCCAAATGGAGAACTGGAAGGGACTTTAGAAGTTATCTAGTTTTATTTCCTAATTCTCCAAATGAGGAAATTGAGGCCCCACGAGGTTATCTGACTTGCCTATGATTATGTAGCTATCACAGTAGAGTGAATTCACTGTGCAGGAACGTGGGTTTGCAGGGCATTAAGCAACCTCAAAAGTACTCCAGTGGAACCCTTCATTATATAGAGGTGAACATTTAGGACTAAAGAGAAGTGATTGGTCTAAAGAGTCAGGAATTAAAGTGAAGTCTTTTGACTCCCCAAGCCATAGCTAAATCCACAGGAAAAGAAAGAAGAAGCAAGGCAGAGGTGGTGAGTAAACCTAGAGTCAGAAAACAATCTAGCTCAATACCTTCCTAAAGCTCACATTTTAGAGAAGAGAAAGTTGAACCTCAGGGAAATAATGAGTTCTTGAGAGGTACAATATCAAACCTAGAAGTCAAAGCAAGGTCTTCTAACTTTTAAATGAATATTTTTTCTACTCCGCCATGTTTCCTCTTACTTTGATTTCTAGAACTCCTGACATTATTAAAAGAAATTAGGAGCAAGAAGTGAAATTGGAAGTCTGGGAGATATAATTAAATGCTCAGAGGTCTAAACAAAAAATTGAGGAATGCAAGAATGTATGTTCATGTTAGTATGTTAATTTCAAGTCCCAGATTGTGAGAACAACAACAACAACAACAACAACAAAGACCAGGATAAATTATTTTGGACGTGCCAAGGGAGTCGTGGTGACCTTGTAGGAATGATAACAGCGAAAGCAAAAACTGAGTTGCAATCTGAAAATTTAAATAATGTCCTCTAAATCATACTTTGAAAATAAATATGATTATATGAATAAATTTTCCACTTTTGTTATAGTAATCTTTCCATCCTTGTTCTTATTCCCTTGCCCCTTACCACAAATAGCAGCAAGGGAGCATTTCCTGGTGGAGTCTACAAAGAAATGTAGGTATCTTTACTCAAAGGACATTGTTCTTATTTGCTAGGCTATTAACCTTTGTGGTAATACATAGCTGTCTCACAGTGGTGGTTTGAGGATTAGTGAATGTTTGAGAATAAAATTGAGTAGGATTATTAACAGAATTTCTCCTTTTCAAGTATATGAAGCAGGCATTTATGAGACAACATTCTAAAATATACATCATGTCCACACACATACACACACACAAACTGTAAGATTAATTCTGACACTGAAATATGGGCAGCAGCATGGTACTCAAGTCAGAAGAACCATGTCAAATCTTGACTTAAGATAAGATTGCTGTCTTAAAAGATTTGAAGATTTGTCAGATAGAAGAAAGATTCCACTTATTCTGCTGGGGCACAGAGGGGAGATCTAGAACTAATGGATGGAAGGTACAGGGAGGCTGATTTGGCTTCAATTATAGAAAGAACTTTTAGCAGTTAGATCTGTCTAATCATGGGATGGGCTGACTCATGGGGAAGTAAGTTTCTGGGGAAAGCTGTAGAGCAGTGCTGTCAAACTCAAGTAGAAACTAGAGTAACTAAACATACAAAAGAATTCCTACACATCACTTATTGACTTAAGAAACCACATATTAACATTATTTGAGTCCTACTTAATTTTTATGTATTTTGTTAAATATTTCTTTTTTTTTGTTAATTCCTTTATTTTGGTAAAGATTGTTTTATGCTTGTATTTTTAGTTAATTTATTTATTTTTAGTTTTCAACATTCACTTCCACAAGATTTTGAGTTCCAAATTTTCCCTCCATCTCCTCCCTCCCCCTACCCCAAGATGGCATGCATTCTGAATACCCCTTCTCTAATCTGCCCTCCCTTCTATTTCTCCCCCACTTCTTTTATCCCCTTCCCCTTCAATTTTCTTGTAGGGCAGGATAGATTTCTATACCCCACTTTCATATATCTTATTTCCCAGTTGCATGTGAAACAATTTTTTCTTTAACTTTTGTTTTTAAAACTTTGGGTTCCAAATTTTCTCCTTTCCTTCCTCCCCACTCACCCTCATTAAGAAGGCAAGCAACTCAATACAGGTTATACATGTGTAGTCATGCAAAACACTTCCATAGTAGTCATGTTGTGAAAGTATATTTCCCTTAATCCTATCACACCCTCCTATTTATTCTATTCTATCTTTTGACCTTGTCCCTCCTTAGAAGTGTTTGCTTCTGACTACCCCCTCCTCCAATCTGCTCTCCCCTATATTATCCTCCTGCTCTCTTGTCTCCTAACCTCCCTTTATTTTCCTGTGGGGTAAGATAGATTTCCATACCCAATTGAGTGTGTATGTTATTCTCTTCTTAAGCCAAATCTGATGAGAATAACTCCACTGTAATAACCTTTTCTTGTCTGTTTCATGTGAAATAATTTATCCCATTCTACCTCTCCCTTTCTCCTTCTCTCCATATAATCCTCTCTCACCCCTCAATTTTATTCTCCAGATATCACCCCTTAATCTTCAACTCACCCTGTGCCTCTATCTATCTATCTATCTATCTATCTATCTATCTATCTATCTATCTATCTAAATACATATGTTTTTTCTTTCCAACTAATCTAATACTGACAAAGGACTCATGAGTTACAAATATCATCTTTCCATGCAGAATGTAAACAGTCCAACTTTAATAAGTCTCTTATGATTTCTCTTTCCTGTTTACCTCTTCCTGTTTCATTTGAGTCTTGTATTTGAAAGTCAAATTTTCTATTCAGCTCTGGTTTTTTCATCAAGAATGCTTGAAAGTCCCCTATTTCACCAAATGACCATTTTTCCCCCTAAAGGATTATACTTAGTTTTGCTGTGTAGGTGATTCTTGGTTATATTCCTATCTCCTTTGCCTTATGGAAGATTATATTCAATGCCCTGTGGTCCTTTAATGTAGAAGCTTCTAAATCTTGTGTTATCCTGATTGTGTTTCCACAATATTTGAATTATTTCTTTCTGACTGCTTGCAATATTTTCCTCCTTGACCTGGCATCTCTGGAATTTGGTTACAATATTCCAAGGAGTTTTCCTTTGGGGATCTCTCTCAGGAGGTGATTGGTGGATTCTTTCCATTTCTATTTTGCTCTCTGGTTCTAAAATATCAGGGCAGTTTTCCTTGATAATTTCTTGAAAGATGATGTCTAGGCTCTTTTTTTGATCATGGCTTTTAGATAGTCCAATAATTTTTAAATTATCTCTCCTGGATCTTTTTTCCAGGTCAGTTGTTTTTCCAATTAGATATTTTACATTGTTTTCTATTTTTTCATTCTTTTGAATTTGTTTTAGTGTCTTGATTTCTCATAAAGTCACTAGCTTCCAATAGCTCCATTCTAATTTTTAATGAAGTATTTTCTTCAGTAAGCTTTTGGATTTCCTTTTCCATTTGGCCAATTTTGCTTTTTAAGGCATTCTTCTCATTGGCTTTTTGGGCCCTTTTTCCCATTTGGGTTAGACTATTTTTAAGGTGTTATTTTCTTCAGTATTTTTTGGGGTCTCCTTTAGTAAGCTATTGACTTGTTTTTCATGATTTTCTTGCATCAGTCTCAGTTTTTCCTCTACTTTTCTGACTTGCTGATAAAAGTCCTTTTTGAGCTCTTCCAAGGCCTGGGACTGATTCATATTTTTCTTGGAGGCTTTGGATGTAGGAGCTTTGACTTGGTGTCTTCTGGTTGTATGTTTTGATCTTCTTTTTCACAAAGTAAGATTCTATGATCTGACTCTTTTTGTGCTGCTTGCTCATGATCCTAGCCAATTACTTGGTTATAAACTCTTTGTTAAGGTAGGGTTCTGTTTCCAGTGTGGAGAATGTACTGTCCCAAGCTTCAGGTGTTTTGTGCAGCTGTTTTCAGAGATACTTCTAGGGACCCGTAAATTTTCAGTTCTTCCAAGGTGCTATGATCAAGGGTGAGGTGTTTACTCCTTTCCTGGCCTATATTTTGTTCTTTGAGTGCCCACAAGCACTCCTTCCTGTCTTGGACCTGTGAGGAGGATTCTCTCCCATAGCTACTAAAAGCTCCACCATGCCAGCATTCATCCTTGCCCCAGGACCACCACCCAGAACTGTGACCCAGATCCAAGCACGGGCAAAGCAAGAGAATCCTGCACCAGCAAAGAGATCCCTGCAATCCCCCTCTGATCAGCCACTTGATTCCCCCTCAGTCTGTGGGCCGGAAGCTCTGGAGGCAGCCGCTGCCCTGGGGCCTTGCTTGGGGACTAGGGCTTAGACTCTGTGCTTCTCTCTTACCTCAGACACAGACATTTCCTAGTGACCTTCTAAGTTGTCTTGGTGTTCGTGGGTTAAAATGTCTGGAAACCACCACAGCTGCCCATGATTCAGTACTCTGAGGCCTGCTCCAGGTTCGCAGTGGCCTGCATGCCCACCCCAAACTGCATTCCTCTCCCAGCCCAGTGCGGTAAGGTTAATACCTTACAATCAATCTTCCAGGCTATCTAGGGCTGAAAATTTGTTACACTGTCTTTTTGTGGGTTCTGCTGCTTTAGAGTTTGTTTAGAGCCAGTTTTTATAGGTATTTGGAGGAGTTTGGGGGAGAGCTGAAGCAAGTCACTGCTTTTACTCCACCATTTTGGCTCTGCCTCCCCTGTGTGTTAAATATTTCTGAATTAACATTTTAATACAGTTTCACCCTATTCGGTAGTATAATACTTCAGTTGTACATTTGACATCTCTGCTGTAGAAAAAAGTTGTGTAATAGATAGAAATCAGAACGAATTATGCCTTGGAAGACAATTCCACAATGCCCTAGCTTTGCAACTATGGATAAACCACTTAACCTGCATTTCAGTTTTCTCATCTGAAAAATGAGGCTAATTGATTTCTCCAGAGTGAGGAAAAAATAAAATAATGTCTATAATACTTCATAAGCGGGCTATACTTTTATTGGCATACAATGTTAATAAATGATTTCTTTTCTATTAATTGATTAATTAATTGATAGGCCTCCTGCTAGCACATATAATCCTGTTAGTCATGTGACCTTAGTATTGATATAGCTGGAAAAATTAAAAAGGAAGTTCACTGTGTCCAGTTAGGCAACGTGCCCTTCTAGCCTTAGCTAGGCTGGTCCTCGGCAATTTACATACAGTCCATTGTTAAAAGAGTTGTGTTCTACTTGTATACTGACCTTGAGAACCTAGGCCGTAATGAAGCATCACAGTGAGATTTTAGTGGACAAATATGTGGTAAAGTCAGATATTGGCATTATTATCAGTGTACAAAGTTTCAATATCATGTAATTCATCTAGGTTTTATGTATTTATGTGTTTATTTATTTTTGAGGCAATTGAGGTTAAGTGATTTGCCCAGAATCACACAGCCAATGAATGTTGTGAGTCTGAGGCTGGATTTGAACTCAGGTCCTCCTAACTCCAGGGCTGGTCCTCTAACCACTGTGACTCTTGTCTGCCTCTAGGTTTTATTTTTCCCCTTTAGACAGTGTGGTGTAAAGAATACCAGATACAGAGTCAAGAGAATCTACTTGGTTTCAAAACCTTCCCTTATTCCCTTTGGGACCTTAGGTAAATTGCTTACCCTGTAAGGGTCTCAGTTCCCTCAACTTTAAAATGAGAGTTGGACCAGATGAGATCCAAGATTCCTGTTAATTCTAAATTGATGGTCCCTATCTGTCTTTTACCTAGATAATTAAAAAAGGGAGAACATCCTGGTGTGATGACCTTGATGACCATCAAGGGTATTTTGGAGACAGCTTGTATGCTGACTCCAAAAATCTAGTAGTTATATTTTCAGTGTGAACATTTACACATAATAAATCAGCAAATTCTATAAATCAGGGATAGATTTATGATTTTGTTGCCTTTATAGATTTAAGAAAATAATGGGGAAAGTGTTAATAATGCAGATTGAACCTAAAAGTGTGTTGGTCATACTATTTTTTTTAAAGAGGCTTACTTGTCAAACATTTACCAGCACGTTCTTGGATGACTTCAAATGATAAATGAAAGATCTTCAAGTCTTTGTTTCCTAAGGCTTTTCTTGCTCCTTTTAATTAGACATGCTGTACTAGGTTATCCAAGAGCTGATATCTGCCTTCTGCAGATTTTAAAATACTAGATATACTTGTTTGGTCCCTCTTCCTTGGGACTCTGAAAAAACTAGTGGGCAACATGATGAGGGGAGCCAATAATTTAAACTAATCACAATCCCAGAGAACTGCAGAGGAGCAAATCCTCTGGCTGGCAAGGGGTAAGTCTTTAATCAGAGGTATGTAGCTAAATTATTTACAGGGAGTTTAACACATCTTTATTAGCCAGGCTTGGGAAAAAGCACTGGAGCATAAAATGGGGTCTATTGAGCCAAGACTCTAAGCCGGCAAAGGAGCTGAAAGTTTTAGTGGCCAAAGTAAGTACCAAGCCCAAACAGTTTTGACTATCAGTGGAAAAACAAGTCCCTGAATGGTTCCAAGAAAAATCAAACAGAACACTGTGAAGGAACAAGGAAGAAATGTGTCCAAAAAATAGAAAATTAGGGAAGATAAGAAATGGTGCTCTCTCCCACATAACATTCTTTTGAAAATATGTATTTATACAAATATATAATGTATATGCATACATGTATACATGCATGTACACACATACATATAAAGTTATATAGAACTTTAAGTTTTGAAAAACAAAGTGCTTTAGATACATTAACTCATTTGATCCTCATAACAATGCTGTGAAGTAGAAGCTATTATCCCTATTTACAGATGAAGAAACTGAGGCACAGAACAACTAAGCAAGTTGCCCAGAATCACATAGATAGTAATTGTCTGAGGAAGGATTCGAATTCAAAATGGCTGGACTCCAAATTCTGTAATCTAGCCACTATATGCATATATATGTAAGTGTGGTTATATATACATTCATATATAAATATACATCATACATTATATTACAAACACATACATAAGCATATTATCATTGAAATTTCATTTGTTTCTGAGATGACAGTCACCACAATCAGATGTACAACCTCACTTATTCAGATCATTTTTCAAAAGTAAAACTATAGGCAAGGTTTTTTTTTGTCCCTGTAATAGCCTTTTGTTATAGTTTATGCAGATTTTCTGGTCTTGAAGAAAAGGGGATGTTTAAATTTTGAAAAGCCCTATTCAGTTTTGTTTATAACTCTTTGAGGTGAAAGGACCAAATTATCTTCCTGTACCATATAGTAGCTAGACTGGAAGGTTATTTCAATTTGAGGGGGGAGGGTGAAGTAGGGAGAGAATCTTTTGAAGACATTGATAGAAGTACTAGAGAACGTAGAATATCAGAGTCAGAAGGAGGTTTAGAGATCCTCTAGCCTAGGATTCTTAACTTTTATTTATCTGTTATGGGACCTTTTTGTACATCTGGAGAAGCTAATGAATCCCTTCTCAGAATACGGTTTTTAAATGCATAAAATAAATAAATAGGTTTACAAAGGAAACTAATTATACTGAAATAGATTTATCAAAATATTTTTAAAAACACCAACACCCTGTTAAGAACTTCCGTATGCTAGTCCAAATCTTCTCATTCTGTTGATTAGAGAATCTAATAGCCTTCTGTCAGGTCTGAGGTCACAGGACTCATCTGATTCTCAGTCAAATATTCTTTCCATCACAACACACAGCTGTTTATCAACCATGCTGCCTCTCTTTTCAAGACTTTTTTCTAGTATTCATTTCTCTAGTGAGAAGGAATGAACGTCATGGAATGTTACCCTGGCTTCAAAATGGTACCTTCATTTTCAAAACAATGTAATGAAAGAGTTGTTTGCGTTGATAAATTGGGAATGAAACCAAAATAAGGTTCATATATCAGAATTTCTGTGTACACAGAATAACACAGGCAGCACCAATCATCAGAAGGAGTAGGCATCTATGTTCATTACAAGTAGCAGCTACTACATTGGAGAAAGAGAAGATACCCCCACCCCCAATCTTACCTACCTCTCTCTGAATTGGAGTGTGTCTGAACGGTAGAATGGCCCATATAGATAGAAAGTTAGAGATTATGTGGTCTGATCATTTCATTTTGCTGAGAAGGACCCAGTCCCAAGCAAATAAAGCAATTTATTTAAGGTCACAACTAATTAGTGACAGAATAAGGCATGTTATTGTTCCTTGCTTTTACCTCTTTTTCTTTTCTTCCTTCAATGCCCACCTCAAATCCTACCTTCTGAAGGTAGGATTCCCAGTCCTCCCAGCTGCTAGGAGCTTCCGTTTTGAAATTATCTTCCTTCTACTGTCTCCTTCCCTCCGTCTCTGTGTCTTCATCTCTCTTTCTCTGTGTCTCTTTCTCTCTCTCTATCTCCTGCTTCTCTCCTTCCCTTTGTCTCCCTTCCCCACTCTCCAATATTCTCCCTCCCTTCCCCTCTTTCTATATGCATAATTGTACATCTATATCTATCTTGTATGTACCTAGTTATTAACATGCTGATTCCACATTAGAATATGCATCAAAATACACCCTGCCCAACTCTTGGCCTATGTTTTGCATATATCCATATTTTATTAATTCCCTTGGCATTCAATCAGTTTTCAACCAGTGTTTATTAAGTATTTTCCACTTGTTGATCACTGTGCTAGGTACTAGGGATTCAAAAATAAAAATAAAACAGTCCTTGTCCTCAGGATGTTTACATTCTCTTAGGGGAATCAACATGTATTCAGAAAATTAAATATAAAATATATGCCAATTAAATGCAATAATAAATAAACATTTATAAAGTGCCTACTGCATGCTAGGCAATGTGCTAAGTGCTTGACAATTATCTCCTTTAATTCTCACAAAAACTCTTGGAGGTAGGTGCTATTATTATCTTCATTTTAGAGATGAAGAAACTGAGGCGCACATAGTTAAAGTAACTTGCTCAGAGTCACACAGCTATGAAGTACCTTTTGAATTCAAGCCTTCCTGACTGCAGACCTAGTGCTCTATCCACTGCACCATGTAAAAGTGAAATTGCTGTGAAGAGGGAGAGAATATTAGCTACTGAGGGGATCATCCCAGATGTTCTTAACTCACCATCGAGTTACAAATCCCTACTATCATCCTTCTAATCTCTAACCTCCTTTAAAAAAACCCCAGCAAAACATTCTGCCTTGGGGTAACTGTAAGAGAGGCACTTCATCCCTGGTGATTACAGCGTGATTTTTCATGTATGAACATGTTACTACTTTTCATAAAACAACAGAAATTATTATATTAATACAGATACTTTTAGACTGAAGGTTACAAAAGATCTTAAAAAAAAACTCCTGAAAACCCACTGAAAAGTTGATTCCCGCTTTAAAAGAAGAGTGCATTGCTATTTTCACATTGTTTTTGAAATTGGCATTGGCTTTCCTGACAAGACCATGTAGTATACCACAACTTTGTATAGGTCAGTCTTTGTTTCTGATGGTACCTTGGGTAACTTTCTTTCAAAAGAATCATTTATTTTATTATGAACTTAAAATCTTTTCAGATTTTATGAAATGCCCATACACACATTGTGATGTCACTTGAGAGCACTCTAGTTTTTAACTTGATATCAATTACTGTGGTAGTCAGTTTCAGGAACTTGCATACATATCAAAAGAGAAATCTGACCACCAAGATCAGAGAATCATAACAAAGAAAAGAAAAAGAAAAAGAAAATAGATAAAAGTAACAGTTGAATCCAGTATCTTTGCTAAGAAAACTGCAAAATGGGATGAAAAAGAGGCAAACATGACTAAAACAACTGAACAACATACATGCATAAACACACACATATACATATATGTACACATACATACACAAATGCACATCTATATTTTCAATTAGTAATAGAAATCTATCTTACTCAACAGGTAAGTAGGAAGGGAAAAGGATGAGGGAAAAAAGGAAGTAATAAAAGGTAGTGCAGATAAAAAAGTCAGTGTTTAGTAGAAGGACAGGATGAAAAGAAAGGGAAATGTATAAACAGAAGAATCAGGATGGAGAGAAATGCACAGTTAGTAATCATAATTGTAAATGTGAATGGGATGAACTCATTCATAAAACAAAAGGAGATAGCAGAATGGATGAAAAACCAGAATCCAATTCTATATTGTTTATAACAAATATTTGAAACAGAGAGAGACATAAGTGTTAAAATAATGGCCGGAGCAGAATCTATTATGCTTCAGCTGAAGTTAAAAAAAATTGGGATAAAATATTAATGATCTCAGACAAAGCAAAATCAAAAATGAACCTAATTAAAATAAATAAGCAGGGAAACTACATCTTGCACCATAGACAATGCAGTAATATCAGTATTAAACTTATTTGCACCAAAAGGCATAATACCCAAATTCTTTTTTTTATTTTTTTCCCATATGCTTTTGAGTTGAAAATTTTTTCTCCCTTTTTCTCCCTCCCCACCCTCCCGAAGACGGTGCACAATCTGACATAGGCTTTACATTTACATACCCATTAAACATATTTTCACATTAGTGAAGTTGTAAGTAAAAATTAAAACCAATAGGAGGAACCATTAGAAAGATGAAACAAAACTCAACTGAAGGTAAAAATAAGTGAGAGCGATTCGACTTCCATAGTTCTTTCTTTGGATGTGGACAGCATTTTCCATCCGAGGCCTCTGGAGATGTCTTAGATCCTGTAATGCTGAGAAGGGTTCAGTTTAACATCTTAGTCATTGCACAATGTGGCTGTTATTGTGTACAAAGTCCTCTTGGTTCTGCTCACCTCACTCAGCATCAGACCATATAAGCCTTCCCAGGTTTTTCTGAAGTCAGCCTGTTCATCATTTCTTATAGCACAATAGTATTCCATTACATTCATATACCACAACTTGCTCAGCCATTCCCCAATTGATGGGCATCCTCTCAATTTCCAATTCTTTGCCACCACAAAAAGAGCTGCTATGAATATTTTTGTACATGTGGGTCCTTTTCCCATTTGTTTGATCTCTTTAGGATATAGCCTTAGAAGTGCTATTGCTGGATCAAAGGGTATGCACATTTTTGTAGCCCTTTGGGCATAGTTCCAAATTGTTCTCCAAAATGGTTGGATCATTTCACAACTCCACCAACAATGTATTAGCGTTCCAATTTTCCCACATCTCTCCAACATTTATCATTTTCCTGTTTTGTCATGTTGGCCAATCTGATAGGTGTGATGGTACCTCAGAGTTGTTTTGATTTGCATTTCTCTAATCAATAATGATTTAGAGCATTTTTTCATATGACTATAGATGGCTTTAATTTCTTCATCTGAGAACTGTCTGTTCATATCCTTTGACCATTTATCAATTGGGGAATGGCTTGTGTTCTTATAAATTTGTCTTAATTCTGCATATATTTTAGAAATGAGGCCTTTATCAGAGAGACTGGTTGTAAAAATTCTTTCCCAATTTTCTACCTTCCTTCTAATCTTAGTTGCATTGGCTTTGTTTGTGCAAAAACTTTTCAATTTAATGTAATCAAAATTATCCATTTTGCTTTTCATAATGTTCTCTATCTCCTGTTTGGTCATGAATTCTTCTGTTCTCCATAGATCTGATAGGTAAACTATTCCTTGTTCTCCCAGTTTACTTATGGTATCAGCCTTTATATCTAAGTCTGAACCCATTTTGACTTTATTTTGGTATATGGTGTGAGATTTGGGTCTATGCCTAGTTTCTGCCATACTCTTTTCCAGTTTTCCCAGCAGTTTTTTTCAAAGAGTGGGTTCTTATCCCAGAAGCTGGGGTCTTTGGGTTTATCAAATAATAGATTACTATAGTCATTGACTACTGTGTCTTGCATATTTAACCTATTCCACTGATCCACCTCCCTATTTCTTAGCCAGTACCAAGCAGTTTTGATGATTGCTGCTTTATAATACAATTTAAGATCTGGAATTGCTAGGCCACCTTCCCCTGCATTTCTTTTCATTAGTTCCTTTGATATTCTGGACCTTTTGTTTTTCCAAATGAATCTTGTTATTATTTTTTCTAACTCTATAAAATAATTTTTGGTAGTTTGATTGGTATGGCACTGAATAAGTAAATTAGCTTAGGTAGGATTGTCATTTTTATTATATTAGCTCGGCCTACCCATGAGCAACTGATGTTTTTCCAATTATTTAGATCTGATTTTATTTGTGTGAAAAGTGTTTTGTAATTGTGTTCATAGAGTTCCTGGGTTTGTTTTGGGAGGTAGACTCCTAAATATTTTATAATGTCTACAGTAAGTTTAAATGGGATTTCTCTTTCTATCTCTTGCTGTTGGGCTTTGTTGGTAATATATAGAAATGCTGATGATTTATGTGGGTTTATTTTATAGCCTGCAACTTTGCTAAAGTTGTTTATTATTTCAAGTAGTTTTTTACTTGATTCTCTAGGATTCTCTAAGTATATCATCATGTCATCTGCAAAGAGTGATAGCTTTTTTCTTCTTTGCCTATTCTAATGCCTTCAATTTCTTTTTCTTCTCTTATTGCTAAAGCTAACATTTCCAGTACAATATTGAATAACAGTGGTGATAATGGACATCCTTGTTTCACCCCGATCTTATTGGAAATGCTTCTAGCCTGTCCCCATTACATATAATGCTTGCTGAAGGTTTTAGATATATGCTATTTATTATTTTAAGGAAGACTCCATTTATACCTATGCTTTCTAGTGTTTTTAATAGGAATGGGTGTTGTATTTTATCAAAAGCTTTTTCTGCATCTATTGAGATGATCATGTGGTTTCTGTTGGTTTTGGTTGATATGCTCAATGATGCTGATAGTTTTCCTAATATTGAACCAACCCTGCATTCCTGGCATAAATCCACCTGGTCATAGTGTATTATTCTTGTGATAAGTTGCTGTAATCTACTTGCTAGTATTTTGTTTAAAATTTTTGCATCTATATTCATTAGAGAAATTGGTCTATAATTTTCTTTCTCTATTTTGACTCTTCCTGGTTTAGGTATCAACACCATATTTGTATCATAAAAGAATTTGGTAAGACTCCTTCTTCACCTATTTTCCCAAATAGTCTATATAGTATTGGAATTAATTGTTTTTAAATGTTTGATAGAATTCAACATGTAAATCCATCTGGCCCTGGAGATTTTTTCCTAGGGAGTTCATCAATGGCTTGTTCAATTTCTTTTTCTGAGATGGGGTTATTTAAGTATTTTACTTCCTCTTGGTTAATCTGGGCAATTTATATTTTTGTAAATATGTATCCATTTCACTAAGATTGTCAAATTTGTTGGCATATAGTTGGGCAAAATAATTCCTAATTATTGTTTTAATTTCCTCTTCCTTGGTGGTAGCTTCCCTTTTCATTCTTGATACTAGTAATTTGGTTTTCTTCTTTCTTTTTTTAATTAAATTAACCAAAGGCTTATCTATTTTTATTTTTTTTCATAAAACCAGCTCTTAGTTTTATTTATTAGTTCAATAGTTTTCTTAATTTCAATTTTATTAATTTTTCCTTTGGTTTTCAATATTTCTAATTTGGTGTTTAGTTGAGGATTTTTAATTTGTTCTTTTTCTAGTTTTTTTAGTTGTATGCCCAATTCATTAATCTCCTCTTTTTCTATTTTATTTATGTAAGCATTTAGAGATATAAAACTTCCCCTAAGAACTGCTTTGCTGCATCCCATAGGTTTTGGTATGTTGTCTCATTATTGTCATTCTCTTGAATGAAATTATTGATTGTTTCTATGATTTGTTGTTTGACCCAATCATTTTTTAGGATTAGATTATTTAGTTTCCAATTATTTTTTAGTCTATCTTTCCATGGCCCTTTATTACATATAATTTTTATTGCATCATGATCTGAAAAGGATGCATTTAATATTTCTGCCTTTCTGCATTGGATTGTGAGGTTTTTATGCCCTAGTACATGGTCAATTTTTGTGTATGTGCCATGTACTGCTGAGAAAAAAGTATATTCCTTTCTATCCCCATTCGGTTTTCTCCAGAGGTCTATCATACCTAACTTTTCTAATGTTCTATTCACCTCCTTAATTTCTTTCTTGCTTATTTTGTGGTTAGACTTATCTAGTGCGAGAGGGGGAGGTTCAGGTCCCCCACTAGTATAGTTTTGCTGTCTATTTCTTCCTGTAACTCCCTGAACTTCTCCTGTAAGAATTTGGATGCTATACCATTTGGTGCATATATATTTAGTAATGATATTACTTCATTGTCTATGGTGCCTTTTAGCAGGATGTAGTTTCCTTCCTTATCTCTTTTGATTAGATCTATTTTTGCTTTTGCTTTGTCTGAGATCAGGATTGCTACCCCTGCTTTTTTTACTTCAGCTGACGCATAATATATTCTGCTCCAGCCTTTTACCTTTACCCTGTATGTGTCACTCTTTTTCAAATGTGTTTCCTGTAAACAACATATTGTAGGATTATGGTTTTTAATCCATTCTGCAATCCGTTTCCGTTTTATGGGAGAGTTCATCCCATTCACATTCACAGTTATGATTACTATCTGTGTCTTTTTCTCCATCTTTTTCCCCCTATTTATGCTTTTCTTTCTCCTTTTTCCTTTCCCCTTCACTAGTGTTTTGCTTTTGACCGCTGCATCCTTCAGTCCCTTCCCCTTATTATCCCTTTCCCTTTTCTTCCCCTTTAGTCTTACTGCTGCTTCCCTCCCTTCTTTCCCCCTCCTTTTCTTTCCCCTCCCTTTTCTTTCCCCTTTTCCCTCCTACTGCCTATAGGGCAAGTTAGATTTCTATACTAACTGTATTATATTATGCCCTTCTTGAGCCAAATCTGATGAGAGTAAGGTTCAAACAATGCTCCCCCCCTTTCCCTCTGCTGTAATAGGATTTTGTGTCTTTTCCTGTAATGTAATTTACCCTTGTCTGCCTCCTCCTTTCTCAGTACATTTTCTAAGATCAGATTGATCCACTTATTTGGATCCATTTAACCCACTTGATTAGATTTTTTTTTATCATTACATCAAAGTCAACTAATATCCACCCTCTTTATGTATACTCCTTTAACAAGGTGTAATAACAATACAGTTCTCAAGGGTTGCAAGTCTCATATTCCCTTGTAGGGGTTTAAACAGCCCCCCCTTAAACAACATATTGTATCCTTCTGTCCCATTTACCTTTTTAAGTCCTTCTTGAGTCCTGTACTTGAAGATCAAATTTTTTGTTGAGCTCTGGTCTTTTTATCAGGAAAGTTTGGAAGTCTCCTTTTGAATATCCACCTCCTCCCTTGAAAAATGATGCTCATTTTTGCTGGGTAATTGATCCTTGGCTGCATTCCAAGCTCCTTTGCCTTTGGAATATCATGTTCCATGCCCTGTGGTCTTTTAATGTAGAAGCTGCAAGGTCCTGTGTAATCCTGACTGTGGTTCCATGATATTTAAATTCTTTCTTTCTGGCTGCTTGCAGCACCTTCTCTTTCATCTGGTAATTTTGGAATTTTGCTATTATATTCTTGGCATTGTCAATTTGGGATCTCTTTCAGGTGGTGATCGTGGATTCTTTCTATGGTTATTTTCCCTTCTGGTTCTAGGACTTCTGGGCAGTTTTCCTTTATGATTTCCTGAAAGATACTGTCCAGGCTCTTTTTTCATCATGATTTTCAGGTAGTCCAATAATTTTTAAATTGTCTCTCCTGAGTCGATTTTCCAGGTCGGTTGTTTTACTGATGAGGTATTTTACATTTTCATCATTTTTTCATTTTTTTTGTTTCTGTTTGACTGTCTTGCTCTCTCATAGAGACATTAGTTTCCATTTGTCCAATTCTAGTTTTTAACAGATTGTTTTCTTCTGTTTTTTTGTACTTCCTTCTTCAACTGGCCAATTGTTGTTTTTTAGGGACTTGTTTTTTTTGTACTCTTCTGTTAGTTTTTGTCCTTCCTTCTTCAATTGGCCAATTGTGTTTTTTAGGGACTTGTTTTCTTCAGTGTATTTTTTTTCCAACTGGCCAATTGTATTTTTGAAGGACTCTTTTACCTCTCTCATTTGACTATTAAAATCCTTCTTGAGCTCTTCTAAGAAGGCTTTTTGGGCTTCAGACCAGTTCATATTCCCTTTTGTTGTTGCAGATGTGGGTTTGTTGACAATGTTGTCCTCTTCAGAATTTCTGTCTTGATCTTCACTCTTCTCATAATATGAATCTATGGTACGTTTCTTTTTACTCATGGTGTTTCTTTATTCCCTGGCCTTTAAAGAGATTGAGCTCTCCTGCTGGGGAACAGAGGGTACTGACCCAAGCTTCTTGTGTTGGGAGCCTAGGTCTTGGTCACTGGCTTTGCGTCTGGGGCCTCTTATGGGAATTGGAGGCTGTAGGTTTCTGGCAGCTTACCTTGTGTTGGGCTGGAATCAGCAAGGCTGGAACTTTCAGGCAATTCTAGGTTGCCTGCTTTTCCTTTCCTTTAGCTTTCTTCAGCTCCTTTTAGATGGTGCTGCAGGTTTATCTGCCTGGGGCCCCTGCAGTGTTGTCTCCCTGTTTCTGCTAATGCACTGGGAGATTCCTTTGCAGTGGAGTGCCGAGGCTCCTGGTGGTTTTCTGAGCTGGTTTCCACCAGTTCCCCCACCCTCACTGAGGCACTCGGAGGTCCAGGTGTTGGTGTTTGCCTGCTCTACCACCTGGGCTTCAGGATTTCTTCACAATTGGAGGCTCCTACAGCTCACCTGGTGTTGGGTTGGAATCAGCAAGCTGGGGCTTTAGGAAGCCTTTAGGTTGTTTTCTTCACCTCCTTTCAGATGAATGCGCGCAGGGTACTTATCGCCTGGGGCCCCTTGTTTTTGCTGAGGCACTGGGAGACCGTTTGCTGGGCTACTGCACTGCTGCTCCTTGTCTTTCTTCTAATTCAGGTGTTCCAGGGTTTGTTTGTTTTTTTTTTTCCTGGGCTGATATTTTCTGGGTTTGCAGAGATTGATAGGGGAGAGTGAGAGCGACTACCTTTTCACTCAGCTATCTTGGCTCCCGGAAGCTGAACTCAGTATCCAAATTCTTAAAGGAAAAGTTAAATGAAATTATAGGAGTTAATAGGCAGTAAAACTATATTAGTGGAAGACTTCAACTTTCCCATCTCAGAGCTAGATAAATATAACCATAGAATAAATAAGAAAAAAAGTAAAGGAGATGAATAGAATTTTAGAAAAAAATAGTTGTGATAGTCCTCTGGAGAAACTGAATGGGAATAGAAAGGAGTATAGTTTTTTTTCTCAGCTGTACATGGGACTTCACAAAAATTAATCATATATTAGGGCATAAAAACCTTACAACCAAATGTTGGAGGCATATGGAAAGATTAGGACACTAATTCGCTATTGGTGGAATTGTGAACTAGTTCAACCATTCCGGAGAATGATTTGGAGCTAGGCCCAATGGGTTACAAACTGTGCACACCTTGTGACCCAGAAATACAATACTAGGTGTGTATCCAAAAGACATCAAAGAAAATGTAAAAGGACTATTGCTACCCCAAAAAATTATAGCAGCTCTTTTTGTGGTAACAAAAGATTAGAAATCAAGGAGTTTCCCATCAATTGGGGGAGTGGCTGAACAAGTTACAGTCTATGATTGCGATGGAATACTATTATGCTATAAGAAATGATAAGGGGGATGGCTTTAGAAAAACTTGGGAAGCCGTATACAAATTCATGCAAAGTGAAGTGAGCAGAACCAGGAGAACATCATACACAGCAATAGAAATAATGTAAAGAGACTCAACTGTGAAGATAGCTACTCTGATCAAGATGATGACCTGTGAGAATCCCAAAGGACCCCTGATGAAAAATGTTGTCTATCTCCTGAGAGGGAACTGATGAACTCTGAATGCAATGTGAATCATAATGTTTTGCGGGGTGAGGCAATTGGGGTTAAGTGACTTGCATAGAGTCACACATCTAGTAAGTGTTATGTGTTTGAGGCCAGATTTGAACTCAGGTCTTCCTGACTCCACGGCCAGTGCTCTATCCACTACACCATCTAGCTGCCCCCATATCTTTTCTTTAAACCTTACTTTTATCATTTTATTTTGTTTGTGTTTCCTTTTGCCATATGACTAATATGAAAATATGCTTTGCATTGACTTCACATGTATAATCGATATCAAATCATTCACCTTTTCAAAAAGGAGAGAGGAATAGAAGAGAGGGAGAGAATTTGGAACTCTAAAAAAATGAGTATTTAATTTTTTTTACTGTAATTGGGAAATATTTATAAAATAAATAAAATAATTTTTAAAAAGCAATGGCTTGCTGAGTTTTACTGGGTTGTTTATCTACTTATAACAGGGCACCAGTTCCCTTTGGTAACATTATTTTAACCCAGGAATCAACAAACTGAGCCCCTCCAAAACAGTTCCAATGGTATTTTCAAAGTACTATAAGGCAATCAGAACACTCCATTTTAGAACCAGAATCATTAGAGCTTTGAAGAGAAAAAAATACACAAACAAAGGATATTTTGTTGTTAAAGGTCAGTCTGGCTGTGCCCAACGTCTGTTCATTCATTTGCCATTGATTTTTTTCCTCGGGTACAGTTAAACACATTCCACAAAGAAATGTATCATAGACGATGGCATGTTTGAGGGGACCAAGCTCACATTTATGATTTAATCAATAAGTCTTTCTGTTTCCATAAGAGTGCACAACTGGAATATCTGTGATGTGTGCATAGTTGTTTGCATGGCTGCTGACATTTTTAGCCAATACTTTCTCTGATGAATGACCCTGTTTTCAATCAATAACTCATAACTCCCAATTTACTTTTCTTTTGGAGGGCATTGTTGACCAAAGAAAACTTACCACTAGCTATAATTTCTATCTAACATGTAAAAGAGAATATGTCATTAAGAAATTGAAAAAACTAACTAAAATGCATCACATCAGAGTAAGTGATGTGCCCCACCCCCAGTTCTAGATCTTCTATGATACAGAATCCTGTGACTTCAAGATCCTTCTGCTGGCAGAGGAACTTGAAGGTAGAGTGGGTGTCTTGTTCAGAAGGATGATGACATTCATTAATACAGGACAAATGAAATATTTTTGGGTTTGATCTTTCATTCTAAACTGCTCAGCTATTGATTTATCCACATTCAAGAGGAATAAGCCACAGCAAAAATTATTGATTGAATTTAACTTGTCATATGAAATCCTTATTGTGTGTAGAACACTGTGAGGCACTAGGTGGGGACTGGGGGGAGGGGAGAGAAAGCCACAAAATGTAGATCAGACATGATCCTTTTCCTCACGGTCTAGTAGTGATAATTCATATTTATATGGTGTGGTTCATAAAGCATTTCTTCACAAAAAAAATATCTGGGGTAGACAGTTCAGGTATTATTAACTTTCATTTTACAGATGAGAAAATGTAGGCTAAAAGACTTGGCCTAGGCACATAAGAAAGAAATGTCAGAATTAGATTTCTCCTGGCTCAGAGTTGAGGGCTTTTTGTGCTACACCAATTACATCTTAAATTGCAGGAAATCACAGGAAAACAAAATATGTATTATGTTGTATGCCGAGTGTATTAGATGTAAAAAAAATAATAAAGTACTATGTGAGATTCAAGGAGAAAGGTTTTTACTGACTAGATGGATTAGAAGAAGATATGAATATTAACTAATTTTGGAGATCACCATCCAATTTTACTGGAGAATCTGGTCATAATCTACAATCTTGTGGTTTGTTTTCATTCTGGAGAGTATTGTAGAGTCATTAAGAGAGCTTCACAATTTCTAAAGGTGATCCAGACACCTTTCTTCTTTCTCTTTAATTCTAGATCCAACCCACTGTATTCTCTGTCCAAGATACAAACATATATCTACCTATTTATGTGCATATATGTACATAATACTCAGAAACTGATGGATAAATGTGATACTTTCCATCTATTTGTATATCATAAAATCTGGACAAGTAGTATTTATCCCTTTTTTTCCTGAGTGGATGTGTTAAGCTTATTTTACTTTATTTTATTAAATTGATCTTTCCAGGAAGATCAACATGTTTCAAGGGCTTGGGTATAAACACCATGATATCATCGCTAAATAGGAACATCTAGAAAAACTCACCACTTTCTAGTTCATCACCTGGCTGACCATTTCCCTCCTCCTGGCCCTAGCTGCTGCTGTCATACTTCAACATTCACCTTGATGTTCCTTGAAACAGCCTAACCTCTGAATTCTTCAGTCATTTTTAATCCAGTGACTATTGTTTCATTCAATCTCAGTCTAATATAGGGATGGCCACATTCTAGATTTTGCCATTACCTACAAGTATTCCAATCCTCAGAAATTCCTCTATTGGACAATAATTCTTTTTAATAATTTAATAATTCTTTTTCTCCCTTTGCCTTACCTCTACTGAAATTTATTCTTTTTCCTCACAGAAATTTCCATTCTCTGTAGTTCTTCCATCCTTCATGTCATTAACTCTGCTTTTATTTCACTTGCCTCCTTCTCTCATCTTGATTGTCTAGTTACTCATTTTGACTCCATACTGTACTCCATACTGTTGTTGCTCATCCCCTGCCAAAAGTCAGCCTCATCTTCCTCCCATCATATGAATTCTCTCTTCCTATTCACATGCAATTGATTAGAGCTGAAGGCTGTCATACAATCGATCTGACTAGGTACCTTATATATTCGTGTTATGTGATTTCAAATGTGCTTCACTGAAGCAAGGCAATCCATGTATTCCTCCTTAATTGATTCCATATCTCATTCTTCAGAAAAGCTTTATCAAACCTTCTCTTTCCTCCTCCTCCCTTCTTGTTTCTCAGCTAAGGATCTGACCCCTACTTCACTGAGAAAATTGAGGCCATTTGACATCAATCTTCCCTCCTCCCATCTCTTCATCTCTATACCTTTTGAAATCATCCTTCACTCTTTCTTCCTTGCCCCCACTCCCTGACATCACCTTTGTGGTGCCAAGGTCAACCTTGGCCATGGATTCAATCTACATATGCCATGGATTCAATCCCCTTCCTTCTCCACCAGATTGTACCAATCATCTTTTCCTGATATCAAATTTTTTAAGTCAGCTTGCACAGTGACTAGTATAGAATAAACACTATGTAAGTGCTTATTCCCTCCTTACCCTCCTTTCCTCTCTTTCTGCTGGTTCCTTCACTACTGCTTTCAAACACACCTAAGTGCCCCCATCCTGGAAATACCTTCATTACACCTTGCCATCCTATTAATATATATTGTCATATCTCTTCTCTTTTTCAAGACAAACTTTTAGAAAAAAATTGGTTTATATTCACGGCCTCCACTTCCTTTCCTCCTAGTCAAGTCTTTACTTTTTAAAATGTAGCTTCTAGCATCGTTGCTCAACTGGAACAGTTTTCTTCAAAGTTACAAATAATTCATTAATTGCTAAATCTCAATCTCTCTCTCTCTCTCTCTCTCTCTCTCTCTCTCTCTCTCTCTCTCTCTCTCTCTCTCTCTCATCTCCTCCCATCCTTCTTGAACAATCTGCTACATTTATAATTGTTTACCACTACTTATCCTGGATACTCTTGCCTCTATGAACTTCTGAGAGTATTTTCCTGGTTCTCGTCCTATTTGTCTAAATGTTTCTTGGCAGTATCCTTTGTAGATTCATCTACATTATACCACCTAACTGTGAGATCCCCAAGGCTCTCTTCTAGTTCCCCTACTTTCTCTTGATGGTCTTATTAGCTCCCACGGATTTAATTATATTTGTGTTGATGACTTACCTTTCAATATCGACAACCCTACCTTCTTCTTGAGGATTAGTTTTATATTGCTTATGAGACATTTCAAATGGGATATCTAGGAGACATCAGAAATTTAACATGTCTTAAACAGACCTCATGAGCTTTCCTTTCAGTTGGTAGCTGTACCACTTTCGCAGTATTGCAGGTTTATAACCTTACCCCACACCCAATCAGTTGGCAAGTTTATAGCTCCCCAATATATCTAACATCTTCCCTTCTCTCTACTCACACATCTAACACTTTAGTTCCCAATTTCACCACCTCTTGCCCAGATTATTGCAATGACCTCTTGATCTCTGTATCTCACCTGTCCCCACTCAGTCTATCTCATATAAGGCTTTCAAAATGATTTTCATTATGTACAGATCTCTCTATAACATTTTTCTATTCTATAAACTGCAAAGCTTCCTTATAGCCTCTAGAATAAAATAGACAGACATTCATCTATTCAGCTTTTAAAACCCTTTACAACCTTGCCCTACCAACCTTTCTAGTCTCATTGTACATTATTCTGCCTCTTCAAGGGTTTGCTGGTATATGTTTAACCACTTACTACCTGAAAGGGGGCGAAATGCATGCACAACATATTTTTATGCAGGCACATTTTCTTCATCACTTTCATAAGCCTAGACAATTAACAAAACCAAAAGTTAAGACTTGACTTATGTCTCAGCCAGTTCATGCTCACTTCAACTCACCTTTCCCCCTCCTTCACTCTGCAATCTAGCCAAATGGGCACTCCATCATCCTTCTCTATGTCTTTGTGCCAGTGACAACTGGGATATACTCCCTTCTCACCTCTACTTGATAGAATCCTTCTCTTCCTTCAACATGCAGCTCAAATTGAATTGGCTAAGTGGCATACTGGATAGAGTGCTGGGCATTGAAACATGAAGACCTGAGTTCAAATCTAGCCTTAGACCCTTACTAGTTGTGTGACCCTAGGCAAATAATTTAGCATCTATCTGCCTCGCCTTCCTTGAGTATGAAACAAGGATCATAATAGTACCTATCTACCTCCTAGGCTTGTTGTGAGGATCAGATGGGACCACATTTGTAAAGTGCTTATCACAATTCCTGGTATACAGTAAGTGCTTAATAAATGCTTATTTCCTTCATTCTTCAAGCAAAACATTTAATATGAAGCCTTTCCTGATTCTCCAACTGCTATTATCCTATCTGTCAAACTGCCTGGCATTTAACTACTTTGTATTTATTCTTATTATAATTATTCTCTCTTTATATGCACATAGATCAATATATATAGCCATATAAATATCAATATCTGACTATATGTATGCAATATATATATATACACATATTTATGTATGTATCTAATATATACAATGCAATATATATACCTATGGATATATGCACATACATATGCATATATATGTATAGGTATATGAAATCTCCACTAGAATATGAGCTCTTTCCAAATAGGGAAGGTTTCATTCATTATATCCATTTGCCTAGCACCTTTGCAGAGTACCTAGAACATAGTAGGACTTGTTTAATATATATTTATTTAATAAATATCTGTTTAAAAAACAACTTTGAGCAAATAAGTCATTTTGAATTATAAATACCTAAATTAACTACAAAGGACATATGATGGAAGGCTCTATCTGCATCCAGAAAGAGAAGTGAGAAATAGGCAATATGTATAGGATGATTTTACCTATGTATACATACTTGTGTATAATGGTAACCATCTCTAGGGTTGAGGGGGAGGGGATAAAAGTAAGGGAAATATATTTACTTGATAATTTTATTATATGTTTAAGTTGTAAGTAATAGATTTGCTGTTTCATGTGTGATTATCTTTTTATTATGCTATGTTATAGAAATTTTTGTTTTATTTCATAAATTAAAAACAAAATATGTACAAGTTAAAAAAAATGAGTCAGCTTGGACTCTGTGCCCAATTCCCACCACGATGGTAGAAAAAACTTTGATGAAACAACATTTTCTTATTTTATGCCTTAATCCATATTACTGATCTGATAGTAATTAAATACTATCAGCACTATTGTTATCTCATAGGATTTTTCTGTATGGATAAGGTGCTCTTTGTTGGAAGTTAGTCTTTATGGCAATGTTTTGCTCTACTGAATCCATTTTATGAATAATCAGATAGCAAACACAATGACATACTGTATTCAATGTGTTTCAGTCAATTGTGTGATAATAAGCATGTATTTCTTTTTTGAAATATCACTTGGGAAAGCCTGCTTGTTTTACTAATAATACTCTCATTTTGAAAGTCTTAGATGTTCTCATAAAACAATTATGTTTATGAGTAAGTAGGTCAGTGTTTTTTTTAATATACTCTATGCTTCCTTTTTCAGCATTGATGAGGTAGAATGTTTCCTTAATACTTTTGATATCTTCCTTCCCCTTCTTTAACAATTATCAATTAATCAATACATATTTATTAAGCACTTACTGTTTGCCAGGTACACACCATGCTAAGAGTGGAGGATACAAAGACAGGTGAAATTATTGTCATAATTGTGCCATATTCAAAACTTTTTTATGTATATCTGGGTTAAATCCAGCTATTTTTCTCATCTTTGGTTTCTTTATTCCTATTTCTGTTTCCTCTATAAACTTGTCTAGTACAGTAACATAAAAGGACAACTACAATGCTCCATTGTCCTTTATAACAGAAATATATTCTATGTCTCTCTGTCTGTCCATCTATCTACCATCTCTCTCTGTCTCTGTGCCTGTCTGTCTGTCTCTCTCTGCTTTACAGATTTCTTATATTTGTCTTATTTCTTTTACTTCTGTTTTTCTATTTTCATCCTTAAATGTCCTCGGATATTTCATTTGTTGCTAAGCTTTCTTTAAATTAGTTTTACCACCAGTACTTTTTCCTGTTTTAATCTTCCATTATCTTTCTCCATAACTATGGGACTTAGTATACTTATATAAGCCCTATCGTCTTCATCAGCAAAATGAAGAGTGATAATAATATATAAATGAGTGTTGATTTTAATAGTATTATTATGCCTATTATCTCAATCTTACCACATTTATTATTGTTATTGTGGTTTACTGCTTTTATTATTACTACTGCCACCCTACCCAGTAGAATGTAAACTAAGTTCATGGAGATCCAGGGCTGTGCCATTTAAAACCTAGTGCCTAGTATGATATCTTGCATTGTGGAAAGATTTGGACTGAGAGGAAGAGAGTGATTCCTGACTTTGCTGCTTACTAGACGTGTGATATTAGACAAATCAGTGTGTCTCAGTTTAAAACTCAGTTTCATTATGTGTAAAATGAGGCAAAGTCAACACTATTACATGTTAGGCTCTTTTCACTTCTGAATACTATGCGCCCTAGTTCTTGCCTTCTCAGTGAGTAGGGTAAGGGTGGGAGGGAGGGAAGGAGAGATTTTGTAACTCAAAATGTAAAAAAAAAAAGAAGAATGTTAAAAATAAATAAATATTTCTTTTAACAAGAGATTGTAAGCTCCTTGAGTGCAGCAACTTTCTAATACATTTCTTTGTGGCCTCAGTAGTTAGCACAGGGCCTGGCACAGATCAGGCACTTAATAAATTATTTATTGACTTAAAAAGAAATAAACAAAAATAAATAAATGAGTGAATGAATATTATGTGCCTGTGACAGCTGGTTCTAACTTCAGGGTAAAAATCCTTTTTACTTCATTAACTTATTCATTCATTCAACAGATATTCAATATCTGCTGTGTCTAGAAGCTTACTGTAGACTACGATGGGGGACATAAGAGCAAGTCCCTTGTGGAACATATCTATTGGCAGTAGAATGATAAAACAATAGATAGGTATAACTCCTAATGTTATATGGCAATCTTCCTGAAAAGTATGAAAATGCTATGTTCCATTTAAGTGCTAGAGAGTTGCTGAGAGATCATGGAAGGTTTCTTGAAGGAGGTAGCATTTGTGACAGATTTTAAAAGATGGGTTGGAATTCAACAGGGATGGAGAGGGAGTAGGAGGAAGGACTATCCAGGCATAGGGAGGGGTATGAATAAAGTTATGGAAGTCAGAAAACTAAAGGATTGATTGCTTGGGGTGCAGAGAATTGGACTATGGTCAGATGACATAGTTTGTGAAGAAAAGTTTAAATTGGGGCAGCTAGATGGTGCAGAGGATAGGGCACCGGCCTTGAAGTCAGGATGACCTGAGTTCAAATCTGGCCTCAGACCAAACACTAGACACTTACTAGCTGTGTGACTTTGGGGAAGTCACTTAATCCCAATTGCCTAAAAAAAAAAAAATAAAGAAAAGTTTAAATTATAACAATGCTATGCCAACTAGTAGAGAGCATTGAATGCCAACCTAAGAAGCATGAAATTTGAGTGGCTGACCAAAGGGCTATTTTTGAGCAGAAGAGTGACATTAATGGATTTATGCATTTTTATGGGAAAATTATTATTTAGGAGGGGTATCATTAGAACTTCACTTCCTCTTAATTTCCCCTGTTTTCTGTAATTTTAATTGGAGTCAAAATCTGTTAAATGAAGGCTGATTCATAATAGCATTTGTATTATCCTATTCAACCCCAGCATAGGTCTGGGTCACTGATGGGCCATTAATTAAAGCTTATTGCCTAGCACCACACAGTTTGGCAGCTCATCTTATTCCATCATTGTTTAATGCAGAGTTCTAAGGCTCTTTCAAGGTGTGGATGCCTTCAGGTTACTTTGGTCAATGCTATTCTAATGTACTAAAGAAGAAAAGGTGATAATTCTGCTGTCCTCTGGAATGTAACATTTTCAGAAGGATGTTGAGAAGCTAGTGAGCTTCCAGAGAGTGGACGCGATGGTAAAAAGACTGGAGACTATACAGTGTGGCAATATATTGAAGAAATTGTGAATTTCTAGCCTGGAAGAGAGAAAACTTTAGATTTACCCAAGATGCAGATGGGAGGGAGGAGGGTTAGATTTAATGATCCTTCTAGCTATTTAATTTTATCATTTAATGATTTATGGATGCTTTTTTAAAGGCTTTGAAGGGCTGTCATGAGAAGAAAAAATCATATTAGACTGGTTCTGCTTGGCCCCAAAGGGCAGAACTGAGATTTATGGGTAGAGGTGTTATTTAACTCAGCTTCTCTGACCTAAAATCCAGTGGTCTTTTCACTGTACCAGAGCATGTTGGAGAGAATTTATGTTTCAGGTGGTAGTAAGACTAAATTATTTCTGAGGTCTCTAACAAATGCAATTGTAATATTTAGCATCCCTAATTACATTGAACGCAACATCAGGCAAATAGTCGATGAATATATCATTACTGTTGTTCTTCCATCTTTTCAGTTGTGTCTGAGTCTTTGTCATTCACTTTCTGCTTTTCTTGGCAAAAGTATTAGAGTGGCTTGCCATTTCCTTCTCCAGCTCATTTTACAGATGAGGAAACTGAGGCGAACAGAGTTAAGTGACATGCACAGGGTCACACAGCTAATAAGTGTCTGTGGCTGGATTTCAACTCGGGGATATGAGTGGTCCTGACTTGAGGCCCAGCACTCTATCTGCTGCACCACCTAGATGTCCATATATATCATGCATGTACATAATTATATATGTGTTGTCTAGTTCATTAGAATGTGAGCTCTTTAGGGTAAAAGACAATGGTTTTGCCTTTCTTGCTCTCTTCAGTGTTTTGCACAGCCCTTTGCACATAGTCAAATCTTAATAAATCCATGTTGACTATTTCATGTATATTTCTTTATTGATAGAATAGCAAATACTTTACTAATTTTAGAATGAATTAATGAGTGTCTTCTTTTAACCTTTAAATGTTGCTCTATAAACATACCACAGAAATGTAATCTATCTTTCATGGTCCCTGAACCACTCACTGACTGCCAGCGTTGCATAACCTTTAGTACAGGTATTTCCTAAAGAGGAGGGGTTGGCTTTGAGAATATCCCCAACCTCTCAGTATCTGTTGAGTCTGGGCATGTATTTCATCATAATACAAACCAAAGGTGACAACATGCCCAGCTTCTGATAAGTAAATAACAGAGAAGAAAACAAATAGGACATGCCCTCCATCACACTCTTCCCTTAGAAAGCTCTGCAGCTAATCAGATAAATGCAAACAAGAGAAACACTTAAGATCATTGACTTAGAACTCAAAGGCATCTTGGGATCATTTTGTTCAACATCTTCATTTTAGGGGAAAGGGAGGTTCTTTGAAATTAAATCTTGCTAAACATATCACAAAAAGTAAGCAGTAAAGATTTGAACTTGCTTTCTCTGTCTTCAGCTCTTATAAGTGCCTTACAACTGTGCTGTTGGGATGCCAACCCACCACAAACACATGGCCCAGGGGTGTGCTAAAGCTGATTGTTAAATTTTCAGTGAGCGTTTACACCTTCAAAATTGACTCAAACTACGTATCAGGGCTAAATTATTTTTTGCTGTTGTTGTTGATTGTTTAGACTTAAGAAAGCAATAGGTAGAGTGAATAATACAGATTAAACTTGACAAACACTAGCATGGGTACATCTTCTCCACCTCCTCTCCAAGGCTGGTTGTTAAATATTTACCATCATTCCCTTGAGCACATCTTGAAGCCTCATCTCATATCTGCATCTGTTTTGTTCTCTTTACATACCATATGACCTGCTTTGTATATTGACCAGTTTTCTCAAAGTGCACCAGCCCCACTGATCTTCTGTATTCCTTTCAATAGCCTGGCAACTAAAATTCAGGTGGATGTGCAGAATACTGTGATGTACAACCAGCTGTTGAGGGTTCCTACTCTCTATCTCTTTTAACCATCTCCTCTGGGGCTATCTCCTATATATTTTCCCATTCCAATGCCAAGCCCAGCAGAATTCCTGGTATCTGAACACTATTGTTATTACTATAATATGTGTTCATATGATTACCCACATTTACACATCCTTTGGGATTAATTTGAGCAGGTGTTTCAAAGCGAGCATGATAATATGAAACTGACCTTCTGTCTTTCAGTCATACATTTTATCCTTCATTGGATCTCGTATCCTGCCCTTTGCCTCTATTTGTGAGACCACATATTTTTTATCTCTAATACTGTGGAGTTACTCTTTCTGGGAGAAGTATACTATTAGTTTTAGCAGCCTCTTCTAATTATTGTTTTTTGATATTCGACAATATCCAAAAGCTCATTGACTGTTTAGGCTAGAATTCAAGGGAGACAAGACACTGTGATATAGCAAAATAATAATAGTAACAGCCAGCAAATACATATATACATAGAGTATTTTAATATTTATGAAGCACTTTGTATGATTTAATCTCCTTTGATTCTCACAACCCTCCTGGGAGATAAGTTCTTTCATTATACCCATTTTACAGATGAGGATATGAAGACTGAGTTGTTAAGTGATTTGCCCAGAGTCACATAGATATAAATGATTAAGTCAAGATTTAAACTCAAATCTTCCTGCCTCCGAGTCCTAATGTCTATCTACTACACTCTATCTGGAACCAGAAGAAATGGGTTTCAGTTTTACTATTTACTAGCTGTATGATCACAGACATGTCACGCTTTCAACACTTTTGTTTCCTCATCCATAAACTAGAGGGTTTTTTTTTTCAATGCTCTACTTTAACTCATAGGAAATTGTTTCAGTAATTGAGTTCTACCACCTAAGGTTTTCCTAGATGACGTTTCCTGTCTTTCATTCCCTTACTTTCCTACCTTTTATTATACTTAGTTGTGCAGCTGTAGACTCCCTGTTCCCAGGCAATATAAGCTTCCTGAGAGTAGAGACTGTGATTTTAATTTCCATATTCCCAGAGCCTTGCAGAGAGTTTCTTGCACGTGGTAACTGAATAATAAATATTTATTGAGTGCACGAAGTGTTCTCTAAATACCATCTACATACACGGCAGACATAGTGGAGGGCAGGTAGGTAGTGAAGTGGGTCTGGAGCAAGGAAGACCTGAGTTAAAATCCACCCACAGATACCTATTAGCTGTGTGACCCAAGGCAAGTCACTTGCCCCTGTTTGCTTCAGTTTCCTCATCTAAAATGAGCCAGAGAAAGAAATGGAAAACCACTCCAGTATCTTTGCCAAGAAAACCACAAATGGGATAATGAAGAATCCAACATGATTGAAAAGATTGAATGAAAACAACCAACATGTGAGGGATTTGGTAAACACTGAATTAAACTGAACCTCCACATTATCTGACCCCCTTGCCACAAAGCCCCTAATTGCTTAGGTGATAGGCTCTCCCAGGAAAGGAGAGATTTGGGGGGTTTGCCCTCTTTTTTCTGGTTCCCCCACCACTGAAATCTGGTTGCTTCCTTTTAGGAATGAAGTCCAACATCCTAAAATGTAGCTCGAGCCGGCAAATCAAATCCAGAAAGACTTAAATATCAAATGTCAACTCAGAAATGAAAAAGAAAAGAGACAACATCTTTAGTGATAGAGAATCCCAGGAGTGATACTGCTTTGTCCCTCAGTCTGCTCAGCCAGCAAGAGCTTGAGTCCCATTTTTCAAATCAAAGTTGCCTCTGCTGAGGTTAAAAAGACCCATCTCAGAAATGACGGAGTGAGATGGTGCCTGGGGCATCTATTGTTTCCTTCTGTTCAATTAATGTGCTATTATTGAATTTGTACACTTTAATGAGTAGCAAAATAGAAACAAAAATGAGGCTTGGGAATAGAAACATTGGGAAACTGTTAAAAGCCGTTGCCTATGTTCTTGATTTGCTTGGCTCGAAATGTGCAATCAGTCGAACACAGCTATTGAATGATTTTCTGAAGTTGTTTTGTCTCTGTAGAGTGTGGATTTGGAGGTGGAGGAATTCGAGTTCAAATCTTAGCTTTGCTTCTATTCCCTCTTTGATCTTTGGCAAATATCTTATCCTTGGAGCCTTAGTCTACTCATCTCTAAAATGGGTGATTGAATTAGAGCTCTAACATCATTTCGTATTTCAAATCTTATGAACAGAGCACCTGTTCCTTCCCCTACTTCTTATAAAACCTCACCTGAATCATTTCTTGGAAGGAGGAAATACAGAGCTCAGTTGCCTGGAGTGGAGTCGTCTGGGGGATGGGTGGGACATACCTTGTGAGTCACAGCAGGGAGAAGTGTTTCTCACCTACGTAATTATCACATTCTACGTTCCAACATAGTCACTTATTCATACAGCTCATCTCTATGTGAAACTTGAGAGAGGGCAGGAGCCTATGTCCTCTGCTCCAGGGCCAGAGCAACTGAGGAGCTTTTTCTAAGGGGGAAAACCCCACTCTCCCAGGCATGATTATTTCATTATTGCTGAGTCCACAGTCGGGGTAATGGCAATAACAAGGAAATTGGAAACGTTCAGGCTTAGAAGATTCAGATACGGGTGATGGAGGTATTCCAGAAAATTGGTGGGGCTGGAGATAGAAGGTGGCAAGTAAGAGAAAGAGCTGCGGCTAGGAAATAGCTATTACATGAAGAAAAGAATCCTTATCCATTTTTCCTGACCTGCAACACCTTTTCTCTTAAGTTATGGGTTTTAGTCTATCTGATTTCTAAGATTACTTCTCGCTCCAAGAATTTCTTTTATTTATTATTTCTTTTTTCCAGAGAGGATTTCAACTTTGATCTTACCTATCTCTCTCGATTGGTATTCGTTTCTCTGGTCCCATCATTCCTATCCCTTCATTCCTAAACCAGACTTCCAACCCCCAAAGCCACAACCCTCCTGGTGTGTGCCTGAGAATTCCTATCACTCCGTCATCTCCATACCTAAAACGCTCATTTCCCTTTTCTGGATTCTGCTCTGGATGTTGTGATTAGAATTAATTTTGGGGGTACTGTAGAAGTTGAGGAGCCTGATCACATCTGCTTATCTATTGTCAAATGATTCTTGGGAAACTGATGCTTAACTACCGCTTTCTCAAGTGAAGGAAGTTTCTTCATTTCTGTTGAAACATAAAAGCCAAGAAGTGAGCTCTCAGTGTCCATAAAAAACACATGAAAAAGCAACAAAGCACAATTGAATAATTACCCAGATACTGTAGGGGAAAGCTGACATAGATCGGAGAGGGAATGACTTAAGGTTCCTATGTAGAAGCTTTTCTAAACAAGGGACTGGAAGGAGAATGAATCAGTCCAAATGTGTAAAGGGGAATGATTTAGAGATGTCGTTTTCAGTATTATTTTTGGATTCCCAGAATCAGTTGCAGAGATAAGAATGGACCTCTACAGTGATCCAGTCCAAGCTATAAGTGGAAAAGAATCCTCTCTGCTATATCTCCAAGCACTGGTCATCCAGCTTTTGCTTGAAGATTACTAGTAAGTTGGACCTCACTACCAGCAGAGGGAATCCTTCCCACTTTTGGACAGGCCCATTAGGAAGATTTTTCCTTCCATCAAGCTTTTTACGAATTCTTCTTGCTTCCTTTTTTATTTTTGCCCTCTGGGATAAACACAACAAATATAATAGTTCTTTGACATGTTAGCCCTTCAAATGCTTGAAGACAGTTTTTAATGTTTCACCTGAGTCTTCTCTCCTCTGACCTAAATATCCTCATGACTTCAAGTGATCCTCATTTGACATGAATTCAAAACCTTTAACCTTCTAATTGCCCTCCTCTGGATCCTCTTTGACTTACCAACGTCCTTCCCAAAATGTGTTGCCTGAACTTTCACATAATGCTCTACCAGTATTGTTGTTCGGTCATTTCAGTCATGTCTAACTCCTCATGACCTCATTTAGGTTTTTTTTTTCCCCCCACAGGAATTCTGGAGTAGTTTTTCATTTCCTTCTCTAGCTCATTTTATGGATAAGGAAACTGAGGCAAAGAAGGTCTAGTGACGTGCCCAAGATCACACAGTTAATAAGTATCTGAGGCCAGATTTGAACTAAGGAAATGACTCCAGGCCTGGCACTACCACTGTGCAACCTAGCTGCCCTACTAGGGTACAACAGTACCGTGATCTCTTTCTGCCTTCTTTTTTTCTTCCCCTTCCCTGCTTATCAATGCATCCCAGGTTTATATATTTTATTGGCTGCCATAGTAAGCTATTGACTTGAATTGACCTTGCATTCCACCAAAATCCCTATATTGTTTTTCAAACTGATATATAACCATATCTTCCCATTTGGTATTTACAAAGTGCATTTTTGAACCGAAGTATATCACTTTACATATATCCTTATTGAATTTTATCTTTGTGGAGCCAAATAAAATGTTTAGCCTTTCAAGATCTTTTTGGGACCTGAAGGTCACATAGTATCTGAACTATCCCTTCCAGTTTTGTGTTATCTGCAAATTTGGTCAGTATCTCTCTGTGCCTTTATCTGAGATGATCCGAACATACTATTAAAAAGCAGAGAGTCTGGAAGAAATCTCTGTGGCACTCCTCTTGAGCTAAGTGGAAGCCCACCCATTAATGACTTCTTTTGGATTCTACCTATTCACTTGTTTCTGAATACACCTAACTGTACTTATCACATTCCTTTCTCATATTTTCAGTAAGACTACCATAAGAATCTCTGACAATCACCTTATCATATAGGATGATGGTGCATGAACAGTATTTCACTGCTATGAAAAGGAAATATATACATATGTGCTAGGAAGTGTTGCAAAAAAATTATCCTTTCACTATTTTGCTAATAAAACCATGCTGATTATTTATGTAGTACTTTCTATATGCAGAACACAGCACAAGGCTTAGTAGGTAGTAGGAGACTATGACTTGCAATAGAAGCACATGCTCTAGCAGTGATGTCTAATACAGGAGACAAGACAAACATGGTGAGGGCCTTCAAAAAGCCATCATCCTCTTGGGAGGGTTGGAGTTTAAATTAAAGAAGGGTTAAGCATTAGGAGGAAAGAGGAAAATCACTTCTCTATTACCTTTACAAATATACATTAGAATATCACAGTAGGAAAGGGAAATATAGGCCAAACTACATCACTTTAGCCATCCTCTCTGCAATATTGCCACAAAGTAGGCTAATAGCTCCTGCCTAAAGATCCCAGTGATGAGGAACTCACTTCTTTTCTAGGCTTTTCACTGCCAAATGTCTCCAAAGAGGAATTCGGAAAGGAGAAGGAAATGCTTTTCAAAAGCTCTTATTGTTTCAACATTCTCCACTACATCCGGCCTAACTCTGCTTTTTCTGCAACATTTACTTCTTGTTCTGAGTTCTGTCCTCTGGGGGCTGAGCAGTAGAAGTCTAATGCATCTTCTATATAGCTTTAAAGACAATTGCAAAACAGCATCATAATGACTAAAATAACTCGGTGCCGCCTTAGTTTGCATGTTCTAAAACTGTGGAAGAAGGGAGTGATCAGTTCTTCAGTCGTGTATGACTCTGGTACCCTGTGTACTTTTGTCTATGGGCTTTCCTTGGTAAAGATGATGAGGTTGTTTGCTATTTCCTTCTCCAGTGTGTCCCCATTTTACATATGAGGAATTGTGGCAAATAGAGATTATAAGTGACTTACCCAGGGTCACACAGCCTACTAAATATCTGAGGCTAGATTTGAACCCAGATTTCCCTGACTCCAAAGCCAGTGCTCTGTCTACTGCATCACCTAGCTGCCCCTAGGGATTAGTTAGGCAGGGTCACTTGAGGAAGTTTTTCTTTGGGTGGAGTGAGGTCAAAGATTTCATTACTTTTGAGTAATTAAAAGAAATCATTCCTATTCAAATACTTGAGAACCACAAAGCACCAAGTACAGTTTGTACCCAAAAGTCTAAGCTGATGATGCTTGGATACTCGACTCACGAGAGACACTATGACTCCATTTACTCCCATTTCTAGTACTCCTGCAATTATATCATCATTATCCAAGAAATTGGAGTCTGAGTGGGTGTGACTAGAACTGGATGGTAGTCAGGAAATAGGTTCTTGTCCTGGATTTGCCATTTATTAAGAAATAGATTATTGACCCTCAAAGTGGCTCTAAAGATGCCCCCCATTTTACAGATAAGGAGATTGAGGTTTAGGGATAGAAAGTGGCTCACCCAACGTCACCAGAGAGTGATGGACTTTAACTTGAATACAAGACTTCGTACTACTGTATTGTTCTCTCCCCCCTCTCCCTCACTACTTTTTGTATCTGTGTAACATTTGCTAAGTCACCTGCCCTACCTGAGACTCAATTTCCTTTGGTCACAAAATTAAGTAGTCTTCAAGGTCATCCTTGGTGCTTGAGCAGTGCTCTTTCTATAGCAGCATGGAGTGAGGGAACTTCTCACTGAAGTATCAGGAAAGGGGGTGGAGTGCAGCAAGAATATCCAAAAGAATCCTTATGAAGAAGCAGAGGGGCATTGTCCTCCCCAAGATTTAGGTTAATGCTCCAGACTGATGGGCTTATTCATGTACATTTTCATATAATTCTCTCTCCTATTAATCAATTAACAAGTTTTTATTAAGCACATACTATTTGCCAGGCACAGTGCTAGATGTTTGAGATTGATAATGAAGCAATCCACTGTCCAAAGGAATTTACATTCCACTGGAAGAGGATACACACACACCCCCATATATACACACATGTGTATATAGATACAGGTGTGCATAAGTATACATGTAAATATGCATGCATATGTAGAACATATCACATTACATGTTATATATACATGCATATGTGTATTATGTGTGTGGGTATGTATGTACACAAATCTATACCAAGGGTTCATATGGGTTCCCTAGGTGTTAAATCTTGTTCTTGCTCTTTTTCTATCATACAATGTTTGGAAGACATTTTAAATTTATTTATATAACTTACCCATATATATATATATATATATATATATATATATATATATATATATACAAAATCTATATATACAAGTACATTTATAAACACATAAGTAGGATGTATCAATGCAAAAATACAAATAGATTCTAATTAGTTCAAATAATGAATCCCCTGAAAGGATGGCATTATTCAAATTCACACTACATACATATTTCTATTGGGCTGGAACTAATAATTATATAATTTTAACTTCAAATAGTGCAAATTTGAAGATACGTGACTACTTAAGTGGATTTTTTATTCATGCTAATAGGGACCTAGCTGTATATTTAGTAGTAAATACAAGGTAGCTTGGGGGTAAGTTTAGGAGGGAATCAGGAAAAAATTAGTGCTTCAATTTCATTTTCAAGGAAGAAAGTGGCTCTATGCAGAGGTAAGGGGGTAGTGCATTACAACTATGGGAGATGGCCAATGCAAGGGCATGGAAGTGGGAGGTAGAATTGTCATGTATGAAGAACAGTGAGATGGTCAGTTTAACTTGATCACAGAGTACAGATGGCTGATTAATATCCAGTAAGGCTGGAAAGATAGGTTGGAGCCAGACTGTGTAGGGCTTTAAAAATCAAGCAGAATAGTTCATGTTTTATTCTAGAGTTAATCGGAAGCCACTGGAGTTGGTTAAGGGGAGGGAGTCACATGGTTAGATCTGTGTTTGAGGAAAATTACTTTTACAGCTGTCTGTAGTAGTGAGATACTTGAAACTTAAGGTAGGGGGCCCTTGCATGTTTACAAAGTCCTACTGCCTAAATTACTTATATATTTCCAGGGATATGTTATCTTATTGGCGTGGGAACTCTTTCTAATGATGCAGAATGCAACCAATCACTGAAACTTGCCATCCTGTCCATATTAGCTCATGATCTTAGCACAGATTTCCCTATTCCAAAGACCTTCCTCCAACTCTTCTAACAAGGCCTAAATACCAAAAGTACATGTGGGATTTCCAGATATTAAACCTTGCTCTTACCTACCTTCATTTCTATCACATATTATTTTGAAAACATTTTTATTCCACTTCTCGCAAGGAGTTCTTGGTTGGTGACTTGGTTAGTAATCTCATTTGATAGTATAGTCATCACAGTCTCTCTCTCTCTCTCACTCTCTCTCTCTCTCTCTCTCTCTCTCTCTCTCTCTCTCTCTCTGTATATACATATATATGTAATTTAAAAATTAATATAATGCTTTCCTCAGATCCATCCTAGAAGGTACAGAGTAGAAATATTATAATCTTGATTTCTTGATTCTACACACAAGGAAACTATGGTTCATTGAATTTAAATGCCTTTTCCACAGGCTTACAGATGGTAAGTATCACAAGATGGAATATGGAACTGATTTCTTCCAAACTGCAAGTCCAGTGCCTTTCCCACTACCCAATCCTGTCAGTCAACAGCAACCCTGGGAGAGGGGTATCTTAGCAATTATTATTCCTCCCATGCCTGAATTAATAAAGCTACTTCTCCCCTTCTAAATATGTCATGGTTCTCAGCATAGTGGTTCTAATTAAGGGCAGCAAATCAATCTCCATCGACTTTGTTTCATGTGGAAGATATTGAGATGCATCAAATAGAGAGATTAAATCAGGAGGGATGTGAGATTAAGTGTTTTTCCTTCAATGATCCTGGAGAAGTAGCATGATGTAACAGAAAGGACAGTAATGCTGGAGTCAGAAGACCTTTGTAAAATCATAGAAGTATAGATAGAAGAGATCTCAAAGGCCATTCATTCCAACCCTCTCACTTTATAGATGAGGAAACTGAGGTCTTAAGAAGTTTAATCCTTGGACAAATAAACAGTAAACTTTGGAGGAAACATTTGAACCCAGATTCTCTGACTACAAAGCCAATGGTTTTCCCACTAAGTCACCATCTTTGTCCCAGATTTCTACTTCTGAGCTATGTGTCCTGGAGTACAATGACACTTTTTCTACATGGGCTTCAATTTTATGCATAAAAAATAACCTAATAATTCAACTTGACAAGTAAACCATCTCAGCAAGTCAGTCAAGCATTTGTTAAGGTCCTAGTATGTGCCAGGAACTGTGATAAACACTGGGGATACATAGAGAAGCAAAATATCCTCCTTGCCCTCAAGGAAGCCAAAACCTAATGGGGGAGAGAGCTCACAAAATTCTATGTACAAACAAGGTATATGCAGGATGAATAGAAAATAATCAATTGAGAAGTGTTAGAATTAAGAAGGATTAGGAAAGATTTTATATAGAAGGGATTTTAGTTGGGACTTGAAGGAAGCCTGGGAAGCCAGGAAGTGGAGCTAAGGAGAGAGAACATTCTAGAAATTTTGGACAGGTAGTGAAAGTGCTAGGCTGAGAGATGGAATTACGTGTTCAACGAAGAGCAAGGAGGTAAGTGTCATTCGATCAAACATGGTGACAAATAATGTCAAAGGCTGCAAGGATGTCAAAAATGATGAGGATTGAGAGAAAGTTCATCAGATTTGGTAGTTAAGAGATCATTGGTAACTCTGGAGGGAGCAGTTTTAGTTTTATGATGAGAGAAGGGGCCAGATTATTCCAGAAAGAAGGAAGTGAGAGAAGGAGTTAAGGCATCTATTGTAGATAGTCTTCTCCAGGACTTTAGCCAAAAAGGGTAGGAGAGATAAAGGGTGATACTGAAATGGAAAGATCAAGTGAGGTTTTTTTGAGTATGGGTGGAGACATTGGTGGATAAAAGCTACTAGACAGGGAGAAATCAAGATAAGTGAGAGAATGGGGATGATAAAGGAAACAAGTTTCTGGATAAGACTGGATGGAATGGGATCCCTTCTGTACATAGAGAAGTTTGGTTTAGCAAGGAGAAGGATCACATCTTTATGTGTGATAAGAAAGAAAGAGGAAATAGTGGCAGAAGGCATATTAGTGATAAGAGATGGGAAAGGGACAAGAGGAAGCTCTCAGTGAATGGTCTAAATTTTTTTTTTCAGTAAAATATGTAAAAAGGTTCTCAGATGAGAGGATAGAGGAAGAAAAAACCATGGAAAGTTTGAGGAGGGATGAAAAGTTTTGAAAGAGCTGTTGTGAAAAGTGTAATAATGAGTTAATTAGGAAAGTGGAAAAAGATTACCTAGAAGCAGCTAAGATCTACTTGAGATTCATAATGTACATTTGTAGTGGACTCCATCAGAATGATCGCATGATTTTTCCACCTTCATTCAGAGGCACTGGTACAGGGGGTGAAAATAATGCACCATGAGGGTGATCCAAGGCTGAAGCTTGGCAGACCATAATGGTGATAATGATAAGGAGACAAAGGACTCAAGAGAAAAGGACAGTGTGAAATTGAGCTGGTCAATCAAGGGGTTAAGATTAGGGAAGTAGGTGATTGTGGGTAGTTCAGAGAGAGAAAACATGGAAGAGAACTCAGAGTTTGAGTGATTGGTGGTCACAGTGTGGACAAAGAGCACTGGTATTAGAAGAGGGAGAGATAGAGAGAGACAGAGAGCAAGAGACAGAGAGACAAAGAGACATAGAGAGACAGAGAGACAGAGAGAGGTAGGTGGAAAACCAATAGATTGTGATCAGATATATGACTTCTAGAATTCTTAAACATGAAATAAATACATTTGTGGGTGATGGAAAGATCAAGGGTGTGACCATCTTTGTATGTAGTTGGAGGAACGTGGGGGAGTGGATCATGTGAAATGAGTAAGTTAAGGATATGTAACATTACAGTATTTGAGGGAATACCAGTATGTCTGCTGAAGTCCCCTAGCATGAAGGCAGGAATTGGAGAGGAGAGAAAGTTTGAGCCAAGTACTAAACTTATTAAGGAGGATAGAGAAGTGTCCTGGAGTTCTGTAGATAATATCCACCAGGATTTTGATTAAGTGGTGAATGTGGGTTGCATGCACCTCAAATGAGAAGTTAAAGAGTGATGGCAGTAAGGGGCAAAACTGGAAGTGGTGATGGGGGGCAAAGTGTATTCCAACCCTCCCACCTTAACCACTGAGGACAGGAGAATGAGTGAAAGTGTAATCAGATCTGGAAAGGGTGATAAGGGAACCTGTGTGATGAGGAGGGAGTCGATTTCAGTGAGATCCTGAATATGTAAGCAGTGGGAAACAAAAAGATATAAGATGATAGCAAGTTTCTTGCTTGTCGATGAGGCATTCCAGAAGGCACAATGGAACGCCTGGGTAGGTTTTAGGTGAAACTAGTAGAAGTGGGGATGAAGGCAATGAAAATTGGGAATTGGATGGTAGAAGATGAGAAATGGATTTTGGACAGTGACCTGTAGATCTTCAGAATTTCTAGGATTGGAAGGGTATTACCAGTTGGGAGTTTGTTAATCATTAAGTAAAAATTTTAGAGAGATTTTCAAAGTGAGACATCTGGTTGGATTCCATTAGAGCTGTGGATTTGGCTGAGTTCAGGGAAGGGAGCAAGAACTTGCATCAGGAGTAGCTATACTCTCCTTCCCCCAAGGAAGGATACCAGGCTGGAAACTTGATAAAATGGTGTTTTCTTCTCTCTAGTCAGCAGTGTGAGACTGGAATGATAGAATAGCACTCCTCTTCCCCTAATAGGAGGCTGCAGACAAGGCAGAAAATGTGTAGGGCACCATTACACATACAAGATGTATATGGTGCCTACCTCCCCACTTCCCATGTCCACCAGATGGGGACTTGCGGGGATAGGGCAGGAGATGCCCAGGGTAAGATGGAGGGTATCTCTTTCTCCCTCACCACCTGTAATTATGAGGAATAATTGATATCCTGATGTGCAGTTTCTTTCTAAATGCTAAAAAGTCATACACATGTTGCAGATTATGGTAGAATGTTTTATTTTGTTTTCATTTTGTATATAAAAGGGTGAAACTGTATTGGGAACAAGAGTAAATCTAGAAATGTGACTAGGGAAGCTTCATGGCCTAATAGTGACCCATCAGAGTTCCAGGCTCTGTCTGACAAATATTAATCCTTGCTTTTTATCCTTAGTTTTTGGCAATGGGGTGAAATTATGAGACTTACTCTAGAACCAAGTACTAAACTGGAATAGAGAGTTTTGTGGGGAGTGAGCTATCAATGAAAGTATTTAAGTGAAGACTGGATGATCATCTTTGGGGGTGTTATAGAGAGAAAGCCTCCTCCAGAGGATGGCTGAAAAAGAGGACTCTGAAATCTTCCTCAGTGCTATGATTCTATAATCCTATGACTATTTAGCAATGAATGAAATTAGAATATTCAAGTGGAAGAGGTAGAAGTGAAGGTTATGAGAGAAGGGAATAATTACAAAAAGAGATATATAAATAATTTTTAAAAGTATAGCAGAGCTAGATGATACCGTGAATTTCCACGGTTTCATGAGCTAGCTCCATTTTAAAAATGCAGTATAACAATTCCTAAAAGGTTGTTTATCTGTTCTTCTCAAGCACACACAAATATCAGAATATTCCATTAATTATTAATGGCATTAATTAATTCCATTCACTTAAAAAGGAGTCATGATTGTCTTTCTTAAATTCCCCCCCCTCTTCAGTTTAAGCCAATTCTACCTATCTTTGCTGCAGAGGAAATATTTAGGGAAAAGCTTTTTACCATTTATCACACAAAGCTCCTTCATATACTTGACAACCATTATAGTCTTTCCCTCAGCTTTCTCTTTTCTAGGTTGACTGAGTTGAATTCCTTTAACCTCAGCCCTCAGGGGTGAATTCCCAACCCTTTCAGAAATTGTCTATTGCCTTCCTCTCATTTGAAGGTTGTTTTTAAAGGAGAATCAAGTACAAAATACTTTCCAAATGGCAAAGCCCTCTGGAACACAAGCTAGTATTCTTGTCATTAGCATTACAAGGAAATCATTTTCAAAATTTCTAGGAAACATCCTAATGGCTTCTGTTGGAAATCAAAACAAACCTATCAATGTTTAATTAATTTCAAGTTTTGACATGAAAATATTACATAATTATAGACTTGCATAAGGTTTTAGGATACCTATTCATTGACACTTTTATTAAGTTCCTAAGCATACTATCAACATTCATGGATCAGCATTCCAGGAGCAGCTTGCTAGCACGCATACGTTTACACAATTTTGATTTTATGTTATTTGTTCCAATTAAAGTTACTCATTTCACAGACAGAGCCATACTTAAAACAAAAAACAAAAAGGCAAATAAAGACAGGAGGCATAAGGAAAGAGGTTTACTGTTAAGATAATCATCACCATCACAGTGTAAATTGATTTTTCTTTTCTTTATTTTTTTTTCATTTACTGCCCTATTCTGTTATTTTCCCATGTTCTTGGCAACATTTTATGCCAGATTCAAATTACCATTCACTTGTCAGCCTGGAGCTTAGGACATTTGGAACTAGGTAGAAGGAGATCTTACAATTAGTAAGCCAAATCAGAATTGACAGCTTTGGGCTGCTGAGAGGTACAAGTCTCTACTTTGGTAACACCTTTAGCTTTCTAGAGGCAGATTCTTTTTTTAGAGACTGTGTAGTGTGCTAGAAGGATCACTGGATTGGGAGTTTGAAGACCTCGATGTAAATACTAGCATTTACAACTTTTATGACCTTGGGAAATCCACATAACCTCTCAATTTATCACCTGTGAAAGGAGGGGCTTGCACTAGATAAGTTCTAAGGCCCCACTCAGCTTTAAATCTATGATCCTATAATAATAATCAATGGGACATTTTCTTGCCTAAACACTCTGATCCAAGATTTTTTCACAGTGAAAATATATAAGCCCTAAAAAATAAACATAAATTAAAAATGTTCTAGAGTGGATTCTGGGGTAGTAAGCCATTATATCAAGATTCAATTTAAGGTTCAATTGCTCAGGAAGACAATTTTGTCATGGAATGGATAAGATGGATGTAAAATCCAGAAATAAAACATTGGAGTATCTGCCAAAGACAGATTTCTATCAGTGACAGGGGCAGCTGAAGACCCACTATAGGATGGTAGGGTTGTCCTATTGAGGAGTTAAATGAGACTAGAGTAACCTCCTGTGAGTCTAAGATGAACTGACTGTTACTAATATTGTAGCTCAGAAAGTACGATCAGAGAGTAGGTTCCACATAGAAGAAAAGATGATGATATTTTAAAAATTAAAACAAAGAAATCAGGGATTAGGCATATACCTATGAAGTAATCCAAGACAGGTAGCATGAAACAGTGGAAAACATACTAGATTTGGAACCAGAAGACAGCTGTTGGATTCTTATCTCTCCTATATCACTTTAAACAAGTCACTTAATGTCTCTGTTTCCTCAGTCGTAAAATCAGTTGAATCAGATAATCTCTAAGTGTGTTGAATCAGATAATATCTAAGGATCTTCCAGTTTTAAAAATCAAATATATTTGTATTTATGGTAAATTCAAGTCGGAGAATGTAGAAAACAGATAAAAGTCTGTGCCAGCAGTGAAGTCAACATAAAAGGTTAGGGGCCATGGGTGGCTGGTGCAGCAATCCTATAAAAGAAAGCTATCTTGGACAGAATGTTGTGTGAGACAATTGTATAACTGGAGCTGGACCAGCCATGTTTCCTTTCTCTGAACAAGGGCAAGTATTCTTATCTTCAAATAAGATGGTGAAGGTTGTCTTTGCCTTGGACAGAGTAGGCAGGTTTCAGGTTGGGACAAAAGAAGGTCAGTCACTAACATCTATGAGGTACTGAGAGCTATATGTGAGTGTACCAGATACCAGCTAAAGAACTGTGGACAATTAGGGATACAAATAGAAGAAATGCCTAGGAGCTGGCAGTACTCTGCAAAACCTGATACCATAAAGCTTATGTATTTTTTTCTTTTTTTAAAAAGTAAAATTCATTTCATTTCCCCTCACTTAATACTAGTTTGTTTTTCCAATTACATGTATGGTTTTCAATATTAATTTTTATTGCTTTGAATTCTAGTATTCTATTTTCCCCCAGTTACATGTAAAAACAATCTTTAACATTTGTTTTTGGAACTTTGAGTTCTACATTTTCTCCCTTCTTCTCCACTGCCCCCTCATTGAGAAGGCAAGCACTATGATATAAGTTATATACGTGTAGTCACTGCAAACATTTCCTTATTAGTCATGTTATAAAAGAAAACACAAAGCAAAAAAACCAAAACCTCAAGAAAAATAAAAAAAACAAGTATGCTTCAATCTATGTTCAGAAAACATCAGCGTTCTTTCTTTGGGGATGGCTAGCATTTTTCATCATGAGTCCTTCAGAATTATCAGTGATCATTGTACTGCTGAGAATAGGTAAACCATTTACAGCTAATTATCTTACAACATTGCTGTTATTTTTTACACACTACATTTCATTTTGCATCAGATCATGTAAGTCTTTCAAGGTTTTTCTGAGTGCATCTTGCTCAACATTCTTTTCTTTTTTGGTTGCACATGTATGTTAAACGTATTTCCATATTAGTCAAGTTGTGGAAGAAGAATCAGAATAAAATGAGAAAGAAAAAAAAACAAAAAAAGTAAAAACAACATACTTTAATCTGCACTCAGACTCCACAGTTCTTTGTCTGGATGTGGATAGCATTTTCCATCATGAGTCTTTTGGAATTATCTTTAATCATTGTATTGCTGAGAAGAGCTAAGTCTATCAAAGTTGGTCATCTCACAATGCTGCTGTTACTGTGGACAATGTTCCCCTGGTATTGCTCACTTCATTCAGAATTAGTTCACTTAAGTCTTTCCAGGTTTTTCTAAAATCTGCCTGCTCATCATTTCTTACAGCCCGATAGCATTCCATTACATTCGCATACCACAACGTGCTCAGCCATTCCCCAGTTGAGGGGTATCCCCTCAGTTTCCAATTCTTTCCACTCTGAAAAGAGCTGTGGGTCTGCACCTTTTTAAAGATCTCTTTGGGATGTAGATCCAGTAGTGGCACTGCTAGATCAAAGGGTATGCACAGCTATAGAGCTCTTTTGGCATAGTTCCAAATTGCTGGATCAGTTCACAACTCTATCAACAATGCATTAGTGTCCCAATTTTTCCATATCTTCTCCAACAATTATCATTTTCCTTTTCTCTCATATTAGCCAATCTGATAGGTGTGATATGGTACCTCAGAGGTGTTTTAATTTGTATTTCTATAATCAATACTGATTTAGAGCATTTCTATATGCCTATAGAGAGCTTTAATTTCTTCATCTGAAAACTGCTTGTTCATATACTTTGACCATTTATTAACTGAAATGGGGTTGTTTAAGTATTTTATTTCCTTTTCTCTTAATCTGGGTGTTTTTTTGGTAAATATTCATCCATTTCAGTCAGATTTTCAGATTTATTGGCATACAGTTGGGCAAAAATAATTCCTAATTATTGTTTAATTTCCTCTTCCTTCATGATGAATTCAATTCTTTTCATTTTTGATACTGGTAATTTGGTTTTCCTCTTCCTTTTTTTAAATCAAATTAAGCAGAGGTTTGTGTTATTGTATTTTTTCCAATAAAACCAGCTCTTAGTTTTATTTATTAGTTCAATATTCTTCTTAATTTCAATTTTATTACTCTTTCCTTTGATTTTCAGAATTTCTAATTTTGTATGCTATTTTGTTTTTTTTAATTTCTTCTTTTTCTAGCTTTTTTTTTAGCTGCATGCTCAATCCATTGATGTACTCTTTCTTGATTCATGTAAACGTTTAGAGATACAAAATGTCCTTCAAGAACTACTTTGAGGGGCAGCGAGGTGGTGCAGTGGATAGAACACTGGCCCTGAATTCAGGAGTACCTGAGTTCAAATCTGGCCTCAGACACATAACACTTACTAGCTGTGTGACCCTGGACAAGTCACTTAACCACAATCACCTCACCAAAAAAAAAAAGGAAAAAAAAAAGAACTGCTTTGGCTGCATTCCATAAATTTTGGCACTTTTTTCTCATTATTGTTGTTCTCTTTGATGAAATTATTGCTTTTTTCTAGGATTTGTTGGTTGACTCACTTATTTTTTAGGGTTAGATTATTTAGTTTCCAAGTAATTTTTGGTTTATCTTTCCATGCCTCTTTATTACACACAATATTTCTTGCATCATGATCTGAAAAGGATGCATTTAATATTTCTGCCTTTCTACATTTGATTGTGAGTTTTGTTGTGTCTTATCCACTGTGCCACCTAGTTGCCCCCCCAATTCTACTTTTTAAGGAGTTGTCTTTTCTTCAGTTATTTTTGTCCTTCCTTTCTAAGATTTTGACTCTCTGTTACATACTTCTCATTTCTTTCTCCAATTTTTCTTCTACCTCTTTTATTTAATGTTAAAAATCTTTTTTGAGTTTTTCCAAAAAGTTTTTTTGGTCTTGAGACCAATTCTACTCCTTGGAGGCTTTGCATGTAGGCATTTTGTCATCCTTGTCCTCTTCTGAGTTTATGTTTTGATCTTTCTTGTCACCACAGTAGCCTTCTATGGTCAGGACTCTTTTCCCTTTTTTACTCATCATGATTCCACCACTCCTGCCTGACTTTGAACTCATAAAATGTGTAAATGGGATGAATGGTGAGACCAATTTAATCTTTACAAAATTTCAGATCTATAAGGGACCTAAATGGGTAGAACTTAGAATGTTAGAATTAGAATGAACCTTAGAACATAGAATATCAAAGTTTTAAGAGATCCTCAAATATAGAACAAAGAATTTTAGTCTTTAAAGGACCTTAGACTATAAAGCATTGAATATGAAAATTTTGAGACACTTTAAAATGTAGAACACAAAATACCAGAAGAAAAGAATGTTAGAATATATCTAGATTATAAAATAGAATATAAACAGAATATAAAACAAGGGATCTTAGAATAAAGAACATTGAATGTTAAAGCTAGAACAGCCCTTACAGTGAACACTGTCTAACCTATTTCCTTGAAACTATCTGCTAAGTGGTTTTTACGTCCTTTTGTACAGTTGTTTAGCTGGAGCTCAAAATGCACTTCAATACCATATTACATGGATTATATAAATAATCTACCCTCCTAACAGTGCAGTTTTCATACTTGCACAAATATTATTAGTCTACATGAATCTTTCCTTGGCTCTAACAGGCCTATGAAGTAAGATGTAGTGTATGTCTTAGGAGCAGGGCTAAATTGGTACAACACAATCAATCTTAGTGACCATAAACACAACTAATTTAATGGAAAACAAGAACAGTTCATACCTATTTCTTGGGGGGAAGAACTGCATTCATTCTGAATTATCCAAAAGACACATCTACCAATTATATTTCCTATCACTATCGCTTATACTCAGACAGAAATATTATTTATGAATAATAGGCCATTCTCCATAATATCCAATAAAAAGTTCAAGAAAAAATGTTAGCAATCTAATGTGGTGGAAATACCTAGGGATTGGTAAACAGGGAAACTGAGGCTTAGCTTTGATTCAGCTTCACTAGATTACTTCCCTTTCTCTAACACTCACTTCTCAAGCTATGAGACATTTATGTATAAACTAAAAAAAAAATCATTCTTTCTACCTACCTATCTTTCTAATTATCTATAGCTATTTATCTATACCACTTTCTCTTTCTATGTATGTATATGTAAATAAGTAAATAAGTAAATATATGTATATATAGATAGAGAAAGGCATAGAGACATAGATATAGATGTATCTCCACATTTGCATGATGATACCTTATAGACCATCACTTGGTATAAAGGTTTAGTCAATTTTCTCACATGGTTTCAAATTGTTGGCTAGAATCAGTCACTCAATAGATAAACATTAATTAAAGGATAGAAATTGTACTAGGAGTGGAGGATACAAAGACAAAAATGAAACAGTTCCTGTACTAAAGATATCTATGTATCCAAAATGCATAGCTAACTCAAATATTTAATACAACAAGTCATTCCCTAATGAATAACAATGAAAGGTCATGAACATACGAATTCTTAAATTAATCACAAAAATTAAAAAAAATGAAAAACTTGTACAAAACAACAATAATAAGAGAAAGGAAAATAAAATATGGAGGTCAGGAGAGAGATTTTGACTGGACAAGTATATCTAAGAGTCATCTGCATAGAGCTATTAATTAATACCATAAAAGCTGATGATATAACCAAGTGAAATAGAATAGGAGAAGAGAAGAGGACTCAGACAGCTACTTGAAGGATGGGGGGGGGGTAGGTGCTGAGATCAGAATCATGTATGGTTAGAAGTCATGACCTGGATGGAGATCTGACAAAGCAGACTGAGAAGGAATGGTTAGACAGGTAGAAAGAGAATAAAAAGAGATCAATGTCACAAAAATCCAAATAGAAGAGATTATTAATAAGAAGGGTGTATTTAATTTTTTCAGAGGCTACAGAGAATTAATAAAGGATGTGGATTGAGAAAAGGCCATTAGATTTGGTCGTTAAGAGATTATTAATAACTTTAGATAGCAGTTTTTGTTAAATGATGAAATTGGGAGCCAGATTGAAAAGAGTTAGAGGAGAGTGAAAAAAGTAGATCTTCTTAAGGAGTTAAGGAAAAAAAAGGGGGGGGGGGAAGACATATATGATAGCTAATGGGAATGGATGGTTCAAGTGAGAGTTTTGGGCAATGAGAGAGACATGGATGTATTTTTAGGCAGTACAGAAGTGACTAGTAGACAGGTAGTGACTGAAGATAAGTGAGGATTATAGAGGAGGAAATCTGTTAGAGAAGATAAGATAGAAAAGGATCATTTCTACATACATAGAGATTTGCCTACAAAGATAATTCATGATAGATTACTTCAGATGCTTCATGGATCCGTGTTTTTTTTTTATCTGAATGGGTCCTCCCTGAACTGAAGCAGTTTAGGCAGAGTCTATTCCAGGAGTCTTAAAAGAAGGTCCTATTGTTCTTTAATGCTTGTTAACTAAAATAAAATATAATATTTTCTTTTGTAATCCCATGCATTTTATTTTATGCATTAAAATATTTTTTCTGAGAAGAGAGCCATAGCCTTCACCAGATTGCCAAAGGGGTCCATGAAACAAATAACAAAAAGGTTAAAAACGCCTGATCTATGCCTTAGCTCATGGCCCTTCATACGTTGCTATAGCAATCTATCTTCTCCGTCCCAAAAGCCTCAAAAATTATCTGGTTACCAACTTTCTAGTGATTAGTCACTCCATCCATCACTTGGCTTGTCCTTGGGCAACAGACACAAAGACAACTTTGTTGGGATATATTTGAAGCCTTTTATTGCATGGGGTGGGAAGCGGTTCTGGATGGAGTGGGAGTATATCAAATACTTTTGGGGACAGGACAAATGAAGAGACAGCCTCGTGGAGAGGCTGAATGGGATGTGAAGCATGGTTTGGCCAAAGAAACTTTGCACTCACTTACCAATCAAGATATCTCAAGGTAGCCCTTATCAGTGTTCACAAAATGAATGCGTTAATTACCCAGGCAGAATAGAGAATTCTGGAAGCCTAGTCCAGGGATTTCAAAACAAATTGCAAGATGTCCTAGGAAGAACAGATGGGATGTGAAGCAGAGTCTAGTTTGATGCTGCCTAGGTGTAGACCTCAGGATAAAATATGACCGAATAAATTTGTCATTTTTCAAAAGAATTGCTACAGCATTATTATCTATCTCATTTCTATAAATACGCACAGTTATAAAATTCCCAAATTTTAAGGGATTTTAGAAGTTATCTAATCCTACTTCCCAAGCTCAATAATTTTTATGCAACCTCTCTAGCAAATGGACATCCTACGTTTGCTTAAGCCTTTTACTGATGGCATGCTTATTATCCATTCCATTTGGAGGCAAGTTTAACTATTAGACCTGTCTTCCATATACTAGTTTACTCTAATACTGACCCACCCATTATCTTTCAATAATAACACTGCCAACATATTAATCATTCACATTTATATAACACTTTAAACTTTCCTTTCAATAACCCTGAAAGGTAAGTCATGCAAAGTCTTGATCTTCATTTTACATATGAGGACATTCAGACTTAGAAAGTAACTTATCCATGTTCACATAATTCACAAGTAGCACAGTCAGGATTTGCATTCAAGTGTCCTGCCTGCACTCCATGATTACTATTTTTCCTGCTACACAAAATATGCCCAGGATCAAGAAACTAATCAGATCAAGCAATTAATCCACAGAAGAGTTAAGAACTAAAATTTAGATCTCTTGACTTGAAATACATTGCACTTTCCACTATACCCCACTGCCTTCAGTTCAAAGAAACTAATTTTAAAAAAAGTAAAAATGTCCTTTCATCATATTGCAATGAGGAGAAAACCAAACAAGAATATATTATAACTCTGATGACTTATAGGAAAATAAAAGGTAATTGGAGAAAAAATGAGCTGTTGGCTTTAATGTAAGGCAAAGAAATTAAGTGAAATTAGAAAGACAAAAAACATTTCAAGGGGAAAACATATACTGCAGGGAAATTAGGCTAAATAAAGAGGGGGCTAAAATGAGTGGTGCTTGAATGGCTCAACAACTGAGTTCTTTCAATCTTCTTTAAAAACATACACATGCAAATGGGATATGAGCAGTTCTTACAAATTACTTTCATATTCAGTTAATAGAAATGTTTTAAGCATCTACTTTTTTCAAGAAATCCTGGATGAGATATAAAGATGAATCACACATAGATGCTGTCCTCATGGAGTTGACAATCTGTTTGGCAAGATAAGCGATGAATGTGAAAAGAATACAAATTAGCATATGATAATTATGTGATCAGGTAGAAACTAAGTACTATGACCTCAGATAAATAAGAAATCTCTGCTATTTGAGTGGATCAGGGAAGGCCCTCTTGAAGAGGTGTCATTTTAGTCAGGATCTGCCAAAATGTGAATTCATTAAGGACGTGATTGAAAGGTATACGTTGTATGTAAAATATATATCTGAGTTGGGTGTCAGAGTGGCATTAGAATCTCAAAAGGAAAACAAAACAAAGCATGACATAAAAGAGTAGATAGATTTTTATTTTTTGTGTCCCAAAAGGAAAGAATGAGGAATATAAGACAGGAAAATAAAATATTTCAGCAGGGAAATGTGGGAGTGGTGAGGACATTCTTGCAAAGCTAATAAGAAAACAGATTGAGAGCTAGAAGGGGCCTTAGATAGTCTGTACAAGCCCATCATTTTGGCAGATATAACCATCAAGTGCTGCTGATGCCCCTGAGCTACCTTGAGTCAGTGGGCCTGTCTGACTGAGCATCCCTAGGGAGTTATTTCCACTCCATCCAAGTGAATGGAGGTTCCCTATCAGGTACCATCTCCCTACTTTAGTGTGTGGCTTTCCCTATCTAACTGACTCATTGATTCTGTGTGTGTTTGTTTGTTTTTTGGACATGTGAATGGCATTTTTTCAATCTCTGAGTGCCAAAAGAGAAAGGGAAAGGCTGACTCTTTGTCAACTTGCTTCTGGGGCTTTTAAAATCAATTTGCATCTAACTAGGAGTGTTCTGGTTAAGTTCTTTGCCAAGCATGTAGAGTATAACTCTGCTCTTGCCATGCCCCTGTCCTTCACTGACCAATTTTATGCAAGAGGATTTCTCAAAAGCCATAATGTAGTTTTAAGTCATTAAAGCTAAAACGGCACTAATACTTTTGGGGCACCCTACATATGATTCCAAATTTTCAGATTCAGTTAGGCAAAATGTCATCCCTCTAAAAAGTAGTATCCCCATGATCTTTCTCAACTTCAGTAAAATTACTATGCCATTGGAGTTTATGATGAGCTGTAGATTAATACATTTAGATAGTGATTTCCTTGAAGACAGAGACTGTTTTTTTTATTTTCTTTATATCCTCAGCACTCAAAGGCACCATGTCCAGCACATAATAAGCAATAAATGCTTATTGACTGATTGATTCTAGGTTTATCACATTTCCAGATTAAGGAAAGAAAATAAACAAATATTAATGTTTTAAAACCTGGAGAAAAAGGAGTTTAAAATGTGTAATTAGACCAGAATAAATTCAACTTTCTCTCCTGAGGGGGAGAAGAAGAAGAGAAGTGTGCCTCTTACTCTTTTCTAGCCCCCTCCACTCTCATAATTAGTGCAGGGATCACGGAGAACATAGTTTGACATCCTCTTGTCCTTGGACTCTTTGCCAGCATAAATTAGATTAAGATTATTTGTTCTTCATAGCTCTTGCTTGTGGTAGCTTCCAGTTGCTTGTAACCTGCTTGCCTTCCTGCTTTTCCTATCTACAAAAATCTTCCCAAGGTCAGGATCTGTGTCACTTTAGGGACTTTGCCTCTATGGCTAGTCTAAGACCCCTTAGAGCTCCAGGGACTCTGCTTTAAAAACAAACCAAATAACTTCCTGCTATCAGATAACTCCTGTCCCCACTTGCCCTCATTGCTCTGTTACCAAGACTTTGGTACAGAACTATGTAAAACCACTGTGGAAACTTAGAGCTAGAGAAGTTAAGTAACTTGCCCAAAATCAGCCATGTCTCTTGACTTCAAATATAAAACTCACTCCCCACAAAATCGGGAAATTCCAGAGTGTGCTCATGAGATGATGTGCTATCCAGCTTAGCTGAAGACTTATGAGTGTTTTGTGTGTATGTGTGTGCATGGGGAGGGAGGGTATATAATATACTATGGGAAATAAAGGGTAAATCTTGGTTGTGGAAATTCTTGAGAGTTTAGGGATTTGGACATAATATAGTAGGGAACGGGTAACCATTCACCACAAGGCAAAAGAGGCCAAAGAAAGGTTAAAGAGAGATTATATTAAACTGATAGAAGCAGAGATTGCTGTAAGAAACGTTTGGGCAAAATATTTTCTAGGCTCGAAAATAGAATTGGATGGCTAGGTGGCACAGTGGATAGAGTTCTGGGCCTGGAATCAGAAAGACCTAAGTTCAGTTTCAGCGTCAGAAACTTACTAGCTATGTGACCCAGGGCAATTCATTTAACTCTGTTTGTCTCAGTTTCCGCATCTGTAAAATGAGTTGGAGAAGGAAAGGGTGAACCATCCCAATATCTTTGCCAAGAAAACCCAAAATAGAGTCATGATGAGTCAGACACAATTGAACAGTAACAACAATAACAAAATACCCTTATTTCCAAAAGTAATAGATGAAGAAACATGTGCAAAATGTAACAAAATATTTGTGGTCAAATAAATGTAATTTTCCCTAAGAATTAAGCATTTGAATAAGATGTTCTCTGGTAGTTTACTGGAATCATTTCTGTTTAAATATAAATACTGAGTCTCAGGTATTTTCAAATTGTGTATAGACCAACAGGTACTACTTTGGAAAGGGAAAGGCATGCTGTGTGCATAAAGAGTTTGTTTTAAAGGTATAAAACGACCTGAGTTCAATAGGAAGAATGGCACATTGATGTCAAGAAAGTAGAGTTTTTTGTTGCTGATGTTATAGAATAAATGAATTGAAAAGATCAGAGAAAGAATTGTGAAAGGTCCATGTAGACAGGTCCTGCTATAATCTCAGGCAAAGGCTCTTCTTTGGCAAAGGATGTTTTTTGCTAGGATTTAAGTGAGAAGTCTTCCACTTGTCAAGATTTCTGAAGCACAAGATCCTTTTTTTTTTTTTTTTGCAAAAGCTAAAACTAGAGCCTGGTGCTCATCTGAGGTCAAATGTGAAGTATAGTGGAAAGAGTGTGATAAACAGAATTGTGTTCAGATCCAGGTTTTGATACTTTTTTCAATACTGGACTAAATTTAATGCATGAGTTCCACAACAGACTCACACTATTTCCTATGAGTACATGTGTGTGTATCTATATCTATACCTATATATATCTATCTCTATGTATGTATATATAGATATATGTATAACTATATCTATATAATTCTATCATCTATCTATCTATCTATCTATCTATCTATCTATCTATCTATCAGGATTTTCTAAGGCCTAAGTTAGGGTATTCACAAAAAAGTATATGTGAAAAACACATTAACATTCTCATTTTATAACAAAAGACAGAGGAGTAAAGCTGGGCACAACTAGAAAAGAACCTTATTCCTACAGAGATCAGAATGGATTAGGGGTGGACAAAATAGAAATTTTCATCTGAAATAGGAGGAGAAAAATAAGATGGAAAAATAATGAATATATCTGTCTTCAGAAGCCTGAGCACTTTCAAATTACTTTAGATAGTAGGATCTATCTGCAGATGGTGATTTGATTAAACCTTTAATGGGAATTGAGGTAACAGTTTGCTAGAAAGGCCAAAACAACATTGAGAAGAAAGGAAAAGAATTAGGAATTTCCTAGACCGTGTAGAGAGACAATGTTCTCCTGTACATAAGAGATTGACAGAAACTTTCATTTCAGAGCCATTTTTTTTAGTGGACCTGCATCCCAAATATCAGCACTTGGGATTAAAATCAGACACAAAGCCAAAAGGCTTGGTAGAATTTGCTCCCAACTGGAAATACCCAGCAGTCAATATAATAACTGTCTTTTTGTGTATCTTGCCAAAAGAACAAAGGCCAGCTGATTACATCCTCAAGTTTCATTTCAATAAATTTGGCTCCATATATACATTTTATGCATGGGATGTCTTTCATTTTTATGGAGTAGATGTTGATTTACTACAAAGTTATCTATTTTAAAAGTATTTGCCTCTAAAAGGTTGAGGAAATCAATGGGAGGCTCTGATCACATTCCCTGCCACCAATGAGCACCCAAAAAATACAAGCACAAATTATGAAACATTGCCATCAGCCAGTGATTGAAAGAAAATTTGTGTGACCAGTGAGGATTCACCAGAATGCTTCAAATTAGTGCAAGTGAGTCATTGTCTATTTGAACCAGTCATAAGACCCATCTAGAGTAAAATAGGAGGATGATTGCTTTTACTGGAATCACATACCCTAGAATGCTAAGTAAATCAGCTATCATTACGATAGCCAGCATTTCTCCTTAAACATTTTCATCATTATACAGATCATGAAAGTCAAGACACATTGTTCAAATATCTTGAAAAGCTTTTTGTTTTGATTGCTTATTCATAACATAAAATATTAGAATCCTAGAATGACAAGAGATAGTAGATGTTATTTAATGTATCCCCTATCTATAGTGCAATTCCTGTCTATGACAAGTGGCTCTTCAGACAGTGAAGATGTCAGGTGATAGGGAACCAATTACCTTTGGAGTTTGCCCATTTCACTTTTGGAAAGTTCTTTCTTCATACCATATCATTGTGACATATGTCTCCCTACAATTTCTATCCTTTGCTCCTAGTTTTCCTCCCTTGGGACAGATAGAACAAACCCCTTTCTGCAAAGGGAAAAAGTAGAAAGAGTACTAAAGGGAATCGAGGTTTAAATATCAGCTATGCTATTTACTGTGGCCTTGATTAAAACAATTACCCAATCCAGGACTTAGTTTCTTATTTTAAAGTAAAAGGTTGGATTAGGTGATCACTACTAGTCCTCCAAATACTCAAAGATATCAAAATATTAGGAGACGCCCTGTTTTCCAGAGCTAAGGCTCAGCAAGCAAGCTGTGCCCTGAGCTTGGCATAACAACAATCTTTTGGGCTCACCTTCTGAATGGTCTCACTCTCTGGCAAAATCCAACATAATTATTGTATTGCTTTAACCAGCACCAGGTACTCTCTGAGCCTGGACAGGCTCAGACAAGTACCCGGGTTCTGGTCATGAAGTCTTGCTATGAATCAACCTTATCTCATTGTTGCTGTTACCTCTCAATATCAGGGCTACAGCTCTCTGAGTAGCCATAGGTATAAATATTGAGATTTTGCCACACCAAAGTGGGTCCAACCTATAAGGGGTATGCCTATGGAACATGGGACCTTGTTTGCAAGCCATTTCCCTCACTTTGAAATTAAACTTCTGTTTCACTCTTGACTCTCCTGTCTCCAGCCTGCCCTGTTCTGCTCTAGCCATCCACAGGTTAGAGGCCTGTTCCATTTAGTTGACAATATCCATTACTTACACCACAGGTTTTATAACCAGGAGGGCCATTATAAAACATCTAATACATATTCTTTATTTTTAAAGATAACTCCAATTAAGCTCAGAGAGCTCAAATGGTTTACTCAAGGTTGCCTACGTAGTGAGGATTCAAACCCTGGTCATCAAACTCCAAACCTTATCTCCCCCCCTCCATTATACTTTATTGTCTCTCTCAAATTGTCTTCTCTAAGATAAAAATCTCTAGTCCCTTCAAAATATCATCATATGGCATGGTTTCCAGTTGTCTCACAATCTTAGTTTCCCTCCACTAAACATATACCAGCTTACCTTTCAAAAATTGATCACCTAGAACTGAACATAGTAATTCCAATTTGACCAGGACAGAAGACAATGGGAGTGATGCTTTACTGGTTTTGTTTCTTGCCTGTGTCCAAATTAAGATATCATAAACTTTCTGGCCACCGTGTTATACTACTGATGTAAAAGCATTTCAAAAGAAAGGGAAAGGAAAAAGAAAAGAAACAACAACAAAAAAAGCAGATTTTACCAATTGCAAGTCTCTCTCCTCACCCATCCAGCATCCTGCATGAACATCATCCTGGATCTCGTAATAGTGGCAAATGATTCTGATGCACAAAGGACCCAGACAACATGATCTATATTTTCTCTCTCCTGTCCTGCTTTACCTTGTAGCCGCTGAGCCCCAAGGTCCTCAATTGTACTTGATTTTCTAACAGGGAAACCTGGAAGATAAGCAGAGTATCCAAATCTCCTGCACTTGACACTTTTCAGAGTATCTGGAAAGCAGCTTTCACTTGAAGGAATTCCACTTTTAATTCATATAACTGGGATTTGATTGACACAAAGGTGGAATAGGTACTCACAATCAATTTTATAGACGTAATTCATGAATTTGAATATTGCTCAAGCAGGGCTTTAATGTCTCTTCTTTTACATTTCTTTTAGGTTATCTTTATTTTCATTTTCCTTAATATTTTTTTTCTACTTAGAAGAGTGATAGTGAATAACAATGAACAGCATGAATTTAACCCCAATGGACTGTGTTGCCCTATGTTATGTAAGGGAGTGGGGGGGAGAGACTCAGTCCCTGAGTATCTATTATTGTTACAATCACATGTCAAAGCATCTGTTATTTCACTGGTGTGAGTTCTTCTTCCACAGCCAGTAATGATTTCATGAGTCTTCTGTGGCCTAATGTTTCATTTTTCACTTAGTTGCTAAATTTCTAGTGATAATCTTCCCAACAAGAAAACAAGTCCCTGTTTAACAACCACAAGGTCTATTACTAATCCTGTACTTAAGGTATTTCCAAATTAGTATGATTTATCAGATTTTATGCTTTGCTAGCATAACCTTTTAGAACCGAAGCTCATTTTAATACTCTTATGAGGCATTTAAGATAGATTTTAGTGGTCTTTTTTCCTTTCCCCCCCTCTCTTTCCCTCTTGCTCTTCCTACTCCTCCTACTGCTACTACTGCCACTACTACTAATAATCATAATCATAATAATTCAGAAAATCATCAAAAGAGGTCTCTTCATGGGATAGGGGACCTCTGGGTTCCTGAAGACCATATCAGGGGTTTACAAGCCATAGCAAATTCTAGAAGGGATTTGAATACAGTCCCAATCATTGCTATTTTTTCTTTCTGAGAACCAGCCTACATACAAAGATACTTATGACCAATAGATTTGTCATTTGATAATGATCATAAATAAATAAATAATAAGGGATGTGTAGAGGCATCTGAATTATTCTGCTTTGTCTAATAGGGGAATACCAGGAACAACAGATAGCTGTTTAAGAAATTGATTTCAATTTATCCTAGAAACAAATTTCTTTAGAAATGGAGATGCCCCAAAGCGGAATGTGTTATCTCAGGAGATAGATTCCCAATCAATGAGGTCTTCAAAGAGAGGTTGAATGCCTACATATTATGGGTTTTATCAAGGGGATTCATGCTTAAGTTTAAGGTTAGAATACATAACCTACAATGTTTCTTTCAACTTTTCATGCAGCTTTAGAAGTTTATGATGTAATTCTGCTTTCTCATAGTAATCCTCTGAAAGCAGCCAAACAAGTATTATTATTTTCATTTCCAATGAGGAAATTCAAGTTCAGAAAAATTGCACAGATCTAGTAAGTGACAGAAATAGAATTTGAGCTCAGATACTGTTTCCTGTATCTCTTTTTTTTTCCCATTGCAACATCATGATTTTCTACCTGCAATTGTTTTAGACACTTCTCAAAGTGTTCTTCTGCACTTGATGCTGTTTTCTTTTTTCTTTTTTTGGAAAGATCTGTGGTCTTAAATTGAGGAGATTTTAGTTAAATCCCTCCCCCAGTCACCTACTTTGTGACTTTGAGAAAGTAGTCTCATATGTTTGTGTCTTTCCTCAGCTGTAACTGAAGGACTAGATGAGGTCTAAGGTCCTTTCTAGCTCTAAAGTTTGATATTACATTCATTCACACCTGTCAGCAATGAACCTGATAGATTTCATTCATTCTAGAGTCAATTCCTAGCATTTAAGATGGATTGTTGATAGATGATTGTTTTTGCCCCCTATTTCCTAGGTTTGAGTGAAACAGTTTACAGAGTAAAAGGAAATCAACACATTGATGGGCCTGAATGTTGTGATGATGTGAAAAATGTTCTTATGGCACTTTCATAAACACATTGCATATAGGAACCATTTGAGATTCCACAAATAAAAAACCTTGTTCTGGCAATATGCACATTGATGCAGTGTGGTGTAAGGACAGAGGCCTGAACTCATTAAGAAAACAAACTTTCCATTGATTAAATGTGCAAAATTACTTTGCTGTTTGACTTAGATGATTCAGAGCCTGACAAAATTGGGTAGTTCTTCTGGACAACTTTACAGTGTCCAGAAGGCAATCATCATCTGAGAATATACTACTCTTAATTTACATAACTATAACTTGACTTTATAAATATAAGTGGAAGAGGTCCACAGATTTTCTTTCTTGGGATAATAAAGTTAACCTCTTTGATCTTCAGTTTCTTCATCAGTAAAATGGGTATAATAACACTTTGAACTAACAACCTCATAAGGTTGTTCTGAAGGAAGAGTAGTGTAGAGTGAAAAGTGCTATGTTAAAGAATTGCTTCTTTGGTTATTCTAATTTGCTTTCAAATAATGGTTCACTTGATATTTTTACACAATTAATTCAAAGATGGTTTTCCCTCATTCTGATATCCTTTTATCTCTTTATTTGAAATGTCTGAGGATCTTTAACAAGCGGGACTTAAGTTTCACAGAGTAATTTTATTGCTTCCTACTTTAGTCTCTTCCAGAATTCTGTAATGTGAGTCCCATAGGCATTATTATTCTCATTTTAAAGATGAAGAAACTGAGACTCAGAGAGGTAAAGTATAAATGCCAGAGTTTGTATTAAAACTTTAGTTTCTCCTTACTCTAAGTTCTATGTTTCTTCCACTATATCACATTATCTCTCCTTAATGCAAAGAGATGAGAGGTGGAATGTGGAGTACAGAGTGTATAATGGTGATGACACAGAGAGTGGTGATGATCTTGTTTTTAATCCAACCTTCACTACTTATGAGCTGTGTAACCTGGGACAATTCACTTGACATTTCTGATTCTCACTTTTCCCATTCATGTAATTTGTAGAATATATATATGTATACACACGCATATATACATATATACATACAAACATACGTGTGTTTATACATTAACAATGTACTTTTGCATCAAAATAAATTTAATTTATAGCAACAATATGTAGGCTAATCTGCCTCATAGATTTAATGTAAGGATGAAATGTGATGACAATACAGGGTGTTTCCGAAGTCTTAGTTAAGGCTTAAGTTAGACTTGTGGAACATGCTCTTCTACAGTAGTTTATTATTTTAAAAGCACCAATACATGCAAGCTGTTGTTGTAGCTTCTACTAATGCCACTATTGCTGCTGCTACTGTTACTTTTGCTGCTGCTTTAACCACAAATAGTATTGCTTCTGCCACTATTTATAGCACTGCCGTTACTGCTTCTATTATTACTACTGCTACTGCTACTCCCAACACTCTCATGGTCCCTACTGCTGCTGTGATTGATTATTATATTGCTTCTACCACATAGAGTGCCCCAATTGATAGCAGTACTATTACTGCCCTGACAGCTATAGCTGCTGCTACTGTTGATGTGGCTGCTTGCTGATGGACTGTTTGTCCCAAGTCTCCCTCTACTCTGATCTATCCTTCATTCTGCCACCAAAGTAATTCTCCTAAAGCAAAGATCTGATCATACAATCCCCTAGCTCCCCACCACCATTCACTAATCTCCAATGGCTCTCTATCACTAATACAAAATGTTCTCTTTGGCATTCAAAGTCTTTCATAACCTGGGTTCTTCCTGCCTTTCCAATCTTCTTATACCTTACTTACTGATATGTATTCTTCCATTCAGTGACAATGCCCTTCTGGCTGTTCCACAAAGAAGACACTCTATCTTTTCACTTCAGGCATTCTCTCTGGCTGTCTCTCATACCTGGAATAGTATTCTTCTGACAATTGATCTCTGGCTTCTTTTAAGTCTCAAATAAAATTCCTTTTAAGGAAGGATCCCAACTGGAAAAATCCCAACTAAATCCCTCTTAAAGGAAGCCTTCTCTAATCCCTCTTAATTCTAGTGACTTTCCTCTGTAAATTATTTCCTATTTATCATATATACATACAGACATACATATATATACATATACATATATATATATATACATGTATACATATATATATATACATATATATATATATATATATATATATATATATATATATATATATATATATATATATATATATATATATATATGTATATAATATCTGTTTATTTGCTGTCTACCCTCACTAGATTCTGAGCTCCTTAAGGGCAGGGGGCACATTTTGACTCTTTATTTTATCCCCATCCCTTAGCACAGTGCCAAACACATAGTAGGTACTTAACAAGTATTTATTGAATGACTGACTGATAGTGTTGCCATTATGGCTATTACTACTTGATACAACTGCTCTTATTTTTGCTATTTCTATATTTAGCATTTACCTAGTACTTTAAGATTTACAAAGCTCTTTACAAATGTTATTTTATTCTCCTAACAATTCTAGGATTTAGGTGCTATTATCTCCATTTTACAGACAGAGGTTATTATGCTTACTGCCATAAGCACTATTACCACTGCTGCTTGTATTGTGTTTGCAATTTTTCTTGCTGCTATGATTGCCGCTACTACTGCTATAGTTCCACTCTCTACTCTTTCTGTTATGATGATTGGTATTACTATTGCTTCTATGACTGTTGCTATTGTTTCTGCTAGTATGATGACTGTTCCTACTGCTACAGTTTCTACTGCTATAAATAGTGGCAGAAAGAATACTATTTGTGGTTAAAGCGGCAGTAATAATAACAGTAACAGCAGCAATAGTGACATTAGTAGAAGCTACAATAACAGCTTTCATTAATTGGTGCTTTTAAAATAATAAACTATTGTAGAAGAGCCTGTTCCACTATATATTGGTGATGTGGTAGCATATTACATTGCTTTTACTATTAACTTTTCAAAATGAATTAATTGTACTCTATGGCAAAAAAGTGATGGGCCTTCATTTTTTCAGCCTTCAGTATGCATTATTTTTCCCCATTAAAAAAATTAGACATAAACACCAGAACACAAATACAGAAAACAAAAAATATAAATTTAAACATTAAAACAACTACAAAGTAAGAAAAGAAAAAAATGTCATGTGCATAGCAGAACATAAGAGAGGATTCAAAATATGTAGCAATATTTCATTTCAAGTAAGCCTGTTATGATAAATATTACACGTTGTGTTGAGAGCTGTCCATCTTTTCCTTACTTCCTTCTGTGTTTCCTTTGTTCTCTACTGTGCACTATTTACTTTGTTCTTTTTCCCCCTTCCTCCCCCGCCCCCACTTTGTTTGTCTTTTCTGTGGGGGAAAATCTTGAGAGCTTGGAATTTTTTGACCCACTCCTCCATCTTCCCAGAATCCTCTCTATATGACATGCACTCTTTAATACTGAGCTATTGATCCACCTTAATCAAGCTCTGATATAATCATGGTTGATGCTTGTATAAGCTGTTGCACCTAGGAGAACAGCTCTGAGAGTCCTAGCACAGCCCCTCTTGCCTTGGCTTTTTCAAAAATTCATTTGGCACCAAGTGGCCCCATCCAGTTCATATATGCCACACTCTTAACTATCAAAGGTATCGTTCTTTGGGGATTTCTTATAGCAGCATCTGAATACAAATGGCTTCTGACCACCTTCACTGGTAGAGCTGTTTGTGTGTATTTCAGCAGTGTTATTTGTGGAAAAAAATGATCAGTAGATATGACTTTCTTCAAACCCTTCATTTTGCACTTGAAAAAAGTGAGGGTCAGAAAGAAATTACTTGTCCAAGGTAACATATCTAGTTACCAAGCTTGATATCGAGGTAATGTAATATCACAAAAAGAAGGCTGGATTTTGAGTCAAAGGACTTGGTTTCAATTCGAGCTCCTCACTATAAATGCTCATTAGCTTTTCGTAGTCTTTGTTTCTTCATCTGTAAAATGAGGCTGGTTGGAATAGGTCTCTTAAAACTCTAATTTTATGATTTAATAGTTCTCACCTTTTCCATTTTAAATGAACAATGTGGGGATATAAGATACCTTATTCGAAATACATCAAATCTATAGAGATAAAATTTTATTGTTGGTAAATGATTAAAATGGAACATTGCATTCAGAAGCCAAGTATTGTGTCATTTTTATTCTTCATATTCAAGTTGTATGGAAATCTAAAAATGGAAAAAATAATGCTTACCATTCCCCAAAGTTTTCTGTCAGAGAAGTGATTTGGAAAATATAAGTGTTATATAGATATGAAATATCATCATCATCATACTCATTGTCATATCATCATCTTCCTTTCATTGCTTTTCTTATTCTCAGTGTCTACGGTAGCATTTTGCCCCTAATATATGATTAACAAATGGTTTTATGTATTGAATAATGCACCATTTACCTCTTGCCAAATACCTGTATGACTTCTACTTTCACACTGTGCTCTGAGAGAGTGTAGCCATGGCTAACACATTATGTTTTCTGCTATCCCACTGACCAAGATTCCTTTTGGGAATGTGACCAATAGAACTCATATTTGTATTTCCCCCTAATCTGTGGACATTCTTGTTCTATTGTCCCATTTTCTGGGGAGAGTAACATTATAGAGGAGAGTCTACGATAAGTCTGATTCAGGAGACATTGGGTCTATGACTGAATAGTCTGAGGTTTCCTCCCTCCTTTCTTTAAGGACATGCCTGAACAGTCTTAGGAGGAATGACAGGAAGGCATGACATTGCCTATAGATAGAGAAATAATGCCCACATCAAAGGATTGTTGTGAAGAAAAAGCCTTATATGTGCCCTTAAATGCTAAATAAATGTGAGTTATTATTATATGCAATAAGCCGCAATCAGAAAGGGAAATGGATAATTTTCTTTGACTTTGTGGCTCTTCATATATATTTTCTTTTTAGGTTTACAGAATTATAGCCAACATCTTAAAAATCTTTTGGCTAGCCTTTAAGCCCCCTGGGGTTAATCTGGGGTCTGAACTTTTTAAAAAATGCTAATAGGTGTATTTCAGCATACTTGCTATATTTTATAATTCCATATATATTATACAATTTTATAATTATAAATTTAAAAGTTATTCTGAGAAGGGGTCTATCAGCTTCACCAGACGGCCAAAGATGCCCATGACACAGAACTTGCCAAAAACCATGCTTTAAGGTAGCAATAGCACAAATGGCAATTTTGAAGGCTGAAATTCAGGAGTTTAGTTTGCTGTCTGGTCACATCCAGCCTTCTTAAAGACTTTCTTCTTCTTCTTCTTCTTTTTTTTTTTTGCCAAAGAGTAGTTGGGCATGTTGGTCTGGTGACAATTCCCGTCTGCCTGTGTGAACTAAAGACCCAGCTGAGAGCAATTAGAGAGTGTATTCAGACCCCAGCAGGAACTGTGAAAGCCTGTATGGGTGGTCCTCTGGCTGGATGTGAACATATTGAGTGTCAGTCATGCACACAAGCAAGACATTTCCAAATAAGCCAGAGAGGAGTCAGGAAACTATACCTTTAAATTATGGTTAACAGACTCTGTTTGCTCTGAAATGTCCTGAGCTTAGGTTAAAGACAAAGATTTTTAATGGAAACAGAGGAAAAGGCACCCCATGCACCTTCATTGCTCTCTTCCCCCTACTTCTGTTCTACAGAAGGGACCAGATGAAACATCAACCTCCCACTTTGACTTTCATGGAGATGATGGGTAATGAATGGCAGGAAAAAAAAAAAGACAAACACTGGCATCTTATTACTTTTTTTTCTAGTGGAAAACCAGATGTGATGGAGTACACTATATAAATTTGACACCTTTAGGGGTATGGGACTCTTGGTACCACCTGCAAAGAGGGTTTGACTATCTGGAAAATTGCCCTGGCCTTCAAGTCCCTACAGTGCGTGATAGTAAGTAATCCTGCCATGGTGGATCCTGCCTGTCAGGATGGTAATCTGATTCTCCAACAGTAGAGTAAGGCAGCAGAGATGGGTACTGAACATTAGCACTATGCAGCCTGAGAAGGCAGGCAACCAATAATTGTAGCTTACATTTTGGTAGTACTTCACAGGATCAAAGCGAGTCACAGCTGAAAGGGATTATCCTGATCAGTTAATCTCATTTTGCAGAAGAGAAGACTGAGACCTAGAGAGGCTGAGCAAATTGTTCCAAGTTAATCAGCTAATAAGTAACAAAGCTAGAACTCATGACCTCTGACTACAAATTCAGCACTCTTCACCATACAATGCTGTCATTCTGCAGACTATATTTTTGCCTCTTTAATCCTTACCTCAGGCCTGTGAGACAGTCAGGAGGATCTTATGCCCAGTTTACAAATGAATAAATGGAGATTCCAAGTGGTGAGGAGATTCAGCCACCATCACATGACTACTAAATGACAAAGCTGGTACTCAAATCCATGTTCCTGACATCAAGCTGGTTCTCTTCTAATCTCATGAAAAGTAACATGCCCCATGGCACCCTTGGCTCCATAGCTTGACCAACTAGAGAATATGGTATACAGTGGAAAGAGTACTTACCAGCTTCAGAGCCACAAAAGCCTGGATTTAGATCCCAGACTTGATATTTACTAGCTACATGGCTCTGGTTGAATTACCTAAACTTTTCAAGCCTCAGTTTGCTCATCTGTGAAGTAGGCACATTAATACTTGTGCTACCTACTTTGCAAAGTTGTTGCTTAGTAAGAACTTTGTATATCTCAAAGCATTATAGAAACATGAGCACTTCACACATACACATACATATACATAAAACACATGCATACACACATAAATACATATATACATATACATATGTGTGCATACATACATATATACACATACTATATATGCACATATACATGTACATTTATGTGTATACATACATACCCATGAACACATGAATATATGTGTGTATGTTTATAAGTACATATGTATATGCATGTATATGTATGTGTGTATATATGTGTGTGTATGTGTATATATATGTATATATACATACATATATATACATGTACATATATACATATGTATATATATATATACATATATATACACATACATATATATTTATATGCTCTTCTTGAATTGCTTTTAGGAACACAAGGTCACTTGAATGCCAGAATAAGGCACTGAAATAGGGCATTAGCAGAGATAAGCCCACAGTAACAGTTATTGTTAGAGGACTTAGATATTTTTTTCTGAAATCTGATTCATAGTGCAGTTTGGATACCAAAAAGGCTTGACGGATAGTAAAGAAGGAAAGTTTTCTATGGCAGTTTCTTTTAGTATTATTTTAGTGAAACAGGCATAAATATAGGGAAAGGACAATTCCTGGTTCTTCATGGATGGCCATTTAAGATAAATGAGAGGTAGATGCAAGGACTTCTCATAGTCTTCCATTTCCTTATATAGGTTACCTCTGGAAAGCCCCTAGAAATTGTAATGGGACCATTGACTGTTTTATGCATAGCCAGAGTACAGGATCACCAAATGATGATGTTAGTTAGGAAAAGCCTTTCCTTTCCCAAATTTTCCTCCAGATATCCAACTACTTTTAGATACCTATTTTTTTTTAGTGGGGGATTCAGCTTTTTCTTTCCTCAATTAAAGATATGTAAAGTATAAATAATCCTTGGAGAGGTAGCAGAGGACCATCTCATTCACTTTCCTTACAAATGACTTATAATATATCTTGTAGGAAAGTAAGCAAAGTTGGTAAAGAACTGGAAGGAGAAGTCAGTTGCTACTGTCCTGGTAGCAGTGATTAAAAGTAAATTTATCTAAGTCTTAGATAGATAAGTCTTAGATTTTAAGACTTATCAGAATGGTTGTACAGTCTGTTGCTCTTCATAGACTAGTCATTTGATTGAAAAAGAGCTAGAACAAACTTTGCTGCAATATGTATATGTATATGTATATGTATATGTATATGTATATGTATATGTATATGTTATGTGTATGTGTATGTGTATGTGTATGTGTATGTGTATGTGTATGTGTATGTATGTATGTATATGTATATGTATATGTATATGTATATGTATATGTATATGTATATGTATATGTATATGTATATGTATATGTATATGTATATGTATGTATATCTATATCTACATCTACATCTACATCTATATCTATATCTATATACATATCTCTGTGTGTGTGTGTGTGTGTGTGTGTGTGTGTGTGTGTGTGTGTGTATGTATGTGTGTATACTGGAAGTAGGTCACAGGAGAGTTACTGTACATAAAGTGGTCTTGGCTTTCCATTCTTGCATTTCTTTCTGTGTGAGTGAGTTTAAACCTCGGGAGTTTCTTTCAATGGCATTCAAACTTTAGAATGTCAGTGCTGGATATGTGTGTCCCAGGAGAAGAGGGATGCTTGTCAACAAATTGGGAAAGGCAGCACAGCTGGTTCATGCAGGCAAGAATGGAATAAGTGTAGCTATTTATTTTTAACAGCATTTCCACCTGAACAGAAGCTGTGTTTGACCAGGTTATTCAAGAAAAGGAAGTTAGCTGGCACTTGTTGGTATATTGCAGTAGCCTCCATTGTCCAGTTCTACTGAGCATGTAAACAGAGAGTGAGATAGAATCAGATAAGAATTACATAGGTTGCAAAAATAGTGATTTTAAGTGGCCTAGATCAGGAGTATCAAACATGTAGCCTCAACACTCCTCAATGAGGTGTGAAATAGATTGAATGTAATGAGGAAGTATTTAATAAAATATGTAAAAAATATAATAGAACATAGATAATAATAATATGGGTTTTCTAAGTGAAAATGAACTCCATTTAGTGGTCCCTATTACTATTTTGGTTTCAAACCACTGGGCTAGAGGAACTAGGGAAGTTAGTTGACTCCAGAGATAAAATGCTGGGCCTGGAGTCAGAAAGATTCATCTTCATGAATTCAAATCTGGCCTCCAAGCTAGCTGTGTAATCCTGGGCAAACAGCTCATCTCCATTTGCCTCAGTTTCCTCATCTGTAAAATGAGCTGGAGAAGGAAGTAGTAAACCAATCCAGTATATCTGCCAAGAAAATCCAAAATGGGGTCATGAAGACTTGGACACACCTGAAGACAACAGAACAATTAGAGAATCAATCCATTTCTTTCCAGTCTTTGTGTGTGTTATTGGTAATGTGAATTTTGGGATGATGCCTAGGACAGTAAATATGGGATATATGTCAGTCTGGATATCTTATTGCCCATATCTGTGTTTATCATGATTCTCTATTATTTGGGTACAGTCACATGATAAGGGAGAATCTGTGATGAGTTTGTGTTTAAGATTCAGAAGGAACCAGTTCTCTGAACGAACAGTCTGAGATCCCACTTTCTTCCCAGTCAGACTTGTCTAGTCAGACTTGGCAAGGGTGGAGAGGAAGAGCAGGATATGTTTATTTTTGTCTTTCTGTTGTAAGTCAGGAAAAACAAGGTGCACTGTATCATGATTAGGTTATTTTTTTAAGAGATCCAGCCTTGAAGAAGGTCATTGACTCAACACATGCCTCTGAGTGTCAGTCTCAGAATATTCTTTTCTTCATGAAGATTAAGAAATATTCAGGAAAGAAAACAATGTTTGTAGATTTTTGGGTACCAGAGTCACCATATTTCTCACTGATGATTTTTTTCTTGCCCCAATACAGGTGCCTGATGTTAATTCATGTTTGGTGAATATGTTGTCTAGACTAACTCCTTTGAAATCTGTCAACAGTTTGCAAATACCTTTCAGAGAATTTCCTCTTTGGAACATTATAAAGTAAAAACACTGTTGAACTAGGCCTGACTTCTCTGGTCTTTCTTACTTCCCATACCTAATCCCCCTACGTTAGAATCAAGATGGATATCATTACATATAATCTGATGGCTTCCTCTCCCTACCCCTCCTTCCTCCTCTCACTATGAACCTATAGCTCTTTGGCTTCTATCAGAAATGCCAATTTGAGCTGGTCTGGGTACCTGAAAGGCTAATGTTGCCTCTTGACTTCTAGAGTATACTGAAGAAAAAGAAGTGAGTGGTTTAACTAGTACTATAGCCCATGTACCTCTATCAGAGTAATTTTCCTATTAATTACCTTTTGATGTCAATTAGACAACCAGACTATTTAAAGAAAAGAGCATTTACTAAGGTGGGATAATAAAGACAGTTGGTATAAACAGCCATCTAAACTAGGGCACACACTCTAAAATTAAATGCAGAGTTTAGGGGAAATTAGGTTCAATCTTAGAAAGCACCTGTGATAAAAGGAATAACTTACTGTTTATGGAAGTCATTTTGCTAGAAGTCCTTTTCTCCCTTTTGTGGCCCTTGGTGAGGTCCTCAGGGAGTTCTTCAGTATACAATACCTCCCTGATAGGTTCCTTGCAGAGGCCTGAAGCTGCCTTTCCTCAATGTCCCTAATTTTGTAATTTTTACATTGCCCTTCCTGGGAAGCTTCTGGGATACTGATGAGAAGTTGAAATCCTATTATGCATAGAAGTTTACATGTGTGACCTCTGGTCAAAAGGCTTGCACTATTCTCAACCCTCATAAAGAGATTATTTCTCAGGGGCTTGACTGGAACTCTTATGTCCTCAATGCTGGCCAGACAATAGCTCTGAACTAGCTTGCTATGTTATATTAAACACAAATGTGTACATATGCATGCATACAAATGTACACACACACACACACACACACACACACACACACAAGACATGATTGAGTTTCCTGAGATAATCCCAATATGTTTCCTGTACAGTGTTACCCTCTTTCATCCAATGGCTTGAAGCAATCCATTCCTTCACTCTACCTGATGAATACACATGGTACATATTCTACTACATGAATACACAGGTAAACTACACAAAATCTAATGACTTCAGTTGGTTCATATAGAAAGGTATAGACTTTATTCACACTTAGCTCATGCCTTTGATTGATTCAGTGAGAGGTCTATAATTTTAGGTAGAGATATTGAACATTTATCTTAAAGTATATTTGCAGATTTTATTTGTTTACTGATTATTATAAAGCCAATCAATGAGAAATCATAGTGGAAAGGCAGTGTGATATCATGGAGGAAAAAAAAATGGACTTGTAGCCAGAAGGCAGTCAAAAGAGAGAACTCTGCCACTGACTTGCCATGTAACTTTAAAAATGTCATTTAAATAGTGAATGCCCAGTTAGCTATCATAAGATAATAGGGTCATAGATTTAGAGCTGGGAAGGACCTAAGAGATCATGGGCTCCATTCTCCTCATATCACATATAGAATTAATTGTTATAATGATCAAATGATATCAGAAATGTGAAGCACTTTTTCATTTAAAAAAATCTGGAGTTGTAAAGTCAGTTGTGAACATTTTAATGCAAAATTTTACAATGAAATAAACATAATGGGTCAAAGATTTTCTAAGTTGCCTTCTTCATGACTAATAGATCTAGTTAGTAAATGGTCGGGTTGCTCACCTAGTCAAGAGGAAGCTGTGGTAGAGTAGAAAGGTTACTGCACTGGAAGTCAAGTCAAAAAGTCTTGTTGGAGTTTAGATTTTAGCCCTTAATTGATGTGATCTTGTGCTACTCACTTAAGGTCTTTGGAATAATGATACTTAAAACTATTTACCTCATAAGGTAGTTAGAAGGATTAAGTGTGAAAATAGATATGCAGACTTCCAGAACTCCTGTCTTAATAGCTGTAGGCATTCCCGACCCTTGCTTGGATTGCAGCTCTTCTAAATGGTACTAGAGGTAGTAAAGGTATATAAGTTGCTATGGCCAAAAACAATTCAGCACCTGGTAGCCACCTGGTGATGAGTTCCTGTGTTCTTAATTTGACCAGTCCTTGGACAACAGATATACCATGTTTTGCCAGATTTATAATTAAAGATATTCCAGCATGCTGGGACCAAATTTGGGTCATTTTTCTTTCTTTTGTTTTGTTGTTCATATGCTGGGCCCAATGACGAGCTTACCTAAATTTTGAGAGGTTCATCACCAGTTTGACCATAGGGTGATGATTTTCCCTTCCTTCCCTTCACTTCTTTTTCTTCTTTTCTTTTTAACACAACAGCTCTGGGACATACACAGAATTATAGTAGATTGTGATAGAGTACCTAGACTGATATAATCACAAATCCTTGAAGAATTGTGTAAGTATTCATATTCTGTTTAGAGCTTGAAGGGGTCTTAGAGATAATTTAATCATCTATATCTATACACATACATATATGCATATATGTGTATATATATGCATATGCACATATATCTACACACACATATATATACACAAATATACATATATATGAAGAAACTTACATTTTTGCCATGTAAACACAGGTTATGACATTCTAGATTCTGAATTAGAAAGGAACATAGAGCAATGAGAAACAATTTTGAAAACCTTAATAACTTTAATCAAAACATTGTCCAAACACGATTCTAGAAGGCCAAAGGTGAAGCATGCTACCAACATCTTGACAGAGAATTGATGGACTCATGCTACAGAATGAGACAATTTTTTTTGTACATGGCAAATGGGTAAATTTTTTCTGTGTGACTATATTTGATACAAGAGTTTTGCTTTTTCTTTTTCTAATGGGGGGAAGGAGAGAGATATTATAGATTTTTGTTAATTAAAAATAAAATGATATATAAATAATTCTTCATAGAGTTTTTCAACTTTCTTTAATTTTTCTAGGAAAGATTGAAGGGCTTAACATCTGACAGATGAATTTGGGAGAAAAGTATGTAAATTTCTTACTGTAATACTATTTGGAAAAACACCAGGACTTTAAATTATATGATAAGATCTCAGAGTGGGAAAGGACTTTAGAGGTCCTCTAAACCAACATGAGAGAGAGAGTATGAGATTTAGTAGAAAGAATGCTGCTCTTAGAGAATCCCATCTGTAATCTTTACTAGTGGTGTGACTTTAGGCAAATCCCTTTATTTCTCTGGGCCTCAAGCTCCTGATCTCTAAAATGAGGGGATTGGTATAAGTGGCCTTTATGGTCCCTTCTAACTCTCAATCTGTGATCCTATTATCTGGGAAATGGATAATTATAGCTGCAGTAATTACCCTTACAGGACTATTGTGAGACTCAAAGGAAATAGTACATGTAAAGCACTTTGTACACTGTGAAACAGCTATAGGGATGTCAGCTATATTTCATGTATAAACTAGATATTTACAAAAACAGCATAAATGAAATACAGCAAAGATAGATTTGTATTGTCCCACCTGTAGTCTTCTTACAGAACATTAAACTCTCCAGGATAGTGGCTAATTCACTTTCTACATTTGGTAAGTTCTCTAGAAGGGAGAATTGACATTGAGCTCTTGTGACCTTACAGAGGTCTAAGGATAAAGGAACACATGCTTCAAAACCATTAGCATTTTGCCAATTGGAGAAATCAAAACACTTTTGTTTCTTTCAGATGGTTCAGAGCACAAGAAACTCTCATTATGTTTTCTATGCAAATGCCAGAAACAAACACCCAACCCCATACATTCACTTTTGTAGCAGATTGTGATATTCGTTCTCACAGCTGTCCTAGGATGCTAAATCAAGCCAAGGCATCATTCTGGTTGCTTGGATAGGTTTTGAGCAGTTTCCTGGACATGTCCAAGGCAGAGCAGCTGGCTCCATCTAGGGAATTACACAACCGAGAAGCTCTGATTCATGTATCTATACCGACAAAGTGGAAGCCAGGAAAACAGCATTCATCAATATGTATTATATATTTATGTATTCGTTTTTGGTATAGACCTATTGTTTAATTGGTACAGGAGATTATCAAGACAGAAATTCCTTCAGTTGATGTACACAAACAACTTTTATAGAATTATAGTTTTAGTTGCTTGGTTTGCTGTGAGAATGGTTAAATGACTGGCCCAAGGTCACAAAGCTAGTATGTGTTATAGGTAGAGGATGAGCATAATTCTTTATGCTTACAAGTCTGGCCCTCTGTATGCTAAATCAGTCTGCCTTTCTTATAAACAAATCACATTTCCTAAGTATTGATAATAGTCATACCTCCTTACATGCAGTGGTATATATAATAATATTAGCTCACATTATTATAGCCTAATAGCTCTTTCCAAAAAGAATCCTTGAGATATACAGTATAAGTATCACTATTTGCAATCTGTTATGTGAAGAAACTGAAGGTCACAAAGGGGAAAGTCACTTGCCCAGGATCAGAAAGCTGGGAAATGTTGAAGCCAGGCCTCGAACACAAGTTTTCTGAATCCAAGAGGAGTGCCTTCTCCATTATAAAACAATAACATTTTTACATTCATTATCACTGATATCTTTACAATAGTTCTGAGGTAGGCAATTTTTTTTTCCTGGACAAATTGTAGCCAAACAGGCGTTTTGTGTAGTGAAAAAAGGACTGGGTCTGGAGTGAAAGAATCTAGGTTTTAATCATAGTTGTCCAACTTACTAGATCATAAATTCCTTCTGAACAAGGACTAATTTCATTGTCTTCCTAGCCCTGCACCTAGCATTTGGCCTGACACATTGTAAGTATTGATAAATATCTGTTGATTGACATATATTTGACCTTGGACAAATCATGACTCACAATCTCTTTGTCCTCTTCTTGAGAAAAGAAGGGATCAGCGTAGGTTATCTCAAGTGTGCCTTCTAGCTCTTAAGACTGTCAATAAACATGATCTGCATTTTATCATTGTTGAAATGGAGACTCAGAGGTTAAATGCCTTGCCTGAGACAAAACAGTTGGTAGGTGATAGAGCTAAGGCTCAGTTCCACAGCTTTTCATTCCTGAAATCTTGCTCTTCCTCATCCTCTATACTCTTTCATTTTTAAACAAGAAAATCTAAATAAAAGTTATATAAAATCTTGGATTCCCTGAAATTCCTAATTCAATCACTGCTCTTAGAGGCGAAACTTACCTAACAAAGAGTAATTGAGCACACAATTTGAGGTCTAGTTTCCTTCACAAAAGACACAATTTCTCAGCTGGGAGGACATTCAGTGTCTATATAGTGTAAATCATATCTGAACAAGGTCGGAACTCTCTAAAATATATGTCACAAATGGTCATTCAACCCATGCCTCAAGACCTATGCTGGAGAGAAACTCAGAGAGACAGCCCACTCTGTGATTGGATAGATCTAATTGTTATAATTTTTTCTCCTTATAGAACCAGAATCTCTTTCTCTGCAATCTCCACTCACAATAAATGTGTGTTCTAATGTATTGTTCTGGTTCTCTAGAAGCAAAGAAGAAATAATCAAATTCCTTGACTACTACATAAGAGTCCTGTAAATATTTGGAGACAACTATCATATCCTTCTCTTAGATTAAGCATCCCAACCTCTTCAATGAATTTTCATATGACATGGTTTCCACTCTACCACCTTGGTCACCAGGTCACCCTCCTCTGAACACATTCCTTCTGTACTGTTGCTGAAACATCCTCTCTATCATTCACAGCAAAGGGAAGGATGAAATTGTAAATCACATCAACAAACATTTATAAAATGTTTATAATGTGCCAGACATCATGCTAAGTGTTAGGGGGAAAATAAAGAAAAAGCATAAACAGCCCATCTTCACAAGAGGCTTGCATTCTAATGGAGGAAATAACATGAACATAGATCAGTATATACAAAATACCTCTGGACTTTCTTGAAACATAATACTAATTCCCAAGAAGAAGTTTCCTAAATGATTTGAACAATGGTAGATTATTGGAATAAGTGCCCAATGTCCTGAGTTGAATGCTTTGAAGAATTTGAATTTTAATCTGCATGTTCTGGTAGATTTGTCAACAAATCCATCTCATTACTTTATGTTCATACCTTTCAGGCTCTGTCTTAGAATAAAATTAAATTGTTTTTCTTTCTAATCACTGCCAATGTAATGTGTAATTTGAATTGGTAGCACCTACACTTTACCTGCTGGAAAGCTTGGTGGTACAATGCACAGGGTGTCAGTCCTGGAATCAGGAAGACTCATGTTCCTGAGTTCAAATCTGGCCTCAGACAGTTACTAACTGTGTAACCCTGGACAAGTCACTTAACTCTGTTTGCCTCAGTTTCCTTACCTATAAAATGAGCTGGAGAAGGAAATGACAAAGCATTCCAATATCTTTGCCAAATGGGGTCATGAAGAGAGTTGGACATGACTGACCACTGACAACATCTTAGACCAAAGGGACTGTGAGTAGTCCTCAAGGAGTGTGATAACTAGTTTGGATATGGGAAAGTTTGTCACAGACCACTCTCACCATGGTACAACAATAAGTCCTGGGTTTTTGTCTCCTTTATCTTCCAACATTCCATAATTCTCCCTTCCCTCCATTGTTCAAGTTCTCATCCTATGCACTCCAGCAGTAAGTGCTGTTTTAGGGGAATTATAACCCACTAATATCTAAAAATATCCTGGGCAATCTCAGGAGAACTTCATACATGCCTCTTGTTCAGCATATTACCCCATGGTTGCGGTAGGTACCCCTGAAAGCTCCTAGTCAGTGACTGGATAACAAGTACCTCCCCTTTATACCCGACCCCCAATCTTTTCACATAGGGTAGGACAAAGTGAGTCAATAGATTATGAGAAAACATGGATAGATTATAATATGCATTGTGTATCTTGTTGTATTATCCTCTCTGCTCCCACCCCCAGTCTCATTCTTCTGAATTCCCTTACTCCTTGTGAAGGCATGGCCAGTTCTTCCAAGCACTTAATTTCATAATCTCATTATCATTTTCAGTTCCTCTTTCTACCCTCACTCCACATATCTAACAACTTGTCAGATGTTGTTTTTTTACCTCCACAATATCTCTTGCTTGTGTCCCTATTCTTTCTACTCCCATAGTCACCTTGTGAGCTCAGGCTCCCATTGTCCTTCATCTGGTCTTTTTCAATTGTCTCCTAACTGATCTCCTTGCCTCAAGTCTCTATCCATTCCAATCCATCCTTTACACAACTCTCAGGGATTCTCTTAAAGTACAAGTCTGATCATGTTACTCCCATATTGAACAAACTACAGTTCTTCCCCATGGTCTCTGATCAAACTTTACCTCATCTTTTGTTTCTATTTCTATGTATTATAATATATAAAGATATTAACTAACATATCTAATCTATACATAAATATACATATATTGGGGATATCTGCTTAAAATGCTTTTTATGTGATGGAGACTAGTTCAAAAAAAGGTGGAGATTGGTATAAGAGAAGTGCATATGTTATAAAATGAGGTAATGTAAAAAGGCATTTCAAAACAAAAGTCTTCCTACAAGTACAAAATCTAAAAGTGCTCAAGTGGATCCATGACCTCATTGAAACCACAAAACTTCCTAAAAATATAAAATACTAAAAACACTCAAGTGAATCTATGTCCTCATCAACATGGATATGGATGCTTCCTCCAATGATGAAGATTGAAATCTACCCATGGCTGTCCATCCAATGTGATTCTTTTCTATGTCTTTCCATAACTTCTCCAGAGAAGAACCACACAGCATTATAGAGGAATGTTTATTTATCTTGAGATTGCACAAATACCAGTGGAGCACATGGGCAGTCCCTTGGTTATCTCTCAATCTTGGCTTGGGAGGATCTCATTGTTATTCCTAAAATTAGTTCAATTATTTATCATCTATGCAATGATTATGCATTTAGTTCATTTTTTTCTCTCTTGATTCTCTGGGACATGATGCTTCTTTTTAGGGATGTATATTTTACTGAAGGCATGTTTATCACGACTGGCAAGAATTCAGAAATGTATGTCAATGCCATTGAAGTGAACCTCTTTCCATCTAAAGCTATTCATACAGTACTAGTAGGTAATCTATTTCCATTTAAAGAAATTCCTGCTGAAGCTTTTCAACACAGTTTTAAAATGTCAAGAAACAGTAAAGTTGGCAGGGTCATGTCTTCACTTTTTTTTGTCTATTTTTCTTCAAACTGTCTAATAAAGTCTACAACCTTGTCAAATTATGCTATATGTCCAGCTGCATCCACTTCTCACCCTGGCAAGAAAGGGGGCGCAGAACACTTTAAAAGTCATTGGATATAATGAATTTGGAAAGCTTAAGACAAAAAATTTGTTGGTTCTTCACAGATATGCTTATGAAAATGATCTTGATATATTTTTTGGTCACCTTTCCCAATATGCAGCACAAAAGGGGTTATTTTCTTTGTTTCTCTTCCTCACATAAAACAAAGATTCTATCACTTATTTCTGTGCCTTTGCACAGACTGTCACCCATGCCTTGCACCACTGCCTTATCACCTCCATTTCTTAGAATCCTTAATTTTCTTCAAAGCTCAGCTTAAAAACTGAGTTTAAATGCTCATGCTTAAACACTAAGGTTAAACACTTGTACTCCCACATACTATGACTGCTTGCCTAAAAATTACCTTAGTATTATTTTGCCTATATTTTGTCAATGCTTTTACATACATACATGCACATGCATGATGTATACATACATGATACATATATATATTCTTTGTATGCATATTACATGTGCGAATATGCATTTGTGTATAGACATACACACAAACAAACAAAAAACCTCTTCATAGAATGAAAGCTTTTTGAGAACAAGGATTGTTTAATTTCTGTCTTTGAATTACTAGTATCTGTGTGACATATAGCAGGTACTGAATTATTGCTCGTTAAGTATTTGTTTCTTCTTTCTCTTTCTTTTTCTTTCTTTCTTCCTTCCTTCCTTCCTTCCTTCCTTCCTTCCTTCCTTCCTTCCTTCCTTCCTTCCTTCCTTCCTTCCTTCCTTCTTTCCTTTCTTTCTTTCTTTCTTTCTTTCTTTCTTTCTTTCTTTCTTTCTTTCTTTCTTTCTTTCTTTCTTTCTTTCTTTCTTTCTTTCTTTCTTTCTTTCTTTTTTCTTTCTTTCTTTTTTTTTTCTTTCTTTTTTTCCCCTCCCTCCCTCCCTCCCTCCCTCCCTCCTCTCTCTCTCTCTCTCTCTCTCTCTCTTCTCTCTCTCTCTCTTTTTCTTGTAGCATTAACAGATCTAAACCTAAGGATAAAGTTCCACTGAAGAGTTTGTATATTCAATATATATTTATAACTTATATTATTTTATAAAATCCCAAATTTAATTTATAATATTTTATAATATATCCAATATGTTGCCATCTAGCCTCAGTTTGAAAATTTCAAATGGCAGGGAGCCCTTTACCTTCTTGGAAGCCTATTTTTGGAGAGCTATAATTGTTAAAATGTTTTATCTTACATTGAACTCAAAACTTCATCTTTGGAACTTTTTGTCCCAGGGTCTGAACCCTCAAGCCAAACAGAAAAAGCCTCTTTCACATAATAGCCTTGAAAATACTTAATGCCAGCATGGTAGAGAGTGACTTGTTATTTGGAAAGAATATATCTTTGATTTTTAGTAATTTCTGTTTTTTGTATAACCTAGAGCACTTTTATGAATCTGGAATTATTATAAGGAAAACAATCTATGAGGTGTAAGAGGTGGAAGTTGAAATCTTTATGTAAATATCCACACACATCCCCATAATCAATTCCCATGTGGTTGCATTAATACTATTTATTATAAAAATAGTGTTATATTTATATGATGTTTCCTATTTTACTAAAGACTTTCTTATATGTTAGTATTCCATTTTCTAGTTGAGAAAATTTCTAAACAACAGTCTGAATTTGGACAAGAAGATAGACTTGTTTCTCTCTGTTGTTATAAAATACAAATAAAATAATATACAAAAAATCAAAATAACCCTTATCAAGATTTATTCTTCGAGTGATGTGATATGTTGCACTTTTGTTAGTGAACAAAGACATAGTCCAAATGTACTAGCATCCCTTATGTACGTGAATTGTTTTGCTCTAGAAACCTGTCATTTGAGAAACTCTACAACCATTCTCCAAACTGGCAGAGCTTTCTGTCTTCTCCCTGTAAAAAGGAGGCATGCAATGGCATCCAGCTACAAATGGTTACAATCAGTCCTCTAGCAGTGTTTCTTAAGGGGTTGTGAAAAATTTGGGCACAGTAAAAGTTTTCTGAACATGCAACAACCAAAAATTAATTAAACATCAAACACACAATGAATCCGAGGCATTTCTGGAAACACTTGCCCGTGTTGCCTCATGTAACTTTATTGCAGCCTTGATTCTGAGCACAAAGCATACACACTCTGCACTGTGCTTGTCCTCAGGCCATGCAAAGCCAAGGAGGCTGGTGAACCATGAAAAGGGTCGTGAGTGGGAAAATTTTAAGAAGCCCGGCTCTAGAGCATGATTTAGCGGATCTGAACATAGGCTGTGAGTTTATGCTTTTTAAAATCTTATTTCTTAAACTATTAATAACAGTTGAAAAGTAGCAGAATATCTCTTAAAGTGGCTGTTTTTCAGTTGTTTTCACAGGTCAGCTCTCTGGCCCTTGAGAGTTGGAGCCAGAGGACATTGGTGAAGAGTGCTGGTCACTTAAGGAGATTCTCTAGTTCCTATTAGAAGTCCACTGTCTAAACAGAGAAAATGCCTTTTGACCAAAATGCTTAAAGTAGATTTGTTCAAATGGGGTCCAGATGTGTGTCACTATGTCTAGGAACACACATGTCTTTTAGATTTCTGTAAGCAATAGGAATCTCTAGGTCATGTCAACTGAAGGCTAATAAAGCACTCAATTTGACATGTAGCTCTTCTCTATACATAGGAGAGAGAGAGAGAGAGAGAGAGAGAGAGAGAGAGAGAGAGAAGAAGAGAGAGAGAGAGAGAGAGAGGAGAGAAAGAAATTAACTACAGAGGGTTTTTTTTGGGGGAGAGGTAGAGGAGGGTGGAGAGGCAGTTTTTAAACCTTAAAGTACTATTAAAATAAAAAAGAGAGAAAAACAGGGAATGACTGCAAAACAGATATTGTATTCTTCCCCTACATGAGTTTTATTCCCCCCCAAAGATTACATCCATTTATTTATGCATAGTTTAGAATGATTCACCTGCTTATTTTTTTAGCATTCTATTTTTTTCTCAAGCAAATCATTTGGCTCTTTTATTTATGACTCTTCCCTGTTCTGTAATAGAGCATGTATTGTAACAGAAGACTAAACTCTACTTGTGTTGCATGGCTCTCTCAGGTCCAGGCCTATTATCTTTCAAACTCTCAGAGTTCTCTCATAACATGAAGGGTAGTCTCTGTTATCTGTTCTCACCTCAAGCTTCCACTGAGTATATTACCCCCAACTTTATGGTCCAATGGCTAGGACCTCAGTGCCATTTAACCCTTCAAAATCAGATAGCTTTTTTAATAAAAGGATATTTGCTTTGAAGATGCAGTAAAAACAAACAACAACACTTCCCTCAACAACTTGCAGACAAAATTCCCTGTACTCCACAGCAGTCTTTGGGGAGTTAGTAGAGATTAAGTTTATAGTTTAAGTCAGTTTCTACATCACATTAGTCCCAATAAATTCAAGGCCACAGTCCTAGTGAGATAGTGTCCCCAGATTCTTGCTTCTCAGGGCAAGGAGCTTGTTGTAATACCTTACTTGGATTCTTATCCTCCTGGATCTTGGTGGTCTGAGCTCCCATGCCAGTTCAGAGACTCCCCAATTTGAACTTAGAACAGAGAAGAACTAAGAAAATGTTTAATCCCAAGGCCTATTTCTTGGGACCATATGGCCTCAGGTGGATTGAGGGTGTTAAGGAAGGGAGCCCTAGAGACGTTCACCCTCAGATATGAAAAGAAAAACTCTGGCCAGTTCTCAATCAGTCAGTTTTAAAGCTGCCAGTTTTGGTTATGTTGCTAACGGGGAAAAATATTTCCAACCCTGATGGAGTCCAATACACCATGTCAACCCATGTTCCAGTCCTCCAGTCTTTCAGAAGCAGTTCCCTAGTATCATCCACATAGATGACATTATCTTAGCAAAACTAATGGTGTCTGCTCATGCACCTGATCCTCATTCCACTCATATAATATTGATTACTGAAAACATTCCTTCCAATTATAAAGTACAGAGAGATTACAGCATTGAATGGAACCTGCTGTTACATTTTGGAGGGCTTGCCTGGGATTCTGTGATTAGGGCAACCGATTGATATTATTTTTCTGCTGCAGTCATTTGCCTCTTTGGATTGTCAAGATTCTTCTAGGGTTCCTGAGTTTAGGGATGCCATCATAAACTCATCCATATGTTCCTTCTTATTTCTTTTCACTTTGACTACAGCCTGTGTCCTCTCTCACTCCCTCTTATCTCATGATCAGTTATCCTTGTCACTGGAGGAGGTAGGCTACCATATTTAATCTCTGCTGTCAGTCAGTAAGTCTCATGCACAGCTACTTCTTCCATCCTGATTTGATATGATCATTGTGTGTGTATTATTGGGTGCTATTTTAGGGCTTTACCTTCCTCAAGACTTCTTTTCCTCCTATCTTAGACTATGCCTCTGTCTTTCTCTTTCCTCTCAGGAACTTCAGTCCTGTGAACCCTAATTAGGCATATTCTTAAGTCACAGAGAATTCTGGGAAATGTAGTTCCTTCAATCAGATGGACCTTTCAGTTATCCATTTAATACAAGCTGGCATTTTTTTTTTAAATTTTTTGTTTTAATTTTTAGGTAATTGGGCTTAAGTGACTTGCCCAGGGTCACACAGCTGGTAAGTGTCAACTGTTTGGTTTAAGGCAGGATTTGAACTCAGGTCCACCTGACTTCAGGGCCGGTGCTCTATCCACTGCACCACCTTGCCTACCTGTAAGTTGGCATTTTTGAAGAAGAGACATTTTCCATTGGCTGGCTCTTCAATATGTGAAAATATGAAGTTGCATCAGGAACAGGAAGTGTCTGTAGTAGGCAGACACCGTGGTTGTGAACACTCACTTAAGGTGATTGAGTTGCTTTTATAACTATGGTTACTGATGCATAAGCATTATAGTAATTCATGAAAGAGTGATTGCAGAGTAATGATGTCTTGAGAAGTGATAACAACCCTTATAAACATTTAGATAGATTGGCATTGAATAACACTTCTAGGCTACATAGTGCAAAGGAAGTATAAACAGAGATGAGCAGTTATCGAGTGCAAAGACTGAATAATTTAGTTTGTTTTTGAGAAGCATTCTGGAGCAATGAATAGAGAGCTAGCTTTGGAATCAGAAAGACCCGGGTTCAAGGCCTGCTTCTGGTATGTGATGGATGTGCAACCTTTGGCCAGTCACTTAACCTTTCGTTTCTCCCAGAAAATCTCCAAGATTACAAATTGCAGGTCATGTAGCAATTTACAGTGATGGATGGAGTTTTTTTTTTCATTGAAAGAGGTTGCCTATACCACTGAAATCACAATATTCATTAAAAATGGTGAGCCTATTTTTTTTTTCTTTTGACTGTATTTGGTTGATGACACCTATGGCACCATGGGCATTAGGCTTTGCTTTCTAAACTGTTGTTTTCTGTTATGTTCTTAGAAAGCAAGGAACATATGTAGACAAATAATTTAATTCTAGTTTAATTATGCATATAGCATTCCTACTAGATACTAATTTTGTAACCCTGTGAAAAATGAAATAAGGCTAACCTGTTATGGCTTGGTTTTCCATTGTTCATTTTGAAATATGGAGTCCAGAGATGGACTTATTTTTCAAATAATATTTTATTTTTCCCAATTACACGTAAAAATAATTTTTAACATTTTAAAAAGTTTTGAGTTCCAAATTGTATCCTTCCCTTCCTCCCCTCTCTTCTCCCTGAGATGGTAAGCAATTTGATATAGGTTATATTGTGCATATCTTTTGATCCAGCAATCCTACTGCAGGGTCCATATCCCAAAGAGATAAAAAAAAGTGAAAAGGACCTGCTTGTATAAAAAATATTTATACAAACTCTTTTTGTGATGGTAAGAATTGGAAACCAAAGGGATGCCCATCAGTTGGAGAATGACTGAAAAAATTGTGGTATATGATTGTAATAGAATATTATTGTGCTATAAGAAATGACAAGCAGGATAATTTTAGGGAAAAAAAAAACCTGGACTTACATGAACTGATATGAAGTGAAATAAGCAGAACTAGAACATTGTACACAATAACAGAGATGGACATAACTTTAAGGCTATCATTATCTTTTATTTTATTTCACTTAGCAATTTTAACATTTTTACCAAATATACCATTAAACACATATATGTAAATACATGTGTGTGTATGAATGTTCACATGTATATGTGTGTGATGGCAATTGGACTGTGCCTGTAATTTCATTGGTAGAGGGAGATTCTCATGAGGAAGTTCTCTCTGATATAGATCGGTGCCTTTTGAGCAACTTATGGTCTTAGATAGTTGCCCAGAAACACGGAGACATTAAGTGCCTTGCCCAAGGTCACACTGCCATTCTAATTCTGCCTCACTTACTTACCAGGTTTGTCATGCTGGGCAAGTCACTTAACACCTCAGGGCCTCCTTTTTCTCATCCAATGCTTAGCTTACTAAGGTGTTTAATAAACACTTACTGACTTAACTTGTAAAATTAGTAGGCTGAAATCAATAACTTCTCAGGTACCTTTCAGTTCTAAATCTATCATCTTAAGATCTTATGGGTCAAAAGTGGGATGTGAACCTTAGTGACTTTGAGTTTTGGTTGTTTTGTGTATTATTACACCAATGAATAAAATAACTTTTTTATTGTTGTTAAATAAAACTATTAGTATGCAAACTCAAATTTTGTACTTTCACTGAATGCCTCCTTCATAAAATCCTAGTAGTGACATGAAGACTGGGGTGATATATATCACATCATGCTCTCACATGATTTTAATTTTTTCTCCCACTTCTCTATATTTTGAAAGTACTTCATTTCATGTAGAAAGGAGATTATGTGTATGTGACCTTGAGATAATTACAAAAAATCATTTCTAAGTATTTTATGAATTCATGTTATGTATATATATCCTGGAAATTGCAGGCCCCGTTGGGTTTGTGATGATCCATTGCTGCAGCAGAGTTTATTACTTGAATTCTCTGATGTAGTTTGACATCTGTATGTGTAGTATGAGGATTTGTCATCCGTTAGGCCATGAAAGAGCATCTAATGTATAGTTCTAGCCACAAGGTCATATCTTGATAAATGCTAACTTTGTGCAGCTTATAGTGATGTGTGACATTGTTCATTTATGTCCTTGAATGTCTGGGCTCTTTAAAGTCAACCCTGAAACAAATTGCTATCCTGCTATTATTCTTGCATATTAAATGTTATTTGGACTATTGCACAAACAATAAAACAATTGCATATTAAACAATAGTATATCATTATATTACATAAAATATACAATATACATGGTTATATTTACAGATAAGTATGTACAATTTTACAGTTTTATGATTACATAAAATATGCATACATAACATGATATAACACAAATCTGTACATATGCATACATACAACAAATATATTGATTGTTAATAGGTACATATGCATATACATATATATACATATGTATTTATTACATATATATAATAAGAAAATATAATATAATAGACAGCTAGGTGGTGCAGTGGATAGAGTGCCTGACCTAAAGGCATTACGATCTGAGTTCAAAATAGCCTCAGAGACTTCTTAGCTGTGTAACCCTGGTCAAATCACTTGACCTCTGTTTGGTTCAGTTTCCTCATATGTAAAATGGGGTGGATAATAATAACACTTGCATCTCAGGCTTTTTGTAAGGATCAAATGAGATAATAATTATAAAGTGCTTAGCACATAGTGTGGCACATAGCACTAAGCAACGTTAGCTATTATCATCATCATTATTATCATTATTAATTGTATATTGTAGTTGTAAATAATTGTACATTATTATTGTCATATCATCACTTTATTCCAGTGCTACTCTGTTTTGATGGAGTTTGGATAGAAATGGTCTAAGGACAAGTTTCTATGATTAATTTATTCTCATTCTTCTTCATTCTTATCTTTGAGCTAAGGAATTAATTACGTGTGAAAAAGTTCCTGTTACTTTATAATATTTATAATATCTGGCCCCAATATGGAATAATTTGAGGGATAGGAGATAACATTTCCAGGATGCTCACCAACACAAGGATGAACGTAGTTTACCATAATTTTATATCAAAAACACATAGACTCTGAATAGGTGCAGTATGGAAACAAATTCAAATGACCCAGCTTGAGGAGTTTATAGTATCTGGCAAAAGCACTGACTCTACAATGAATACTAACACTCAGACCCCTTAGGACATTTGTATCCTTACCCCCAACTGTAACCACTTGTAGAATTAGCTGTCCTAATAAATACAATAGATGACAACAATAAATCCAAGTGTTTGGTGGTTTATTTTTTTAAATATTTATAGTTTTTATCAAAATAAATGTATTATTTATTTTAAACATTCTTTTTAAATTCTAAGTTCCAAAACTATATTTCAGTTTGTACTCAGAGTTCATCAGTTCTCTCTCTGGAGGTGGATAGCATTTTTTCATCATGAGTCCTTTGGAATTGCCTTGGATCATTGTATTGATCAGAGTAGCCAAGTCTTTCACAGCTGATCATCATTACAACATTGCTGTTACTGTGCATAATGATCTCACTTCACTTAGCATCAGTTCATATAGATCGTGCCATGCTTTCTTTTCCCCTCCTAGAAACCATCCTTTCATTATTTCTTATAACATATAACTCCATCACATGTATATGCCACGTGATTTTTCAGCCATTCCCCAATTGGTGAGCATACCCTCAATTTCCAATTTTTTGCCAACACAAAAAGAGTTGCTATAAATATTTTGGTACACACAGGTTCTTTCCTTTTTTTCTTTAATCTCTTTGAGGTACAGACCTAGTGGTGTTATTGCTGAATCAGTGGATATGCACAATTTTATGACCCTTTAGGCATCATTCCAAATTATTCTCCAGAATGGTTGGACCAGTTCATTACTCCACCAGAAGTTCATTAGCATATCTATTTTTCCCTCATTCCCTCCAACATTTGTCATTTCTGAAAGGTATGAGGTGGTACTTCAGAGGTCTTTTAATTTGTATTTCTCTAATCAAAGATGATTTAGAGCATTTTAAAAAATATGGTTGTAGATAGCTTTGCTTTTTTCTTTTGAAAAGTATTTGTTTATATCCTTAGACCACTTATCAATTGGGTAATAGTCCTTACTTTTTATAGATTTGACTCAGTTTCATATATATATATATATATATATATATATATATATATATATATATATATATATATTTGAAAAATGAGGCCTTTATCAGAGAAAATTGATGTAAATTTTTTTTGATATTACTTCATTGGCTATGATATCTTTTAGTAAAATGTAGTTTCCATGATTATCTCTTTTAATTAGATCTGTTTTTGCTTTGATTTGTCTGAGATCATCATTGCTACCCCTGACTTTTTTTTTACTTCAGCTGAAGTAAAAAATAGATTCTGTTCCAGCTCTTTATTTTAATTCTGTATGTCTTTCTGTTTCAGGTGTGTCTCTTGTAAACAACATATTGTTGGATTCTGGTTTCTAGTCCATTCTGCTACCTGCTTCCTTATTACGGGTGAGCTTATCCCATTCACATTCATTACTAACTGTATTTTCTTCCATCCTGTTTTTTTTTCTGTTTTTGATTTTCGTTCTTTTTTTATTCTCTCCTGCCTCAAAAGTCTGTTCTGCTTCTAACTGCTGCCTTCCTTAATCCACCTTCCCTTTTATTACCCCCCTCCATAGCACTTATCTAATTCCCCTCCTATTTACCTATTTGCTAAAAAATAATTTCTATAATCAACTCAGTGTGTGCGTGTGTGTGTGTGTGTGTGTGTGTGCATCCCCCTTTGAACCAATTAAAACAAGAGTGAGATTCAAGCATTTCACACCCCTCACTTCTCCACTATGAAAGTTCTGCTTTGCACACCTTTCTGTGAGAACATTTTCCCATTCAACTTCTCCATTCTCTGTTCTCCCAGTGTATCCCTCTTTCTCACGCCTTCATTTTTTTGGAGGTCATACCAATATAATCAACTCGCATTCATGCCCTCTATGTAGACACCTATAAGCTGCCTTAATAATCTTAAAGTTATTTGGAGTTACATGTATTATCTAGGTGTTTGGGAATTTCAATAACTTACATTAAGATTTATTAGTCTTTTCTTAACTTGAACATTGAAATGCACATCCAAAAACCATAATGAATAGAATTTGAAGAGAAACCTCATAGTAAAGTGAGTTGTAATAAAAGGGAGCTGGGTAGTGAACAGTGTTGATCTTGGGAGTCAGTAGATCTAGATTCTAATCATGGCTCTTTATGTATGTGACCTTGGACAAGTCACTTCCCTTCTCTTGCCCTCAGTTTCCTTCTCTGCAAATGGATATATTAACACATAGGACACTGCTATCATAAGCATCCAGAGACATAAGCAGCAAATGACAGTAATTAAGGATGTCTCTAATTAGACAGAAGGAAAGAAGGTTGTTACTTTTCAGAGGTACAGATGGAGAAAATCAGGTCCATTCATTATCATTCAATCTGAAGGTTACTAATACCCAAGGGAAGGAAATTTGGAATTAGCTTATTGCCAGCCATATTTTTAAAAAGCTGAAAGAATCTGTCCAAAACCAAGAATTTGATATGTAGACAGTTTTCAGCTGATGGTAGTATCCTTCTTCCCACCGTCCCCCACTCCTACCACCAGAAGCAAAATGCAAACTACCTTACATGGTCCCTAAGAGAATCCTAATCCTATTTGCTGTTATTACTTTTCCTTGTTGAATCATCTCCTGCAGACTATCCACTTCCTACTTCTGGGCTGGTTGTGAGAAAATCGCTCAGAATATTAGAAAACACCTTAAAATCTGTTATGGGTATTATTCATATTAGGGATATTCAACCCAAGCACTCAGCTGCAAAGCGAAGCAACCCGCAAAACTGTCTGTACTTCAGGACTTGCCAATAAGAATCTGTATCCGATCCGGAACCTGGAACACATATCATGGCATTTTGACATTTAAGCAAACATCCTATCATAAAACAGAATAACAACAAACAAACAAACTTCCTCATTTTCCCCAGCCTTTATGCACAGGAAGCCATATAAAATATGGAGCTCAAATTAATTTGAGACCACAACTGCTACAACCATTATCCAATCAGGGATACATCTTGAATGCTACATAATTTTGATTATAACAGCTGGCATTTTATCATTTATTTGACTTGGAAATTTTTAGATTTTAATTATGTGCATTCTCACATGTGGAAATAGGGGGAAGCAAACAAAATATGGAGGTTAAGATCCTGGGAAGAGGTCACAGAAGCATTCAGAGGCCAGGCAACTTCCTAAAGTTAGAACTGCCTCTCTCTCTCTCTCTCTCTCTCTCTCTCTCTCTCTCTCTCTCTCTCTCTCTCTCTCTCTCTCTCTCTCTCTCTCTGTCTCTCTCTCTCTCTCTGTCTCTCACTCCTCCTCAATCTGTCTCTCTTTCTCTCCATCTCTGTGTCTGTTTCTCTGGCTCTGGTTCTGTCTCTGTCTGTCTGTATTCTTATCTCTCTATTTCTCTTCAAGGAGCTTAGGCTAAAGGTACTGGAAAGCTTCTCATCAATAGGGTGAAGCTGTATGGTGTAGTGGAAAGAACATTGGCCCTGCAGTCACAGAACTTTGGTTCAAATTTGGGCTCTGCTTCTCATTGCCATTGTAAATTGAATAAATCATTTTACTTCTAGGGGCCTCAGTTTCTTCCTCTCTAAAATGAGAAAGTTGGAGTCACTGGCCTTTAAGATCTAAGCTCCAACATCCCTGAAAAGACAATCAGTCATCCGGCCTTATTTTTCAAGTACCTTCTATGACAGAAAAAGCATTGCCTCCTTAGATGAAATAAGCCTTGTTGGATCACTCTAGGTAGAATATTTCCATCTACAGTAGGTCTAAATCTTCTCCCTTGCAACTCCCACCAATTAGTGCCAGTACTAACTATCCTTAAGAAACAACCAGCCCACCAATCAACATGAATTTAGGTGGCAGTGAACAAGTCTGGTTTCTCTTCCATGAGATAGGCCTTCACTTATTTGAAAATAGTGACGACATCTCTTTTAATCATTTCTTCTCCAGGCTAAAACTCCTATAGTTCTTTGTATCATTCATTCATTCATTCATTCATGTTAATCAATATATATTGAAATGGTTGCTGCTAGGCTTGAGGTTCTGTGCTAGGCATTTCCTACCTGAGTTTTCCAGACCCACTGCCACCATTGTGATCTTGCGTGTATGCATGTCATTATGTCAATGTTCCTTTTAAAACACGATGCCCAGAAATAATCACAATACTCCAGATGTGAGGACAATGAGAGCATCGCTTCTTTTGTTCTGGATATTGTACTGTTATTATTGGAACTCCAAAATACTTTACTTATTTACAGCTATGTGACACTTGACACCAGTAATTCGGTTCTTATTTTTTCTCAAAGTCCTTGATTTTTGTCTTTAATGCCAGTCATTAATAACCTCTCTAATAATATCTGAAACAAATGAGTCAATAAAAGTTAAAATCACACCATTTTTTTTACTTCTGAGTTTTCTTGATGAAAAGCAAAAAAAAATTCTGATTACAGTTATTTGCTAACATTTTGAGGGATTACCTGAAAGTTTAATTTATATAAAATATAAACCCCTGACACAATCTAACTTACCCTTTTACAATTGGAAATATAACAATTCCATCTGTTGTGGGATATGGAAGAGACTGCAAAATTGTAATTCCAATCCTGAAAAATTCTAAGCGTATTTTTTCTGTAATCACTTTCAGGTCCTTTGCCTCCCTGCAGTCTCTCCAATCTTTCCTGTTATTCTTAGTTAAATCACCTCTGGTTTGCATTTCTGTAATTTCTTTTCACTTCTCAGACCACCTCTATGCCTCACAGACTTTCAAATGAATTTCTGGAGTCCTCAACAATGCATGCTTCCTTACATTACCTGTTGGGGAAAATATTTCTTGGCCCAATAGTTGTCCTTTATTAATGCCCTTTCCCTGGCACATGCATTTTAAAGTACCTTCTCATTATATCCCTCTCTTATCTATAAATTCTGCTTTGTCGTTGTCTATCTGAATATAAAGATGAGGAGATTTTATTAGATAGTTTCTAAGTTACTCTATGTTTAAAGTTTTATCCCTGTTGTTACTTTAAAAAAAAAGGTTGGACATTTTGGTGAGGGAGAGAAATGCCTTTTCTAGGTTATGTCCAATGTGATCATTTTAGTGGGATATTGTTCCTGTCATATGTGGCATTTGGAAAAGCTCAAAAGGAAGCTGGGATGACAAAGGGTGAGGACAAGGTGTGGCAGATGAGGGAAAAAAATACAAAGGAAACAAAAATCTCAGGAACAAGATAGATAAAAAGTAGTACATAGATTTAAGATGTAGGAGAACTGTACATTGGGTGTGGAAAGGCTTGAAAGCCAGTGAAGTGATGAAACAATTGATTATATTTTTCAAGAGCCAAACTCTGATCTTCAAACTGAAATAGAGTTTTGAGGTGTTTCTTTTGTCTTGGGTTTCTTTGTTCTTAAAAGGGGCTTTGGAGTATCACTTGTGTATGGTCCATCAGGATGAATGAATTGGGAATAATGGTCTCAGTCTGGTCATCTTGGTAAGACAGAACATATATTGAACAGCATAATGGTTATATACTGAAAGCCTTCTAGATGGAGATCCGGAAGACTAGACTTTGAGTATGAATTCTGGCATTAAGTATCTGTGTCTTCCTCAAGTGCCTTGGGAAAATCACTTGACCTCCCTCAGGGCTCAGTTTCTTACTTTTTAAAATGAGAGATTAACTCTAAATGGTTTCTAAAATCACTTCCAGCTCTAAACCTATGATCCTGTCTCCTTCTGCTGAGATGGCTACTATTTTGCCATTTTTTTCTATAAAACCAGAGAACTGATTGTAAGGCAGGGAGACACACAGGAGTCTCAATAGATCCATCTAAAACCATCTTTACTCATATGGAAAACATCATAATAATCTAAGTAGAAGCAGCATGACAGAGCAGTGTAGGAAGTCCACTGGGCATACAGTCTGAAAATCTGGGTTGAGGTTCTTTCTGTACCACTTAGTAGCCATGTTAGAAGGATTTCGAGTACATGTTTGATACTGGACTTTGTGACTGATGCTTAAGGACCAACTCATTAACTTTGGAATAGCTCGTCACCACTTAGGTCATACTTTTATCAGGCACATCTTGCTTTCAAGAGGATGTCTTTCCTTGCCCTCTCCCCCTCCTCCTTACTGCTAGTGCCTTCTATCCTGTGATATCATCTATAACCTGTATGGGTAGAGTTGTTTGCCTGTTATCTCCTCCATTAGAATGTGAATTCATGGAGGGCAAAGACCAGTGTTTTGTTGGCTTTGTTGCTGTTTTTGTTGTTGTGGTTGTTTTTGGTTTTATTTATGTCTTCAGCACTTAAATCAGTGCCTGGCATATAGTAAGGGCTTGAGAAATGCTTGTTGATGGACTGGCATCAACTATTAGGGGCCATCTACCAAATGTCCAAGGGAATGTAATCTGCATTGGGGAAGAAGTTAAGGTCATTAAACTCTTGAAGTATTTTTAAGTACTAATAATTGTGACTTGGTGGTATTATTTTTGCTTATGTTAGACCCAAGAAAGAATGAAAGCATATCCAACTTCCCAAAGTTAGTGGCTATCAGTGTGCAATGCTTTCTCTTCTATAGGGGCATAGTTCTGAGAAATTCTTGAGAGTACTCATTCAGTTCCCTTTTTTTGTGGGGGGAGGTGAGGCAATAGGGGTTAAGTGACTTGCCAAGGATCACACAGCTAGTAAATGTTATGTGTCTGAGGCTGGATTTGAACTCAGGTCCTCCTGACTCCAGGGCTGGTGCTCTATGCACTGTGCCACCTGGCTGCCTCCCCAGTTCACTATTGGTTATCATATTCTTATTACTAATATTTTCCTATATTACCCTCTTAATTAGACAAGCAAAAATTGCCCCTGGGCCTCAGTTTTATCATCTGTAGATACAATGCTATATTAGATCACCTTTAAGTCCCTTCCATTCTCAGATCTTAGAATCCTATGTACTTAGGCTGGCTGTTTAAGTTGTCATCATCTTCATCATTGTGATAGAGAAAGACTGAGGGAAATCCTGCTATCAAAGAACTAGCATTTCCAAGTTCTCCCTTTTTACCATATGACCCTATGGGCACCAGTCCCTCTGTGAATATGGGGTAGAATACCTCAAGAGTAGGTGGATAATATCCACCCACTATCTGCAAACCCTGAATCCAGCAAGAAGCAAAAGTATTACTTTATTGATTCATACCCAGAAAGACATATTAGAAATTCAAGCTTGATTATTTTGGGGGGGATGGGTAGCTGAGGGAAAATTGGAACAGGGAGTTAATGTGAATGGGTAGTAAGGATCAAGAAGGGGAAACTAAGTAGTACAGTAGATAGAGTGCCATGCCTGGAGTCAGGAAGATTCTTCTTCCTGAGTTCAAATCTGGCCTCAGGCACTAGCTGTGTGATGCTGGGCAAGTCACTTAATCCTTTTTTTGCCTCAGTTTCCTCATCTATAAAATGAGCTGGAGGAAGAAATGGCAAACCATTCCAGTATCTTTGCCAAGAAAACCTCAAATGGGGTCATTGACAAGTTGGACAAATAACTGAACAATAACAACAGTAAGAATTGAAACCAAATATATAGAATCAAAAAGTTCTATATAGTAGAGTTTTAGACTTGGAAGAATATTTATTGAACAATGGCCGACATTTTATAGTTTTCTACATTTTATGAGAGCTGGTGAGGAATACTGTAGAGAGTGTTCTTCTTAAGTCAGGAAGACCTGGGCTCAATTCTTGTCTTCCTCTCCCACATAAGGACTATGAGAGACAAGTCACTTGATTTCTCAGTGTCCCAGGGACTACTGCCAATTTGAATTGATAGCATTCTTTTCTGACAGATACCTGCACTATTGAAATCACAGATTTCATCCTCTCTGAGGTTTACAAAGTCCTCTGGTTGTTATCCTATTTGATCAGATTCAATCAATCTGTGGTGTAGGTACAACAGGCATCCCCTCATATATTACATATGAAGAAACTCAGGTCCAGGAAAGTTCTGACTTGTCCTTTGTCACACAGCTGGTAAATGTCTGAGTCAAGATTTGAATTCAGGGGATTTTTGCCAATTCTAGCACTTGATACACTATGCCACCATGCTGCTCTTGTGAAACCTTTCCTTGGAGCACAAATCCCCTCCCTAAGTTGTACAATGGAAAGAGTACTGGAACTGAAGTCAGAAGACCTGAATTCAAATTTAGCCTCAGATACTTACTAACTGTGATACCCTGGGCAAGTTACTTAACTCACCTAACCTCTCTATGTCTTTGAGTTTCATCTATAAAATGAGGGTAATGATATCACCTCTATTTCAGGGTCATCCTAAGGATAAAATGAGGTCATACTTGTAAAGTGCTTTGCAAACCTTAAAGTTATCTCCATAAAATGCTAGGGAAGCTAGGTGACACAGCAGAAAGTATGGCATGCCTGAAGTCAGGAAGATTCATCTTCCTGAATTCAAATCTGACCTTAGACACTTACTATCTGCGTGACCCTGGACAAATTACTTAACTCTTGTCTACTTCAGTTTCCTCTTCTGTTAAGCTGGAAAAGGAAATGGTGATGCACTCTGCCACCAAATACAATCTTTGCTAAAAAACAAAACAAAACAAAACAAAACAAACAAACAAACCCAAATAAGGTAATGAAGAATCAGACAAGAAGGAAAAAAAGAGAGTGAACGACAACTTATTAGAATCTAAAAAGTGACAATCCAACCTCCACTTGAGGGCCTCTGGACATAAGAAACTTAGTACCTTATGATATAGCAAATTCCATTCTCAGATATTTTCAATTCTTAGGAAGTTCTACCTTTTGTTGATCCAGAATCAGCCTTCTCCTGCTTTCTTTCTAAATCCATATCCTTAATGAGGAGGCTTTTTGCAGAAGATTCCATTTTCAAGGAACATTTTCCTTTTTTTTTTTTTTAGCAATTGTCTCAATGAGTTACTATTCTAGAATACAAATGACTTTCTTCCATAAATAATCTGCAATTTGGCAGGATTTCATTCTGATGCCTCAGTGCCCTCTTGGCAAAGTGTTTTAACTCATTTTGATGATTGGTTGTTGGGTATTTTTTTAACATTTGTATTTCTTATTGACACTTCACAGCTTTAGAGGAAAAAAAAAAAACATGTGTTTAGTATCTCAGTTGGTTAGAACATTATGTCTTTGCCAATGTGGAGCCCACATTGTTTATTTTCTGAGCTGTCATTCTTCCGGATGCTTCTTTCACTGTAACACATGCTTGGCTAACAGAGGGAATTATTTGAACTGTGATAGATTATAAAGGAAACAGTCCAGCAACCACATTGCTCTTTCTACTCTCAATGATCCATCACAAATAACTTAATAACATGGGGATCTATTAAGTAGTTTTCTCTAATGAGCAAGCATACCCACTGAGAATCACCGATATGTTATATCTGCCACACATACACACTGCATCACCACATTATGACCCCTAAGGGCTCAGAGAGATCAGTGTAAATCTTCCCTTTTACAATAAACTGCAGGCTCTGTCCCAGGAACTCAAATAGTAATAATGCACTCATTTATAGAACACCATGAGTTTCTGATCTACGCTTCTTCCCACCCCAATTTGTTAGGTTTTTTTTCCATTCAAATATTCTTAGGATGTTTTCCTTGATAGCTTCTTTGACCCTTTCATGTTCTACCCTGGGTTATGCTTGTCTTACCTTCAAGGAGAAGGTGAGCTCCTTGGGGTCAGGGAATGTCTAGTCTTTTTGCCCTTATATTGATAGTAGCTAGCACAAAACCTAGAAGGCAGGGTGCACCAGACCTAGTGTGCCCTATGTGTGCATATTAGCATAGCCTAGAATACACTAGGAGAGAGATGGTGGAGTTGTATCCAAATATAGTCCTAAGGTATATCATTTCCTCCACATCCCTAATACTTAGAGGCCCTTTACTATTCCATAACTTTGAAGGGCAATATCCCAATTGTCTTCTCCAAGTCTTTCCCTTTACCTAGATATTTTCCATATGTCTCCCAAAATAATCTTGTGAAATGGAAAACCAAAACCAACCATTTTTTTTTTTCCAGTTCAGTAACCTGTAATAATCCCCCATTGCCTCAAGACTAAAACATAAATTCCTTAGATTAGCATTTAAGGCTTTTACAACTTTGTTCCAACTTACCTTTCTAGTCTAATTTTGTATTATTTCTCAACACGTACCCTACTGAGCAGCTAAACTAGCTCATGTGATTTTACTAAAACTTAGCTTTCTTTTTCCTGCTCCTTACTTTCATGTGTACATGTTTCTCACGCTTTGGAATATATTCCTTTCTTTTCCTTCCATTCATCTTGTAGAAGTCCTAGATTTTTTTCATATCTCAGCTCATTTGTCACCTTTTAGTGGAAGCTTTTCCTGATTCCTCTAGTTATCAGCATTCCCTCCTTCTTCAAATTTTCACGAACATGTTGAAATGTTTGCTTCTGCTCCCCCAAAGCAAAAGTGGAATGAAAAGAGAAGGGACTGATTTTTCTTTTGTATTTTTATTTCCAGAAACTGCACAGTGCCTAGCACAGTAGTCATGTAATAAGTCATTATTGGGTTGGATTGCATTTGAAAAGGAGCAAAGGAATTTAGGGTCAGGGAGCGAGGGAGCATGGGCAAGACACACATCAGGGCCCTGGGAACTCTGGGAAATATGGACTGGGCATCCTTGTAGATCTTAACTAGAGGACAAGAAAAAAAAAAGGTGCTTCGTGATAGAAAGCCTTGTGGCATATCCTTAGGTGATGATGGATTGGTAACAGGGTACTTCAGCAGATCTGAGGAAGGCATAAAGCCCACAACCTCAACCGAGACTTTCGAATTAAAACACTAGGATACTTTCATTTCCTCTAACTCAGACTTCCCCATGAACGTTTTTGGGGGTAAAGGTTTGAAAACCAGGCTCCTATGAGTACTGAGGGAACATTTTTGGTGTGACTCAATTTTCTAGGATGCAAGGGTCCAAATTCACTAATTAGAGGGAAATAATACCTAAAACATAGAAATTCTAATGGAGAAAGTTTCCATTTAGAAGTCTTTCTACCTGGGGATCAGTGTCAGATTAGGGAGCAGTCCTATACCTATTTTAGAAATAGGATGGAGTTTAGTGGGAAACTACAGTCATATTTTTGGCTAAGGAAGGGGAATCACTTCAAACAGGTTTAGAATGAGAAGAGAGATAGTGCTTTAGGACATGCATTCCAGTGAATTCCTCTGCCTTTCCCTCTTCTCAAAGTTTTGCACTGAGCTCACTTTTCAATCTCCTCTCTAGATCTGAGTTGGATGAGGAGGACAACTGGTCCAAAAGTGTGAATAGAGAGATGCTTGGTGAGTAGAGATGGGTCCCTAGGGAGAGGCTATGGTGTCTATGGGATCATTAACATGTCTTTTCAATCCTTTCATTCTGAAGGCAGGTGTTGAGGGACACATTTTTGGAAAAAAAAAGAAGAGATATTGATCATATGTAAATAACTACCACCAGGATTTAGATATGGTGATATATAGACAGGTGAAATCAAACTCAAAATACAAGTCACTGAGTAATGATATTACTTTAGAAGGGATGGAGAGAAGGGTAATGATCAAGGGGTATAGTCATTCCTCCTTCTTGTGTTCTGTTGTATTAGGGAACATGGAAGAAAGCACACTGAGAACTGGAGTGGGATTCATGGCCAGAAATATGTTGTGTTCTGGGGGAAGCCAGGTTTCCATTAATGCAGGAAATTAGAAAAAACAGTTAGAGAAAGTGATGTAATAATGGAAAGTTTGTTAAGATGGAATGGGAATTTCAGAAGGCCTGGTGAAATGGGATGACAGAACAGGATAGGGATTCCTCTGGAGGAATATGGGTGAGGTGAATGGAGATAAAGTTGGGAATTTTTGCCTGTGTTGCCTGAAACTCTGAATCCCTGGAATTCAGAAAGCAGAAGTGAATTTTCTTGTCATTATTTCCTCTTCTCTCTTCACCTTTTTCCACTCCCGAGTTTGTCCTATATGTCCAAGTGGGAGGCAGTTAGCAAATTTATGTTGCATTGCTTTGACTTGAAATTTATTAAGATCTTTACCTTATGAGAACTCTGGAAGATAATGCAGTTTAAATATTTTTACTAATTTTATTGATAAAGAAACTTATGCTTAGATAATCTTAGTGGCAAAGCCAAGTTCTCCTATGCTAATTTCACTTTATTAAAAAAATTTAGATGTACTTAGTCTTATTTTCATCTACTATCTTTACAATTTCATGTAACTTCAACTATTTTTTTCTTATTCAATACTATAGATTCTCCAAAGTAGATGTTACATACAGTGAACCTTGAAAGAGGTTAAGGATTATAAGAAGTAGGGTTGAAGGAAGAATATTTTCCAATCCTATGAAGTCATGAAGACATGAAATGATCATTGATTTCAAGGAACATGGGTCACTGTATACCACTTTGGCTTGAAAGTGGAGTACATGTAGAGGAATAATGTGAAAAGTGAAAATTAGGTTGGAGCCAGATTGTAGATGCCTTTAAATACCAGGCAGAGGGATTTCATTCTAAAGGCAATAAAAAACCAGTATAGATTTTTTTTCCCCGGGGAAATTCAGATATATTCCATAGCAATATTATTCTAATACCCATCTGGAAGATGCCCTGAAGAAGGGAGGGAGGGGGGATAGGGGTTTATATTAGTCTGCTTGAGTAGAAAGAGAAATGAGAAGGACAGAAACTAGGTTATCTCTAATCATTTGAAAGTTCAAGCAACTGTGATTCACAAATTAGATGCTTAATAAATGCTTGCTACAAATAAACAACTCTCTTTTCTCTTTTAGTTAACAAACTTTCCTTGCTATTTTCCCATCATTCTCATTCCTTATTTACCTAGAACATTTATGTGAAGTCTAAGGACTTGGTTAACATTCTTTCTCTTCTTAGTTTTTCTTTACTTCAGTTCTTTCTTGTAGTGACATTTGTACTCAACCTCATTGGCTTTCTTAATAAGAACCATCATTCTAATGATTAATTTTATTTCATATTTTTTCACATACATATATAGGCATGTATGCACACACACATACACACACACACGTATATATATATATATATATATATATATATATATACGTGTGTGTGTCTTTCCTTCTATCCACCTTCCCTCACCATATATTAGAGAGAATACCAGTAGCATTTGGATTGTCTCTCCATTAGTGATCTGGATTTTATTTTTCTGGTCTTTAACTTTCTTTATGTTTTTGTAGTCTCTGACTAAAATTTCTACTTCCTAGACATTTTGGATCCGCTACCTAATTCTAATGAAGAAGCATGGTTTCTTTAAAAAAAATGACTTCAACTTCCAGTTAAAATTTCATCTTTTGTAGGAATCCTTGCCTGATTTCACTTAATTCTAGTGCCTTCCCTGTTGATTATTTTTCCCTATTAATCTTGTAATCATGATTATAACTAACATTTTTATAATAGGCACTATGTAGCAGGCACTATGATAAGTTATTGTTATTCAGTTATTTCTGTCATTTCTGACTTTTTCATGACCCCATTTGGGGGGTTTTCTTGGCAAAGATACTGGAGTGGTTTTGCCATTTCCTTCTCCAGCTCATTTTACAGATGAGGAAATGGAGGCAAACAGGGTGAAGTGACCTGGGCCACATAGCTAGTAAGTGTCTGAGGCCAGATTTGAATACAGGAAGATGAGTCTTCCTGACTCCAGGCCTGACACTCTTCCATTTGCCACCTAGACTGTCACAAATACTGTACAATTATTATCTCATTTGGTACTCACAACAACCCTGGGAAGTGGGTGCTATTATTATCATCCTCATTTTACCAAGGAATAAACAGAGGCAAACGGAGGTTCAGTGATTTACTCAGGGTCACAAATGGTAAGTGTATAAGTCCATATTTGCACTCATGTATTTCTGAACCTAGGTCCAGCACACTATCCACTGCACCACTTAGCTACTTCTATACATAGCTTGCTTATTTGGACATAATATCATTACTTGCATGTTGTCTCTCCCATTGATTGTGAGATGTGTCAAGGCAAGGACTGTCTTTTATCTTTCTTTGCACTCTCAGTAATTAGCACAGTGCCTACCGCATAGTAGATACTCAATAAATGTTTATTAACTGACTGACTGAAAATGAGCACTGGGCTAGGAGTCAGATTGCCTACACCTGCTCCTGGCTATGCCACTCTATGACCCTAGGCAAGTATTTCCTTTGGACTTGGACTTCCTTCTCTATTAAATGAGAGAATTGTATCAATACCATCTTCTGCACAGGATATTTCCTAGTCTTCTTCCCTACTCTGCCTTGAGGGCAGGGAGTAGTTTGAATTTTCTTTGAATCCCTAGCGCTCTGTACAGTGTCTGGCATATGGTAAGTCCTTAAAGTGCTTGTTGACTAAATATTAACTCTTCCAACATTGACATTCTTCTTAAATGCATGCATCTATTTATACATAAATGTGTAAATTCCTGCTTTTTCTTCTTGGTTTTTTTTTCATTCCCTAAACAAACACATCAGCCATGGTCCTTTATTAGATTAAGGAGTGTGTAGAACATGATAGGATGAGAGAATTAGTGTTGGAAGGGACCAAATTTCTCAAAGTGATAAGTGGAAGTGACAGAGCTAAACTTCTGACTGAAAATACAGTCTTTGATCTGTTGAACCAGACTGAGTAACAAACCAATGCCTTCAGTCAGTTAAAAGCATAGATAAATTAAAATCATCTCACTAACATTTACTTAAGGAACTATTGTAGATCTCCTTTGATAACTTTTTTTATCCTCTTCTTTGGATTTAATCATTATTTTTATAAGCACTATAGTCAAAATTCATTGAAGACATAATTTATTTAGTTAGGTAAATAAATGAATAGGCAGGTAGATAGATGGAGGAATAAATGGATGGTGAATAGATGGATAGATAAACACGTATATTGAATGCTTGTTGTGTAATAGGCACTGATGTAAATGCTAACACATATTAAGAATGTAGTAGGGACAAAGCAGCTGGCTGAGAGGATAGAAAAGACCAGAGAGGGACTTCATCTGGGAATGGAGTTAGTATGGCTAAGGACCTTCAAGATAAAATAATCTGGGCTAGAGAGACACTAATCAGTAGAGCATCCCTCAAGAAAGATGTTCCAACAGGATGTGAAGGTAGCTGACAGAAGACGTGGAGAGGTCCGCATAGTGAATCATGTTCTAGTTCACTTTGACCTAAATGCCAAAAGATTATAATATTAATAAGGCACACTTGTGGTAATGGTGAAGAAGACACTATAGTATACAAATATACTATAAAATACTTCATAAACTGAAAGGTACAATAAAAGTAAGAGCTACTGTCTTGAGGAGTCAGTAGCTTCCTAAATATGTTTCTTTTTCTCCCCTTTTCTCTACCTCCCCTTACTAAATCTCCTGTTAATTGATAGCACAGTTGATTCAATACTTCTGCATCATTTGTTCTTCAAGATTTCAATAGACTGGAGGGATATTCATATTAAAATGTCAAGGACCTGTTATTTGTAGAAATAGGAATCTCTTTCATCCAACCAAGATAACAAAGTCCCTCCTTTGTAACCTGTAAGCTTGGGACATTATCCGAGTCACAGAGAAGTTCACTGATTCACCTAGAGTCACAAAGCTAATCAATGTTAGGTAGGGATTTCTCATTACAAGCCTAATGCCCTTTGTATTATGGTATGTTGAATATTTTTAAGTGTCTGAAAATTGAAGATATATAGTAATTATAGTGATGGATCACTATATACAAATAAACATACCAATTATGTATATATATATGTGTAGTTTGTATGTATGCTTATGTACATATGGTATATAAAATATGGAGAAAGAAAGAATGAGAGAGAGCATCATACATTTGTGTGTATATACACATATCTATCTATCTATCTATCTATCTATCTATCTATCTATCTATCTACCTATCTATCTATAGAGCATCAATTTCCCAGGGCTATAGCTTGAGGATGGAAGGAATCTTAGAAGTTATCATATATCAAATTCTTCAGATGAAGAAACTGAGGTGCTGAGAGGTTAACTCAATTGCACAAGTTCATACTCATATTCATACAGGTAGTAGTTGCTTAACTCATATTCTCTTACATTTAATTCAATGCTCTTTCCACTGCACTGTGTTGTCTCTAAACAAAATGAATAATTTGTGTGTTCAACACATTACTCAACAACTTGAATATATAAGATTCTAGATGTTCAGATACTAGGACTTTGTCAGGAATCAGGTACAAAATCTGGCTCTTCCAGTCCACATGAATTGTACCTTCCTTCTTTGGGAAGTTATATACCAAAATAATGTTTCCAAACTGGTTACAGAGATTGGACAAAGTTGGGACAAATCATTCTACTCCAATCATGAGCAATGTAAAAATCAACCAATGAAAGTGAAGTGAAGGGTTAAGCAAAGATTCTGGAAGCAGGGGGAAAGCATTTCACTGAATTGGGGTGTCATTCTCCATTCAAAATATTTTTCTCATTAGAATAATGTTTTATGTGTAAATCTTAGGAAGCTATGTCAGAGTCAAAACTGATGTTAAATCTAGTACTGTTTTTACCTCACCATTTGAAGTCAAAGCATCAGTAGTAACTGTGGTAACAGGTTTTGTTTTTTTTTTTTTTTAACTCTGTGAATTTGGCATAGTCATTTATTTAATTTCCTTAGATTTCATTTTCCAAATTTATAAGAAGGGCTTATAATGCTTTTATTACCTGGCTTTCAAGGTTCTTATTAGGATCAAATTAGACAATGTGATTAACATAATTTTTATGTTCTAAAGTAGTATGTGTGTGCAAAAAATGTTATTAATTTTTAATATGATTAAAAATAGTGTTTATCTGTTAATAATTTTTACCAAACCATACTATCCATGAACATTAAATTACTATTTTATTAAAAGCCTTCAATGTCTTGGTCAAGAGACAATCTTCTTTTGTACTGTCTTTTATTCTGAATGAAATCTATGTTGAGTTGATTTGACGGATAGAAAAAACCTGTCACTTCCTTCTAACTTCACTGGCTGGATAATGCCAGAATTTTGAATTTTGTCTGCATTCCTTTGATTTATTCCAAGGTATAATCATAGCATAGGATATTTTAAGTGAGACTAGAGATATTTGTATTGTAGAGTATACACAAATAAATAAATATAGAATGACTCCATTCTGCTTGTTTTTTAAATATTGATAATGGAGAGTAGACTCCTGATAGGGCCATCCCATGGAGGGAACACTGAGTTAGTTTCTTTGGCCACTTCCAGAAAAAATCCTAGTATTACCTCTTTGGGATAAAATCAGTTTGGGGCAATGAAGAAAACTCTGGGCAGTGCCTTGGTCTTTCATCTCATAACAACTGACTGTGGAATGAAAAGAGAATGTTAATATTACATTAGAGAGAATTGGACACTAAGTCAGTAGGATTGACTTATGAGCGAACTTTAAAAAGGAAATTGCTCCACTCTTAGTCTTAGAGAGATCCTTAATCTCTCTTTTCCTTTGGCTCTCCAGGGAGTATCATGTAAATCTACAATTTCCCATGATGAATGGATGGAAGGTGGCCTCTTCATCCCTAATTATGTTGACTGCTCCCTTATCATATTGCAACATGGGGAAAGGGAGACCAAACATTTAGGAAGTTGAGGAGGGGACAAGGAGGGGCACTGTGTTTCAGAAAGTTACACAGATTCTTAGTGGGGCCATAGGGTAGTAGACTACCACACCTCTCCCAGGAATAATGGCAGGTACTGTTCTAAGACTGGAGACTGGAGGAGGGTTAAGAGAGAATATAAATGCAAGTAGCAAGGTGACTATATGTTGCATGTGTGGGAGGTATAGAGATACATATATGGATGTACACATCTATACACACAGACATATACACACACACACACACACACACACACACACACACACACACACACACACACACACACACATATATATATGTATATATATATATATATGTATTTATATATGTATGCATGTATGTATATCCCCCACCCATCATGGGAAATAGAGATTTACATGATTGCACCTAGAAAATAAAAGGAAGAGGGAAGACTGAGGGTGAAATCAATTAATTTATATGATGCTTTAAGAAAATGTCTATGGCACCATATTAGATTGAATTTACTCACCTGAGAGTACCCAAATGAAATCACAGATCTGGTACATATACCAAACCAGTAAAAAAGGTACTTAGCAAACCACAGAGCACTTGCCTCATAGAAGCAATTATTTTTCTTTGGGTAAATAAGTGTCATGCTATATTATCTCCTCTGTTAGCACAGAACCCCACAGTGAATCTGCTGGACAATTGTGGTAACTCTCCATAATTGGCATAGGCTGAATAAATAAAGCCAATATAATATTCTCTTTCTGTTCTCAAAACCCAGCTGTCCCTGTCCATGATGAGGCAACAGTATATTCTCTTTTTCCTTTCCTCTGCTAGCCTGGCCCAAAGTATGTGTTAATTGATAAATATGTTTGGCTTTATAAACATCAAAAAGGCACAGATACATGGGGGAGCTTTTCTTAAGTTTCAGTTAATGATGTATAAATTTTTAGGACCTGACAACTGTAGGTACTGGACAAAATTATTAGAAACAATTTAAGGGCAGACCTGTCAAAACTGAAGCACAGTGAAGATTTTCTGCTTGAAGCTAAAGATTCCAAAGTGCAGCTAACACTCTTCATGAAAGCCAGGAGTTTTTTGTTTGTTTTTGGCATAAATGAATCTTATTTTTATTAATGTTCAAAGACCCTTTTATGATAACATAATTCAAACAAATTGGAAGGCAAAGGAGAGGAAAAGGGTAGATAGAGCTGATATAAGCTGCACACATTAAGATTAGGCACCTTCTTTGCTGTATATGGTATTGCTTTTGTACAGAGAGGTAGCCATCTTCTGTGTGTGTGTGTGTGTGTGTGTGTGTGTGTGTGTGTGTGTATGTGTGCATGTTTGTGTTTGTGTTTTCCTTACAAATCATGAGTTTGTGGTCAGGAGCCAAGATGGTAGAGAGAAGCCAAGAAGTTGCCTGAATTCTCCCCAGTTTCCATCAGTCACAATGTTAAATCAAGCTAGTAAATGACTTCTGGAGTGACCAAATACGCAAAAAGATGGAGTGAAACAATTTCCCAGCTTAAGATAACTTATCAGGACTTTAGGAAAGGTGTGTCTAACTTGGATAAAGGGAGAGTACACAGTACACAGACTGTGTCCTAGCAAGCCAGAGGGAGGCTCTTAGCTGCAGTACAGATCAGCAATGGAGACCCCTCTGTCCTGGCTCAGCAGGCTAATGTCACAACAGGCCAGCTGTGAGGCTTCCACGCCTATTGCAGAAAGTAAATTGTGAGCCCCAGAACCCTAGCACAACAGGCCTGAGTAGGTCAGGCCACACCCAGCACAGTGGGCAAGCCATAAACCTGAGGCTTGGTGTGGAAACCCTGTGACTAGGCCACTGACCCCAGATAGGAAACTTAGGAAAGTGTTCCTTGTGCCCCAGGAGCAGAGCTCAACTTTAAAAGTCATGAAATAGGCTGAAAAGTAAGTAAGATACAAGAAGAAAAAGAAAGAGCCTTGATCACGGAAAGCTACTATGGCAACAGGGAAGATCAAAACACAAACTCAAAAGAGGACGATAATGTCAAGCCTACGTGTGAAACCTCAAAGGGGAATATGAATTGGCCTCAAGTCTAAAAAGTCCTCTTGGAAGACCTCAAAAAAAGATTTTAAATCTCAAGTAAGAGAGGCAGAAGAAAAATGGGAAAAGAAATGAAAGTTGTTTGGGAGAATTATAAAAAAAAAAAGAGTCAACAGCTTGGAAAAGAAGCACAAAAATTGACTGAAGAAAACTTTTTTTTAGAAATACAATTGGCTAAATGGAAAAAAAAAATCCACTGAAGAAACTTTAAAAGTAGTTTTGGACAAATGGAAAAGGATGTACAAAAGCTAACACAAGAAAATAATTTCTTAAAAATTAAAATTGGGCAAATGGAAGCAAATGACTACGAGACATCAAAAATCAGTCAAAAAATCAAAAGAATGAAAAAAGTAGAAAATGTGAAATACCTTATTTGAAAAACAAATGACCTGAAAATGCATTCGGGAGAAATAATTTAAGAATGATTGGTCTACCCAAAGTCCATGATCAAAATAAAAGCCTGGACAGCATCTTTCAAGATATTATCAAGGAAAACTGCTCTAATATCTTAGAATCAGAAGGTAAAATAATCATTGAAAAAATCCACTGATCACTTACTGAAAGAGATCACAAAATTAAAATTCCAAAGAATGCTGAAGGTAAATTCCAGAACTTTCAGGTCAAGAAGAAAATACCAGCAGTGAGAAAAAAGCAATTCAAATATCAAAGAGCAACAGTCAGGATTAGACAGGCCTTAGCAGCTTCTACATTAAAAAAAATCTGAGGATTTGCAATATGATATTCCAGAAGGCAAAGGGGCTTAGATTACAACCAATAATCAGCTACTTAATGAAATTGAATGTAGTCTTTCAGGGAAAAAAGGACATTCAATGAAGTAGGGCACTCTCAAACTTTCCTGATGAAAAGACAAGAACTGAACAAAAGATTTAGTGTTCAAATGGAAAACTTATGAGAAGCATAAAAAGGTGAACAGGAAAAAAAAAACATTTTATTAAATAAGATTAAACTATTTACATCCCTAAAGTTTTTGTAAAACAAAACCAATGCAACCAAGATTAGATGGAAAGCAGAAAGATTGGAAACAATTTTTACAGCCAGTGATTCTGATAAGACTTAAATATATAAGATTACAACTCACTCCTAAGTTGATATATGGCCAAAGGATATGAAAGGCAATTTTCAGATGAACAAATTAAAGTATCTATAGTCATATGAAAAAATGCTGTACATCACTATTGATTAGAGAAATGCAAATTAAAACAACTCTGATATAGCAACTCACACCTATTTGATTGGCTAGTGTGACAGTAAAGGAAAATGATAAATGTTGGAGAGGATGTGGGAAAATTCCAACACTAATGCATTGTTGGTGGAGTTGTGAAATTATCCAACCATTTTGGAAAGCAATTTGGAACTATGCCAGAAGGTCTACAAAAATGTACATACCTTTTGGTCCAACTATAACACTACTATGTCTGTGTCCCAAAGAGATGATAAGCTGAGTAAGTTGTGATATATGAATGTATTGGAATTCTATTGTGCTATTAGAAATGATGAACAGGCTGACTTCAGAAAAACCTGGAAAGACTCGTATGGTCTGATGCTGAATGGAGTAAGCAGAACCAAGAGAACATTGTACACAATAACAGCCATGCTGTGCAATGATTAATATTGATAAACTTAACCTTTCTCAGCAATACAAGGATCTAAGACATCTCCAGAGGCCTCGTGATGGAAAATACTATCCACATCCAAAGAAAGAACTATGGAAATTGAATCGCTATTTTTTTTCTCTTCTGCTGAGTTTTGTTTCCTCCTTCTGATAGTTCCTCCTATTGGTTTTAAGTTTTACTTACAACTTCACTAATGTGAAAATATGTTTAATAGGAATGTAAATGTATAGCCTATAAAAAAAAGAAAAAAGGGGAAAGGACCCACATCTACAAAAATATTTATAGAAGCTCTTTTTGTGGTGGCAAAGAATTGGAAATTGAGTGGATGCCTATCAATTGAGGAATGACTGAACAAGTATTATATGAATGTAAGGGAATACTATTGTTCTATAAAAAATGACGAGCAGTTAGACTTCAGAAAAAACCTGGAAAGACTTACATGAACTGATGCTGAATTAAGTGAGTAAAGCCAGGAGAACATTGTACACAACAATAGCAACACTGTGTGATGACCAACTCCAATAGACTTAGCTCTTCTCAGTGATGCAGTGATACAAGACAATTACAAATGACTTGTCATGGAAAATGTTAACTACATCCAGAGAAAGAACTCTGGAGTCTGAATTAAGATTGCAACATATTATTTTCACTTTTTATTTATTTATTTATTTCTCCTTTCTGGTGTTTTTTTTTCTCTTGTTCTGATTCTTCTTTCACTACATGACTCATGTGGAAAAATATTTAACATGATTGTATATGTCTAACCGATATCAAATTACTTGCTGTCTTGGGGAGTGTGGAGGTAAGAGAGGGAGGTAAAAAAGTTTGGAATGCAAAATATTTTTAAAATGAATGTTGAAAACTATCTTTACATGTAATTGGAAAAAACACTAATTAAGTTTAAAAATGGGGAAAAAAAGAAATTATGTATTTGCCAGGGGAGAGTAAAAAGGAATTGGAAAGGCTAGTCTCTGAAAATACTTCAGTAACAACTGGAAAATGGTGTCTAGGAATTGTGGCTTTTTTGTCACACTGTTAATTGATGTCAGTGCTGTTTCACTTAGGTTTGGCACTCAGGTAGACCTTGAATTTACAAACAAGGCCTCTGGCAATTGGGTCTGGTTTCATCTTTAGATGATTATTTAATATTTTTCAATAATTATACCTAAAATCAATCTTTATCATGTGTTTTTTTTTAATTTTTGATTCTGAATTCTCTCCCAACTCTTCCCCCACCACTTATTGAGAAGGCAAGCAATTTGATGTAGATTATACATGTTCAATCATGCAAAACATATCCATAGTAGTCATGTTGTGAAAGAAAACACAAACCAAAAGAAATATTTTTTAAAAGTATTTTTCAATCTCCATTCAGACTCCACCAGTTCTTTCTCTGGAGACTGATAGCATATTTTATCATAAGTCTTTTGGAATTGTCTTAGATAATCTTATTTTTGAGACTAGTTAAGTCATTCATATTTGATATTCATATAACATTGCTGTTACTCTCTACAATGTTCTCCCAGTTCTGTTAATTTCACTTTGCATCAATTCATATAAGTCTTTATAGGTTTTTTAGAAGAGCAACCTATTTGTCATTTCTTATGGTACAATAGCATTCCATTCAATCATATACCACATCTTGTTCAGCCATTCTGCAATTGATGGCCATCCCCTCAACTTATAATTATTTGTCACCACTAAAGATGCTGCTATGAATATTTTTGTACCTGTAGGTCCTTTTCCTTTTTTTTTAAAGTCTTTTTTTTTTTAAACAGACCTAATAGAGATATTGTTAATCAGAGTATGCATGGTTTTATAGCACTTTGGGCAGAGTTGTAAATTGGTCTATGGAATGGTTGAATCATTCTACAAATCTACCAACAGCCCATTAGTGTCTCAATTTTCCTACATTCCTTGAAACATTTGTCATATTAGCCAATCCAATAGGTGTGAGATGGTAGCTCAGATTTGTTTTAATTTACATTTGTCTAATTTATAGTGAATTAGAGCATTATTTTTCATACATCTAGAGATAGCTTTGATTACTTCATCTGAAAATTGCGTTTTTATAACATTTGACCTTTTATCAATTGGGGAATGGCTCTTATTTTTATAAAGTTGACTTAATTCTCTATATTTGAGAAATAAGGACTTTATCAGAGAAATTTCCTATCAAATTTTTTCTCAGTTATGATTACTAATTTTGTATTTCTGTCCATCCTATTTTTCCCCTTCTTTATCCCACTTTCTTTTTCCTTTCTCTTAGTTCTTTCTCTGACTACTACCTCCCCAAATCTTCCCTTCCTTCTATCAGCTCCACCCCTCCCCTTCTTATGTCTTTCCCCTTCTACATCCCTGTAACATAGATTTGCTCAACTGGATGCAGGTGTTAGCCACTATTTGAGCTAATTCCAATGAAATTAAGGTTCAAGTGTGTCCCTCCCATTGCCTTCATTTTCTCCTCCACTGTAAATGCTCTTTTATGCCTCATTTATTATATGAGTTAATTTACACCATTTTGTTTCTTTCTTTTCCCTCTTCCAATGTATTCCTCTTTCTGACCTCTTAATTTTATTTTTTTTAATATCATCCCATCATATTCAACTTATACCTGTTTCCTACTGTCTATGTATACTCCTTCTAACTGCTCTAATATAGAGAAAGTTCTTGGGAGTTAAAACTAGCATTTTCCCATGTAGGAATGTAAACAGTTTCAGCTTATTGAATCCCTTATGATTTCACTTTCCTATTTACCTTTGTACGCCTCTCTTGAGGCTTGTACTTGAAAGACAAATTTTCTATTCAGCTCTGGCCTTTTCATTAAGAATGTTTGCAAGTCCCCTATTTCATTGAATACCCATCCCCCTACCCCACCCCAATAATTATACTCAGGTTTGCTGGGTAGGTAATTCTTGGTTGTAATCCCACTCCTTTTTCCTCTGGAATATCATATTCCAAGCTCTCTGATTCTTTATTTTGGAAGCTTGAGATATCCTGACTGTGACTCCACAATACTTGAACAATTCCTTTATGGCTGCTTGCAATATTTTCTCGACCTGGGAGCTCTGGAATTTGGCTATAATATTGCTGGAAGTCTTCATTTTGAATTTGTTTTTCAGAAGGTGATTAATGGATTCTTTCAATTACCATTTTATTCTCTCATTCTAGAATGTCAAATCAATCTTACCTGATAATTTCTTGAAATATAATGTCTAAGGTCTTTTTTAAACATAGCTTTCAGGAATTCCAAATAATTCTTAAATTGTTTCTCCTCAACTTATTGTCCAGGTCAGTTGTTTTTTCAAAGAGACATTTCACATTTTCTTCCATCTTTTCATTATTCAGATTTTGTTTTATTGATTTTTAATATCTTATGGTATCATTAGGTTCCACTTGCCCAATTTTAATTTTTAAGTGTTGTTTTCTTTCATGTGCTTTTTAAACCTCCTTTTCCATTTAGCAAATTTTACATTTTAAGGAATTCTGTTTGGTGAAATTTAAAGTTATCTGAAGAGGAATTTTGGAGAGCTCAGGCTGAGTCCTGCCTTTTCTCTATCATCTTTGCTTAGCCACACCAAAAATATATCTCAAGCTTCAAAGAAATGAAAACAGAGAGAGACCCAGACCCAGACATAGATATAGAGGGGCAGAGAAGAGAGCTATTTTGTATCAGCCTCCACCTCCACAAGCTATATGTGTCCTTGCGATATTCCAAATCTTTCCATTACCCATGGAGTATATGGAAAGGAACAAGCAGGAGCTTTTTCTTAATTTCCTACATCAGTATTATCATATATTCATTGAACAAATCTCATGGTAGATGACCCATATACAGTATATGTTAAGACACACATACATAAACTGGCATAAATGTGTATTATTACGGAAAGAGCACTAGGCTTAGAGTTAGATGATCTGGGTTTAAAGAGTTCACAGTCCCGGCAGGGATACATGATGTTCTATTGATGGGGAACTTCAATTATCTGGACATCTGCTGTAATACTCTCCCTGCCAAAACTAGGAGAGCTGAGAAAATCACCACTTCCCTTAACAATAATCATATTCTCCAAAAGGTGCAGATGGTGATAAAACAGTAGTGCTATTGAGGATTATCACTCCATCCAACAAGAAACTGATTCCTGAAGCAACAATGATGGAAATATTAAGGGAGAGTGAATCTGGTAGTAAAATAGAGGAACATTGGCAATCTGATATGCAACATAGATTTTTTGAGAGCAGATTCATGGAATTGTGGCATTGGAAAGTGTCTCAATGAACATCTGGTACAACTCATATCTCCTTATTATCCTTCCTCACCTAAAAAAAAAATTCCTTCTACAACAAACTCTAAAACTGTTATCCAGTGTTTGAAGACTTCCAGGGAGGGGCAACCTGCTTCTACCTTAGGTAACCCTTTCCAAATTTGGAGAGTATTAATTTTAGGTAGTTTCCCCCAAATATCAAAGTCTAACTTTTCTATTTTGCAAGTTCTACCCATTGCTCCAATTTCTCTTATCTGGGGTAAAATAGAACACGTCTGATTCCTTTTTCACATGACAGCCTTTCAAATACTTTCAAATGTCAAGAAAATAGGTATGGTTTATACTGAAAAGAATTCTGGATTTAGAGTCAGAAGACATAAGTTAAAATATCGTCCATTCTTTTTACTTTTTGTGTGATCTTGGTAAAGTGACCTAACCTCTCTGGGCCAAAGTTTCCTCATCTCCAAAGTGAGGAGGAATAGATCTCTAAGGGACTTTGTCATTCTAAACATCTGATCCTATGAAATGAATAAAATATCTCAAATGTGTTTCAATAATGACAAAGTAAAGGTAAAGCAGTACCGTTAGTTCTAATTCCTGGAGGCTTTGCCTTTCTTAATACAGCCCCAAATCATGCCAATTAAAAATTAAAAAAAATCTCATATCCCATTGTTGACTCATGTTGAGTTGTAGGAGCTTAGTAGATTTCTAACTGTTCAGAGACAAAAGGGATAGATAGTAGTATAATGACCAAAAATTTTGTGGAGAAAGTTAGTCCAAATAGGATGGGACAATTTTAATTAAAAATTAAACTCTGAACTTAAAACCATGAAGAATAAGGGGGACAGGAAGTTGTCAGGAGAGACCAAATGAGGTTGTACAGGGTATACATGGACCAACTAGGATAGGGTATACATGGACCAACTAGGATCTTTCCTTCTGTACAAATATCTAAATCTAAATATCTAAATAAATACATATCTAGAGTATGAAAGCAAGAGTAAGTAACGGAAGATGAATACAAAAAAGAAAAGCATGCTGCTATAATAGTAATGTCACAGGATCAAGATGTCAGAGTGAGTCTAGGCTAGTGGTAGTGCAAAGCATAAAGTGATAAGATATGTATATGTGTGTATGTGTGTATGTGTGCATGCGTGTGTATGTATGAGAGAGAAACAGAAAGAGACAGAGACAAAGAGATAGAGAAGACAGAGACAGAAACAGAGATAGAGACACAAAGAGAAAGACAGAGAAACAGGGATAACATTTCTGTTTGTTGTCTTTAATTTTGTATTGATCTGTCAAGGTACAGAATAGCACCAAGAAGGCATAATGTACTTCTCTGGGTATATAGAGTGATAATAAAGGATGACAATGGGAGGAGAAAACTACTCAGATTTTGTTTTCCTTGTTTTCTTCTTCAAGGGGAATGATTTTTTGGACTGGAGAGGAAAGGATAAAAATGAATAATATGCAATTGAAATTTAAGATAAATAAGAAGGACAAATAGTATCTGGCTTTCCATAATGAGCTCATGACTATAGGCCTGAAAAACTAACAGCATAATTAAGCATCAGATGTGATTGTCAATCCATTGACAGTGATCTTTGATAGATAGCTATATACAGGTTACATAAGCCTGGGTAAATGTTTATATTGTACTGAGAAGGATGAATTCTGTATACTATAGGACAGTGATCTATATGCCTACTCTAGATAAATTCTGGCAAAAATTATTAAATTGATTTCTTAAGAATTTCTAGAAAGGAGCCAAGATGGCAGAGTGAAAATCTAGTCACTCTCACTCTCCCCTATCAAGCTCTGAAAACTCAGAAAACATCACTCCAGAAAAAAACCCTGGAACAGATAGCAGATGTAAAGGGGGCGGAGAAGCATTGTTTGAACCTTACTCTCATCAGATTTGGCTCAAGAAGGGCATAAGATAATCAATTAGGTATAGAAATCTAACTTGCCATATAGGCAGTAGGAAGGAAAAGGGGAAAGAAAAGGGAGGGGGAAAAGAAAAGAGAGGGGGAAAAGAAGAGAGGGAAGAAGCGGTAAGAGTAAAGGGGAAGTAAAGGGAAAAGGATAACAAAAGGGAGAAGGGGCTGAAGGAAGCAGTGGTCAAAAGCAAAACACTAGTGCAGGGGGAAAGGGAAAAGGAGAAAGAAAAGCATAAATAGGGGGAAAAGAGGATGGAGAAAAAGATACAGAGAATAATGTGAATGGGATGAACTCTCCCATAAAATGGAAATGGATTGCAGAATGGATTAAAAACCACAATCCTACAATATGTTGTTTACAGGAAACACATTTGAAAAACAGTGACACATACAGGGTAAAGGTAAAAGGCTGGAGCAGAATATATTATGTGTCAGCTGAAGTAAAAAAAGCAGGGGTAGCAATCCTGATCTCAGACAAAGCAAAAGCAAAAATAGATCTAATCAAAAGAGATAAGGAAGGAAACTACATCCTGCTAAAAGGCACCATAGACAATGAAGTAATATCATTACTAAACATATATGCACCAAATGGTATAGCATCCAAATTCTTACAGGAGAAGTTCAGGGAGTTACAGGAAGAAATAGACAGCAAAACTATACTAGTGGGGGAACTGAACCTCCACCTCATTGCACTAGACAAATCTTACCACAAAATAAACAAGAAAGAAAATAAGGAGGTGAATAGAACATTAGAAAAATTAGGTACGATACACCTCTGCAGAAAACTGACTGGATAGAAAGGAATATACTTTTTTCTAGCAGTACATGGCACATACACAAAAACTGACCATGTACTAGGGCATAAAAACCTCACAATCCAATGCAGAAAGGCAGAAATATTAAATGCATCCTTTTCAGATCATGATGCAATAAAAATTATATGTAATAAAGGGCCATGAAGATAGACTAAAAAATAATTGGAAACTAAATAATCTAATCCTAAAAAATGATTGGGTCAAACAACAAATCATAGAAACAATCAATAATTTCATTCAAGAGAATGACAATAATGAGACAACATACCAAAACTTATGGGATGCAGCAAAAGCAGTTCTTAGGGGAAGTTTTATATCTCTAAATGCTTACATAAATAAAATAGAAAAAGAGGAGATTAATGAATTGGCATACAACTAAAAAAACTAGAAAAAGAACAACTTAAAAATCCTCAACTAAACACTAAATTAGAAATATTGAAAACCAAAGGAAAAATTAATAAAATTGAAATTAAGAAAACTATTGAACTAAAAATAAAACTAAGAGCTGGTTTTATGAAAAAAACAATAAAATAGATAAGCCTTTGGTTAATTTAATTAAAAAAAAGAAAGAAGAAAACCAAATTACTAGTATCAAGAATGAAAAGGGTGAAGCTACCACCAAGGAAGAGGAAATTAAAACAATAATTAGGAATTATTTTGCCCAACTATGCCAACAAATTTGACAATCTTAGTGAAATGGATAAATATTTAAAAATATAAATTGCCCAGATTAACCAAAGAGGAAGTAAAATACTTAAATAACCCCATCTCAGAAAAAGAAATTGAACAAGCCATTGATGAACTCCCTAGGAAAAAATCTCCAGGGCCAGATGGATTTACATGAATTCTATCAAACATTTAAAGAACAATTAATTCCAATACTATATAGACTATTTGGGAAAATAGGTGAAGAAGGAGTCTTACCAAATTCTTTTTATGATACAAATGTGGTGTTGATACCTAAACCAGGAAGAGTCAAAATAGAGAAAGAAAATTATAGACCAATTTCTCTAATGAATATAGATGCAAAAATTTTAAACAAAATACTAGCAAATAGATTGCAGCAACTTATCACAAGAATAATACACTATGACCAGGTAGGATTTATACCAGGAATGCAGGGTTGGTTCAATATTAGGAAAACTATCAGCATCATTGAGCATATCAACACCAAAACCAACAGAAACCACATGATCATCTCAATAGATGCAGAAAAAGCTTTTGATAAAATACAACACCCATTCCTATTAAAAACACTAGAAAGCATAGGTATAAATGGAGTCTTCCTTAAAATAATAAATAGCATATATCCAAAACCTTCAGCAAGCATTATATGTAATGGGGACAGGCTAGAAGCATTTCCAATAAGATGGGGTGAAACAAGGATGTCCATTATCACCACTGTTATTCAATATTGTACTGGAAACTTAGCTTTAGCAATAAGAGAAAAAAAGAAATTGAAGGCATTAGAATAGGCAAAGAAGAAACAAAGCTATCACTCTTTGCAGATGACATGATGATATACTTAGAGAATCCTAGACAATCAAGTAAAAAACTACTTGAAATAATAAATGACTTTAGCAAAGTTACAGGCTATAAAATAAACCCACATAAATCTTCAGCATTTCTATATATTACCAACAAAGCCCAACAGCAAGAGATAGAAAGAGAAATCCATTTAAACTTACTGTAGACATTATAAAATATTTAGGAGTCTACCTCCGAAACAAACCCAGGAACTCTATGAACACAATTACAAAACACTTTTCACACAAATAAAATCAGATCTAAATAATTGGAAAAACATCAGTTGCTCATGGTAGGCCAAGCTAATATAATAAAAATGACAATCCTACCTAAGCTAATTTACTTATTCAGTGCCATACCAATCAAAACTACAAATTATTTTTATAGAGAGAAAAAATAATAACAAGATTCATTTGGAAAAAAAAAAGGTCCAGAATATCAAAGGAACTAATGAAAAGAAATGCAGGGAAGGTGGCCTAGCAATTCCAGATCTTAAATTGTATTATAAAGCAGCAATCATCAAAACTGCTTGGTACTGGCTAAGAAATAGGGAGGTGGATCAGTGGAATAGGTTAAATATGCAAGACACAGTAGTCAATGACTATAGTAATCTATTATTTGATAAACCCAAAGACCCCAGCTTCTGGGATAAGAACCCACTCTTTGAAAAAAACTGCTGGGAAAACTGGAAAAGAGTATGGCAGAAACTAGGCATAGACCCAAATCTCACACCATATACCAAAATAAAGTCAAAATGGGTTCATGACTTAGATATAAAGGCTGATACCATAAGTAAACTGGGAGAACAAGGAATAGTTTACCTATCAGATCTATGGAGAACAGAAGAATTCATGACCAAACAGGAGATAGAGAACATTATGAAAAGCAAAATGGATAATTTTAATTACATTAAATTGAAAAGTTTTTGCACAAACAAAGCCAATATAACTAAGATTAGATGGAAGGTAAAAAATTGGGAAAGAATTTTTACAACCAGTCTCTCTGATAAAGGCCTCATTTCTAAAATATATAGAGAATTAAGACAAATTTATAAGAACACAAGCCATTCCCCAATTGATAAATGGTCAAAGGATATGAACAGACAGTTCTCAGATGAAGAAATTAAAGCCATCTATAGTCATATGAAAAAATGCTCTAAATCATTATTGATTAGAAATGCAAATCAAAACAACTCTAAGGTACCACATCACACCTATCAGATTGGCCAACATGACAAAACAGGAAAATGATAAATGTTGGAGAAGATGTGGGAAAATTGGAACACTAATACACTGTTGGTGGAGTTGTGAAATGATCCAACCATTTTGGAGAACAATTTGGAACTATGCCCAAAGGGCTACAAAAATGTGCATACCCTTTGATCCAGCAATAGCACTTCTAGGGCTATATCCCAAAGAGATCAAACAAATGGGAAAAGGACCCACATGTACAAAAATATTCATAGCAGCTCTTTTTGTGTGGCAAAGAATTGGAAATTGAGAGGATGCCCATCAATTGGGGAATGGCTGAGCAAGTTGTGGTATATGAATGTAATGGAATACTATTGTGCTATAAGAAATGATAGGCTGACTTCAGAAAAACCTGGAAAGACTATATGGTCTGATGCTGAGTGAAGTGAGCAGAACCAAGAGGACTTTGTACACAATAACAGCCACGTTGTGCGATGACTAATATTGATAAACTTAACCCTTCTCGGCATTACAAGGATCTAAGACATCTCCAGAGGCCTCTATGGAAAATGCTGTCCACATCCAAAGAAAGATCTATGGAAGTCAAATTGCTATCACTTATTTTTACCTTCTTTTGAGTTTTGTTTCATCTTTCTGATGGTTGCTCCTATTGGTTTTAATTTGTACTTACAACTTCACTAATGTGAAAATATGTTTAATAGGAATGTAAAAGTAAAGCCTATATCAGATTGTGAGCCATTTTGGGGAGGGTGGGGGGGAGGAAGGGGGAGAAAAATTTTCAACTGAAAAGCATATGGTAGTGATTGTTGATAAATCAAAATAAATTAATAATTTTTTTTAAAAAAGAATATCTAGAAAGGGAAACAACTGGTTATGAGAAGCTAGTCTGGTTTCATTAAAAGCAGGTCATAGTAGACTAATTTCATTACCCATTTTGACACCACAACTAAACTGATCTTTTGAAAGAAAACTATAGGGGCAGTTAGGTGGCACAGTGGATAGAGCACTGGCCCTGAAGTCAGGAGTACCTGAGTTCAAATCTGGCCTCAAACCAAACACTTGGCACTTAGTAGCTATGTGATCATGGGCAAGTCACTTAACCCAAATTGCCTAAAAAAAAACAACAAAAAAAAACACTATAGGGGCAGAGCCAAGATGGCAGAGTAAAAGCAGTGACTTGCCTAAGTTCTCCCCCAAACCTTTCCAAATACCTACAAAAAATGGCTCTAAACAAATTCTGAAAAAGCAGAACCCATCAAAAGACTGAGTGAAACAAATTTCCAGCCCAAGACAACATGGATGGTTGATCAGAAAGATATATACCGAGGGGCTGCGAGAGGAGAGAAGTTTGGCATCAGCAAGTAGGCTACAGCAAATCTGGAGCTGTCTTCAGAGGGCTGAATCACAGAAGCTATGGTAGTTTCCAGGCTTCTCACCCTACAAATGCCAAATACAGCTTAGAAGGTCAGTGGGAAAAGTCTGTGCCTATGGTGAGCGAGAAGCATGGTGCTCTCAGCTCCAGTCCCCAAGCCCAGCCCCAAGGCAACAGTTGCCTCCTGAGCTCATGTCCCACAGAATGAAGGGGAATTGAGTGGCTGATCAGAGGGGGATTGCAGAGATCTCTTTGCTGAGGAAGGATTCTCTTGCTTAGCCTGTGCTTGGATCTGGGTCACAGTTCTGGGTGGCCTCCTGGTGCGAGGAGGAGTGCTGGTGTCGTGGACCTTGTAGTGGCTGTGAAGAGGAAATCCTCCACACAGTTCTAAGACATAAAAGAGTACTTGTGGTGTCTTATAGAGCAGAGCACAGGCCAGGAAAAGAGTAAACAACTCACCCTTGATCATACCACCTTGGAAGAACTGAAAATTTACATGTCCCTAGAAGTTTCTCTGAAAACAGTTCCACAAAACCCCTGAAACTTGGGACAGTACATTCCCCACACTGGAAGCAGACCCCTACCTTAACAAAGAGTCTATAACTCAAGTAATTGGCTGGGATAATGAGCAAACTGCATAAAAAAGTCAGATCATAGAATCTTTCTTTGTTGACAAAGATCAAAACATACAACCTGAAGAAGACAACAGAGCCAAAGGTTCTACATCCAAAACCTCCAAGAAAAGTATGAATTGGTCCCAGGCCATGGAAGAGCTCAAAAAGGATTTTGAGAAGCAAGTAAGAGAAGTAGAGGAAAACCTGAGAGTGATGCAAGAAAATCATGAAAAACAAGTCAACAGCTTGCTAAAGGGGATCCAAAAAAATACTGAAGAAACTAACATCTTAAAAAAATAGCCTAGAAGATGGTGGAGTAAAAAGGTAGTCACTTTTACCCTCCCCTCTCAACCTCTGAAAATCCAGAAAATATAGCAACCCAGGAAAAAAAAAACCCTGGAACAGGTGAACGAGGAGAAAGACAGGGAACAGCAGTGCAACAGCCCAGCAAGCAGGTCTCCCAGTGCCTCAAAAGAGAGAATAGAATAAATGTGGGGTGGGATAGGATGAAGGGAAATTTACTTTGTTTTTCACAACATGACTACTATGGAAGTGTTTTGCATGAGTACACAGCTATAACCTGTATTGTGTTGCTTGCCTTTTCAATGAGGATGGATGATGAGGAAGGAAGGGAGAAAATTTGAAACCTAAAGTTTTAAAAACACATGTTAAAAAAAGTGTTTATAAAATAAAAAATAAATAAATTAAAAAAATAAAGAATGCAAAGAAAAAAAGAATACTACAGACATACCTAAATTTCAGTAAGTTGTAAAAATCTCCAATGTAACACTAAACAAAATGATAATATGTAGGCTGATTATAATATAATCACCTGTGTTCTCATACTTGTTTTGAAAACAAAAATTTGTTCAAGTAGTATTGATGTGTTAGAGAACATTTTCAACATAAGATGAATTTCAAGTTTGCTTACATACACAGGAGAAACAGCAAAAGAATGTGCTGCTTCACAATAGTTCAAAGTTGCATCCTTTCCAAAGTCCCTGTCCAGGTCTTTTACCAAAGAAAATGTCATATTTATTATGTATTGTCTCCTACAGTGGGAAATTTAGGTGGAGGGCTAGACTGAAACCCTTCTGCCATGGATTCTAGCTTTTCATCCACCCACTCTGTAGGGCCAGACATATGTCCTGACTAATTTTTCAGCTAGCCACATTAGGTGTCCAAACCTGGATGGCGTAAGGCCATGGACATTTCTATGTATAGTATTTATATATATTTCTACAGTATTACTTAACCATTTAACTTGCATAAAACTGGGCTACCAGTATAATTAGGTTCCTATCTTTTTCATGTATCACTGATTAAATTTTTTGAGTGTTATGGCGCTAAGCCCCATTTTCCCCATAAGCTCTGTGTTTTTTATTGTGAGATTTTTGTAAATCAGAGTTGCTTTGGGGGAACCCATATATCATATTATAGTAGAATTGACTGGACAGTTAAATAGATTTGGAACTGGTTGAGCACTGAACCAAAACAGTAATCATTAACTGTCTATGTTAACTTGGAGGCAGATCTCAGGGATATAGCCTTGGTCCTGTGCTGTTTAAGAGTTTTATCAATGACTTATATTGTCATAAAAATGGTGTTTGCAAACTAACAGATAATATGAAGGTGGGAGAAAAATTCAGATATTTTTGATGGTTGGATCAGGATATTAAAAAAGCAACAAAGATGAGTTAGAATGATATGCTAAATCTTAAGGTTAATTTACTAGTTTTAAATATCAATTTACTTATATATCTGCATTAAGAAAAATCATCTTAAGTTTAGAATGGAGATTTTTTTTAACAATGATTCATTGGGGAAAAAGAAAGATATGCTAGTTTTATTGGACTTTAAATTCAATATGAATATCAATATTTTGATGTGGCTGCCTAAAAAGCTAATAATGCTATCTTGGGCTGTATTAGGAGAGATATCCCTACATAGTGTTAGAAATGAAGAAGGTGAATGTATCTGTTGATCTGATCTGAGATAACACCTAAAAAGCTTTGTTAAGTTCTAGATGTCACATTTTATACAAGGCATTCGCAAATTGAAATTTTCCTGAAGAGGGTGAAAATGATGTTCAAAATCCTGGGGGCTTAGCTATATAAGTATGAATGGAAAGAACTGGTAATATTTGGCTACAAGGAGAGAAGGTTTAGAGATGATGAGAAATTGTTTCTAGTATATGGCATGAGGAATAAGAATTAGACTTATTCTACTTGTTTCTAAAAGGGAGAACTAGAAACAATGATTGAAAAATGAAGAGAAACAGATTTCAGTAGGATATAAAGAGAAAAACCAAAACTTTTGAAAAATTAAAAAAAAAAGGGAAATGGATGCCTAGGTAGGTAGTAGTATCCTTATTAACAGAATTATTTAAGGAGATCCTGGATAGTAGTCTGAATGAAGTCCCTAACAAATTTTCAATTTTGTGTTTTTTTCATTTCCGATCATGACACATAGCCACCAGTTGATCATGGCAAATATTTTTACTTTCCTGAGGTGTGGCTTTATCATCAGTAAGATTAGGGGTAACAAGGTGGCATAGTGAACAGAGTCCTTGGGCTGGAGGCAGGAATACCTAGGTTCACATCTGGCCTCAGACACTTTCTAGTATTGTGATCCTTGGCAAATCACTTAACCTCTGCTTGGATCAGTTTCTTAATGTGTTAAACAGGGAAAATAATAGTACATACTACCCATGTTTTTTGTGAAAGTCAAATGAGATAATAATTGTAGAGCACTTTACAATTATTATTTCATCTAATCCTCCCAGCAACCCTGGGAGTTAGATGTTATTTTTGTTTCCATTTTACATATAAGGAAACTGAGGCAAGCAGAGGTTAAGTTATTTGCCCAGGATCACATACCTAGGGTTTTGAAGACAGGTGGTTCTTGACTTCAGGTCCTGTGTTCTATCCACTGTGCCACCTAGCTTGGCAAATAGTAGGTGTTTAATCAATATATGTTGATTGATTGATATCAGGGTTTTTAAAGTAATTATATCTATTCCTGTGGTGATTGGTCTAACCCACAAAAATGCTTCTATGAAGAGGAGCATTGTACCATTGTCTTGTCAGTAATATAAGGATAGGGGTTTGGTGCCAGAGTGGGGAGAGACAATGCTATATCTTGTATGGAAGTAAAGGTTTTAAGTTCAACATGTTTGGGACACTAAGCAGCAAATCTTTCCAATTCTTTTCTAGTTCAAGTAAATTCTCTTTTTGGAGCCTTTTGTAAAGGTAGAATCTTTTTACTCAGCTAAAGGAACCTCTAGATCTGGAACCTTTTATTTCCAATGCTTTAAGACAAAGCTTGAATAGCAAGAAGTAATGGACAAGGCATGAGTTACAGAGAAGATGGTGGAGTAATTTTTTTTTTTTCAGAACCTTTAGCAATGCAAACATTTCAGAAAAAGAAACATATTCAGCAGATATATGATAAGCTGGAACCATAAGATGACATAAAATATTTACAACTTAAAAAGGAAAATATGAAAACATGTGAGAGCTTAAATACTTAGAGCTCCCATTTAGCATACTTAGAACTCCCACTTAGCATCTCTCATCCCCACATGGTAGGAGCAGAGAGCATAAGCAAACTCACTGGCTTATGACTCAGTGACTTACTGCAAACTCCCCCCTCCACAAGAATAATTCAAGCTGAACATCCCTAAGTCCACAAGAGGAATGCATAGTCATCCACAGGAAAAGGACAACTGGTTTAAAAAAAAAAACACAGAGGCAAAAGACATAGATAAGTTGAAAAACATGGGCTGGCTGTGCTCAGAGTTGAAGGTATTGAATGTGTGAAGGAAAACTACCTTGGGCTAGTCCTCTACTTCCAGAGTTTATTTAGGGTAAAGACCTGGATTGGGCTGTAGACTATCTCTCAACAAGAGGGTATGTAGGTAATGAGCAGGCTGTGGGAATGTTTATAGGGCATATGAACCAAGGACTAAAGGGGAAACTGGAGTTGAGAAACTGGAATACAAGCGAGATCAATAAAGGGGGTAAAAAAATCAAAGAGAATACAAAACACAATGAATAAATGTTATACCATGAAGGGAAATGAACAAAAATTACCAAGTGAAATAGGGAAATAGCATGGTCTTCAAAGTTGATGGGACATATGGCAAAAACAAACAAGAAACCCTTTAGGATTGTTGAAAAGAGAAAATGCTTAGAGGAAAATATTAAGAATAAAAATAGGTCTGAAATCAGAGATCTCCAAGCAGAAATTTAAAAAAAATACACAAGCAAAGGAGTGGGGAAAATTAAATATTAATTATAAAATTTCCCCAAAAGAAACAAAGAAATAGAGGGAGAAAATAAAATATTTAAAAGACAAAAATACTGTAGTGAAAAAAAATTTCGAAGACAAGTAAGTAAAGGGCAAGATTTGAATGTTTGCATTCCATGCCAACCAGAGTAGCAACTTTAAAAGCAGTCTGTGTAGACACACTGTAATTTAAGGGTAAAGGATCATGTTTCCCATAAGAATATGGCTGAACACAACACCCCAGTTATCATACCTTAGGAAATAATACCACAAAGCTCTCTAGAACTTATGAATATACACAGAAAAGCACTAATTGATAAAATACGTAACCTGAAAGAAAGAGTGAGGGGGCCACAGGAGGAAGGATGTACTACAATTTTGTAATGTTTTAATACAACAATTTTGGTAAGAAGGAACATATTTTTTCAAGATATTAGGAAAAGACCTTCAAAAAGGAAAGAAAAGCAATTTGAGCAGTGCAAGATTAGACTAAATTTATAAGTATTCAAAGAAGGGGTTGAGATACTTTATTTTTTAAAATTATATAATGCTTTTATTTTTTTAAATCTTTTTAAAATTATATGTAAAAATTTATAGCATCCATTTGAAAATTGAATTTCAACTTCTCTCCCTTCTTCCCTTTCATCTCCATCCCTCTCCATTTAGAAGGCAAATGATTTGGTGTAGATTATACTTGTGAACTCATGCAAAACAGTTCTGTATTTGTCATGTGAGAAAAAGAAACAGACCCCCTAAAAATCATCAAAAACTGAAGTGAAAAATATTATGCTTCAATCTTCATTCAGACTCCATCAGTTCTTTATTTTTGGAGGTGAATAGCATTTTTCATTATCAATCCTTTGGAATTGTCATTCACAATTGATTATTACACAATATTGAGGTTACTGTGTACAAAGTTCTCCCGGTTCCACTCACTTCATTTTGCATCAGTTCACGTAAGCCTTTCCAAGTTTCTTTCTGAGAGCATCCTGCTCATCATTTCTTACAGCACAATAGTATTCCATCAGAATTTTGTAACTTATATAGCTTGTTCAACCATTCCTCAATTGATTGATATCCCCTCAAATTTCCAATACTATATAACCACAAAAATCTGCTATAAATATTTTTGTACATATAGAATATTTTCCTTTTCTATCTCTTTGGGGTATAGACCTAGATTTATAGCCATTTGAAAATAGTTACCAATTGCTCTTCAGAAAGGTTGGATCAATTCATAATTTCACCAATGGGGCATTAGTGTCCCAGTTTTACTACAGTCCCTCCAACATTTGTCATTTTTTTGCCTGTTATATTAGCCATTCCAATAGGTGTGAGGTGGAACCTCATAGTTATTTTAATTTGCATTTCTCTAATCAATAATGATTTAGAACATTTTTTCATATGATTATATGTAGCTTTGATTTTTTTGTCTGAAAACTGCCTTTCATGTACTTTGGCCACTTACAAATTAGGGAATGACTAGCATTCTTATAAATTTGACTCAGCCCTCTAATATATTTCAGAAACTTCCTATAATATTTCCCCCAATTCTCTGTATTTCTTCAAATCTCGAATGCATTTGGTTTTGTTTGTGCAAAGCCTTTTTAATTCAATGTAATTAAAATTACCCATTGTATATCTCATTGTGTTCTATATCTCTTATGTGGTCATAAATTCTTCCCTTATTTATTGATGTGACAGGTAAATAGTCTATGCTTCCCTAATTTATTTAAGATGTCACCCTTTATGTCCAAATCATGTATCTAGTTTGACGTTATCTTAGCAAGGTGGTATATATGGAGTTCATGCCAGCTGCTTTACAGTTTTCTCAGCAGTTTTTGTCAGATAGTGAGATCTTATCCCAAAAACTTGGATTTTGGGGTTTATGAAACACTAAATTACTATGATAATTTACCACTCTATATTGTGTACATAATCTTTCCACTAATCCACCACTCTATTTCTTGGTATCACATTGCTTTTTCATACACTTTGAGATGTGACGTAGCTAAGCCACATTTCTTCACATTTTTTCCCACTAATTTCTTGATATTTGTGACCTTCTCTTCTTACAGACGAATTTTGCCCTTATTTTTTCTAGCTCTATAAAATAATATTTTGGTAGTTTGATTGGTAAGACACTGAATAAGTAATTGAATTTGGATAGAATTGTCATTTTTATTATATTGCCTCAACCTAACACTGAGTAATTGATATTTTTCCAATAGTTTAAATCTGATTTTATTCATGTGAAGTTTTTTTTTTTTTTTGTTACTGTGTTCATATAGTTCCTGGGCTTGTCTTGGAAGGTAGACTCCCAAGTATTTTATATCATCTATAGTAATTTAAAATGGAACATCTCTATCACTTGCTGTTGGATTTTGCTGGTGATACATAGAAATGCTGATGATTTATGTGGCTTCATTTTATACCCTGCATCTTTGCTAAAGTTGTTAATCATTTCAACTAGGTTTTCAGATAAGTCTCTGGTATTCTCCAAGCATGCCATCATATTATCTTCAAAGACTGATAGTTTTGTTTCCTCAATGTCTATTTTAATTCCTTCAATTACTTTTTCTTCTCTTATTTGTATAACTTACATTACTAGTACAATAGTGTTATAGGGTAATAGTGTTGATAATGGCCATCCTTGCTTCACCTCTGTTCTTATTGGGAAGATTCTTGGCTTACCTCCATTACAGATAATGCTTGGTGATAGCTTTGTATAGCTACCACTTACCATTTAAAGGAAAGCTCAATTTATTCCTAAGCTTTCTTGTGTTTTTAATAGAAATGAGTGTTGTATTGTGTGAAAATCTTTTTCTGCATCTCTTGGGATAATCATGTGATTTCTGTTGGTTTTGTTATTGATATGGTCAATCATACTGAGAGTTTTCTTAAAATTGAACCAGCCTTCCATTCTTGATATAAATCTCACCTGTATCATTTTTTTTTGTGAAATATTGCTGGAATTTCTTTGTTAAAATTTATTGGAAAAAATGTTCCATTAATGTTCATTAGGGGAATTAATAGTTTTCTTTCTCTCTGCTCTTCCTGATTAGGTATCAGTGTCATATTTGTGTTGTAAAAGGAAATTGATAGGACTCTTGCCTATTTTTCCAAATAGTTCATATAGCATTGGAATCAACTGTTCTTAAAATGTTTGATAGAATTTACTTGTGAATCCATTTGGTCGTGGTGATATTTTTCTTTAGGGAGTTCATTGATGCCATTTTCAATTTCTTTTCCTGAGATTAGATTATTTAAGTATTCTATTTCTTCTCCTGCTAATCTGGGACATTTCTATTTTTGTAACTATTCAGATCTATTACTTAGATTTTTATATTTATTGGTGCATAACTGAGCAAAATTGCTCCTACTAATTTCTTTAATTTCATCTTCATTGGTTGATACTGGTAATTTGGTTTTCTTTTTTGTTAAATCAAATTAACTTATCTATGGCTTTTCTATTGGCTTATCTATGGTTTATCTATTTTACTGTGTTTTTTTTTATAAAAGCAGTTCCTACATTTATTTATTAGTTTAATGGTTTTCTTACTTTAAATTTTATTGACCTCTCCTTTGATTTTTAGGACTTGAATTTGATGTTTAATTGTGGATATTTAATTTGTTCTCTTTCTAGTTTTTTTCATAGGTATATGCCCAATTCATTGATTTTCTCTTTGTCTATTTTATTGATGTAAGCATTTAGAAATATAAAATTTCACTTAAGCATCACTTTGCATCCCATAAATTTTGATTTTTTTCATTGTTGTCATCCTATTTAATAAAATTATTTATTGTTTTTATGATTTGTTATTTGACCCACTAATTTGTTAGGATTAGATTATTTGTTCCTAATTAGTTTTTAGTCTATGTTGTTATGTCCATTTATTAGATGCAATTTTTATTTCTTTTTCTTTCTAAAACGGATATGTTTAATATTTCTGATTTTTACATTTGGTGTTGAGGTTTTTAATGTCCTACTAAATTGTCAGTCTTGTGTAGGTGGCATGTTTCATTGAAAAAAATGAAATTCTTTTCTATTTCTATTCAGTTTTCACTAGAGATTTATCTTATCTAACTTTCTAAAATTGTATTAATTTCTTTAAATTTTTCTTGCTAATTTTTTTTTTAGATTTATCTAATTCTGCCAAGTGATAGTTGAAATTTCCCATTGGTATAGTTTAACTGTCTATTGCAGGGGTGTGGAACCTGTGGCTTCAAGGCTACATGTGGCCCTCTAGGTCCTCAAGTGTGGAGCTTTGACTGAATCCAAAATTCAAGCTTTGGCTCCTTACCCCGGATCTATTACCTCCTGTAACTCATTTAATTTTTCCTTTAATAAATTTAGTGTACATATGTACCAATTGATACATATGTGTTTAGTATCAGTATTACTTCATTGTCTATGGCTCCATTTAGCAAAATGCATTTTCACTGCTTATCTCTTAATTAGATCTGTCTTTTTTTTTTTTGCTTTGTTTGAGATCATGATTGTTACCCTCAATCTTTATTTATTTATTTTTATATTAGCTGAAGTATAATAGATTCTGCTCCAGCTCCTTACATTTACTCACTATGGGGTCTCTCTGCTTCAAGTGTGTTTCTTTAAAACAATATATTGTAGGACTCTGTTTTTTAATCCACTCTGCTACCTGTTTCCATTTTATGGGTGAATTCATCCCTCTCACATTCATGGTTATGATTACAAACTCTGTATTTCCCTCCATTCTCTCTCTCTCTCTCTCTCTCTCTCTCTCTCTCTCTCTCTCTCTCTCTCTCTCTCTCTCTCTCTCTCTCTTTCTCTTTCTTATCGTCCCCCTCCTCACCAGTGTTTTGCTTCTGCCCATTGTCTCCCTGGCCTTCTTATCCCCCTCCTCTCCTACTTTTCTGGAGGGTAAGATAGATTTCTATATGCAATTTAGTATGTATATTGTTCAAGTGTTGGCTACCCATTTTCTTTTCTACTATAAAAGTTCTTCTGTGCCTCTTCTATGTGAGATTATTTAACTGATTGTACAATTCTCTTCCCCCTCCTCTCATTGCATATCTCTTTCTTACCTCTTAATTTAATTTTTGTTCATAGCCCATTAGAGTCAACTCATACCTTTGTCCTCTATCTATCTATTCTTCTTCTAACTGCTTTAAATCTAATAAAGTTATTAGAAGTTAAAAGTATCATACTCCCCTGAAGGAGTGTAAACAGTTTAACCTTATTGAATCCCTTAAGATTTATCTTTCCTGTTTACCTTTTTTATGCTTCTCTTGACTCTTTTTTTGAAGTCATTTTTTTTCCAGCTCTGGTATTTTCATCAGGAATGCTTGAAGACCATCTATTTCATTGAATATTATTTTTTTCCACTGAAGGATTACACTCAGCTTTTCTAGGTGGGTGATTCTTTACTCCTTTGCCCTCTGGAATATTATTCTAAACCCTCAAATCCTTTAATATAGAAGTTCCTAAATCTTGTGTTATCCCAACTGTGGCTCCCTGATATTTGATTTTTTTTTTCTTTCTGAAAGGTTGAAATATTTTCTCCTTCATCTGGGAGCTCTGTAATTTGCTGATAAAATTCTTGGAAATTTTCATTTTTCAGTCTCTTTCAGGAGGTGATCAGTGGATTTCAGAACTGGTTCTGGGGTTCTATAAGTTTTCTATTCTTCCAAAATTGTAAGATCCAAGGAGAGGTGTTTTCACTCTCTCCTGGCCTATGCTCTAGTATGTGAGCAACAAGTACTCTTTCCATCTATGATCCAGAGTCCTATATGGACAATGCAATAGAGTCCTGCTCCCAGTGCCAGCAAATGATCCCTCATGATTTCCTTATGACCAGTTATCTAACCTCTTTATCATCTATGGGGTGAGAGCTCTGGAAGCAGACACAGTAACTTATTCACTCATTCCCAAGGCCTACAATTAGCTTGCCAGTATGGGGACTACATTTTATGGTCTGTGCTGAACTGCACTCCACTCTCATCACAGTGAGATATACTTTCCCTGCCAATATTTTGCATGTTTTTTGGCTGAAAAATTGTTTCACTGCCTCCTTTTGTAAGTTTTGCTTCTCCAGAACTCATTTTGAGGCATTAGTTTAATGTTGTTTGGAGGGAATTTGGGAGAGTTCAGGAAAGTCCCTACCTTTATTCTGTCCTTTTGGATACACCAAAAATATTTTATTTTAAGAATAAAAAACTTTAAGGCTACAATCTCAAGTAATGCAACCTGCAAATTTGAACCTAATAAATTGTGAAAAAAGATGGAAATTCAACAAGAGAGGCATTTCTCAAAACAAATAAAATAAGAAAAAAAGCCAAAAATAAAAACAAACAATTCACACATAAGTGAGCAGATTATTCACCTTGCAACCACTCTCAAACAATATTAGTATAGAAGGTAAATGAGTTCTATTATCAAGAATGGATTAATTAATCAAATCTATTTTCTCATAGTTATAGGAGACAGACAGAGAGAGAGAGAGAGAGAGAGAGGAGAGAGAGAGAGAGAGAAGAGAGAGAGAGAGAGAGAGAGAGAGAGGGAGAAAAGAAGGAGGAAGAAGAGGGAAAAAGTGGAAAGAATAGGGGAAAAGATGAGTGAAGAGGAGAAAGGAGAAGAGTGGTAGAGAGGAGAGGAGAGGAGACATATATAGTGGTGTATTTTTATACATTTAACAACTGGCTCTTCAAAAAAAACCTACTCTCAAGTTTAATTACACACTATTAACATTTTCCATCACTTTAAGTATATATTGTCAATTATACGATAAATTAAATCCTGATCTGTGGTACTTTCTAATTTCTGAAGTCTAAATTTTCATGCTGAGAATTTAATGATCAACTTTATGACTCTAGAAAATCCCTGGATCATGAGATAAAAGAAAGAACAGAGAAGGGTTATCAAAGGATAAGAAGGAACTAAAAAGGCTAAAGATTAAAGGGGAAAAAGTAATTAGAGATACATCCATTGAATTTGATTGGGCTATGACAACCTGAAATATGACAATACTACCCTCACTTCACCCATCCTTCCTTTCATCCATCCATCCTTTCCTACTAGTCATTATATATATACATATATATGTATATGTGTGTGTGTGTGTATATCTACAAATATATATATATGTATATATGTGTATATCTACAAATATATATATGTATATATATATGTATATTTGGTACCTGAACTCCTTAAGAAGGCCATCAACAATAGATAGCTTCACTCCCTTTCCTCTCTCTTCTTAACTCTCTGGTTTGCTTTCCAACCTAATTATTTATTTGAAACTATCCAAAGTTACCAATGATTTCAGACTTTATCACTCTCTTCTGTTTGATCTTCTCTTTTCTCTAGGTTTTCATGATACTGCTCTATGATGTTGCTCTCCCTATTTGTCTTACCTTCCCTTATGTGTTTCCTTCCTTTTACTAATCTTCATCCAATCAAGTCTTTATCATCTGGACTATGACAACTATACTAATTGGTGTCCCTATTTCTAGTTTCTTTCCTTTCCAGTAAATCCTCTGCTCAACTACCTAAATTAGCACAGGTAGGACCATGTCAACCATCTAGTTTAATCAAATTCAGTATCTCCCCATTGTCATTAAGATGAAGCATAAAGTGTTCTGTTTGGATTTTAAAGCTTTATATAACTTAGCCTCTTCCTACCTTTCCAGTCTTTTTTTTTTGTCTTGTTTTGTTTTGTTTTTTTGCCTAGGCAAATTGGGTTAAGTGACTTGCCCAGGGTCACACAACTAGTAAGTGTTATGTGTCTGAGCCCAGATTTGAACTCAAGTCCTCCTGAATCCAGGGCTGGTGCTCTATCCACTGCACCACCTATCTGCCCCACCCTTCCAGTCTTCTTACACTTTACTCTCCCCCCCTCCCCCAACCTCAGATCCTCTGAGTATTTTTTACAGACTTTATCTTATGCCTGGCACATTATTTATCCATACTCCTACCTCATAACATAGTTACTGTTATTATCCATACTTCTACTTCATAGCATCTCTACTATTGTTCAGTCATTCAGATATGTCCAACTCTCCATGACCCCATCAATTACAGCACACCAGGTTCTTCTGACTTGAGAGGCTCATCTTTCAATTCATATCCTTTAGCATTTCAGTACTGTTCATTGGGTTTTCTTGGCAAAGATACTGGATTAGTTTGTCATTTCCTTCTCCATTTTTTTCAGACCTCTCCACTATGCCATTTCTGTCTTGGGTAACCCTGCACAATGTAGCTAATAGTTTTATTGATCTAAGCAAGCCCCTTTATTATGACAAAGCAGTGATCCAGGAGGGTTGTTGTTGCTCCTGTTTAGTTACTCAGTTCTGTCTGACTCTTTAAGACCCCATATGGTTCATATGAACCAAAGGAAATGAGGCCTTTCCAACCTGAGGGTCTCATTTGCCAATGTCATATCTTTCAGCATGTTTATACTACCTATGGGTGTCAGGGAAGACTAGTGCCTCTGGTATGAGGACTTTCTGAGTGCTTTTCAGGGCTGCTTATCCACCTTTGGTACCTACATGACACCCAACTCTCACCTGTTGCTCCAAGAAGCAGTAGCATGCACAGTGGTCACCCTTCAGTAAACCATTTTGGCAGATGGACTAAACCAGGTTGAAGGTAACAGAGAGGCCTCAAACCATTGGAGAGGTAGGAGGATATCTACCCTCAAGACTTCCCCTATGGGAATGGGCAGATGAGAACAATTTGTTCTAATAGCCTTGAAGGCAACTGGAGTAGGCACTTTGAAGAGCTTAGAATTTGGATAGATACTGATGATACCAAGGTCATCCACTTTATTCTGAACCATCTCTAGTAGTCATTGCACAATGTGGCTGTTACTGTGTACAATGTTCTTCTGGTTCTGCTCACTTCACTCAGAATCAGTTCATATAAGTCTTTCCAGGTTTTTCTGAAGTCTGCTTGCTCATCATTTCTTTTTATTTTTTTTTTAGTTAATTAATTTTTTAATTTTCAACATTCACTTCCACAGGATTTTGAGTACCAAATTTTCTACCCATTTCTTCCTTCCTCCCACCCCAAGATGATGTGCATTCTGAGTACCCTTTCCCCCAATCTGCCCTTCCTTCTATCAAACCTCCTTCTCTTATTCTTTTCCTTTCTATTTTCTGTAGGTCAGGATAGACTTCTATAACCCGTTGTCTGTATGTCTTATTTCCCAGTTACTATAAAAATTTTTAACATTCATTTTTAAAACTTTGAGTTCCAAATTGTCTCCCTTCCTCCCTCCCCACCCACCCTCACTGAGAAGGCAAGCAATTTGATATGTTATATATGTATAGCCATGCAAAACACTTCTATGATAGTCATGAAAGACTAACTATATTTCCCTCCATTCTATCCCATCCCCATTTACTCTATTCTCTCCTTTGCCCTGTCCATCTCAAAAGTGTTTACTTCTGATTACCCTATCCTTCAATCTGCCCTCTCTTCTATTATCCCCCTTCTCTTACACATTTTCCCATTTTTTTCCTGTCGAGTAAGATAAATTTCCGAACCCAACTGAGTGTGTACCTAATTCCTTCCTTAAACCAAATCTGATGAGAGATACATTCATTCCCTCTCACCTCTCCCCTCTTCTCCTCCACTGTAAAAGCTTTTTCTTGCCTCTTTTATGTAAGATAATTTACACTATTCGTCCTCTCCCTGTCTTCTCCCAGTATAATCCTCTCTCACCCCTTATTTTTATTTTTTTTAGATATCAATCATCCCTCCATATTCAACTCACTCTGTTCCCTTTGTATATACATACAAACATACATATTATAGGTATAGATATATATTCCATGCAACTTCCCTAATATTGAGAAAGGTCTTATGAGTTACAACTATCATCTTTCCATTCAGGAATGTAAATGGTTCAACTTTAATAAGTAACTTATGATTTCTCTTTCCTATTTTCCTTTTCATGCTTCTCTTTTGTCTTGTATTTGAAAGTCAAATTTTCTATTCAGCTCTGGTCTTTTCATCAAGAATGCTTGAAAGTCCTCTATTTCACTGAATGACCATTTTTTACTTCTGAAGTATTGTACTCAGTTTTGCTGGGTAGATGATTCTTGGGGGTTTTTTATGTTTTTTAAATTTTTTTTAAATTTTTTAAATATAAATTTATTTTCAGTTTTCCATATTTACTTCCACAAGATTTTGAGTTCCAAATTTTTACCCCATCTCACCCTTCCCCCACCCAAGATGGCATGCATTCTAAATATCCCTTCCCCTAGTCTGTTCTCTCTTCTATCTCTCTCCCCTTCTCTTATCCCCTTCCCCTTCTATTTTCCTGTAGGGCAGGACAGACTTCTGTACCACATTTCCTGTATTTCTTATTTCCCAGTAGCATGTGAAAACATTTTTTTAAACATGTTTTTAAAACTTTAGGTTTCAATTCTTCTCCCTTCCTTCCTCCCCAACCACCCTTATTGAAAAGGCAAGCAACTCAATATAGGTTATAAATGTGCAGTTATGCAAAACACTTCCATAGTAGACATGTGAAAAACTAACTCTATTTCCCTTAATCCTATCCTGCCCTCCCATTTATTCTATTCTTTCTTTTGACCCTGTCCCTCCTCAGAAGTATTTGCTTCTGATTACCCCTTTCCCAATCTGCCCTCCTCTCTATCATCCCCCTGCTCTCTTGTCCCCTTCTCCCCCTATTTTCCCATAGGGTAAGACAGATTTCCTTACCCAATTGAATGTGTATGTTATTCCCTTTAAGCCAAATCCTATGAGAATAAGATTCACTCATTCCCTCTCACCTTCCTCCCTTTCCCCTCCACTGTAAGAGCATTTTCTTTTCTGTTTTTTTTGTGAGATAATTTACCCCATTCTACCTCTCCCTTTCTTCTTCTCTGAATATAATCCTCTCTCATCCTTAATTTTATTCTCCAGATATGACCCCTTAATCTTCAACTCACCCTGTACCCTCTATCTATCTATCTATCTATCTATCTATCTATCTATCTATCTATCTATCTATCTATCTATCTATCTATCTATCTATCTACCTATACATACATATAATTTTTTTCCTCCAACTACCCTAATACTGACAAAGGTCTCATGAGTTATAAATATCATCTTTCCATGCAGGAATGTAAACAGTTCAAATCTTAGTCTTATGATTTCTCTTTCCTGTTTACCTCTTCATGTTCCACTTGAGTCTTGTATTTGAAAGTCAAATTTTCTATTCAGCTCTGGTCTTTTCATCAAGAATGCTTGAAAGTCCTCTATTTCACTGAATGACCATTTTTTCCCCTGAAGGATTATACTCAGTTTTGCTGGGTAGGTGATTCTTGGTTGTAATCCTATCTCCTTTGCCCTCCAGAATATTATATTCCATGTCCTGTGGTCCTTTAATGTAGAAGCTGCTAAATCTTGTGTTATCCTGATTGTGTTTCCACAATACTTGAATTGTTTCTTTCTGGCAGCTTGTAATATTTTCTCCTTGACCTGGGAACTCTGGAATTTGGCTACAATATTCCTAGGAGTTTTCCTTTGGGGATCTCTTTCAGGAGGAGATCTGTGGATTCTTTCAATTTCTATTTTGCCCTCTGGTTCTAAATATCAGGGCAGTTTTCCTTGATAATTTCTTGAAAGATGATGTTTAAGCTCTTTTTTTTTGATCATGGCTTTCAGACAGTCTTTTTAAATTCTCTCTCCTGGATCTATTTTCCAGGTCAGTTGTTTTTCCAATGAGATATTTCACATTTTCTATTTTTCATTCTTTTGGATTTGTTTTACAGTGTCTTGATTTCTCATAAAGTCACTAGCTTCCAATTGCTCTATTCTAATTTTTAAGGAAGTATTTTCTTCAGTAATCTTTTGGACTTCCTTTTCCATTTGGCCAATTTTTCTTTTTAGGGCATTCTTCTCCTCATTGGCTTTTTGGACCTCTTTTGCCATTTGGGTTAGGCTATTTTTTAAGGTGTTATTTTCTTCAGTATTTTTTGGGTCTCCTTTAGCAAGCTGTTGACTTGTTTTTCATGATTTTCTTGCATCACTCTCATTTCTCTTCCAGTTTTTCCTCTACTTCTCTACTTTTCTCAAAATCCCTTTTGAGCTCTTCCAAGGCCTGGGACTGATTCATATTTTTCTTGGAGGCTTTGGATGTAGGAGCTTGACTTTGTTGTCTTCTTCTGGTTGTATTTTGATCTTCTTTGTCACCAAAGTAAGATAATATAGTCCTACTGTTTTTGCTCTGCTTGTTCATGATCCTGGCCAATTACTTGAGTTTTAAACTCTGTTAAGGGGAGAGTCTGCTTCCAGTGTGGAGAATATAGTATCCTAAGCTTCAGGAGTTTATATAGCTGTTTTCAGAGATACTTGTAGGGACCTGGAAATTTTCAGTTCTTGGAAGGTGGTATGATAAAGAGTGGGGTGTTTACTCCTTTTCTGGCCTGTGCTGTAGTCTATTAGTAACCAAAAGCACTCCTTTCTGTCCTGGGACTGTGAAGAAGGTTTCCTGTCCACAGCCACTACAAGCTCAACAGTACCAGCACTCCTCCTCACCCCAGGACCACCTTACAGAACTGTTGACCTAGATCTAAGCACAGGCAAAGCAAGAGATTCCTGCCTCAGTACCATCAGAGAGATCCCTGCAATCCCCTCTGATCATGGTTTTCAGGTAGTCCAATAATTTTTAAATTATCTTTCCTGGATCTATTTTCCAGGTCAGTTGTTTTTCCAATGAGACACTTCACATTGTCTTCTATTTTTTCATTCTTTTGGTTTTGTTTCATAAAATCCTAATTTCTCATAGAGTCATTAACTTCCATTGGTGCCATTCCAATTTTTAAGGAATTATTTTCTTCAGTTAGCTTCTGGACTTCCTTTTCCATTTGACCAATTCTGCTTTTTAAGGCATTCTTCTCATTGGCTTTTTGGACCTCTTTTGCCATTTGGGTTAATCTATTTTTTTAATATGTTATTTTCTTCAATATTTTTAGGTCTCCTTTAGCAAGCTATGACTCATTTTAAATGATGTATTTTTCAGGGTTTTATTTTCATTTATTTATTTATTTATTTAGGCAATTCTGGTTCAGTAACTTGCGCAGGGTCACACAGCTAGTAAATGTCAAGTGTTTGCTCTGAGGCCATATTTGAACTCAGGTCCTCCTGACATCAGCGCTGGTGCTCTGTCCACTGTGCCACCTAGCTGCCCATTTCATGAGTTTTTTGCATCACTCTCATTACTTTTCCCAGTTTTTCCTCCACTTCTCATATTTCCTTTTCAAAATGCTTTTAGAGCTCTTCCATGGCTATTAATTCATATTTTTCTTAGAGGCTTTGGAAGTAGGGGCTTTAAATTTGTTTTCTTCTTCAGGTTTTGTCACCAAAGACAGATTCTATGGTCTGACTTTTTTGAGCAGTTTTCTCATTATCACAGCTAATTACTTGAGTTATAGACTCTTACAGTAGTGGTCTGCTTCCAGTGTGGAGAATGTACTGTCCCAGTTTCAGGAGTTTTGTGCAGCTGTTTTCAGAGATGCTTCTAGGGACCTGTAAATTTTCAGTTCTTCCAAGGTGGTATGATCAAGAGCGAGCTGTTTACTCCTTTCCTGGCCTTGGCTCTAGTCTGAGTGACCACAAGCACTCTTTTCTGCCTTGGAACTGTGAGGAGAATTTCTTATTCAGCACCACTACAAGCTCCACCAGGCCAGCACTCCTCCTTGCCCCAGGATCGCCACCCAGAACTGTGACCGAGATCCAAGCACAGGCAAAGCAAGAGAATTGTGGTTCAGTGCCAGCAAAGGGATCCCAGCAATCCCACTCTGATCTCTGCTCTCTTGTCCCCTTTCCCCCTGTTTTTCTGTAGGGTAAGATAGATTTCCATGCCCAATTGAGTGTGTATGTTATTCCTTACTTAAGCCAAATCCTATGAGAATAAGATTCACTCATTCCCCCATTTCCCCTCAATTGTAAAAGCCCTTTCTTGTGTTTTATGTGAGATAATTTACCCAATTCTACCTCTCCCTTTCTCCTTCTCCTAGTATAATCCTCTCACCCCTTAATTTTATTCTCCAGATATCACCCATTCATCTTCAACTTACTCTCTGCCCTCTATGAATCAATCAATCAATCAATCTATTTTTCCCCTCCAACTGCCCTAATGCTGAACAGAGTCTCATGAGTTGCAAATACCTTTCCATGTAGTAATGTAAACAGTTCAACCTTAATAAGTCCCTTATTATTTCTCTTTCCTATTTACCTCTTCATGCTTCTCTTGAGTCTTCTATTTGAAAGTTGAATTTTTCCATTCATCTCCGGTCTTTTCATCAAGAATGCTTGAAAGTCCTCTAATTCACTGAATGTCTATTTTTTCTCCTGAAGTATTATACTCAGTTTTGCTGGGTAGGTGATTCTTGGCTGTAATCCTATCTCCTTTGCCCTCCATAATATCATATTAGAAGCCCTAAGGTCCCTGAGTGTAGAAGCTGCTAAATCCTGTGTTATCTTGACTGTGTTTCCACAATACTTGAATTGGTTCTTTATGGCTGCTTGTAATATTTTCTCCTTGACCTGGGAACTCTGGAATTGGGCTACAATATTGCTAGGAGTTTCCTTTGGTTATCTCTTTCAGAAGGATATTGGTGCATTCTTTCCATTTCTATTTTGCCCTCTGGTTCTAAAATATCAGGGCAGTTTTCCTTGATAATTTCTTGAAAGATGATGTCTAGGCTCTTTTTTGATCATGGCTTTATGATAGTCCAATAATTTTTAAATTCTCTCTCCTGAATCTCTTTTCCATGTCAATTGTTTTTCCAATGATATATTTCACATTGTTTTCTATTTTTTCCATCCTTTTAGTTTTGTTTTACTATGTATTGATATCTTATAAAGTCACTAGCTTCCAACTTTTAGGGAAGCATTTTCTTCAGTAAGCCACTCGTTTCCCTCTCAGTATGTAGTCTGGAAGCTCAGGAAGCAGCCACCATCCCAGGGCTGCACCAGAACTGGAGCTGAGACCTAGCTTCTTTCTCACCACAGTCACAGATTTTTTTCTACTGACCTTCTAAGTTGTGTTTGGCATTTGTGGGTTGAGAAGTCTAGAAACCACCAAAGCTGCCTGTGATTCAGGCCCCTAAGTCCTGCTCCAGGTATGCTGAGGCCTGTTTTACCTGCACTCTGAAACTGAACTGTGTTCCTCTCCCAGCCTGGTGTGATAGACTTTTCTAATAAACCATCCAGGTTGAGTTGGGCTGGAAATTTGTTTCAACCTGTCTTTTTGTGAGTTATACTGCTCTAGAATTGGTGTAGAGCCATTTTTACAGGTATTTAGAGAGTTCAGGGGAGAACTCATTGCTTTTACTCTGCCATCTTGCCTCTGCCCCCCAAGAACTTTTTTAAAGACTGTACTGTTCACCTCCTGGGTTGAGGAAGGGGTTAGAAAAGTTGTCCTTAAAATAATTTGCTTCACTCAACTCTGGCCTTCTTACTGCAGTAGGAAGAGATCCCACTCTATGCTCAAAACACACACATGCACACACACACACACACACACCCCTTTTGCCAAGATGATTCAACTTACCATTGATACATGGAATGTGCATGCACTTATGGACAACATGAAATCCCACAAACTGGAAATATGAATAGCTCTTGTTGGAAGAGAACTCAGCAGGAATCATATCCAAAAAGGAGCCCTGAGTGAAGCAAGGCTGGCAAATAAAGTTCAGTTTACTGAAGTTGGAGTTGAGTATATCCTTTTTTTTTTCTTTTCCTGGAGTTGTCACAGTGATGGGGAGCATGGTAAAACTAACATAGGTTTCACTATCAAAGCTAATCTAATCAACAAGCTTGTATGCCTCCCAAGAGAAGTGAATGATAGGCTTATGGCAATGCAATTGCTACATGCTGTAAGGCACCATGCTACCATCATCAATGTGTAAGTTCCACTATGACAAACTCTGACTGAGTCAAAGAAAATCTAATAAAAATGAGACCCTCATCATCAATGTGCGAAAAGAGGGCAAGCCTATAATTCTGCGTGAGTTTAATACCTAACTAGGCAAGACCAGCAGACATGGCAAGGATTTCTTGGGAGCAATGAAGAGGGAATCATCAAAAGGAACAATCACTTAGTATTGGAGACTTGTGTTTCACAACACCAACATTGTCTTTCATTTACCTAAAACCAATAAAACTTCATGGATCCCCACTTGTAGCAAACATTGGCATTTAATAGACTATGTCACTGTAAGGAGAAGAGACAGCGTTAGGATAACAAAAGTAATGTGTGGTGCAGAGTGCTGGACTGACCACAGATTTATCCTCTCAAAGCTAAACATTCACATATAACAAAAGTGGTGGGCCCAAGGCAAGATGACTTAATGTCACTAGATTAGGACATGTATCCATGCACGAGCAGTTTGTTGCCAACTTGGAAGGAAACTACAGCTGACATATGATTGTCAAGAGTGGAACAGAAGAAGAGTGGACAGCTTTCAGAAATTTAGTCTATAGCATTTCATTTTCTCCTCTCAGACAGAACACTCACAAAAATCGAGATTGGTTTGATGAAAATGATGGAGAGATTTAGAATCTGCTAAATGAAAATGATAAATACACAGGGTTTACCAGTAGGATAGTTTGTCTATCTCTAAGAAGGCAGCCTTTAACTCCATCAAGAGAACAGTGCAATGGAAGCTTAGAGAGATGTAGGATTCTTAGCTCAGTAAGAAGGCAGATGCAATTCAGTTTTATGTTGATAGTAACAATCCAAAATGATTTTATGATGTTCTGAAGGCTATTTTGGGGCAAAAGAACTACATTGATTAGTGATAAGGCCATGATCCTGGAGAGATGGGCTGAACACTTCCATAGTGTATTCAATAGACTGCTATTAATCAATATTGAAGCCATTGACCAGATACCTCAGGTTAAAGTCAATCCTTTTTTAGCTGAACTTCCAACCGAACAAGAAGTTTTGAATGCCATTAGTATTCTCTCATGTGGCAAAGTATCTAATGCTGATTCTATTCCAGCTGAGATGTACAAGGAAGGAGGTCAACTGCTCATAAAAAATCCAACTGAAATATTCTAGGTTATATGACATGAGGAAGTTATCCCCCATGAGTTCAAGGATGCTTTCACTGTCCATATCTATAAAAGAAAGGGAAATAGGTTGTCCTGTGACAATCACAGATCTCGCTCTCAGTCATTGACAGCAAGATTCTTTCCAGAGTCCTCCTGAATAGGCTGATCCTTCATCTGTAATATGGTCAACTTCTTGAGTGCCAGTGTGGCTTCAGAAAAGGCTGAAGAATGGGTGATATGATGTTTACTTCCTGATAACTCCAAGAGAAATGCCAGGAGCAGAACAGAGCTCTGTATACCAATTTATCAATTTGACCAAGGCCTTTAATACTGTCTGTCACAAGGACATGTCATGTGGAAGAACACGGCAAAATTTGGTTGTCACAAGTACATCAGTATTGTACATCAGTTTCATGGCTTGTTTTCATGGGCTCTGGATAATGGACAATGCTCTTTTGCTTTCCCAGTCACCATCGGAGTAAAGCAGAGGTGTTTTTCCCAAGCTTTTTAGCATGATGTTTTCAGTGATATTGTCAGATACCTTCAACAAAGACGAAAATGGAATCAAGGTCAACTACTGCACTGATGGTAAATTATTTAAGTTGAAAAGGCTACAAGCCAAGACTAAAGTGAAGGGAGAGTTGATATGTGATTTTTTTTTTGTTCATAGATGATTATTCAATCAATGCAGCTTATGTGGCTGAGATAAAACAAAATATGAATGGATTCTCTACTGCGTGTGCTAATTTTAGCCTAACAATAAACATGTGTTTGCTCTATTAACAAAGCAGAATTGCAGTAGCTCAAAACAAATGTGAAATGCATAAATTTAGAGACATTTCCACTCTAAGTATTCATACAGACTATTTGTTCACTTGACCTGATCACTTATAGTCAGATAAACTGTACCTTGACCACAACACAGTGATGTCATTTTGGTCCTCTTCAAGAAGGAAGGACTACAACCAACCAATAAACTGTCCATGAGGTTTTCTTGGCAAAGATATGGGAAGGGTACATCCTAGCTTCCTAGCTTCCTTTTTGACTTATAATAGGAACACTTTCCTGGTCCTCCTTAATCTTAGTACTTTCTCTTTGACATTATTCCAAGTTATGGTACATATATCTTATTTATAACATAATACTTTACATGCTGCCTCTCCCATTAAACTTTGAGTTCCTTGAGATCAAGAACTGCTTTTAAATTTTGTTTTTTTGCTTGTTTCTTTGCCTTTTCTTATATATCCAAGCACTTAGCACGCTCACATGCCCAAGCACTGGTAGATATTAGATTCTTAACAAATGCTTGTTAGCTGACAAATTAAATCACAGATTTATGGCTATACCAAACTGTGAAATGAATGAAAAAAAGACATTGAGTCTCAAGGGAAATAATAAGAAAAATGGAAATGAAAGAACAGTAATACTTAAATATATTGAATTATAAGGTAGAAATTATCAAAATCATTTGACACTGATTAAAAATAATATGGTAAATCAATGGTATAGGGTACATAATGGGGAATCAAAAATGAGAATTTAATAATCCAATGTTCCATAAATGGGAAAATGTAAACTGCTTTGGGAAGAACTTCTACTTTAGATGTATTGTCAGGAAGCAGCTTGCCAGACAGATTTGACCAATATCTTAAACTAAAAATCACAATAAACTCAGAAGTATATATGACCTGAATATAAAGTATCCAAACATTAGGAAAATAAGGCAACAAGATCCCAGTACTTTTTCCTGCCTATGGCCAGAAGAGAAATAAGAACCAAACAAGGAAAGATATTGATTACACAAGATAGAATTGATCATTTTAATTTGAAGAAACTAAAAGTTTTTCTTTTTCCCCATACGTACAGACTTAGCTCACCAAGGATAAGTGAAAGCATCAACTGGGAAAATATATTTGAATTAAATATCTTTTAAAAACAGCTTACATCACACGTTTGCCTTTATGTATAATATTTCTCCATTGCTTAGGTGGTGAAAGGATATGAATACACTATTCTTCAAGATTTTTCTAGGTTACTAGGGATTATCAGGGCTTCCTGTCTAGTGACATAGCTTTCAAAATTCAGAGTCACCTTCATGGTACAATGGAAGTAGTAAGAAGAGACTTTGGGGGAGGGAAATCTCATCAATAAACACTTGGTGATTGATAGAGTGACAGAAAAAAATGGCTGGAAATCAGGAAATCAAGCTCCTTGTCCAGCTTTGCCTAACTTACTATGGCATTAGACAAAACTCTTCCAAATTTGGTCTTCAGTTTCTTGATCTCTTAAAGGAATTTGTTAAAGGGATTTTTCTAAATGATCCATCCTTCTTTCTTTCTTCCCCTTCTGCCTTCTACTTCCTTTCTCTCCCTTTCCTGTTTTGGTCCAGATCTGAGGAACTCTCAGTGTGTAAACCTATTCCAAAAATGCATATGATTAATTGAATTATAATATATAGTATAGCAGTGTTTTCTAGGGCCATTAAAAGTTTTAGTGGTTTGCCCACGGTTACACAGTTATTATGTATCAGAAACAAGATTGAACCTGAATCTTTCTGAGTTCGAGGATAGTCTTAACCCCTATACTTAGATTTCTAAGATGTGCAAAACTGTATTATTTGATCCCCAATTAAATTGTTAAGTCCTTAAATGCAGCTACTGTATCTAAGTCTTTTTGGTCTTTCCTGTAGTAACTAGCACAGTACTGGGCACCTAAAAACTACATGATTGATCCCCTGGGCTACAGGGCTGGAAACACAAATGTAACATTTGTCCTGAAGTCTAGCTTCTCTGTTCTGCCTAGCAAAGCCAAATCTGAAGGGTTGTAATTTGGCTTGGCCAGAGCTTTAATATGCTGCAGGTATTCTCAGTGTAAATATCGTCTTTCACATTGGCAGCCTTAAATTTAAGGATGTTATGTCACCTGTCCAGGCAGCAGACATGGGGACTGTTTTATGGCCCTAGTCTTTATGTTCCTGTCTCATCTTTCTTCAACTCTGCAAGACAGATTCACAAGCCTTGACTGCTCCACAGGCAGAAAGCATCATCATTATTTACACTTGGTATGGAAGGTACTTGGGTCTTTTTGGAATGGATTACCCTTACTTCTACAAAAATTTGTAGCCACAATGAAAAAAAGAAAGGTCTATTTTTGCTCTGTACGTATTCTGTGATATTGGGTGACTACAGGTTTGAAAGGAATAGTGGAAGGTGAGTTTTAGCCCCCATTTTGTCACCAATAAGCTCTGTTACCTTGGACAAGTCACCTTTCCTGCTTTGTCTAAATCTGTAAACAAGAGTTTTGAAACATATGTTCCTTCAGCTCTGATGTCCTATATTCACACAGTGTCATACTTTATTAACTTACTATTTTTGAATCACACACTATATGTCAGGGGCATACTAACATATTGGAGATATAGCAAAGTTACAAAAGTTTTTTTAAAGTGGGATTTAATAAGGAAATCAGAAATTGAGGCAACATAACAAAGTAGAGGCAGGAACTCATCTAAAATCTTTCAAATTCCACTCCAAACAGTTTAAATAACACATCTAATCAAATTTTGGATAGCAAAAAAAATGGTTGGGATGAAACAAATTTCAAGCACACAACAATATAGGAGGCCAGCCCAAAAGATCTAACACACTGAGGGGGAGATTGCCAGAAAAGGTCTATCTTACATGGGTAGTGGTCAGCCTAGAGCACAGAGCAGACCATGCCTCAGGAATTCCAGCAGGAGGATGTAAAAGTAGCTACATTAGTGGCAGCAGCAGCTTTGAGAGTTCTCAGCCCACAGAAGGCAAGGGAGTCACACAAATGGTCAGAAAGAGATTACAGGGGACCCTTTGTGGGCTCTAGGTTCAAGACTGTTGCATTGCCCATATGGAGTTCCAGGTCACAGTCACAGGGTGAAAAGGGACATCCGCACTTGCAGATACAGGAGAACAGGGGCCTCAGTCACAGTTCCAGGGTCAAAAGGAGTGATAGCCCTTGTGGCTTCAGGGAAACAGGGCCCTGATCACAGTTACAGGGAAGAGAAGGGTGCTTTTGGTTACTCAAAAGGGAGTAGAAACTCTTGTCTCAATTTAAGGCAGAAAGGAGTATTAGTGCTTTTGGCCACAGGAGAGCAGAGGATCTGATTACAGTTCTTCCTGGAGGAGTGGAGCCAAGATGGTGGAGAAAAGGCAACCTCTTCCCCAAACTCCTCCAAACAACTTTAAATAATGCCTCAGAACAAATTGAAGAGTGGCAGAACCCATAAAAGTATGGGGTGAAACAATTTTCCAGTCTAAGACTACTTAAAATGTCAGCAGGAAGGGTCTCTTGCACAAAGGTAAGAGTGGAACACAGTCCAATACAAGTTATACCTCAGAATAGCAGAACTAGAACTTGGAGGCAAGTAAATTGATAGTGGCAGTGGTAGTTTCCAAACCTCTCAGCCCATAGTAAGGGGATCAGGCAACTGATAAGAAGGAGATTACAGGAGTCCACAATAGCAAAGTAGGAAACACAAGTTTCTCTAGATCACCTTGGAAGAACAGAAAACTTACAGGTCCCCAGAATTATCTCTGAAAACAGCTAAAACCGGAAGCTTAGGACAGTATCTCCTCAACTCCAGAAGCAGATCCCCAGTTAAGCATAGAGTTAAAAGTTAAGAAATAGGCCAAGAAAAATGAGCAAGGAGCAGATAAAGATCCTGATTATAGAAAGTTATTTTAGTGACAATGAAGATCAAAACATAAACTTAGAAGAAGACAACAAAGTTAAAACTGCTACATCCAAATTCAAAGAAAAATATGAATTGGTCTCAGGCCATGGAAAAGCTTTAAAAAGATTTTAAAAATTAAATAAGAGAGGTAGAAGAAAATTTTGAAGAGAAATGAGTGATGCAAGAAAATCATGAAAAAAAGAGTCAACAGCTTGATAAAAGAGGCACAAAAATACTGAAGACAAAAACATCTTAAAAACAGAATATGGCAAATGGTAAAAAAAAGCACAAAAATTCAATGAAAAGAAGAATGTCTTGAAAAGCAGAATTGGCCCAATGGAATAAAGACATACAAAAGCTCACTGAAGAAAATAATTCTTTAAAAATTAAATTAAGAATTAAAAGCTAATGAGTTTATGAGACATCAAGAAACAATGAAACAAAATCAAAAGAATGAAAAAATGGAAGAAAATGTGAAATATCTCATTGGAAAAAAAAATAAAACAAAAACAAAAAAACCAACAAACAAAAGAACCCAAGTGACCTGAAAATTAGATGTAGGAGAGAGAATGTAAGAATTATTGGACTACCTGCAAGCCATCATCAAAAGAGAGCTTGAACAAAATCTTTCAAGAAATTATCAAAGAATACTGCTGTGATATCCTAGAACCAGAGGGTAAAATAATAATTGAAAGAATGCACTAATCACCTCCTTAGAGAGATCCCAAAATGAAAACTCTCAGGAGTGTTCTTGCCAAATTCTAGAATTATCAAGTGAAAGAGAAAATACTGTAAGCAGCCAGAAAGAAATGATTCAAATATCAAGGAGCCACTGTCAGGATTACACAGAATTTAGCAGCTTCTACATTAAACATCAGAGGGCTTGTATATGACATTCAGGAAAGCAAAGGAGCTTTAATTAAATCCAAGAATCACTTACCCAGCATAATTAACATAATCTTTCAGGGGAAAAGAGGGACATTCAATGAAACAGGGGACGCTTAAACTTTCCAGATGAAAAGACCAAAGCTGAACAGAAAATCTGATCTTCAAATATGAGACTTAAGAAAAGCACAGAAGGGTAAATAGGAGAAAAAAAACCCATCTTATTCAATAAGATTAAAATTTTTACATCTCTACATGGGAAGATGATACTTATAACTTTTGAAAACTTTTTTATTTGGGGACATTAGAAGGTGTATACATAGACATAAGATATAAGTATAAGTTGACTTTTATGTGGCAAAATAAAAATGATTGAAAAAAAGGGTTCTGGATTAACCTCTGAAAGCTCACAAAATATCACCCCAGGAAAAATCCTAGAACAGCTGAACCAGAAGAAAGACAGAGTGCAGAAGTAGCCCAGGTAGCTTGAGGGATTAATGAGAAAGGTCCCTCTTGCCCTGGGGGAAGGTGAACAGTACAGAATGAAAGCCATCCCAGCAAGGTAGTGGAAAGCCCCACCTCAGCATACCAAAAAGAGATCCTGAAAACCAGATGGTGGAGCAGACAAACACCAACACCAGGACCCCCAAGTGGCTCAGTGAGGTCAGAGTAACCATTGGAAACCAAGTTGGAAAACCTCCAGGTGCCTTGGCATTCTACAGCAATCAGGTCTCCCAGTGCCTCAGCAAAATTAATGAAAGCTGTGCTCCAAGGGGCCCCAGATGGATAAATATCCTGCAATATTCATCTGAAAGGAGCTCAAGAAAGCAAAAGGAAGGAAAGGCCTGGGTCAGCATGTCTGAAGCCCAAAAAGCTTTCTTAGAAGAGCTCAAGAAGGATTTTAAAAGTCAAATGAGAGAGGTAGAAGAAAAAAATGGGTAGAGAAATGAGAGGTATGCAAGAGAGAGTCAATAGCTTGGAAAAGGACAAAAATTTCTTAAAAAGCAGAACTGGCCAAACAGAAAAGGAGACGCAAAAACTCATTGAGGAGAAGAATTCCTTAAAAAATAAAATGAACCAAATAGAAAATGAGCTACAAAATCTAATACAATAAAGCAATTTGTTAAAAATTAGAATTGGGCGAATGGAAGCTAATTAATGACTCTATGAGATGTCAAAAATCAGTCAAAAAATCAAAAAGGATGAAAAAAAGTATAATATGTGAAATAACTTATTTGAAAACATCCCACAACATCCATCTGAAAGGAGCTGAAGAAAGCAAAAAGAAAGGAAAAGCAGGTAACCTCCAGGGGCCAGACTACCTAATCCTACCCCTAGAGTTCCAATGTTGCTGATTTCAGCCCAACACCAGGTAAGCTGCCAGAACCCTGCAACCTCCAGCTGCCAACATTGGTGGCCTGAGCCCACAAAGAGAGTGACCAGGCCCAAGGCTCCCAACATAAGAAGCTTGGGTCAGTGCCCTCTGCTCCCCATCAGCAGAACTCAATCTCTTTAAAAGCTAGGAAATAAGCAAACACCATAAGTAAAAAGAAACATGATAGATTCTTATTCCAGAAGAGTGAAGATGAAGGCAGAAATTCTGAAGAGGGCGACATTGTCAACAAACCCACATCTTGAACTTCAGAGGTAGAAGAATCCTCAAAAAATACAATAGGCCAACTGAAAAAAAGTACACTGCAGAAAACAAGTCCCTAAAAAATACAATTGGCCAAATGGGGAAGGAGGCACAAAATCTAATAGAAGAAAACAATTTGTTATAAATTAGAATTGGGTAAATGGAAGCTAATGACTCTAGAAGAGCAAGAATCAGTCAAACAGAAACAAAAGAATAAAAAAAAAGATGAAAATGTTAAAATACTTCATTGGTAAAACAACTGACCTGGAAAATTGATCCAGGAGAGACAATTTGAAAATTATTGATCTACTTGAATATCACGTTAAAAAAATGAGCTTGGACAGTATCTTTCAGAAAATCATTAAGGAAAACTGCCCTGAGGTCCTAGAACCAGAGGGTAAAATAGACATAGAAAAAATCCACCAATCACCTCCTGAGATCCCAAATTGAAAACACCAAGGAACATAATAGCCAAATTCCAAAATTACCAGGTCAAAGAGAATATACTGCAAACAGCCAGAAAGAAACAATTTAAATATCATGGAACCACAATCAGGATTACACAGGACCATGTAGCTTCTACATTAAAAGACAGGTGTAGGGTGTAGAATATGATGTTCTATAAGGCAAAGGAGTTTGGATTACAACCAAGGATCAACCACCCAGCAAAAATGAGCATGATCTTTCAGGGGAGGAGATGGATATACAACAAAATAGGGGACTTCCAAACCTTCCTGATAAAAAGACCAGAGTTCAACAGTAAAATTTGATCTTCAAATATAGGACTCAAGAGAGACATAAAAAAGAAACACATTTGAAACAGAGGGACACACCCAGGGTAAAGGTAAAAGGCTGGAGCAGAATATATTATGCTTCAGGTGAAGTAAAAAAAAAATAAAATGCAGCAAATGGAAGCTAGTGACTTTATTAAAAATAAAGACATTGTAAAACAAAACCAAAAGAATGAAAGAAATAGAAAACAATGTGAAATATCTCATTGGAAAAACAACTGACATGGAAAATAGATCCAGGATAGAGAATTTAAAAATTACTGGACTATCAGAAAGCCATGATCAAAAAAAGAGCTTAGACATCATCTTTCAAGAAATTATCAAGGAAAATTGCCCTGATATTCTAGAATCAGAGGCAAAATAGAAATTGAAAGAATCGACTGACTAGCTCCTGAAAGAGATCCACAAAGGAAAACTCCTAGGAATATTGTAGCCATAGTCCAGAGTTCCCAGGTCAAGGAGAAAATATTGCAAGCAGCCAAAAAGAAACAATTCAAGTATTGTGGAAACACAATCAGGATAACACAAGATTTAGCAGCTGCTACATTAAGGGACTGGAGGGCTTGGGATATAATATTCTGGAGGTCAAAGGAGATAGGATTACAACCAAGAATCACCTACCCAGCAAAATAGCACAATCCTTCAAGAAGAGTCTGGTGCAGAAGAAGACACTAATCATCTTTAGTGATTTCCCACAATTGCTTTTTACCTCCTCAACTTTTTGTTATCAAAAAAGTAAAAGATTTTTCAAACAATTTAAGCAAAGGATTCTACTCAGAGAAGAGGAAAAGGGAAGACAGATAGAATAGGGTAAATTACATTACACAAAGAAATGTAAAAATACTTATTTCAGTAAAGGGAAAGAAAGGAGTGTGTGAACATTGTTTGAACCTAATATTTATATTACCCTATATGGAAGTAGAAAAGTAAAGGGAAAAGAAAAGGTGGGGGGAGTGACAGAATGGAGGGCAGATTGAGGGAAATGGTGGTCAGAAGCAAAACACTGGTGAAGAGGAAAAATGGAAAAGGGAGAGAGGAAAACATAAACAGTGGGAAAATAAGATGGAGGGAAATACACAGTAAACATAACTATGAATGTGAATGGGATGAACTCTCTCATAAAATGGAAGCAGGTAGCAGAGTGGATTAAAAACCAGAATCCTAGAATATGTTGTTTACAAGAAACACATTTGAAGCAGAGAGATGCTCACTGACTAAAGTTAAAAGGCTGGAACAGAATATATTACACTTCAGTTAAAATTAGAAAAAAAAACAGAAGTAGCAATCTTAATCTCAGACAAAGCAAAATAAAAATAGATCTAATTAAAAGGGATAAGGAAGAAAACTGTGTCTTGCTAAAAGGTACCATGAACAATGAAATAATATCTATACTCTGTGTGTGTGTGTATGTGTGTGTATACATATATGTGTATGTGTGTGTGTATGTGTGTATATATATATATACACATATGTATCTACATATATATCTATCTATATCTATATCTATATCTATATCTATATCTATATCTATATCTATATCTATATCTATATCTATATCTATATCTATATCTATATCTATATCTATATCTATATCTATATCTTTCTTTCTATCTATCTTTCTTTCTATCTATCTATCTATCTATCTATCTATCTATCTATATATGCACCAGGTGGTATAGCATCCAAATTCTTAGAGGAGAAGTTAAGAAATTTATAGGAAGAAATAGATGGCAAAACTATATTACTGGTGTCCTCAACCTGTCCTTTTCAGAACTAGATAAATCTAAGCACAAATTAAACAAGACAGAAGTTAAGGAGGTGAGTAGAATATTAGAAAAGTTGGATATGCTAGACCTATGGCAAAAACTGAATGGGTATAAAAAAATACCTTTTTCAAAGTGGTACATGGCATAAAAATCACACAATAAAATTCAGGAAGGCAGAAATTTTAAATGCATCCTTTTCAGATCACTATGCAACAAAAATTACATGTAAGAAAGGGCCATGGAAAGATAAGCTAAAACCTAATTAGAAACTCAATAAGATCAGGAGTGAAACAAGTATACCCAATTATCACCACTATTATTCAATATTGTACTAGAAATTTTAGCTTTAGCAATAAGAGGAGAAAAATAAATTGAAGGAATTAGAATAGGCAAAGAGGAAAGAAAACTATTACTCTTTGAAGATGATGTAATGGTATTCTTAGAGAATCAACTACAAAAACTCCTTGAAACAGTGAACAACTTTAGCAAAGTTGCAGGATATAAAATAAACCCACAGAAATCATCAGCATTTTTATATATGACCAACAAATCTCAGGAGCAAGAGATAGAGAAATTGCATTTAAAATAACTGTAAAAAATATAAAATACTTGGGAGTCTACCTGCCAAAATAAAGCTTGTTACTATATAAACATAATCCTAGAACACTTTTTGTATAACTAAAGTCAGATCACAACAATTGGAAAAAGAAATAAATTGCTAATGGTTAACAATCCTAACAAATTTAATTTACATATTCAGTGCCAAATCAATCAAATTACCAAAAATAATTTATAGACCTAGGAAAAAAATAACAAAATTCATGTGAAAGAACAATAGGTCATGAATTTCAAGGTAATCAATGAAAAAAGAATCAAAGGATCTAAACCGATATTATAAAGTGGCCATCATCAAAAGTATTTGGTACTGGCTAAGAAATAGAGTGGTGGATCAGTGGGATAGGGTAGGTACATAAGGCATAGTAGCAAATGACTGTTGGAATTCACTGTTTGGTAAACTCAAAGACTCCAGCTTTTAGGATAAGAACTCACTACTTGACAAAACCTGAACAAGTTGTGGTATATGGACATAACAGAAACTATTGTGCTATAAGAAATGATGAGCAGGCAAATTTAAAAACAAACAAACAAACAAACAAACAAACCTGCAAAGAGTTACATGAACTGGTGCCGAGTAAAGTGAGCAGTACTAGGAGAACATTGTACACAGTAACAGCATCATTGTGTGGTGATCAACAATGATTGACTTAGATCTTCTCAACAATACAATGATGCCAGACAGTTCCAAAGGACCTGTGATGGAAAATGTTATCCACATCCAGAGAAAGAACTATCATCAGGATGCTGATCAAAACACACAATTTCTTTTGTTTTTTTATCTTTCTTGTGGTTTTTCCCTTTTATTCTGATTTTTCTTTCACTACATGACTAATGTGGAAATATGTTTAACAAGGTTGTACATGTATAACCTATTCAGATTGCTTGCTGTCTTTGGGAGAGGGGAGGTTAAGGAAAGGAGAGGGGGAAAATTGGAACTAAAATTTTTACAAAAATGAATGTTGAATACTTACATATAATTGAAAAACAATAAAATATTATTAAGTACAAAAAAAAGAAAAAAGAAAAATTCCCTGAGCTAGCATCAGTGGAGCTAGATCCAGAGCACAGGCTCTTTGACTCCTGATCTAGTCTTTTTTTCCCTTCCACCACAGCATGCCTTTTTAAAAGAATGCTTTGAAAACCATAAGTGTAAAAAACCCCAACAATAATACTATCTTGATTTTTATTGTTATGGAGCATTTTACATATATAACTATCTAACGTTTTATTCTGTTTAGTAAGGTAGGGTATACAAGTATCATTATCCCTATTTTATATAGGTAAGAAAACTGAGAATGACAGAGGGTAAGTGAATTTTTCAAGGTCATACTGCTAGTAAGATAAAGACTTGGAACCTGAATCTATGTCTCCCCAGCACTTTTTACCATATCCTACTCCATATAATTTTCACTGGATAGCAGGTTTGGAGAGTCACAGTGGTCCCTAGAGTGTCCAAAGAAGGTGAAATAAATCAAATCAATTAATGAGCTTTTATGAAATAACTGCTATGTCTCATGTACTGGCCTATGTGCCAGGGATACAGTGAATTTATCTACTCTCCCTGGCCATAGCTGGTATAGTGGCATTTTGTGAAGAGCCTATTAAGTGTCATGCAAATGGTAAATACCACAAGTTATAATTAGATTATTGTTCTCAGGTGAAATGTAACCTGCCTTTCCAATCCTTTGCTTCCAATACCTCCATACTTTTCTGTTTCGAGTTCTGTTATTTTGGCCATCTTTCTTCCTGATGAAAGGCCACTGATTTGGACCCCAATTATTTTTGATGCCCACTCTCCCAGTGATAATCTTGCCTTTAGAGTACAATGCTTTTCTTGTTATATACCAAACACCAAGTTTCTCAGCTTTTGGAAATATACTTGCCATCCTCATCATTCACATTGTTATTTTCATCACGTGGATAATATAAAAGATAGTTTTGGGGAAATACACATAGACCATCTTTCTTCTGAAAATCATAAGCTTTCTAGGAGACATGGTATTAGTCACTGCAGTATTTTTAGCAAAGAATAATGAATAACTGATAAAAAGAAAGATGGCCATACATAATTGGCAAATGGAGAGCATTTTGTAGAAATCACTCAAAAGTATTTTGAATTTCATCTCTTGTCATGGTTTATTTAACACTAGCTGAGCACTTGGAGACTTTCACAAAGGATTGATGATCTTTTAGTGCAATTCCTAAGTGTAATATTATGTCTTAAAGAATTATGTCACTTTCTTTAAGGGTGCTGAGAAAGATATTATGAAGCATCGACAAAAATTCAAGTATTACTAACATCTGCATTTTGTAAATCAAGTAGATGAACCATGTCCCCCACAAACCACCTAAAGGAATTGCACATTCCCCAAAGACATTGACTAAAGTATTTGGGTAACTGTACAGTTTGTTATTGAAATGGTAATGAATTTTTGAATAAGCTTAAATGCCTAAAGAATGGAAATGGAATTGAAATCATAAACCAATCTAAGTGGGAGCGAATTTCTGGAAGACTGACCTGTGTGCTTCAGCTGTGCTCTGCCAAAGAATCCTCTCTGGTCCACAGAGATAAGTTGTAGATATTAATTCAGCTCAGTGTAGCTCTAAATAGTGCTCTGGTGGGCTGAACATCTTTATGTGTTTCCCTAAGAAGATAATTTGCTGTTAGATCTAGACTTAGGCATGAGAGAGAGAGAGGAGAGCAGAGTTTCCCAAGCCAGACTCTCCTGCTGGACTGCTAAAGCATAGAAACCCTCTAACATTAAATTCTTTACTTTCTTCAGTCTCAGTGGGTGAGCTTGGGAAAGAGGGGATAAGGTCAGGAAGCTAGGAGTTGGATGAGTAGCAGACAGGGAAAATGGGAAAGTCATTTTGTAAAAGCTTTGAATCATTGCCTAGTGTGGCTAAATTAAGAGGATGAATGCTAAACCTGGTACAGATAGATCTAAGCCAAACTATTAGTAAAAGCCCAAACACAGTCACCATACAGAGGCTAAGAATTTCAGGAAGTGAATTGACAAATATAAAAAAAAATTCTTTTAAAATCCCCATGGAAGTTCACAGTATCATAAGTTTAGGGTGGGATTGTAGAGATCAGCTAGTCTAGGGTGTGTGTGTGTGTGTGTGTGTGTGTGTGTGTGTGTGTGTGTATGCAGTGGACTCATTTAGCAGTCTTGTACATCCTGTGGACTGCTTCTCCGAATTATAAATTCATGGAATAAAATACATAGAACTATAAAGAATATCAGTTATATTGTAATGCAGTTTTCAAAATATTAAAATCAACAACTTTATGAGCCCCAGGTTAAGATTCCTGATTTTATCCAAAGACCTCCTTTCATAGAGGAGGAAAGAATCTCAGAAAAGTGAAGTAAATTTTTTGGCATTTAATCCTACTGCCTTCTATCTTTACTGTAGTAATTGATTTTCCTGCATGTCTCCTATTTGCTTCTTCTTCCCCTCTTCCTTGAATTTCAAGTTGCTGAAGAAAGTAGACACTGGAGAATCCTCATCTTTTGATTCAGGCTTGCTCTGCTTTCCATTTGGATTCTCTTCATTTCAAGGATTCCCTTAACTTTCTACCTTTAATATAAGCTTAATAAGGGCTTATTATGCCTTGATATTGTCAATATATGGCAATAGGTTTTAAGAAACAAGAAAAAAATGAAGCTAGTAAAATTCTGCCATGTATTAGTGGTTTGGATATGTTGGGGTAGATCTCAAGGAATGCATTTAGTAATGGCTTAGACCCTCAACATAATTATGAAGTAGGTGACCTTTATCATAAACATTCCTAATATCTTTTAAGAAACTTTCTGCCACTGTATAGCACCCCTTCCAAACACCGTTCAGGTACCTAGTATCCTCATGCTTTCTTCCATTCCCATTAGCCATGTTTCTAGCCCCTTTATTCTCAGGTAGTAATCTGATATCAGTATCTTACAACTCATTATTAATACATCACCATGGGATAGTATCTAGAAGTGCCTGCATTTTAAGCCTGATCTCATTTTAGAATAAAAGGATTTGTCATTCCTTGCTTAAGGAATTTCATGCATCACTAAGCAGGTGGAGAAGCTTAGAAGATGTATTGGGAATTACTTCTGGAATTAACTCTAGCTCAATGAAGTTCAGTTCGATGAACAACACATATTTATTAGTATGCATAGTGCCCTATGGTAGTCACTGGGGACATGGGAGATACAAAAGGAAGCCAGACACAGTTCTTTACTCTCAAGGAATTTATTCTTGAGGAAGGTAGATAAGATATAAACACAAATGCAACACAAAGTCAACTGTGGTAAGTGCAAAGGAGAGATCTAAGAAAAATGTGTAAGATGTCGGGAGAATGGAGAGAGCTTATCACACTGATGGTTGAATACTGTGCCTGTGAATAAGGTTGACGGCATGGAAACACTACTCTTTGATTTTAGGTCTTGGGTGTCTAATTAGATGTGTCTTTATGGTATGATAGTCACATTGCATTCTCAAAGTCCATACAGGTGCCATATAAGCTCTGGAAGTCTCTAATAAGCTGGAAAAACTACAATCATGGGTTCAAAGACTAAGAACCAACCTTAGTATGTCTTGAGGTTCTTGAAACCCTCTGAATATGGTTACCTGGAGATGTTGCCCACTAGGAGATGGAGGTTTTGTTTTGCTTTGTTTCATTTTCTTTCCTTTAGCTACAGTAACTCATTAAACCATCTAAGGTATCAAAGGGGTTATACTAAGCATTGAAGGACAGAGTTCCACATCATGAAATCATGAATCTTGGGAAACTTTGAAACATTCACAAGAAGCCCCATTTTCAGATAGATGTGAAGTATTATTGTCCTGTGGGTTAAAGAACTTTGCAATAGTAGGAAGGTGCACATATAGATGTCATGAATTAATTCTGAGTAGACAACAGCATAGAAAAGAGGCCATAGGAGGATAGTGAATATACTTCATACATGGGACCCTGAGGAAACTAGTCTGGATAAAGTGAAGGCTTCTCTAAACAACAATAGTATATAAATTAGAAGAGGCAGATTTGGGGCAAAAGTATGCAAGGTTTAAAGCTTTTCTTACAGGTGATAGAACACCATTAAAGTTTCTAAAGGAAGATAATGACATTTAAGTATCAGTTTCTTAATCTTTAAAACAATTGTTTTTGAGATTCATGTTTTAAATAAAATCTTTTTTGTCTAACTTTATATCGACATATTCTTTTGAGAATATTCCTTAAATACAGAATACAAATATAACGAAAAACATGTGAAATGAGTGTTTTTGCTATGAAAGTGGGGGTGAGGTCATCATACATAGTATCTAAAATAACAGATATTCATTTGTTCCATAGTTCTATAAAATGCAGCCTCATCTACTGGAAAGCTGCTGAGGCTGAGTGACTGCTAAGTGTCCAGGGGTTACAAAAACGATAAGACTAAGGCTATCTGAAAGCATTTTGATAGCTTAAAATTCTATAGCACTTCAAGATTTATAAAATACACTTTCCACAATAATCCTATAAGACAAATAATATGTCATTATTTTCGTTTCAAAGATGAGAAAACTGGAGCTCAGAGGGGTAACATGGCTTACCAACTGTCACCCTATGAACAACTGACAATGGGTTCTAGAACTCTATAAATTTCTATTATATCCCACAAACGCACATTTTGTTGAATAAACAATGGTTGTTCTAAGCCATTGTTGTAACATATGGATTTTGTTCATTCACTTCTTTAAGCAACAAATTCATATATATATTAAACACACATTTTCATTATATATATTTATATATGTAAAAACATGTATTATAGATAAACTTATTTGTATAAATAACATGTCACAAACCAATCTTTTCAGCCTTATATCCCAGAATCCCTGCTCACAATTTCTACATTACTGCCAAATTAAGGTCCTCACTATTTGAGGTACAATTCTTTACTTTCTCAGCTCTGTAATTTTGAATATTCTGTCATACTCAAAATACCATCCCCCTAGCCTCCTTCTAAAGATTCACACAAATCTCCTCCTTGGACATTCTATCCACCCTTCAAAGTTCAGCTAAGGTGCTAACTGAGTATCATAGGGGACACAAAGTAGTATAATCTATTTAATTATGAAGAAGTGGCATATCCACAAATAATTAAAGTCCAAGTCAAGAGTTATGATGACAAACACATCATAAGGCAGAAAAATAATAAAGTGTCAAATTGGTAATGCAGATGATAAGTACTGTGACTTCAGAGAAGGAAAAATTATGTCCTAATTCATTAAGAAAAGCATCAAGCAACAAGAGGGTCTTAAACTGGCTTTTGAAGCATGAGCAGGATCCAGAAATTCAGATACTCAGAAAGGAAGGGCAACACAATGAAGAGAGAAAGAATGACATTTTTGTAGTATTTTATTTTTTCCCAGTTACATAGCAAAATAATTTTTAGCTTTCATTTTACAAGATTTTGAGTTCCAAATTTTTCTTCCTCATTCCCTCCTCTCCCCACTTTTGAAAATGGTAGGCAATTTGATATATGTTATACATGGGCTATCATGTAAAACATATTTCTATATTAGTCACAGTTGTGAAAAAAGAAATGAATCAAAAGGAAAAAATGAAAAATAATAAAGGGAAAATATGTTTCAATCAAGAGTCTATCAGTTTTTTATCTGAATGTGGATAGCATCTTCCTTCATGATTTCTTTGTACTTGTCTTGTATCACTGTGTTGCTGAGAAGAGTGGAGTCATTCATAATTGGTCATCACACAATTTTGCTGATATCATATACAATGTTTTCATGTTTCTGATCTTTTCATTTTGCATCAGTTCATACAAGTCTTTCCAGGCTTTTTTTCTGAAATCTGCCAGTTCATCATTTCTTATAGGACAATAATATTCCATTACATTCATATACCTCAGATTGTTCAGCCTTCTTCAATTGATGGGCATCCCTTCAGTTTCCAATATTTTGCCATCACAGAAAGGGCTGCTATAAATATTTCTACACATGTAGATCCTTCTCCCTTTTTTAATGACCTCTTTGGGATACAGACCTACTAGTGGTATTGCTGGATCAAAGGGTATGCACAGTTTGGGTGTCCTTTGGCCTAGTTCCAAATTGCACTCCAGAGTGGTTGGATCAATTCACAACTCTAATAACAGGGCGCTAATGTCCAGATTTTCCCACATCCTCTCCATCTTTTATCATTTTCCTTTTTTGTCATATTAGCCAGTCTGCTAGGTGTGAGGTGGTAGGTACCTCAGAGTTGTTTTAATTTGCATTTCTCTAATCAAAACTGATTTACAGCAGTTCTTCATGTGCCTCTTCATAATTTTAATTTCTTTATCTGAAAACTACATGTTCATATCCTTTGGCAGTTTATCAATTGTTGAATAACTTGTACTTTTATAAATTTGACTCATCTTCCTATATATTTGAGAAATGAAGCCTTTATCAGAGACACTTGATATAATGATTGTTTCTAATCTTGGTTGCATTGGTTTTGCTTGTACAAAATGTTTTTATTTTAACATAATCAAAATTATACATTTTACATTTTATAGTGCCTGTAACCCACTGAACATCTTCTTTAATAAACATGCTATATACATGTTTAGTACTGATATTGCTTCATTGTCTATGATACTTTTAACAAGATGTAGTTTCCTTCCTTATCTCTTTTAATTGGATCTATTTTTGTTTCACTCTTCATCTGAGATCAGCATTGCTACCCCCCCCTTTTTTTACTTCACCTAAAGCACAATAGATTCTGCTCCAGCCCCTTACCTTCACTCTGTGTGTGTCTTTCTGCTTCAAGTGTGTTTCTTGTAAACAGTGTATTGTAGGGTTCTGTTTTTTTGTTTGTTTGTTTGTTTCACTCTGTTATCCACTTTCATTTTATGGGAGAGTTCATCCCATTCACATTCAGAGTTAGGATTACTAACTGTGTATTTCCCTGCATCCTATTTTTACTCCCACTTGCCCTTTCTCCTTTAACCCTTTCCCTCCTCCCCAATGTTTTGCTTCTGTCTATCACCTCTCCCAATTTGCCCTCCGTTCTGTTAGTCCTCCTCCCCATTACTTAATCTCCTCCCCTCCTACTTCCATATCAGGGAAGATAGATTTCTATATTCAAATGATTGTGTATATTATTCCCTCTTTGAGCCAATACTGATGAGAGTAACATTCAAGCTGTGCCCACCATACTCCCTACCAGCTTCCCTCCACTGTAATAGGTCTTTTGTTTCTCTTCACATAAAATAATTTACCCCATTTTACCTCTCCCTTCTTTCTTCATCCAGTGTACACATCTTTCTAATCTCTTCTTCTTTTAAAATCATCTCCTTAAATTTACCTTATACCCATACTCTCTCTATATATATTCCTTCTAGCTATACTATTATTGATACAATTTTTCAGATTTACAAGGATCATCTTCCCATGTAGGGAAAGTAAACAGTTTTGCTTTATTGAATCCCTTATGTTTCCTTTTCTCTTTTTACCTGTTCTCTTGGGTCTTGATATTGGAGATCACACATTTTGTTCACTTCTACTCTTCTCCTTATGAAAGCTTGAAACCATTCTATTTCATTGAATGACAATTTTTCCCCTAGTGGTATTATGCTTAATTTTGTTGGGCAAGTGATTCTTGGTTGTGGTACTAGATCCTTTGCCTTCTGGAATATCATGTTACATGATTTCTGATCCTTCAGTGTTGCAGCTAAGTTCTGTGTAATCCTGATTATGGCTCCCCAATATTCGAATTGTTTCATTCTGGATATTTGCAGTAATTTTTCCTTGACCTGATAGTTCTAAAATTTGGCTGTAATATTCCTTATAGTTTTTTGTTTTGGTATCTCTTTCTGGAAGTGATAGGTGGGTTCTTTCAATGCTTATTTTACCCTATGTTTCCAGGATATCAAGGTAGTTTCCCTAGGTAATTTCCTGAAAGATGCTGTCCAGGTCATCCTTTTGATTGTGGATTTCAGGTAGTTCAATGATTCTGATATTATTTCTCCTGGATCTACTTGGAGGCTAGTTGTTTTTTTTTTTCCCATGAGTCATTTTATGTCTTCTATTTTTTCATTCTTTTTAATTTGTTTGATTGATTCTTTATGTCTCAGAGTCATTTGGTTCCACTTGCCCAATTCTAATGTTTAAGAAGTTTTCCTCAATTAGCTTTTGTACTTTCTTTTCCATTTGGCCAATTGTACTATTTAAGGAGTTGTTTTATTCAGTGGATTTTTGTATCTCCTTCTCCATTTGGTCAATTCTACTTTTTAATTAGTTTATTTTCTTTTTCCAAGCAGTTGACTTTTTTTTTTTTGGTAATTCTCTTACATCACTCTCATTTTTCTTTCTATTTTTAATTCTACTTCTCTCAAATGGTTTTCAAGCTCCTTTTTGAGCTCTTCCATGAGTTCTTTCAGGCCTTGAGACTATTTCTCATTTTCCTTTGGGGTTTTGCCTATAGGTATTTGCCATTCTTGATCCACTTCTGAGTTTGTATCTTGATCTTCCCTGTCACCATGATAACTTTCTATAGTCAGATTCTTTTTTTGTTGTTTTTTGCCCATCTTTATTGTATTTTTTCCTTTATTTTAAATTTTATCTCTGCTCCTGGGATGGAAGGGATGCTGGCTCAGGCTTCTTATGCCAGGGGCTGCAGGCCCTGTCTGTTTACCAGGTGCTGAACTAATGTTCCCCTGAGGCCTTCAGAAGACTCTTGTGTCTGCTGCTGTGCTGAGGTGGTAGGGTGTTTCTCTACTTCCCCTGGATATACTGAAACATGTGGCAGTCTGGCCACTGGTGGCTGCCTGTTTGCTTAGGCACCCATAGGGTTAGCATCTACCTGTTCGCCTGGAGCTACACTGAGACAGTGGAGGTCTGGCCATTGGAGCTTGCCTATTTGCCCAGGGCTATGCTGAAGCACACAGTCGTTTTCAGAACAGGAATATGCTCATTTCCCTGGCTATGCTGAGTCACATGGGAGGTCCTGGTGTTGGTGTTTGCCTGCTCCACTGCCCTGAGGTTCAGGATCTACCATTGGTTTGCTGAGGTGGGGCTTGCTGCTGCTTCCTGGGATGCTTCCTGTCCTAGATTGCACTCCTCTTTTGCTTGAGTGACATAAACTTTTCCTGTCAATATTCCAAGTTTCTTGTGCTCAAAAGTTGTTTCACTCCATCTTTTTTCTGTTTCTGCTGTTCCAGAATTCCTTTTGGGGTTCCATTTTATGGTTGTTTAGAGGTAAACATGGGAGAGTTACAGTGATTTACTGCTTATTCCATCATCTTGGCTCTTAGAAGTTGAGAATATTTTTAAAATGCAGAGGCAATAATGTGCCTTGTGTTTTCCAGTACTGTGGGTAGAATAGTGGGTATAATGCACAGCCTATGTGCAAGGGAAAAGTGAGAGATAAACATAAAGCTAAGGGAAGTTCTTCAAAATGATATTAATAGGTTCAAAAATGCTTTAAGAAACTACCAAATATGAGTTCCCTTACTAAAGTTTGGGAAATAAAATAAAGAAAGAGCAACAGAAATGGAGGAAAAGTAGCCTTGGACTTCCAGAAGGGAAATGAGCTATATTTTGACTGTGTACCTTGTAATTTGAGGCAAATTACTTTCCCTTTCTGAGCCTCAGTTTCTTCACCTATAAAATAATGTGGGTTGAACTAGGTAATTTATATGGTTCATTCTTATGCATTCTATGAACTACTATGAATTTGATGGGCCTCCTCTTAACTGAATGTGAGGGTAATGCTGAAGGACCAAAACAATATGCCCTTGAAAGGAATAGCAGGCAGAATGAATTTGTCTTTTTTGAAAAACTAAAATCATTTTTTGGAGTAATAGGGATAAATGTATTGATTTCTATGCCTTGGTTAATGCGTAATGTGAATTGGTTATCAAAGAATCACAACTTGTCAAGAGTTGCAAGGACCTCAGAAGCCTTTTAGTCCAACTTATAACTGGATTTGAATCCCCCATACAGTAACTGGGAAAATTGGTAACAGCATCAAGCCTCTACTTAAAGATCTTCAGGGAAGAACCAGTGACTTTCTGAGTTAGCTAATTGCACTTTTGCACATTTCTAATTTCAAGGTTGTCTCTACTTCCCACCCCCACCATCATAAATGGAGTCTTAATCTGATTCCTTGAAACTTCTAGTCCTTGTTCCTAGTTCTACCTTCTGGGATCAAGTAGAACAAGTCAAACCCCTTTTCCATATTCCAATTCATCATACTCTTAAAGACTGTTATTCTCTCTCTCCTACATTTTCTTTTCCATTAGCTGAACTCTTCTATTTCTTTCAACAGATCATTATGAGCTCTAGGGGGTCATCACCCTGGCTCCTGCTCTCACACATGAGTTGGATTCCCAGAGTTAAGTTGTTTCTATCACCCTTCAGGTTTCTTGGGGCAATGCAAATGATTTGAGGGTAATTCATTAATGCTATCACCTTGAGACCCAATCAGTGGGGACTTTGCCCCAGGATTATCAATTCAGAATCATGTTAGTCAGAGTGCTGGGTCTGGAGTCTGGAAGACTTGAGTTCAAATTTGACCTCAAATTAGGTGTGTGATCCTAGGCAGTCATTTAACCTCTGTTTGATTCTCTTTCCTCAATTATAAAAAGGTTGTCTGGAATGTTCAGAGAGTACTAGTACCTCTTGGTGTGAGGGCTTCCTAAGCTCTTTTCAGGGCTGGTTATCCACCTTTGGTGTCCAACTTCACATAACTCTCTGTGGAGACTTCAGGAAGCTATAGCATATGCAGCAGCCAAAGCCTGGTAAATAGTCTTGGTAGATGGGTTTAATCAGGTTAAGGGTAACTGACAGGCCTCAAACCAGTTAGGTCAGTATGGTAGAGGGATATCTACCCCAAATTTGTGGAGATGTCCCACAGTGGAATGAGTGGATGACAGCAATTTGTTCTAATGGCCATAAAGACAGCAGAATCAGGCACTGTGTAGCACTTAAAATTTGGTCAGACGTGGAAGACCGAGGTCATCCACTGCATCTCTGGGCATCTCCAGTCATCCTGACTTTTGTCTTGTTATTGAACTTCCATGGCTCTGGAAGAATTAGTGTAATGAATGTGTGCAACTCTGTCTCACTTAAAAATTCACATGCAAGTCAAGACATTACCCCATTATATCATTGGTCCTCCTCAAAATGAAGGACAAATAACAAGATGAGGATAAGGAAAGCACCTTACTTTCAAGGCTGTTATGAGTATCAAATGAAATAACATTTGCAAAAAACACTTACCACAGTGCCCGGGACAGAAGAAGTACTATATTAATGCTTTCCCCCTCCTCTTCCTCCTACCCTTAATTAGCATTTAGAAAAGTGTATTTTGGGGCGGCGAAGTGGCACAGTGTATAGAGCATTGGCCCTGAAGTCAGGAGGACCTGAGTTCAAATCCAGCCTCATAGTAAACATTTGACACTTACTAGCTGTGTGACCCTGGACAAGTCACTTAACCGCAATTGCCTAAACAAACCCCAAATATGCAAACAAAACAAAAAAACAAAGAAAGCACATGTGGCAAAGGGGGTGGGGGGACTCAGCTTAAAAAAAATGCTTCTACCATATGTGGGGTACTTAGTGCCTGGAACATAGTAGCTAATAAATGCCTGTTTTTGCCGCTCAAGAAGTTCCCCTAGACATAATGTAGTGCCTTTGCTGGGCTCCTTGAGGAGTTATGAATTCCACTTATCCTTGGCTTCCTGTGCGAATACAGCTGAAAACTGATAGTATCCTTAGATGATGATCTGCAGATGCCAACGGGAAAAATGAAATTGCAAAATTTTCCAGATGTTTTTGAAAATTACAAAGCCTTCCTCCAGCCAAAAGAGTGAGAAGGGAAGGAGTCTGGCCAAGGCCTAAACCAAAGCCTCTCCTTCTACCCACTCATATGCAGCATTTCCTTAAGAGGATGCTGGGCAGCTTGACTTACTTCTGTTTCTAGAAATCAGCCCCTTTTTAGCTTGGCCAGCCCTAAAAATCTATAGAAAATTTCTGTAGTGTAGCCAAGTTTCCAAGGCCTATCTAAACATGATTCGTATGCAGTATTTTCCTTGTTCAAAAGTCTTTTGGTGAATAGTCTAAGGCCTATGATGGATTAAGGAATGTTCTTACACAGTTAAGGCAACAACACTAAACCAAGCAGGGTGGGAGGTGGTAATTTCCACCTGACCTTTTAATTTATATGTCATAGCTTCCAGTTGTTTTGATCATCTGGGTCTCCTTCCTTTGAGTACATTCCAGAAAGTTAAAATATTCTTCCTGAAGTATGATTTCAGAAGGAACCATATCGCACCAGGTATGATCTGACCACAGCAAAGGACAAATGACCATCAGTCTCATTTCTTTTGGACACCACACTTTTCATGTTGCTCAAGATTGTGTTAGTTTAAGATTGTTTTACTAAAAATTGATTACTGCTGTAATCTATATGGAAACCTCTTAAATGACAACACAAGTCTAGATGTACAACTCACATTGTGCTCTCCCACACCCATCCGCTGAAGTCTGTTCATCATTTGAAGCTAGAATATCACCAACATACTAAGGATACCCAATGCTGTTTCCCCTATTTGACAGAAGAGGAATAGTAGGAATGAACAGAATTTATTACCTCTATCACAAGGGGAGAAAAAACAATCACCATCTGATGCCATGGCTAAAATCAGGCTGAGCTTCACAGAAATTCCTTATGAATGTTCTTGTTCAGAACTTGGGGTCAGAAAATGTGACTGGGTTTTAGTTCCTGTACATATTCAATAGCCATGTGAAACATTCATCTCTCCCTCTTCTCATTTCCATGACATGGAATTTTTATTGTTTTCTTAATTGCAAGTTGAAAGATGATATTGCAAGGTTTTACTTTGAAAATTTGAGAGATGTTTCAATAGAAATGTTCCTGACAATTAATTTAATATTTGAAAGAAGGGATTAATCCAAAAACATCCTTCTGATAATCTTGACCTGCTTCCTAACACAACTGGCAAGCTAGGGAAAGTTTACATATCTGTTTTCCCATAAGAATATCCATTTGCAGAGACTCTAAGAGTCATTGACTAAATGTAGGAGGCAATTTTGGGGAAATTGTTTCTATTTAGAGTATGAGAGTGTTCTTTACAAACCACTAAAAGATGTTCAGGTAGCCAGGCCCTGGTGTACAAAAATAGCAAAATTACTCCTTTGGGCTTATGATCTCACCAGTCAGTGGCTAAGGAAACATTCTAAATTAGTCAGTTGAAAAAAAAAAAGACCAAGTTCATACACCTCATAGAATGAAATTTGAGATTTACTTGTAGATTATCCATTAGACCAGTAGTATGTTTCCCTTCGAATTGCTCCCTAGATCTGTGCTTCTTAAACTGTAGGTCAAACCTCACATGAGGTCACATAACTGAATGTTGAAGTAACAAAAAAATTGACAACAGTAAAATGTTTCTGAACATGCAATAACCAAAAATTAATTCAAAGTCAAACATGTAATGAATCTGAGGTGTTTCTGGCTTCATTTGCCTGTGTTGCATTGCACAACTTCATTGCAGCCTTGGTTCTGAACATATAACATACACACTTTGCACTGTGCATGCCAGCACGCCATGCAACAACAATGAATGCTGCCAGAAACATCTTGGTTTAGAGATGAGACTATTTTATGTTATGAATTACAGTGTTTTTTCTGTACATACAAAATTTTCTGCTCTTACAGAAACATAATAATTTAATTACAGAAAATATTTTTAATATTTTCCTACCATCATTCATCAACATGTAAATATCAAATTAATATATCTTTAGATTATATTGTGTTAGAATATTTGGTTTTTAAAAATTGCTGTTATCTCCTTCTTTTGTAAGAAAATAAGCATTTAATTGCAACAAATAAATACAAAAGGCCCTTAATACTAGTTCTCCACCATCACCATTATATGTGTACATAAGCGCGAGGATCGATTTTTTTAAGTGAAGCAGAAATAAATGTAATTTCTTTTTATTATTTTCTTTTTATTTATCAATAATCACTTCCATGAACTTTTGAGTTTTAAATTTTTCTCCCTCTCCTTTACCCTCTCCCTCCCCAAGAGGGCTCATAATCTGATATAGGCTACACATATACATTCCTATTAAACATATTTTCACATTAGCGATGTTGTAAGGAAGAATTAGAACCAACAGGAGAAACCACAAGAGAGAGGAAACAAAATAAAACAGAAGAAAAAAAAGTAGCAAATAGTATGCTTTGATCTGCATTCAAACTCTAAAGTTCTTTCTTTGAATGTGGGTAGCATTTCCCATCATGAGACCTTTGGAGATGTCTTAGATCCTTGCATTGCTGAGAAGAGTCTATCAACGTTAGCCATCATACAACATGGTTGTTAGTATGTACAACATTCATCTGGTTCTGCTCACTTCACTCAGCATCAGTCCATACAAGTCTTTCAAGGTTTTTCTGCAGTTTGCCTGTTCATCATTTCTTATAGCACAATAGTATTCTATTACATTCATATACCACAATTTCTTCAGCCATTCCCCAATTGATGGGCATCCTCTTAATTTCCAATTCTTTGCCACCACAAAAGGAGATGCTATAAATACTTTTGTACATGTGAGTCCTTTTCCCATTTGTATGATCTCTTTGGGATATATCCCTAGAAGTGCTATTGCTGGGTCAAAAGGTATGCACATTTTTATAGCCCTTTGGACATAGTTCCAAACTGCTCTCCAAAATGGTTGGATCACTTCATAACTCCACAACAATGCATTAGTGTTCTAATTTTCCCACATCTTCTCCAACATTTATCATTTTCCTATTTTGTCATGTAGGACAATCTGATAGGTGTGATGTGATACCTCAGAATTGTTTTGATTTGCATTTCTCTAATCAATAATGATTTAGAGCATATTTTCATATGACTATAGATAGCTTTAATTTCTTCATCTGAGAACTGCCTGTACATATCTTTTGACCAGTTCTAAATTGTGGAATGGCTTATATTCTTATAAATTTGACCTAATTCTCTGTGTATTTCAAAAATGAGGCCTTTATCAGAGATACTCGTTCAAAAAAATCCCAATTTTCTATTTTCCTCCTAATCTTGGTTGCATTGGCTTTGTTTGTAATTTAATGTAATCATGGTTACCCATTTTGCATTTCATAATGTTTTCTATCTCTTTTGGTCATGAATTCTTCTGTTCTCCATAAATCTGATAAGTCAACTATTCTGTGCTCTCCCAGTTTGCTTATAGCATCAACCTTTATATCTAAATCATGAACTTTTTTGACTTTATTTTGGTATGTGGTGTGAGATTTTGGTCTATGCCTAGTTCTGCCAAATAAATGTGATTTCATAAACTAAAGGTAGTATTTATTTGAGAAATGATCAATATTTATTTATATTTTAGGACAAAATATTTTTGGTTATAAATAAGTGGTTAATTTAGACTGAAGAGGTACAAATGCTGATGACAATTTGGCAGTCTTCGCTACCAGGTTGTAGTGCACCTAAACTGACAAGAAAAATTAAATATGTCAAATCATTTTTGCAATATGGATTTATTTCTAATAATGATGATGGCATGGAAAAACCTCTTTGCTTAATTTGTATTAAACCTTTTGGTTTGCAGATACTATGAAACTAGCCAAACTAAAATGACATCTTAATACCAAGCATGCAGAATATTGAAATAAACCAAAGAAATATTTTATATGATTTTTAAAATCTTCAAATAAAGAAAAACAATGTTTTGAAAATTTTATTATTGTCAATGAAAAGTATTTATTTCTATCTATGAAACTTCTTATTTAAATGCAAAAGCTGAAAAAAACATACATGATAAGAGATCTCACATTTTCTGCTGCCATTAAAATGTCAGAAATAATTCATAAAATTACTTTATTTAGTGATACTGTTTCCAAAAGAATTTCTGAAATTAGTAATGACCAATTCCAGCAGCTTATTATCAAACTTAAGAGGAGCCCAAAGTTTTCAATTCAGTTAGAAGAAACTGATATTTTTAGCATGGCACAGTCATTACTTTATGTAAAATATATTTATGAAGAAAGCATACATGAGGGATTACTGTTTCATTGTCCTTTAGAAAGGGACACAAGAGCGAAGGTATACACCTTAAAGTTGACAAACTTTTCACAAATGAAAATTTACAGTGGAAAAATTGCACTGATGGGGCTTAAGCAATGAAGGGCAAGAATGATGGATTTGTAGCAAAAAGTTAAAACTGGTGGAAATGAACATATCACTCTTGCTCACTGCATGATCCATCAGGAGGCAGTGATAGACAAAAAAAAATCACAAGAGTTAGATATTGTGCTTTATGATGATATCAAAATCATTAACTTCATTGAAAATCATGCCCTTAACAGTTATTTGTTTTCAAACCTTTTGAAAGACATGGGATCCAATTATAAAAAGCTTATTTCTACATGCAGAGGTAAAGTGGCTTTCAAGAGGGTGAAGCTTAAACAGATTATTGAAATTGAAAGATGAAGTTGTTATATTCTTGTCTGAGCAGAAATCTGCTTTTGTTAATTTTTTTCATAATTACTTATGGCTTTCAAAACTATGTTATTTGTTGGATATTTTTGAAAAACCCAATGTTTTATACATGTCTCTTCAAGGAAATAATTGTAACACATTTATATTAAAAGATAAAATTGAATGTTTCATTAAAACAAGTTAACTTATGGAAGAATAGGGTAGAGAACTGTTCTTTAGAAATGTTTAAAGCTACAGATGATTTTATAATTGCAAATAACTTTCCTGAAGATTTAATCATAAGAGTTATGATTTTCATCTGAAGTACCTGATGACACAGTTTCAGAAATACTTTCCATCAATTTTGATTCTAAAAACCTAAGTTGAGTTTTTAAACCATACTCAATTGAAATAAGAAAAAAAGTCAGTTATGTGCCATTAAAAGTTCCAGAAGAATTTGTCAAGTTATCAAGTGACACAGATTTAAAACTTAGCTTAGGATTCAGACAGAATATCCAGCAATTTATAAAATGGCCCTAAACATACTTCTGCCATTTCGTATCATATATTTGTGCCAAGTGGTATTGTCAGCACTGATCATTTTGAAATAAAAATATTGATTAATTCTTAAAAACATTGAAGATTCTATATGTCCAGTAGTGTCAAATATTCCACCCAGATTTAACTTATTGAATAAAAATAAACAAATACATCCATCTCAGTATGCAAATTTGCTTTCATCTTTAATAAATGGTAAAATTATGTGTATGCCAAAGAATTGTTTTAAAATACATTGCTTTGTGATTTATTATCAGTAAATGTTTGATTTGTATACCTATTTTATATAGCTATATACCCAGGGTTGCTTAAGGATTTCTCAGGCATAAAGGAGTCAGGGAGTAGAAAAAGTTTAAGATGTCCTGCCCTAGATACCTAAACTCCAATCACTACACCAGTGCTGCTGGTGCTGCTACTTAATTTTAAATATATGAGAGCAAGTTGTTCTCATGTTTTGTATGTAAAGATATAACAGCAAGCTGCTAATGTTTTGTTTCCTTAGAGAAAAAGACTAGGGAATGACAGTGTAATATAATGTCAAGAATGCTAATAATAGTATAAAGAGTCCTCAGTGCAAAACATTGCCACACAACACTTACTGACTGTGTAATTCAGGGTAAAGGTCATTTTTTACCCATCTGTTAAAAGGTGAAATGGAAATAAAAAAAATTAAAGCTATCTGAGTCCTACTTCAGCCTCATTCTTCAGGAAGAGGTCAGACCCTAGAATATTATGTTCGGTTTTGGTTTACAAAAGAAATTAATAAACTGGAAAATATCCAGAGAAGGGCAACCAGGATGGTTAAGGACATTGAATCCATGCCGCATGAAGATTAGTTGAGGGAACTGGTTGTATTTAGCCTTGAGAAAACCCAAAGGGCAGAAGATATTTGTCTTGAAGCACTTGAAAAAGTTCTAATGTGGAAGAGGAATTATATTTATTGTTAGGCCCCAGATAGCAGAGCTAGGAGCTCTTGGTCCTATGTAGACATTTAAAATAGGCAACTTTTGGTTTATAGAAAGAGAAGCTTCTAACAATTAGAGTGGTTCAAAGTTAGAATGCTTCCAATGCCTTAGAGATGCTTGCTCACTGGAAGATAGATAATTGGTTGTTGAATGTGTTGTAATTCCTTTTTAGTTACTTGGACATTCTTTGAGATCTCTTTTAACTTTTAAATTAGGTTGTTTTTGAAATAACTATAATTATATTTGTACTACCTATCTTAGAGTATTACTATGGTGAAAGTGATTTGTAAATATTAAACCAGAAATGTGAATTTTGTGTTGTTGTTATTATTATCATTATTATGGAATTCTCTTAATTTTAGGGAAGAAGATAAATCTCTTCTAAGCTAAATTGCATCAGCAGCAAAGCTACATTCCATGAATATTACCATTATCTTCCCCTAATAGTGTTGGGGAGGCATATAATCCCTCTACAGGGGTGGGGGAACCTGCAACCTCAAGGCCACATGTGTCCCTGTAGGTTCTGATGTGCGGCCCTTTGACTGAATCCAAACTTCAGAGGACAAATCCCCTTAATAAAAGATTAGTTCTGTAAAACTAGTACTCAGGAAAAAGGCTGGATCCAAAGAACTACAAGGCCAAATGTAGCCTCAAGGCCACAGGTTCTACACCCCTGCTGTAGAACTATCTCAGCCATCCATAGCTGATAGGAAGTGTCTATCCAATGTTCTTCAAAAGTGATGTCTCAGCCACTGGTTGAAGACTTGAACAAACATTAAAGCAAGAAGGAACTGCAGATAAATTAATATAGCCATTGATTTTTACAAATAATGAAACTGAAGCTCATATAGGGAAAGTGTCTCGCATAAGGTCACACAATTTCTAAGTGGCAGAGCCAGGAATCAAAGCAGATCTTCTAACTCTAAGTCCATTATCCTTTCCTGTACACAATACTGTAAAAAGCCATTCCATGGGAAGAGAGAACTGAGCATTTGGCAGCAGCCTGAGTCTGCAGTGGAAAAAGTAGAGGCGTTTTTATTACTTATTAGGTCTATAATTAGTCATATGGATTTTTGAGCTTACTGGTGTGGACATTCCTTCCAAAAAATACAGATCCCAAGATACCCAGACCTGCACATGCCAGCTGGTCTTCTCTTAGTTCTTCACACATGAAACTCTGTCTCACATCTCTGTGCCTTTGCCTTCTCACATGCCTAGAATTCACTCTCTCTTTGCATCTGCCTCATGGAGTGCCCTCTTTTTTTTTTTTTTTTAAGGAAGTGAAAGCACTAACCCCTGATTGAAGTCTTTTCTGATCCTTACCCCTATGCCAGTTTCCTTTCTCCCAAATTAATCTGCATGTATTTGAATTTATTAACTTTACATTTATGCTATATATATATATACATATACATATATACATACACACACACGCACACACACACACACACATATATATTATATATATATATATATATGTATATATATATATACTGTATTCTCATTGTAAGTTCCTTTTGCATAGGGATAATTTCTTCCATTCCCATTAATACTTTAAATAATTATTACACTTCAGTATAATAAGGTACATATAATAAATATGTTTTGACTGATCAATGTGGGGATCCCCTTTAATGATGTAGATCACAGCACAGCTGTGCCTGCCTATCTTTTTTTGACTCATCAATTTCTTCCCATAAAACCCAAGAGATTCCACCCCACATTCTATAGGTCTTCCTTACTTCTCTTTACTGTTTTGGATAGAAGTGTAAAACATGAGCTTTTATTAGTTATCTTTTGCCATAGCTTCCTGTACAGATTATTTTCTTTTTCCCTCATATATTTATTTAATGACTTATTTTTCTCCATTCCCTCCCTTCAAAATCCCTATTTGTAATGTTTTGCAGTCCACTCATACCTACTGTGCATTTTTTTTTCATTACTGTCTGGTTTCAAATGTAACTCCATTCATACAAAAACACCAAAGAAATATTGACATTAAAATATAATCCTTTGTTTCTTGATAATATTGGGGAACTGAGAAGTTAAGTGACTTACTCATGATTATATAGCTAGTTATAGGAAAGTCTTACATCTGTGTCTTCTCAAAGCAAAGTACTTTGTCCTAAACTCATCTCTGTTCCTAACTTGAACAAATGAAAAAAAAATTACTGTGTTTTAGATAGTGTCTAAAGTGATGGACATAAAAAAAATATAAACAGGAATGACAGTCTGTGGAAGACAACATATAGATGGGAAGTAGCAATGGAAAATATCAGTAGGGGTCAAGGTTATGGCTTGGACATGGCCTGAAAGTGACATGGAAGTTTTGAAATACAGCAAAATATAATGAATATTTGTTAATCAGAGTCTAGAGCCCCAGAGGTTGGAGTCCAATATTCATAGGGCTGGCAGCATGACTTGAATATTGGCAGTGGATGGCATGATAAGCCTGAGTCCAAGAAAAATAAAGTGAGAGTTTATCAATTTGTTTTATGTCTCAGGTTTGTGTATCCTAGTTCCCGTGGAAGGAGGAAGAAGAAGGAGTTCATGTAACATGGGCTTGAGATTACTAGGAAATACCATGGCAGGACTACAATGAGGCAAGGTAAAGTAAAAGATAACCAATTAGAGCCCAAAAGTCTAGAAACGGAAGTCCAAATTTTGGTGAGAGGAGTAAAAGGAGGAGTAGGAAGAGGGAGGACAGTATGGGAAAAGGAAGAGGAGAAGAAGGAGGAGAAATGGTTAAAAGTATAAACAAAATGGTTTCATGATTGATTTATTTAGGTTGAATCCTTTTAGTCACCAAAGTTCACAACCTCAGAGTAATTTATCCTCTTCATTCTCTCTCATTCTCTATAAATAATTGTTTACCAAATCATTTCAATTCTACTATCACAATATCTCTTGTACCAGCTCCTCTATTTTTACACCATCCTAGTTAAGTTCCTCATTCCCATTCCCAGTGTCCTTGCTTTGCAGAATTTGTCCCAATCATTGTAATGTATTCCTTCCTTTCCCTTGCCTTTTAGAATTCCTGGCCTCAATAAAAAGTCATCTCAGGCTCCACTTTCTATATGAGGTCTTGCCTAACTCACTCTAACCCCTTTCTAGTGCCTCCTCACCCCTCAATTAAATACACACACACACACACACACACACACACACACACACATATATACACACAAAGTAATTACAAGTATAGGTATACATTTTGCTTACATTAAAGGAATGTGAGCTCCTTGAGGGAAGGAGCTTTCTTTTTTTTCTTTTTTCTTTTTTCTTTTTATACTCAGAAACAAACACAGTACATACTACAGAGTAGGCAGTCAATAAATGTTTACTGATTGACTGCTGACACCAGGGTTGTCTACTTGCTATATTTTGCTCTCTGTCATAAATCTGAAATCCATTGCTTAGAGATCAGAAATTGAAATAAAATTTATCTGAGACAATGGTCTGATTCATGGTATGCATGAAAGGAATAACTTAGGCAGATTGAAAGGGAGAAATCTAGAAGGAGTTACAGTTAGCTCTTGAGACTATGCACAGAAGATGGAACTGATTCCAAAGATCGGCATACTTTTCCAACTTTCTTTTGGCTGTTATTTTTCCCCCTGTGAAGAACTTAGTTGCAAGGTGTTTTAAAGCAGCTTTAGGTGTGACCAAATCTTTTTTTTTAATAGCCCATCAGTAAGAATAGTTTGGTGCTCTCTTCCCAGACCAGAGTTGGTGGACCTGAATGTCATATCTGGAGCTTTCAATTACACCTGGACATCAGGGAACAATCTCAAAAAGGTGATATAACAGTGATGGAGTCCAAGCTCAAAAGAGGTTTAAAATAATAGATTCACTTTTTACAGATGACTGACCAAAAGGCATTGGGCATTGGGCATAACCAGAAAACACGTAACACTTTGAAAAGGACCAGAAACAACACAAAGCTCTCTTGGACATCTTTCCACATTAAAGTATTGGGTAGGTTAGACAAACGCCCAAATGAAGCATTGAAATAGCTTCTTATTTGGTCTCCTTTCTTGTATTCTCTCTCTAATATTCTCTCTACATAGCTGTTAATGAATTTCTAAATGCAGAACTCAATCCATGTCATATCCTTGCTCAAAACCTACATTATCACCCCCCCACCACCATTTCCTTTGGGAAAAAAATGAAATCTCATCTTTGAATTTAAGATATATCAAAAATTACTCCCACTTACTTTTTTACAAATTTATTTTGTCACATTTTACTTTTTATTATGTTCCAAACTTGACATGGAATCATCTTGTCTCTGCCTTTGAATGGGGTATTCCCCATGCTTGGAAGATATTTATTTTTCATTTCTACCTCAGAATGATTGACTTTCACTAAATTCATCTTAGATGCCTTCACTTCTAAAAAAAATGTTTTTCCCATTCTTCCTGATTTTTAGTGCACTCTACGTCCTCAAATAATCTTATATTTATATGTCTTTACACATGTTGCATTCCCTTAGTATAATGTAATTTCATTGAGGAAAAGGACTATTTTAAGACATATCTTCCTCAAGTCCCTGGGTCCAAATAATTTTTTGGAAACAAACAGATTTGCAAACGCTACCATTTTCTTTGGTCTGATGATGACCCAGCCAGATCCTACTTGTCCCAGCCCAATATCTGACCATGGTTCTGAAAAAATAAAGAAATCTCAAATGATAGCCAGGAGAGGTTGTTGTGGTTGTGTGTGGTTTGTCTTTTGTTCTCAAAGAGGATCATGGCCTCAGGTAGATGATGAAGTGACTTGCAATTGACTTTGGTTTGAATAAGGGAGGGCTGTGCAAAGACCCCTACCTAACTTTCTCTTCCAAAGCCATCTGGGTCCAGTGGCCAGATATCCATCAGGATGACTGGAAATGGCCTAGAATGCAGTGGGAGACCTTGGCCCTTTAAGCTAATGTCTTTTCAGGTTCTCTCTTTGAGTGAAGCAATGCCCATTCAGTGAATAAGCCTCTTTAATAAGTGAGTTTTAATTAAAAAAAAAATCTAACTGGTAGGGGAAGACTCTCTGGGGTGCTGGCCTAAAGAGAAGCAGTTACTATTTACATTCACTCTGAGCCTGAAGGGCCCAAAGAATAATCATTAAGTGGTGCTTGGGCAGGGACCTATTTGTTATACAATCCATTAGATCCAAGTGAATTGGGCTTAAGACTTGGTCTTTGAGAAAGAAATCAAGCCAGTAAACCTCAAGCTAATTAGGTAGCTTTGGCCATCAAAATTTACATTCCTTTGGGCAGAACACCCTCAGGTAAGACGAGAGGAAAGGAGAGGAAAGGAAAGGAGAGGAGAGGAGTGGTGAAGAGAGGACAGGAGAGGAGAGGGGGCCATCTCTTGACAATATTGTACATCGGGAGAAAGTGAAGTATGCATTATTTTCTGCTTCTTGATACCATACCCCTGGGAAGGGATGATGAGACAACCCAGCAGAGACTTCAGCTGAATGAATTCAATGTTGCTGAGTAAAATCCTTCATTCATCAGGTAATTAGGGGAATGGAATTTTCTGAAAAAAAAAGTTTTAAGTTAAGAGTATGACTGAATTTTCTTCCTAATAAGCAGAGGTTAATAGCTAAGGATATAAATCTTGAAACTAAGCAGTCTACTGAGATAGACAGTAATGATGTCCAAAAGAGATGCCATGGTTGTTGATTAGGATCAATGATTGTGTCTAGCAGTTGACCAGAAGTAGTTTTAAGATTTAAAGGGGTAGGGGATCCTTGAGCTAAAACTAGAAGTTCAAGCAAGACTGGGGCCCATGAAAGCTTGGCTAGTGGTAGGTAAAACAAACAAACAAAAACAAAAACAAACAAACAAAAATCTTCATCAATCACAGGTACAATAAATATTGTGCAAAAGTCTGTTTATCTAGAACAGGAGGACTCTGATTTTCTTTATTTGATATCCTATGCACACATATGAAAGTTTAAGACCCATTGTAGGTATCAGTTACTCCATCTTCTAGCTTTTCCTGAATTCCCTTCAGCTGGAGAGCTCCTACTTCTGTCCTGATCATTTTTAATAGCAATCTTTGACTTTACACAGAGATAGACAGAATAAGCTAATGGAACCTATTTTTCACATACATCCAAAGACCATTTCATCCCTCAGTGATTTCTCCCTTATTTGAACATATAGACATTTTTCCCATCAAACCACTTATTTAGCAATTAAGTACTCAATACTATTTTGGGATATTAGTTTCTATGGTAGTATAAATTTTCATGTATTTATGTGATATCTCCCTAACTAGATTATGAGTTCATTAAGAGTAAAGGAAACCTTATTTTACTTTATATGTCTTTAGGTGAAGTAAGGTGTGTTTGACAGGTAGTTGGACATATATAACTAAATAGTTTAATTAGCCAACCAGGATAAATTCAATGATATCTCAGGCCACTATCTTGTTATCTATTTTTTTTCCTTAGGGGGCTAATAGGAGAAAGGCTTAGGGAAGATATATATTGTACACATAGAGATACACATCCACTTCTTCAAAATCTAATAAAGCTACCAGGTTGGCACTCATTTGTAAATATTCAAATAAGCGCACAATTGTAGTATTTTTTTTTCTTACCACAGGAAATCTAACTACAAATAAACTAAAGGGTTAAAGCATAATAGCCTTTGCCCTTTTGATTTTGAAGATGTCTCCATGGATGTCAGACTCCTCATCTATAAAATGAGAGCAGGGTGTGGATGGACTAGATATTCCCTAAGGCTCCTCTTAGCAGATCCTGTATTCTATTAATACTATGTATACATTTGTATCATAATTTAAGACTTACCAAATAAAGCACTGATAAGCACAATAGATCTCAAACCAAAAGGGATTGCTTCATTTCCCAATTATGACATTTACTAACTGTGTGGTTGTGCATAAGTCACTTAACCTTTCTAAGCCTCAGTTTTCTCTCAGGTTACTGCCAGTTCTAAATCTATGATCCCATAATTAAAATACTACTTTCAACAAAACTGTATAAGCTGGAAAATATAAGTATCTATATCTTAATTTTGCCAATGAAGCTCAAAGTAGTTATACAAATTAGATCAACATAACAAAGAGAAATGTAAGTACCAGGATCAAGTCTTTGCACTTAAAATTCCTGCTGTTTTCACTATATCATATATACTCTAAGACCCTTTTCAACATTTCTTTTTTTTTCTTTTTTTCCTTTTTTAAAATATAAATTTATTTATTTTTAGTTTTCAATATTCACTTCCACAAGTTTTTGAGTCCCAAATTTCTCACCCTTCCCCCCACCCCAAGATGGCATGCATTCAGAATACCCCTTACCCTGGTCTGCCTTCTTTTCTATGTCTCCCTCCTCCTTTCTCTTATCCCCTTCCCCTTCTATTTTCCAGTAGAGCAGGATAGACTTCTGTACCCCATTTCCTGTATTTCCTATTTCCCAGTTGCATGTGAAAACATTTTTTTAAAAGATATGTTTTTAAAACTTTGAGTTCCAAATTTTCTCCCTTCCTCCCTCCCCACCCACCCTCATTGAAAAGGCAAGCAGCTCAATATAGGTTGTACATGTGCAGTTATGCAAAACACTTCCATAGTAGTCATGTTGTTAAAAACTAACTCTATTTCCCTTAATCCTATCCTGCCCTCCATTTATTCTATTCTTTCTTTTGACCCTGTCCCTCCTCAGAAGTATTTGCTTCTGATTACCCCTTTCCCAATCTGCCCTCCTCTCTATCACCCCCTGCTCTCTTGTCCCCTTCTCCCCCTATTTTCCTGTAGGGTAAGACAGATTTCCATACCCAATTGAATGTGTATGTTATTCCTCCTTAAGCCAAATCCTATGAGAATAAGATTCCTCATTCCCTCTCACCTTCCCCTGTTTCCCCTCCACTGTGAGAGACTTTTCTTTTCTGTTTTTTTTGTGAGATAATTTACCCCATTCTACCTCTCCCTTTTTCTTCTCCGAGTATCATCCTCTCTCATCCCTTAATTTTATTCTCCAGATATGACCCCTTAATCTTCAACTCACCCTGTGCCCTCTATCTATCTATCTATCTATCTATCTATCTATCTATCTATCTATCTATCTATCTATACTACATACAATTTTTTTCCTTCAACTACCCTAATACTGACAAAGGTCTCATGAGTTACAAATATAATCTTTCCATGCAGGAATGTAAACAGTTCAACCTTAATAAGTCTCTTATGATTTCTCTTTCCTGTTTACCTCTTCATGTTCCACTTGAGTCCTGTATTTGAAAGTCAAATTTTCTTTCAGCTCTGGTCTTTTCATCAGAATGCTTGAAAGTCCTCTATTTCACTGAATGACCATTTTTTCCCCTGAAGGATTATACTCAGTTTTGCTGGGTAGGTGATTCTTGGTTGTAATCCTATCTCCTTTGCCCTCTGGAATATTATATTCCATGCCCTGTGGTCCTTTAATGTAGAAGCTGCTAAATCTTGTGTTATCCTGATTGTGTTTCCACAGTACTTGAATTGTTTCTTCTGGCAGCTTGTAATATTTTCTCCTTGACCTGGGAACTCTGGAATTTGGCTACAATATTCCTAGGAGTTTTCCTTTGGGGATTTCTTTCAGGAGGAGATCAGTGGATTCTTTCAATTTCTATTTTGCCCTCTGGTTCTAATATATCAGGGCAGTTTTCCTTGATAATTTCTTGAAAGATGATGTCTAGGCTTTTTTTTGATCATGGCTTTCAGATAGTCCAATAATTTTTAAATTCTCTCTCCTGGATCTATTTTCCAGGTCAGTTGTTTTTCCAATGAGATATTTCACATTGTTTTCTAATTTTTCATTCTTTTGGATTTGTTTTACAGTGTCTTGATTTCTCATAAAGTCACTGCTTCCAATTGCTATTCTAATTTTTAAGGAAGTATTTTCTTCAGTAATCTTTTGGACTTCCTTTTCCATTTGGCCAATTTTTCTTTTTAGGGCATTTTTCTCCTCATTGGCTTTTTGGACCTCTTTTGCCATTTGGGTTAGGCTATTTTTTAAGGTGTTATTTTCTTCAGTATTTTTTTGGGTCTCCTTTAGCAAGCTGTTGACTTGTTTTTCATGATTTTCTTGCATCACTCTCATTTCTCTTCCCAGTTTTTCCTCTACTTCTTACTTGCTTCTCAAAATCCCTTTTGAGCTCTTCCAAGGCCTGGGACTGATTCATATTTTTCTTGGAGGCTTTGGATGTAGGAGCTTTGACTTTGTTGTCTTCTTCTGGTTGTATATTTTGATCTTTTTCACCAAAGTAAGATAATATAGTCTGACTCTTTTTGTGCTGCTTGCTCATGATCCCAGCCAATTACTTGGGTTTTAAACTCCTTGTTAAGATACACTCTGCTTCCAATGTGGAGAGTGTACTGTCCCAAGCTTCAGGGGTTTGTGTAGCTGTTTTCAGAGATACTTGTAGGGACCTGGAAATTTTCAGTTCTTCAAGGTGGTATGATAAGGGCGAGGTGTTTACTCCTTTCCTGGCCTGTGACCACAAGTATTCCTTTCTGTCCTGTAACTGTGAGGAGGGGTTCCTCTCCACAGCCACTACAAGCTCCACCAGCCAGTGCTCTTCTCACCCCAGCGCTGCCACCCAGAACTGTGACCCAGATTCACACACGGGCAAAGCAAGAGATTCCTGTCTGAGCACTGGCAAAGAGATCCCTGCAATCCCTCTCTGATCAGCCACTAGATTCCCCCTCAGTCTGTGGGCCAGAAGCTTGGGAAGCAGCTGCCCCCCCTAGGGCCACTCTCTTGGGGAATGTAGTTGAAACCTCGCCTTCCTCTCTGACTACCAACAGAAACAGACTTTTTCCATTGACCTTCTAAGTTGTCTTTGACATTGGTGGATTGAGGAGTCTGGAAACCTCCACAGCTGCCTGTGATTCAGTCCTCTGAGGCCTGCTCCAGGTTTGCTGTGGCCTGAGTGCTCACACCGCGCTGCGCTGTGCTCCCAGTCCGGCGCAATATACCTTTCTGATGAATCATCCAGGTTGTGCTGGGCTGGAAATTTGTTTCACTCTGTCTCTTTGTGGGTTCTGCTGCTTCAGAATTTGTTTAGAGCCATTTTTTATGAGTATTTGGAGGGATTTTGGGGAGAGCTCAAGCAAGTCACTACTTTCACTCTGCCATCTTGGCTCTGCCGACAGGAAATCTTTATCAACTTGGAGACTACCTATAGAGGGTAGGATTTGAGCTAAGTCTTGAAGGAAGCTAAAAAAACCATGAAGTAGAGGTGATAATGTAGAGCTTTCCAGGCATGGGTGGAGACAATGCCAAGATGTAGAAATGGGAGATAGTGCTGTGTTTGAGGAATAGTCAGTAAGCTGGAATTGCTGTATTCCAGAGTGTTTTAAGTGTTAAAAAGGTTAGAAAGGTATGGAGGAGTCAGGTTACCAATAGCTTTAAACTGGCAAATGGAGGAATTTTTATTTGCCTCTTGAGATAAGAGGGAACCATTAGAACTAATAGAATTGGAGGAAGGGTATTAGAAAATTCACCTTGGCTGCTGAGTAGAAGCTGAAGTAGGGAGACCAGATAGATAGCTGTTGGATTATTCCAGGGGTGAGGTGATAAGGGCTGAACTATTGTTGTGGTCGTGAGTGGAGAGAAATACATGTATACAGCAAATCTTGTGAAGGAAGAATAGGACTTAGTATCAGATATGATATGTGAGGTGAGGATGAGTGAAAATTTAAAGACCTTTCCTTTTCCATTGATTTTCATCCTTTCTTTCCCTTTCACTTCCCTGTTCTCTTCCTTCCATTTCCCCTTCCCTAATAACTCTAATTTTAAACCTTCTATTGAATAACTTTAATGCTTATAGTGTAAATCATTCAATCTTTTTTTTTTCTCCTTTGGTTCTTAATAAAAGGAATTAACTATGTGGAAAGTTAGCAATTTTTTTCCCCTAGAATGTAGTCTCACAAACCCTGCCACATCATAATTATACTAATGTTGAAAATCTAACTAGTTAATTCAAGTCCTTAAAACCATAAAAATGAAATTATATAAGGACAAGAGGGAGGAGAGGCTTCATGGCATAAGTGCAACACTGAACTAATTGGATGTCAGAAGAATTGGGTTTTAGAGTGGGGTCTGCCATTAATGAATTCTGTGACCTAGGGCATATATGGTATATTAGAACTACTGGGCTTGTTGTCAGGTGACATGAGCTCAAGCCCCAGCTCTAATATTTACTTAGCTGTGTGACCTGGGCAAGTCACAACCTATATAAGTTTCAGTTTCCTTCTATAAAAAAAAAATGAGAAGGTTTGACTAGATAGTTTATTAAACACCTTCTAGTTCAAGTAGCTTATTATTCTTTCACTTCCTATCTCTTTACTTTAACTAAATATTTTATTATTTTAGAATATATATTTGTTTTACTAAATATTTCTCAATTACATCTTAAAACTTTAAAACACTTGCTTTTTTTTCTTGATAATGTTTTATTTTTTCAATTACATGGAAAACCAATTTTCAACATTTATTTTTGTAAAATTTTGACCTCCAACTTTTTCTCCCTTCTTCCCTTGCCTCTCCCCTCCCCAACATAGCAAGCACTCTGATATAGGTTATACATGTACAATCATATTATACATATTTCCACATTAGTCATGTTGTGAAGGAAGAATCAGAATAAAAGGGAAAAACTATAAGAAAGAAAGAAAAAAAGTAGAAACAGTATACTTCAATCTGTGTTCAGACTCAATAGTTCTTTCTCTAGATGTGGTTAGTGTTTTTTATTATGAATCTTTTGGAATTGTCTTGGATCATTGTGTTGCTGAGAAGATCTAAGTCCGTCATAGTTAATCATCTAACAATGCTGCTGTTGCTATGTGCAATGTTCTTCTGGTTCTGCTCACTTCACTTAGCATCAGTTCATTTAAGTCTTTCCAGTTGTTTTCTGAAATCTGCCTGCTCATCATTTCTTATAGAACAATAGCATTCTTTTACATTTGTACGCCACAACTTGTTCAGCCATTCCCTAATTGACGGGCATCCCCTCAATTTCCAATTCTTTGTCACCACAAGAAGAGCTAGTATAAATGTTTTTGTACATGTGGGTCTTTTTTCCCTTTTTATGATCTCTTTGGGAATACAGACTTGGTAGTGGTATTGCTGGATCAAAGGGTATGCACAGTTTTATACCCCTTTGGGCATAGTTCCAAATTGCTCTACAAACTAGTTGGATCACTTCACAATGCGACCAACAATGTATTAGTGTCCCAATTTTTCTCACATCTTCTCCAACATTTATCATTTTTCTGTTTTGTCACCTTGGCCAATCTGATGTGTGATGTGGTATCTCAGAGTTGTTTTGATTTGCGTTTCTCTAATCAATAGTGATTTAGAGCATTTTTATATGACTATAGATAGCTTTAATTTTGTCATCTGAAAACTTTCTGTTCATATATATTGACCGTTTATCAATTGGGGAATGGCTTGTATTTTTATAAATTTGACTCACTTCTCAATATATTTTAGAAATAAGGACTTGATCAGGAACACTGGCTATAAAAATTGTTTCCCAACTTTCTGCTTTCCTTCTAATCTTGGTTGCATGGGTTTTATTTATGCAAAGTCTTTTAAATATAATATAATCAAAATTATTCATTTTGCATTTCATGATTTTCTCTATGTCTTGTTTGATCACAAATTCTTCCCTTCTTCTTAGATCTGACAGGTAAACTATTCCTTGCTCTCCTAATTTGCTTATAGTATCATCTCTTATGTCTAAGTCATCTCCCCATTTCAACCTTATTTTTTGTATAAGTTATGAGATGTTGATCTATGACTAGTTTCTGGTACACCATTTTCCAGTCTTCTCAGCAGTTTTTGTCAAAAAGTAAGTTCTTTTCTGAAATGGAGTCTTTGAGTTTCTCAAACTGTATGTTACTGTAGTCATTTACTACTGTGTCTTATTTACCTAACTTATTGTGCTGATCCACTACTGTACTTCTTAGCCAGTACCAAGCAGTTTTGATGATTGCTGCTTCATACTACAGTTTTTGATCTGGTACCACTATGCCACCTTTATTTGTATTTTTTTTTTCATTGTTTCCCTTGACATTCTTGAACTTTTGTTTTTTTCAGATGAATTTATTTTTTTATAGATCTATAAAATAATTTTGTTGGTTTGATTGGTAAAGCACTCAATAAATAAATTTGTTTAGATAGAATCACCATTTTTATTATATTAGCTATATTATAGATATATTGATATATTAATTATATAATTATAATATAATATTATATTAGCTCTGCCTACCCATGAGCAATCATTTAGATCAGACTTAATTCATGTGAAAAGCATTTTATAGTTGTGTTCACATAGTTTCTGGTTTGTTTTGGCAGGTAGATTCCCAAGTATTTTCTATTGTGTATAGTTATTTTAAATGGAATTTATCTTTCTATTTCTTGCTGCTGAGCTTTGTTGATAGTATGTAGGGATGCTGATGATTTATGTGGGTTTATTTTGTATCCTGCAACTTTGTTAACATTGTGAATTATTTCAAGTACTTTCTTAGTTGATTCTTTAGGATTCAGTAAGTATACTATCATGGCATCTGGAAAGCATGATAGTTTTGTTTCCTTATTGCCTATTCTAATTCCTTCAATTTCTTTTTCTTCTCTTATTGCTGAAGCTAACATTTCTAGTACAATATTGAATAATAGTATTGATAAAGGGCCTTCTTGTTTTGCCCCTCATCTTATTGGGAATGTTTCCATTAACATTCACTTTTTAAAAATTTAAGTTCTAAATTCTTACCCTCCCTTTTGCCCCAACACCCATTCCTTGACAAGGCAAGCAATACAATATTGATTACATGCATAAAACATGTTTCCATATTAGCCATGTTTACAAAGGAAAACAGGCAGGACAACCAAGAACCACAGAGTAAGTGAAAAAAAAGTATGCTTCAGTCCATACCCAGAGATCATTAGTTCTCTCTCTGTAGGGGATAAGATTTTTCAACATGAGTCTTGGAATCATCTTGAATAATTGTGTTGCTGAGAACAGCTAAGTCTTTCATAGTTGATCATTATTATAACAATACTGTTATTGTGTATAATATTCTGCTAGTTCTGCTCACTTGATTTGCTTCAGGACATATGAGCCTTCCCAGGTTTTTATAAAACATTCTCCCTTTCATTTCTTATAGGACAGCAGTATTCCGTCATAATCATATACTGCAATTGATTCAGTCATTTTGTAATTGATAGATATCTCCTCAATTTTTAATTCTTTACCACCACAAAAGAACTGCTATAAATATTTTTGTAGAAAAAGCCCTTTTCCCTTCCACTTAATCTCTTTGGGATACAGACCTAGTATTAATATTTTAGGGACAAAAGGTATGCCCAGTTTTATGGCTCTTTGGGTACAGTTCCATATTGTCCTCCAGAATGATTGGATCAGTTCACAACTCCCATCAACTGTGTATTAGTGTCCCGATTTTGTTATATCCCTTCCAGATTGTTTCATTTGCCATGTCCATCGTATTTTCTGATCTGATAGATGTGAGATGGTTTCTCAGAGTTCTTTCATTTCATTTCTTTAATCAATAATGAGTTAAATCATTTTTATGTGACAATTGATAACTTTGATATATTCTTTTGAAAACAGCCTGTTCATATCTTTTTATCACTTATCATTGAGCCATTGGGCAATGGTGCTTTTTTTTTTATAAATTTGACTCAGTTTTCAATATATGTGAGAAATAATATTAGAGAAACTTGATGTAAACACCTCCTTTCCAGTTTCCAACTTTCTTTTAATTAGGTTTATTTTTGCTTTGCTTTGTCTGAGATCATTATTGCTACTTCTGCTTTTTTTCTCCTTCAGCTGAGACATAATTGGTACTGCTTCAGCCACTTATTTTAACTCTCTGTGTGTCTCTCTTTCATGTGTGTTTATTGTAAATAACCTATCATTGGATTCTTGTTTCTAATCCAGTTTCCTATCCACTTTCATTTGTGGTAGATTTATCCCATTTACATACATTCTTCTGTTTATCATTGTATCTCTCTTTTTTTTTTAAATTCTCTCCTTACTCAAAAGTCTGCTTTGCTTCTAACCACTGCTTTCCTTTCTCTGCTCTCCCTTTTATCACCCCTTTTTATTTGATCTCCTTCCACTCTGATATTCCTGTTGGGTAAGATAGATTTATATTCCCAGTTGATTATGTACATGCATTTCCCCTCATTTAACCAATTTAGATGAGAGTAACATTCAAACATTGCCTGTCCCACATCATTTCCCCTCCACTGTAAAAGCTCTTTCATGCACAACTCTTTTATGTAAGATAATTTTCTCCATTCTGTCTCTCCCTTCCTCCTCCTCCCAGTGCATCCCTCTTTTTTAACACTTACATTTTATTTTCTTAAATCATCCCTTCATAGCCGATTTTCACCCATGCCCTCTATGTGTGTAGAGTCGTTCTAACTGCTCTAATAATGAGAATGTTTTTAAAAGTTACACATATCATCCTCCTACATATGAACCTAAACAGTTTAACTTTATTCAGTTCTTTATTATTATTCTTTAGTGTTTAACTTTTTTATGCTGTTTTTGAGTCTTTTGTTTGAACATCAAATTTTCTATTAATCTCTGTTCTTTTCATCAGGAATGCTCGGAAGTGACCTCTTTCATTAAATATCCATTTTCCTGAGAAGGATTATATTCAGTTTTGCTGGGTTCTTATTCTTGGTTGTAATCCTAGCTGCTTTCTAAACTGGAATATCATATTCCAAGCCCTTTGCTTTTTTAATGTAGACATCACTAAATCTTGTGTGATCCTGATTGTGGCTCCAAAGTTATGACTCTTTTTTTTTTATGGCTGCTTGGGATTTTTGTCTCTTTCACCTGGGAGCTCTGGAATTTGGCTATCATATTTGTAGGAGTTTTCATTTTGGGATCTCTTTCAAGTGGCGATTGGTGAAATCTTTAAATTTCTATTTTACTCTCTGGTTCTAGGGCTTTTGTCCAGTTCACATTATTTTTTCCTTTGTGGCTTTTCTTGTAGCTGTTTGACATCATGGTGTTCTTCTGAGCTTGTGTCTTGACCTTCCCTGTCACTATAGTAGCTTTTAATGATAAATTCCCCCTTTATTTTCTCAATTTTCCAGTCTCTTTCTTGAGTTTGAATTTATGATAAAATTGTCCTCTCTTCTCAGTGTTGGATAAGGAGAGGCACTGTGTCCAGCTTTGGGCTTTTTTTTTTTCTTTTTGCATTGCTGTTTTCAAAGCTAGTTCTTAATGGTTTAGAAGTTTTCAATGCTTCCAATATAGTCTTATCCAGGAAAATCTGTTTCTGACCAGTTACCCTATCACCTTTCCATCTCTGTCTTGAAAGCTTCAAAAACTACTATTTCTGCTGTCTCTGCCTCCACCTTCCACCACTTGTCTTGCACCCAAATGAGCTCTGGGCCAGCCTCTACCCTTGTATCACAGGTCTCTCCTTCAGAATTCCTTAGTTGTGGTGGATCGGTGGAATAGGTTAAGTATGTAAGACACAGTATTCAATGATTATAGTAATCTATTATTTGATAAACTCAAAGACCCCAGCTTCTGGGATAAGAACCTACTCTTTGAAAAAAAAATACTGGGAAAACTGGACAAGAGTATGGCAGAAACTCAGCATAGACCAAAATCTCACACCATATACCAAAATAAAGTCAAAATGGGTTCAAAATTTAGATATAAAGGCTGATACTGTAAGCAAACTGAGAGAGCAAAGAATAGTTTGCCTATCAGATTTATGGAGAATAGAGGAATTCATGACCAAACAGGAGATACAGACCATTATGAAATGCAAAATGGATAACTTTGACCACATTAAATTGAAAGTTTTTGCACAAACAAAGCCAATGCAACTGAGATTACACGGAAGGTAGAAAATTGGAAATAATTTTTACAGTTTCTCTGATAAGGGCCTCATTTCTAAAATATATGGAGAATTAAGTCAAATTTATAAGAATACAAGTCATTCCTCAATTGAGAAATGGTCAAAAGATATGAACAGGGAATTCTCAGATGAAGAAATTAAAGCCCTCTATAGTCATATGAAAATATGCTCTAAATCACTATGGATTAGAGAAATGCAAATCAAAATATTTCTGAGGTACTACATCACACCTACCAGATTGGCCAACATGACAAAACAGGAAAATAATAAATGTTGGAGAAAATGTGGGAGAATTAGAACACTAATGCATTGTTGGTGGAGTTGTGAAATGATCCAGCCATTTTGGAGAGCAATTTGGAACTATGCCCAAAGGGCTATAACAATGTGCATACCTTTTGACCCAGCAATAGCACTTCTAGGGATATATCCCAAAGAGATCATACAAATGGGAAAAGGACTCACATGTACAAAAGTATTTATAACAGCTCTTTTTGTGGTGGCAAAGAATTGGAAATTGAGGGGATGCCCATCAGTTGGGGAATGGCTGAACAAGTTGTGGTATATGAATGTAATGGAATACTATTGTGCTATAAGAAATGATGAGCAGGAAGACTTCAGAGAAACTTGTAAAGACTTGTATGGTCTGATGCTAAGTCAAATGAGCAGAACCAGGAAAACATTGTGCACAGTAACAGCAATGTTGTGCAATGACTAATATTGATAGACTTAATCTTTCTCAGCAATATGAGGATCTAAGACATCTTCAAAGGCTTGATGATGGAAAATGCTATTCACATCCAAAGAAAGAACTATGGAGCTTGAATGCAGGTCGAACCAAACTATTTGCTACTTTTTTTTTTTTTATCTCTGTTGTGTTTTGTTTCCTGTTTCTGGTGGTTCCTCCTATTGGTTCTAATTCCTACCTACACAACACTAATGTTGAATATATGCATGTGAAAATATGTTTGATAGGAATATATATGTATAGCCTATATCAGATTGGGGAGGGAGGTGGGGGAGGAGGGGGAGAAAAATTTTAAACTCAAAAGCTTATGGAAGTGATTGTTGATACTTCAAAATAAACTAATCAAAATTTTGAAAAGAGAACCCCCCCAAAAAAAAACAGTCTACCACACAAAAAAAATTCTTTAGTTGTCTTTGCCTGAAAAAAAATCTCACTTCGATCTTTTGTTGACTTTGCCATTCCAGAATTTGGTTTGAAGAATTAAAAAAAAAATTGGGGATGACTATTGGGGGGAGTGAGCTGTAGTGCTTCCTCTATTCTGCCATCTTCACTCTCCTCCAAGTATTTAAATCCACAAAGAAGAAACTATAAATTTCCTTGGAATGTATTATACTCAACTCAATTTAAAAAAAAATAGTAAATCAGATAATTTCTAGGGCCCTTCAGAACTCTAATATTCTAAATGCATCCTGAATGCATTTGTCTCAAGCACTGATCTTAGAATCCTAGATTTGGACTTTAAATGGATGAAAGAGATGATCTAATCCAATCAAATCTGAGATCTACAGAGACACAATTTGTCTAAAGTCACATAGCAGTAAATAGCAGAACCAGGTTTCAAACTAAGGTTATCTATCCTTAGGCCCAATACTCATTCTGCTCATGTAGTCTCATAGACATGGAAGGGACATTCAAGGTCATGTATATCAGCCCTGCTACACTTTATAGAAGAAGAAACTGAGGAATAGAAAAATGACTTGGTTTGTTCATATTCACATGTCAAGTTATGGTTAATTTATGACAAGAGCCAAGATCTCTTGACTCCTAACCTAAATCTTCTTTTTGTACATTACTTTGTATTACTGATTGTGTAATCTGACTAGCATTCAAAGCAAATTCAGAAATAACTCTACTATATTTCATGAGAAGTGTGAGTAGAGAGTTATTTCTTTTCAAGGATTGTATCTCCAGGATTTCTCATCACTGTTAAGAAAATGATAGCAAGACTGTGCCATGATAGGTACATGCATTTCTCTATTATCAGCTTCACTGATTTATCTACTCTGGTCACTGAATTTTATATTTGGATCCTAAGCCTTGATTTACAATCCAGGCACATCAAGCATTATTGATTTACTAGCACATTTACGATGCATTACCTTTCTGAATGTTACACTTGTCTATAAAACAGCAAAAGGTTTATTTTTTTTCAAGTGAGAAAAGGGACTTGTCTTGTACTGAGGCCTCAATTCTTTGTTACTCCTAAGTATTTATCTTAAACTGAGGAAATTCCCCATTATTCTACAATCACACTACACACACACACACACACACCACACACACACACACACTTAAGTGAATGGATAGTACAATGTAATACAATATTATTACAAGAAGAAAAGAGCAATAACTGACAAAAAGTCATATCCTGATCTTACTAAATATAAATTGTTTATATTTATTTCTCTCTATATATTTTATATTCCCTCTTTTCTTCCCTCCATGAAATCTAAACATTTTGAGACTACAGGATGATAAATTGTTTTCTGTTTGTATCTTGTTTGCCCAGAATAGTAATTTGTACATTGCAGGCATTCAATGCATTTATTGAATTAAATTGAATTGAATTACATCATACATAGAAGAATGATGGGAAGTGATTTCAGTTAAATAAAAGATAGTACAAATATCCTTTTATGTATTATCTTCCCCCATTACTATGTAAGCCCCTTGGAGGCAGGATTTCCTATTTTTCTGTTTGTATTTCCCATGTTTACTATAGTGCCTGACAGAGTAAAAAATGAGTGCTTGTTAACTTGACTTGACAAAATGATTTTCTGATAACTGGAGCTGTCCAACAATAAAATAATCTGCCTTGAAATCTGAAGTATCTGAAAACCAAGTCACATAAAGAACAACAAAATGATCATTTAATTTGGAGTGGGAGGATCTGGATTCAAATACTAAAATTTCCTATCACATAACCTTAGCTAAGTGACTTAATCTCTCTGACCCAAAGTTTATTCTTTGATACAATAAATATGTTGGATCCCATAAAAGCTAAGATCCCTTCAATCTGCATGTCTATCATCCTATAATTTTGAGAACTCAAGACATTTTCCAACGTTATGGAAAGAAATGCATTAAGAAAGCAACATACTCTATTCTATAATGCAATAATAAATAATTGACTTTTTCCTGATGTTCACAGATGACAAAAAATCAAGCCCATTAAAATAATTTCTTAAGGAACAAAGCAGTTCATGACCTTGGCCAAACATTTAACCTTTATAAATTCAGAATCTTTAAATTTTTAAGTGAACTAAAGCCGCTTACTTATTCTTACTAATTTCTTGGCTGCATAATAATAATTTTATTCTTCTGTAGGTAGAAGGGGAAATAAAAAGGGAGAACTGATAGTCTCTTTCTTATTCTGATCAATAAGATGGAAACATTTTCTAAAGTAGAAATAATAGAAACATTTTGGGATGGTGACATGCTAAAATTTGTGTATTTAAGGAGTATGCTGGACATATTGCATATACCTCTTTGATTTCAGGGAGGAAGATTTCAAAAGGTTCAGAGACAGGCTAAGAGGTATTTAATGATCCAAAATTTATAAGGGAAAAATAGTCTGAGGAACATAGGAAGTTCAAGAATAAATTTCCTGAAGGTATAAAAAGGCATACTTTCTATAAGTAGGAAAAGGAGAGATAAAAAAAATCTGTTACTATTCAGTGAACTTATCGACAAATTGTTAAAAAAACAACAACAACAACAACAACCATGTATAGGAAATGAATATGAAGTCCAGTAAGGGAAGACATATACAAAATTATGACACCTGTAAGAATGGTATCATGAGCTCTAAATTTTAGAATTATCTGAGGACATTATTGTAAACAAGGAATATCAAAAATACAACTTATTTTGTGTATTGGAGTAAGAAGGCAGATCAGAGAAGGAATAGTGTTGGTGCATGAGTGGATGGAAGGCAGATGATTCATGACTGAGAGAAAAGAGTACTCCTCAAACCTTACTTTTTCTGTTTTCTCTGCCAAAAATAATTAGCATTAAATTGGGTAAGACAAAACAAAAATAGTTGAATGAGTTGAAATCCAAGATATGGTGATTATGTACTTACTCTTTCTCAATGAGTTCAAGTTACCACATGAATATTCCAGGGTATTTTTTAAATTGTATGAAAAATTTTTGAGTGATCAGTGGTATTTGAAAGATGACATATATCTACATGCTGAAGTAATGAAAGAATTTGTGAGTGTAATTGGTGAGCTACTGTCAGTTATCTTTAAATATCTTGAAGAATAGGGAGTTGTAGGTATTGAGAAAAGCAAACATTGTACAAATTAAATAAACAACCCAAAAGAGTTTAGCTTACAGATTGAAGAACACAGTAGGTTTAACTTTGGCTACTGGAAAAAAAAATAGAGAATATGTTATTGAAGAGACATTTTATGAACATCTAGAATGGTAACCAGGATGCTTTCATTAACTGATCACAGAGGATCAGTTTTATTTGCTTTATTTGAACAGTTTTATTAGACTGATCTATACACATAATTTACCTAGATACAAGAAAACCATTTAACATAGTTAATTATGCTATCTTTCTGGACAAAATGGAGAGATTTAGGCTAGATGATAGATTAGGGTGGCATATTCAGAACTGATTAAATGACTATCCATAGGGCAGGAATTAATAAGTCAGTATCACCTTGGATGGGAATCCGCGATGCAGTGTCCAAGGGATATGTTTGGTCTTATATTGTTAAGTGTGCATAAGTCACATTAAAGTTCAGATTTATGAAAGAGACAGGGTCATGAAAGATCTCAACATGGCTATCTTGAATAAAAAGGATCTAAGAAGTATAAATATAAACTCCTACACATGGGTTCAAAAATTGATTCCTGAAGAAAAAGATTGGTGAGGTATGACTGCAATTCATGTGAAAAATGATCTGGGAATTTTAGTGGACAGCAAGATTAATAAGAGCCTACAATGCAACCCACCAGCCAAATAAACTAATATTATTCTAGGCTGCATTAAAAGAAGTATGGTTTCCCAAGAAAGGAGGTGATAGTACAGTTCTAGACCACTCTGGTCAGCCTATATCTAGAATACTGCATTCAGTTCTGCCTGTTATATTTTAGGACAGTCATTGACTAACTGGAAACTATCTAGAAGACAAAAATGTCCTTTATATCATCCCATAGTTCTATAGGCTTGTAAGCTTTATAGATTTTCTTACCACAACTCTAAGAGGTAGTGCAAATATTGCTATTTATTTTCACAAATTAGGAAACTGTGACTTAGATACTTTAAGGGATTTGTCCATGGGCCACACTATTAAAATATGTTAGTCATTATCCAATCCTATTTCCTACTGTTACTATTATATTTTTTCAAAAATAAGCTTCTTGAGTTCTATCAAAATGGTAAGAAAAGTATGGCAATTGTGGCATGAGGGAAGGAAGTAAATGGCATTCTTGCAAGAGAGAGAGAGAAAGAGTAATAGAAAGATGGAGGAAGAGAGGCAGATAGATAGACACTGACAGAGATAAAATTATATACAGCCAAATGACAGACACAGACAGGCAAAGAAGATGGGAGAAGAAATGTTAAAGTGTCTAGGGAAACCTGCATTGTGGCAAAGAAATGTGGCATGGAAGTCTGTTCTTCCTGAGTGACTTTTTCTGGATGGCTCTTTTTGGTGGCCTTATTGTTTACACTTCTCTGGGAATGTCTTAACTACTTGGCTATGTTGTGCACTTCCTGAGACTTGGGTAAATTTAAAAAAAAAAGCTTCAAAGAATGGGTTATGTTGAATCTAACAGAAGTGATAGCTTTGTCCCTGATTTTCCTTTGTAAGCCTTTTATTGACATCTCTGGTAACATAGGACATTACACCATCCTGATTATAGTTAATGATACAGACAGGGAATATATCCTATTCATATTTGTATCTTAACTAGTGCTTAAGCTATGTGGCAATATTTTTAAAATACCCACTGACTCAAATCAACTGCAATTTGACAGAGTGGTTAAGACAGTGGACTTGGAATCAGAGTCATCTCAATTAAAATCTCACCTCAGATCCTTACTAATTGTGACATTCTGAGTAAATAATTCAACTATGCCTCAGTTTCTTCATCTGTAAAATGAAAGAGTTGGACTTGATGGTCTCCAATACTTCTTCCTCCTCTAAATCTATTCTCTTCTTTCTACAGTTACTCAACATCTGCATTAGGCTAGCCAAAAGAAGTTCATTGTGTTGTGGCCAAATTAATGATAAAAATTTCTGATCTGAGTAGATAGGTGTAAGGTCATCACTGAGCTTCCACACTTGAAGCTTTTTTTTTTTTTAGTTTGGAGGACCAGAAAGAACTTACATTCTAAAGACATAACTTTCAGAAAATCAAAGTAACCACAACTCAGTGAGGTACAGAAGTCAGACTTCCATGAAGGTACATGAGTGTAATAAATGTTTGTTGAATTGAATTGGAGTGGAATTGTACTGAAATGCATTAAGGAAGAACTGGAGAATTCTAAAATCAGCTCAGAAATGGTGTTAGCAATTGGGTCTTGGAGAAAAAGGAAAAAAAAACTTTAATATTTCACTTCTATGCTTTCAGTAGTTTCTGAGAGATAGCCCTTCACATTGGAAATTGGGGAGAAACAGTAATATAACTTCTGAAGCAAAGAACAATCATCACAGTTGGATTCTGGGCTATTTTCAGTCCATAGATATGAAGGATCTGCTCTTCTCAATGTTGCCATTACAAGTCAGCCTCATGACTCAGAATATTTTTTTTAAATTAAATTCAATGGTGCTAATTATTTCTCTCATATTTCTCATCACTAACTAACACTTATTCAACTGAAGTTTACCAGAATCACAGAATGTCAGACTTGGAAGACACTTCAGTAGACATCTAGTTCAACTCACATTTCAAAGGAGATCAGCTCTAAAATATCCCAATTTGATAATCATCCATATTTTCCTTGAATATCTCATGTTATGGGCAGCCCACTACTTCCTAAAATAGCCAAATCCACTTTTGGACAGCTCAAATCACTAGGAAGCTTCTCCTTATGTAGAGTCAAAATTGGCCTGCTCCAGGTCCTGGTCATCACTTCATGCTTGAGTACTGCAGTTGCCTGTTGGCTAGCCTCCCTGTCTCAAGTGTATTCATACTACACTGTCTTTTGCTTAGCTGTCAAAGGATTTTGTTTAAGTGGAGTTTTGCCCACAACACATCCTCAATTCACTTAACTCTGGTGGCTCCCTATAACCTCCAGGATCAAATATGAAATCCTCTGGCTTCAATAGCCCTGGATAACTGGCCTCTTTCTACCTTTTAGTTTTCTTACACATTACTTTTTATGATCCAATGACAATGTACTCCTTGATACTTCTTGCATGAGACAATCCATCTCCCTACACTGAGCAATTTCACTGGCTGTCCCCATGCCTTGAACTATTTCCTTATCTTCACTTATTGGCTTCCCTGTCTCCTTTTTGGTCTAACCTAAAATTTCACCTGCAAAAAGTCTTTCTTAGACCTCCTTAATCTTAGCAACTGTCCTCTGAGATTATCTCCAATTTATCATCTATCTATCTATCTATCTATCTATCTATCTATCTATCTATCTATCTATCTATCGATCGATCTATATCATTATTGTACATAATTGTTTGCAGGTTGTCCCTCCATTAGACTGTGCACTTTATGAGAACAGAGATTTTTTTTTTCTTTTTGGCAAAAAAGGCAGCTAAGTGGTACAAGGAGTATTAGATCTGGAATCAGGAATATCTGAATTTGAATCCAGTCTCAGATACTTTCTAGCTGCCCATCTCTGGGAAAGTTACCTAATTCCTGTCAAACTTAAATGCCTCCTTCCTTCTTTCCTTCCTTCCTTCCTTCCTTTCCCCCTTCTTTCCCTCCTCCCTCTCTCCCTTCCTTCCACTCTTTTTCCTTCTCTCTTCCCTTCCTCCCTTCCTTCCTTCCTTCCCTCCTTCTATCCTCCCTTCTCTCTTCCTTCCTTCCTCCCTCCCTTCCTTCCTTCCTTCCTTCCTTCCTTCCTTCCTTCCTTCCTTCCTTCCTTCCTATTATCAATACTTAGCATATTGCTTGGAATGTAGCAGGCACTTAATAAATATTTTTTAAATTGTCTGACTGACCTTTGTACAACTTATATCCATTGCAATTTGTATTGTCCTCTGTGACAAAAAAAAATAAATTCTAATCCTTCTTTTACTTAATGGCATTTTATCTACTTGAAAACAGTTATTTATCATGCATCTCACTTTCCACTCATAATTCTCCTTTACTTCTGGTTAAAAGGTTTCAGTTCCTTCAAATGATGTTCACTTACCCTGGTTCTAATTTCTCGTCACCTTCCCCTGGATGATCTCCAACTTGTCAAAGACTATAATATGAATATTATCTCTTAAATCTACAAAGTAAAGTTGATAGTGTTTGTGTTACTATGAGCATACATGTGTGTAAGCTGTTTGCAAAGTATGACATATTAGATTGTAAAGATAACTTCATTCAAAGCCAGTATTTTGCAGAGGAAGATTCTGAAGCTCAGATAAAAAAACTGGTTTTAAGTTTTATAAGCAGTTACTGAAGGATCTGAAATTAGGCTTATCCTTTATAACAAAAGTTCTTGCAGCTAGTACAATAGGACCTCTATATGAACCATTAATATGAGGAAATGGGTTATTGTGGAAAGATTCCTGGATTTAGTCATGAAATTCTATGTTAAAATCCTGGCTTTGGTCCTCGCATGCTGGCTGATTCAGAATGAATCATTTCATCTCGTAGAGCATTGTTTTCCTCATCTTAAGATGAGGATCTCAATACGTGTACTTTTTACCTGAAAGGCTTGTTGTGTGGTTCAAATGAGATCATTCATTTGAAGCACTTTGTGAACCAGCACTGTGATAGTAGCCATTATTATTTACTAATACTCTTTCCTATTCATCATCATCAAAGCTAAAAAATGCTCGATAACAAATTAAGGATATAAACACTGAATTCTATAAAATATTTTATGTAGGAGAGATCACTGATAGCTGGAGTGGTCAGAAGTTATTGAATAAAAGAGGAGAAACTTGAACTAGGCATTAATGAATGGGTACAATTAGGGAAGAATGACATAGAGGAAAAAGACTACGCGTAGTGCGTTTTGTGACCTCCAATTAAAACAGTCCAACATGAAGAGGGATATGGTGGAAAACATGATGAGGGAAAAAAATGTATTGGAGCTATACTATGGATGGCATGGAATAATAGAAAGTACTGATTCAAACTTATTCTATAGGCAATATGGAGCCATGTAAAGTTTTTGATTGGCAACATGTTCATTTATAATCTGTGTATCATAAATATCATGCCAATCCATTCATGTAGAGCTATAACACTTGTAAAGATATAAAAATACACTCTGTATGAAGCAGTTTATTAGATTTCTACCATCTTTCATTAATAGGAAGATCAACTTATGCAGTGCTAACATAAAATTATATTTATATAATACTTTATAGTTATAAACTGCTTTGCCCTCATTGTCTGACTTGATCATCAAGATATCTTGTTTACCTATATGTTGAACTTATGATTTCCATTTCACAAATAAGGAAAAAAAATAGTGACTCAACTTTGCCCAAAATTACATATATACTAAGTGGCAAATCTGTATGATAAACCCTAGTCTTTTGACTATAATGTTCATGTTTTTTAATATTACTAAATGTTATCAAAATGAGAGGTTTTATTATAATATTGACTCCAAAAACTGTCATAGGATGACTCATAGAATGCTAATGTGGGGACAGAACTTAGTGATTTCTAAATCTAAGAATTTTCCAACCTAAACTTTGCTCTGTATCTGTGAAATATATAAATTACCTCCTGGGCCTTTTACTACCCTATGTAGTCTCAGCAGGCCAGGGAAATAGAGAAAAGAAGACAACCAGGGGTCAGAGAAATACAGAGAAAAGTCATTATTAAAGTGTATTAATTTTAAGAAGTAATGACTTTTTATAGCAAAATGTTTAGGACATTGGTTAAAAAAATAGTGGATCAAAAGTGGGAAAATGGCCAAGGAGGTAAGACTTCATTAATATTTTCTCATTGCTAAAAATCAAGAAATACTGCTAGTATCCTAATCATGCTCATTAATATGAATTTGTGGATTAAGGGGGATATAAACAAGCTTCTAAATGTTGAATTAACACCTCAAGTGATGTCACAATTATTTCTAATTTGTCCAATCATGTTAGAAATCATAGTTCTTTCTGTCTTGATCATGCTTCTCTTTCATCTTATTTAAGAGTATACTCTTTTTCAAATCTATTTTTTTCCTCCCTCTTTTCTTGCTGCTAAATCCTTAGACTTAATTCAGTTTCTCTCTTCATCCCCAGAACCTGAAAGGTGTTGTCTTTCTTACTGAGTATGAACAATTCCAATTAACATAAATATTAACAATTACTTTACTGTAGAAGGACATTTATGTCACATGGAATGACAAATATAGTTCCTGCATTTAGAGCAGTAATTAGGCTGTCTGAAATTTTTTCATCAGAACAGAAACTTAGGATGTTTTCTGGCTTAAGAAATGGTTGTTTCACTAGGAATTTTAGATGCATAAGGTTTCAGAGCTGGAAAGCGACCTTAAAATATAAAACATAAAGTGTAACAGAAGAAAATCTTCTCCTAGACTAGTTGAATGTCCTATTTTTAAAGATTCAAAAATGGTAGCCAAGAAAATGGAAGTGACTTTCCCAAGGTGATAGAGATAATTGGTGCCAGAATTGAGAGCAGAACACAGATCAGCTGGTTATTTATCTAATGTTCTTTCTACTCCATTACTCCCTTTAAAGTAGTATTTTAAAATTTTTGAGGTTAAGTACAATAAATACTAATAAAGATTGTGTGTGTGTGTGTGTGTGTGTGTGTGTGTGTGTGTGTGTGTGTGTGTGTGTGTGTGTGTAAAGCCATCAACAGAAAAAAGTCTACTGGGACTGGAATTCTGGTCATTTTAGTGGCTCCATGATAGGAGTGGATTTGGGGGTGGGGAAAGATTACTCAAGAGATAAGGCTAAGAGCCTTGTATTGAGTAGGCTACAATGCCAACTGAATCATCCGGTACAAGTGACATGACCCTCCCCCAAACATTGTTCTAATAAGTAACCACAAGCAAGTGTTGTATAATTTGAGGGAAATGAGCCATTTCTCACAAGGAAACAAGCATATAGAAGGCAGGAGCAACAAAACCTGTTTCAATGTATACACACACATACACACACACACATACACACACATACATTCACACACAAACATACGCACGCACACATGCATACATGTATATATGTATATACACACATATACACACATATGGCCATATGTGTGTATACACTCACACAGCATACATGTGTGCATACACACATATATATGTATACATATATGCCCACACATATGCATGCATACACATGTGCGTACATATGTGCACACACATATACATGCATATATGTATATATACACATGCATATATACACACATACACACAAACATATACACATATGCATATACATATACAAATACATATATGTGTGTATATATACAGTTACATACATACATACATATGTATATGTGTAGATAGATATATATATATAGAGAGAGAGATCTATCTCTATATATCTATCTATCTATATATAGATCTCTCTCTCTATATATATATATACATATATATATATATATACATATATATATATATATATATATATATATATACACACACACACACACATATATATATGTTTTAGAGTTTGCAGAAATCTGAAAGATGATCTAGGTGAATTCCACTGTTTTGTAGATGAGGAAACTTAAGTCCTGAAAATAAAAAAAAATAAGCTGTTCAACATCACATAGGTAATAACTGGCAGAACAATGATTTGAATCTAAGCCCTTCATTAATACAGAGCTCTTTCTGCTATGCAATTCTTTTTCATCAAATACAATTTAGCAATGTAGCAGCACTGGGTTCAATGGGAAGATGCAAAAATGTCCTCTAAATTTAGGGGAGAATATAAGAACATGAGTATCCAAGGAAATGTAAGAAGTGTATTCATGAATTGATTATATCATCACAGTGACCATTTGCAGTTAATTCCGTGATCTTCTGAATGAACTTCAGCTGTGTATAACTCCCAACTATTGATACCTGTTCTTGAAGTATAGATGTGTTTCTTTTTTTCTTTTTTCTTTTCAGTCAACAAGCAATTTATTTAGTGACAACTATATGTTAGGCACTGTGCTAGCACAGGGGTTACAAAGACTAACATGCTACTCATACTCATTCCCTTGCATGATAAATATTTAGTGAGCACCTGATAGACACACAAGGGATTTCATCACTGGAAAGAAGGGCCAATTTTTTTTTTTAGCTCTTTATAACTTACTTAAGGCCCTATCTATAAGATAATTGGTCAAATAGGTTAGAACTTTCACATTGAGTAAACCTGGGTAGATATAATTATTTTTTAATTTTTTAATTTTTTATTTTTCCAAGAAGAGTTATTATTGCTCATATAGGACCTAAATCCCTAATTAGAAATCCTTTTTTTTTTTCCAGAGGGAAACAAGATTTTTTTTTATTTTCCACAAGTTTTTGAGTTCCAAATTTCTCATCCCTCCCCCACCCCAAGATGACATGCATTCTGAATACCCCTTCCCCTGGTCTGCCTTCTCTTCTATGTCTCCCCCCTCCCTTCTCTTATCCCCTTCCCCTTCTATTTTCCTGTAGAGCAGGATAGACTTCTGTACCCATTTCCTGTATTATTTCCCAGTTGCATGTGAAAACATTTTTTCTAAAACATGTGTGTTTTAAAACTTTGAGTTCCAAATTTTCTCCCTTACTCCCTCCCCACCCACCCTCATTGAAAAGGCAAGCAGCTCAATATAGGTTGTACGTGTGCAGTTATGCAAAACACTTCCTTAGTAGACATGTTGTGAAAAACTAACTCTATTTCCCTTAATCCTATCCTGCCCTCCCATTTATTCTATTCTTTCTTTTGACCATGTCCCTCCTCAGAAGTATTTGCTTCTGATTACCCTCTTTCCCAATCTGCCCTCCTCTCTATCACCCCCTGCTCTCTTGTCCCTTCTCCCCCTATTTTCCTGTAGGGTAAGACAGATTTCTATACCCAATTGAATGTGTATGGTATTCTCTCCTTAAGCCAAATCCTATGAGAATAAGATTCCCTCATTCCCTCTCATGTTCCCCTGTTTCTCCTCCACTGTGAGAGACTTTTTTTGTTTTTTTTTGTGAGATAATTTACCCCATTCTACCTCTCCCTTTCTTCTTCTCCGAGTATCATCCTCTCTCATTCCTTAATTTTATTCTCTAGATATGACCCCTTAATCTTCAACTCACCCTGTGCCCTCTATCTATCTATATATATATATATATATATATACATACATACAAACATTTTTTTTCCTTCAACTACCCTAATACTGACAAAGTTCTCATGAGTTACAAATATCATCTTTCCATGCAGGATTGTAAACAGTTCAATCTTAATAAGTCTCTTATGATTTCTCTTTCCTGTTTACCTCTTCATGTTCCACTGGAGTCCTGTATTTGAAAGTCAAATTTTCTGTTTAGCTCTGGTCTTTTCATCAGGAAAAGCTTGAAAGTCCTCTATTTCACTGAATAGCCATTTTTTCCCCTGAAGGCTTATACTCAGTTTTGCTGGGTAGGTGATTCTTGGTTGTAATCCTATCTCCTTTGCCCTCTGGAATATTATATTCCATGCCCTGCGTCCTTTAATGTAGAAGCTGCTAAATCTTGTGTTATCCTGATTGTGTTTCCACATACTTGAATTCTTCTGGCTGGCTGCTTGAATATTTTCTCCTTGACCTGGGAACTCTGGAATTTGGCTACAATATTCCTAGGAGTTTTCCTTTGGGGATCTCTTTCAGGAGAGATCTGTGGATTCTTTCAATTTCTATTTTGCCCTCTGGTTCTAAAATATCAGGGCAGTTTTCCTTGATAATTTCTTGAAAGATGATGTCTAGGCTTTTTTTTGATCATGGCTTTCAGATAGTCCAATAATTTTTAAATTCTCTCTCCTGGATCTATTTTCCAGGTCAGTTGTTTTTCCAATGAGATATTTCACATTGTTTTCTAATTTTTCATTCTTTTGGATTTGTTTTACAGTGTCTTGATTTCTCATAAAGTCACTGTCTTCCAATTGCTCTATTCTAATTTTTAAGGAAGTATTTTCTTCAGTAATCTTTTGGACTTCCTTTTCCATTTGGCAATTTTTCTTTTTAGGGCATTTTTCTCCTCATTGGCTTTTTGGACCTCTTTTGCCATTTAGGTTAGGCTATTTTTTAAGGTGTTATTTTCTTCAGTATTTTTTGGGTCTCCTTTAGCAAGCTGTTGACTTGTTTTTCATGATTTTCTTGCATCACCCTCATTTCTCTTCCCAGTTTTTCCTTTACTTCCTTACTTGCTTCTCAAAATCCCTTTTGAGCCCTTGCAAGGCCTGGGACTGATTCATATTTTTCTTGGAGGCTTTGGATGTAGGAGCTTTGATTTTGTTGTCTTCTTCTGGTTGTATATTTTGATCTTTTTCACCAAAGTAAGATAATATAGTCTGACTCTTTTTGTGCTGCTTGCTCATGATCCCAGCCAATTACTTGAGTTTTAAACTCTTGTTAATAAGTCTGCTTCCAATGTGGAGATGTACTGTCCCAAGCTTCAGGGGTTTGTGTAGCTGTTTTCAGAGATACTTGTAGGGACCTGAAATTTTCAGTTCTTCTAAGGTGGTATGATAAGGGGCGAGGTGTTTACTCCTTTCCTGGCCTGTGACCACAAGTATTCCTTTCTGTCCCATAACTGTGAGGAGGGGTTGCTCTCCACAGCCACTACAAGCTCCACCAAGTCAGTGCTCTTCTCCACCCCAGCGCTGCCACCCAGAACTGTGACCCAGATCACACACGGGCAAAGCAAGAGATTCCTGTCTGAGCGCTGGCAAAGAGACCCCTGCAATCCCTCTCTGATCAGCCACTAGATTCCCCCTCAGTCTGTGGGCCAGAAGCTTGGGAAGCAGCTGCTCCCAGGGCCAGGCTCTTGGGGAATGGAGATGAGACCCCATCTTCCTCTCTGACCACCGACAGAAACAGACTTTTCCCACTGACCTTCTAAGTTGTCTTTGGCACTGGTGGATTGAGGAGTCTGTAAACCTCCACAGCTGCCTGTGATTCAGTCCTCTGAGGCCTGCTCCAGGTTTGCTGTGGCCTGGCCCATGCTGTGCTGTGCTGTGCTCCCAGCTTGGTGGGATACACCTTTCTGATCAATCCTCCAGGTTGTCTTGGGCTGGAAATTTGTTTCACTCTGTCTCTTTGTGGGTTCTGCTGCTTCAGAATTTGTTTAGAGCCATGTTTTATGAGTATTTGGAGGGGTTTGGAGGAGAGCTCAAGCAAGTCACTGCTTTCACTCTGCCATCTTGGCCTATAGCTTTGTTTCTGCAATAAGAAGTAAGCCTCAGGAATCCTGTGTGATACTGCTAGCAATAAAGGGGGAAAAAAGAGAATATTTAGTGTGAAAAAACATCCTAATATAAGGTTTGAAAAAGTTGGTGGATTTTGAATGGGAATGGATCAGAGTTAATGCAGCTTTGATAATGAATCATTCAGACTGAACAATGTGATGCACTTGTCCAATGCCTATGAATTAAATTAACTTACCTTTTAGTGCTAGATACCCACCCCTTTAAATACACACAGTCTTTGACAAATTAAAATGGAATTATCCTAACTTTGCTTTACTAATTCATATTTTTAATTTCCATAATTGCATTGGGAAGATGAAGGCAGAGGTAATAAACTGTTGGAATATTTCTTATGTAGATCTCAGGATGACTAGAAGAAGCTGAGCTACTTATAAAGATCAGAATAAAGATCCATCATGTAAGCTGCTTCTGTTAAAAACAAAAAGACTAAAACTAAAACAAAATTAAAAAAAAAGTATTTGACTATTTCTGGGGAATCTCATTACAAAATACATTGAAAACATCTCCTCAGGGGAAAAGTTCTTTTGAAACTACTACAGATCTGTGGTTGAAATCAGGTGTGTTATTTCCAATTCTCTGAACTTAGGGTGGGGTTGATGAGACAACTGATCCAGCTGAGGAAAACCCTCAGGAAGATTTCATGCAGGGTAAGGATTTCTTTCTATGTTATCACTGGAGCTTAACAGTGTCTAATGGTTGTCACTGTTCCCAAGCTGGGGAAAACTTTGTATATGCCCAGGAATTTTCCTGGGAGTAAAGTGCTTAATGTCAGTAATACAGGCCTACTGAATCCAAGAGTTAGACATGCTCCCTGTGTCAGCTTAGGAGTATTCTTTATGACTGGTAAATAAGCAGATACAAGGAAAGAAATTAGAGAATGATGAGGTAGTAGTTGCTAGTAATTATTCCTTGTGGGAGTAATTATACGCCGGTATAAAAAAGTAGCAACAGAATACGTAGAAGCTGGTGTGAGCAACCCAGCATCCCTATTACTTGAATGTGTTTGACATGTGTCCCTTTAAGATACATTGATGATGTATGGATAGATGGATAGATCAATAGTTAGATACATCGAGGACTTTTTATATTTCAGCAATGTTGTTAAGCACTGGGGATACATAAAAAGGCAAACAAAAGCAATTTTTGCCTTTAAGGAGAATGTTGGAATGGGGTAGCATGCGAGGAAACTACAGGAAGTAGTGTGACAGCCTGGTTCCCAGATGGATAAATCAAATTGCCCTACTGAAAGAGCTGAAGGATTTAGGAGTGGGTTCTTAGTTTGGTGGGGTGGAGATGTTCAGAGAGTGAAACCTTGGCAAAGCCACATTAAGGGCCACTCTTTTGGCTCAGTGTTAACACCCGAATCCAGGACCTCATTGCTACTCATTTAGGTTATTTTAGTAGCCACAGTAGATTTTCTGCATGCCTCTACTTTCTCTTTCATCTAATCCATCCTTAATAATAATAAAACAAATACCTTAATATACATAGATCTTAATGTGTTCAAAAATCGTTTGTTATTTTTTACTTAGTATTGAAAAAAGGTCAGGCTTCTTTGCCTAGCATTGAAGTACCTCCAAAACTCCCAAATTTGGCACCACTTGCTTTTCCGTTATTATTTCTCTTTAATTACTTGGACCAACACTATATGCCAAATGAACTAGCCACTAGTCCCTCCCTCCCTCTCTCTCTCTCTCTCTCTCTCTCTCTCTCTGTCTCTCTCTCTCTCTTTCTCTCTCTCTGTCTCCCCATCCACTCTGAGTTTCTTAAATTACTGTTCATCTTGTAAAACCCAATATGTAGTGTCCTCCACACAGTAGGCATTTAATAAATATTTGCTGATTAATCATATGGTTTGGAGCTTGATGTGACCTCAGATTTCTAGTCCAAGTCTTTCATAATAATTGATATTTATAAGACACTTTGGAGTTTATAAGGTGATTTTTACACATTATTACATCACAATGCATAGGTATTATATTTAGTTTACATATAAGGAACCTGAAATTAAAAGAAATTCAGTTGATTGCTTATTGTCATGCTCTATCATCTGATACTACCTCATGAATCAAATCATATTGCAATGGAATTGAAGAAAGATCTTGAGCCTATGAGAGTTTATGAATTCTCACAATAGAAGCTGGTTTCATTGTTCTTTTATAATGGAAAAAAAATTATTGAAAAGAAGTTATTAGGAGAAATCTTTTAGACTTTACTTTTACCATTCTCTGTCTTATACTCATGTCCCATGGGGTTGTTCAGATGGACCATGAAACTTATATTTCTTACAATGAGTTTAGTTTGATGAATGTGACCAATTTCATAGACAAATTAATTAGTCATTGATTACTAATACTACTAAAATTATTGGATTGTTTATGGCAAATATCAGTCATTGTGCACATTGACTTATCTAGAGATGGTGTTAGTTTCAAAGAACATTAATTTTCTAGCCAAAGGTGAAGTCTTTTTACACCCATAATATGAATTAGATCTTTATCACTTTTTCTTCTCTTCTTATTCCACAGAGTAGCTAATGTCATGGATAGACAATGAGTGTTGGCAGCATCCTTTTGCCTTAAGTAAATAATTTGTTGGATGTTGTGGTGTTATAGAAAGAGCATTAGAATAGCTATGAGGAAAACTTGTTTTGATTCTTATCTTTGCTTCTTACAATTTGGCTATTACTTATATGTTTTTTAACAAGTCATTTACCCTCAGTGTGTTTCAGTTTCCTCATTTATAAAATAAGGAGGTTGAATTAAATCATTATTTGGTAGACTACAGCCCATCAACTTTACTTAAAGGATAAAAGAAAAATCTTAGTTTGTGGGCCATTAAAAAAAAAAAAGACACTGTCAGAGGACTGGACAGTTTGGCCCTTGGGGTATAGTTTGCTGACCCTGGACTAGATGATCTCTATGCTCTATTCCAATTCCAAAATGTGATCTATGATTTGTTTCCACTTTCCACAATTTTGTCACTTTCTCCAAACGCAGTTGACCACCATCTGCCTTGCCCATTAGATTTGGTGATGTTCTTGGTGAACCAAAGATCCTGCTTGTAATTTCCATTAACAAATTCAGTCACATCCACTTTCTCATGGTGTAGTCTCCTTTCTACCCCTGATGATTACTCTTAATCATCAGAAACTATAGATACTACATCTATCTCTTCCCCAGCTTAGGAAGAATTCTGGGTGAGCAGTGACATTATTTTTAACAGATCTGGGAGGAAATAAAAAGAAACAACTTGGGATTAGAAGTATTTTCAATTTCTTTTTTGACTGAAAATCTTTGAGTTATTAGGCAAAGAAATGAACACAATAAAGAATAAGGACATTTGACCTTAGAGAAATGAATTCATGGATGAAGAGTTCCATTTCATCACTCTTATAAGACCCTGCTCTAATGTGTCTGAGTGCACTATCAAGTATAAGTAGACATAATAAAAAAAATGTTTCGTCCTTTCCCCCTTTAAACTACTCTACCAACATTAGCCAATCTATCCTCAGACCTGGCTCTTACTCATTATTGTAATGCATATGAATTTTTGCTTATGTTTTAAAATGCTCCCTTTCTTCCTCCTTTTCTATAATTTCACACACTACAGTTTTCATTATACAAATTAAAATTATCATCAAAACTTTTCTAATTTTAGTCAAATAAATAATTATTAACTAATGATCAGAGAAACATATTTTCACCAATGTTGGCATGTCTTCCACTTTTGTAGATAATATCCCATATTATTTCATGTCATTTTTATAAACATACCTCCCAATTCCCCAATAGAAGACTCATCTGAATGGATTGGGGGTCAGAGCCAAAATGGTAGAGTGAAAGCAGTGGCTTGCTTGAGCTCTCCCCCAAACCCCTCCAAATACCTACAAAAAAATGGCTCTAAACAAATTCTAAAGCAGCGGAACCCACAAAAAGACAGAGTGTAACAAATTTCCAGCCCAAGACAACCTGGACAGTTGATTGGAAAGGTATATTGCTATGGGTGGGGGGAGGAGCACAGCTGCAGTGAACCTGGAGAGGGCCTCAGAGGACTGAATCATGGGCAGCTGTGGTGGTTTCCAGATTTCTCAACCCAGGAACACCAAAGACCACTTAAGTCAGTGGGAAAAGTGTGTTTCTGGGTGCTCAGAGAGAAGCGCAGTCGTCTCAGCTCCATTCTCCGAGCATGTCCCAGGGTCGGGGCTGCCTCCTGAGCTTCCAGCCCACAGACTGAGGGGGAATCAAGTGGCTGATCAGAAAGGGATTGCAGGGATGTCTCTGCTGGTGCAGGATGCTCTTGCTTTGCTTGAATCTGGATCACAGTTCTGGATGGCAGTCCTGGGGAGAGAAGGAGCACTGGCATGGTGGAGCTTGTAGTGGCTGTGGAGAGGAAATCTTCCTCACAGTTCCAAGGCAGAGAAGAGTCCTTGTGGTTACTTATAGACCAGAATACAGGCCAGGAAAGGAGTAAACACCTTGCCCTTGATCACAGCAACTTGAAAGAACTAAAAATTTACAGGTCCCTAGAAATATCTCTGAAGACAGCTGCACAAAGCCCCTGAAGCTTGGGACGGTACGTTCTCAACACTGGAAACACAATCCTACCTTAACAAAGCATTTTTTTTTTACTCTATTAACTGGCCAGGATCACGAGCAAGCAGCGCAAAAAGAGTCAGACTATATTATCTTACTTTGGTGACAAGAAGATCAGAACACACAACGAGAAGAAGACAATAAAGCCAAAGCTCCTACATCCAAAGCCTCCAAGAAAAATATGAATTGATCCCAGGCCATGGAAGGGCTCAAAAAGGATTTTGAGAAACAAGTAAGAGAAGTAGAGGAAAAACTGAGAGTGACACAACAAGAGACCCCCAAAAATACTAATGAAAATAACACCTTAAAAATAGCCTAACCCAAATGGCAAAAGAGGTCCAAGAAAGCCAATGAGGAGAAAAAATGCCCTAAAAAGCAAACTTGGCCAAATGGAAAAGGAAGTCCAAAAGCTTATTGAAGAAAATGCTTACTTAAAAATTAGAATAGAGCAATTGGAAGCTAGTGACTTTATGAGAAATCAAGACACTGTAAAACAAAGCCAAGAGATTAAAAAATTAGAAAACAATTTGAAATATCTCATGGGAAAAACAACTGACCTGGAAAATAGATCCAGAAGAGAGAATTTAAAAATTATTGGACTATCTGAAAGCCATGATCAAAAAAAGAGCCTAGACATCATCTTTCAAGAAATTATCAAGGAAAACTGCCCTGATGTTTTAGAACCAGAGGGCAAAACAGAAATTGAAAGAATCCACCGATCTTCTCCTGAAAGAGATCCCCAAAGGAAAACTCCTAGGAATATTGTAGCCAAATTCCAGAGTTCCCAGGTCAAGGAGAAAATATTGCAAGCAGCCAGAAAGAAACAATTCAAGTATTGTGGAAACACAATCAGGATAACACAAGATTTAGCAGCTTCTACATTAAGGACAGAGGGCATGGAATATAATATTCTGAGGCAAAGGAGATAGGATTACAACCAAGAATCACCTACCCAGCAAAACTGAGTATAATCCTTCAGGGGAAAAAATGGTCATTCAGTGAAATAGAGGACTTTAAAGCATTCTTGATGAAAAGACCAGAACTGAATAAAACATTTGACTTTCAAATACAAGACTCAAGTGGAACATGAAGAGGTAAACAGGAAAGAGATATCATAAGAGACTTAATTAAACTATTTACATTCCTGCATGGAAAGATGATATTTATAACTCATGAGACCTTTGTCAGTATTAGAGTAGTTGGAGGGAAAAAAATTATATGGATAGATAGATAGATAGATAGATAGATAGATAGATAGATAGAGGACACAGGGTGAGTTGAAGATGAAGGGGTCATATCCAGAGAATTAAAAAAAAAGGATGAGAGAAGATTATACTGGGAGAAGGAGAAAGGGAGAGGTCAAAAGGGGTAAATTATCTCACAAAAAAACAGAAAAGGAAAAGCTCTTACAGTAGAGGGGAAACAGGGGAAAGTGAGAGGGAATAAGTGAATCTTATTCTCATAGAATTTGGTGTATGGAGGGAATAACATACACACTCAATTGGATATGGAAATCTATCTTACCCTACAGGAAAATAAGGGAGGAAGGGGACAAGAGAGCAGGGGGATGATACAGAGGAAGGCAGATTGGGAAAGCAGGTAATCAGAAGCAAACACTTTTAAGGAGGGACAGGGTTAAAAGAAAAAATAGAATAAATGGGCAGGGTGGGATAGGATTAAGGGAAAAAGAGTAAGTTTTTCACAACATGACTACTATGGAAGTGTTTTGCATAACCGCACATGTAAATATTATTGAGTTGCTTGCTTTTCAATGAGGGTGGGTAGGGAAGGAGGAAGGGAGAAAATTTGGAACCCAAAGTTTTAAAAACCTATATTCAAAAAAAGTGTTTTCACATGCAAATGGGAAATAAGAAATACAAGAAATGGGGTACAGATATCTATCCTGCCCTATAGGAAAGCTGAAGGGGAAGGGGATAAGAGATGGGGGGGAGAGAAAGAAGGGAAGGCAGACTAGAGGAAGGGTTATTCAGAATGCATGCCATCTTGGGGTGGGGGGAGGGGTGAGATGGGCTGGAAATCTGGAACTCAAAATCTCGTGGAAGTAAATGTTGAAAACTAAAAATAAATTTAAAAAAAGAAAAAAAAGTACCCAACTGTATTTTAATAGGATTCCTCCATGTCTCTTAAGCTTTCATTCTAGTGCTATAGAACTAGCAATTTTCAAAGAACTGCTTTGAGACATAGTGCATTTTTATTCTAGCTATTTTAACTGTCTAGAATGATGGGACAACTCTAATAATGCTGAAATTAAGTAGGAGCAAAATGGAAATTCCCTTTACTTTCTCACTAATTTACAATAGCTTCAGGTTTTCAACTTCATAAGTGCAAAATGGTAGATGTATTGCCAGGTAGCATTTTGTGTAAAAAAAAAATAAAAATCTTGACATTTTAATAGATTGTAATACTCAGGATAAGTCAACCACATGACATGGCAACCAAAATTATTATCGCTAGCCCAGGGCATATATTGGATTAACCTGGTATTAAGAACAAGGGAGATGGTAGGTCCACTAGCATCTTACTTCATTTGCTTAAATGGAGCACTATGTTTAGTTCTGAGTACCATGGTTTTGGAAGCACATTGATAAGCTGGAGCATATTCAAAGTATATGGTAAAGGAACTATAAATTAATGCTACTTGAATTGTATGCAAGTAGAGATTTTGTGCTTGTCCCTGCTGCATTTATTTACATTGTAATAATTGTTCATACATATCTTTTGGCTCTACTTTCTTCACTTCATTCTAGCCTTCCCATGTTTCTCTAGAAGATACATATTAGTCATTTCTTACAGTGCAGTAACATTCTAGTATGTTAATATTTCCTAATATATACATTTATTCTGAATGAGTGGACATTTAGTTTGTTTTCAATTTTTCAAAGCTGGCAACAATATTGCCAGGATGGAGATTTTTGCATACATGACTTCTTTTTATTGTCAACAAATTCCTTAGGGACTGTTCTCAGTGATGGAATCTCTAGGTCAAAGAATATGAATGTATACTGTTTCTTGAATAATTCCTTTTTCTTTTCTTTTTTTTTTTTAAAGATGAGTGCAAACATCTAGAATTGTACCAGTTTTGAATGGAGGTTGTGGGGGAGTGAGTTTATTCCTATGCTTCATTAACAGTGAGGTTGTCAATTCCAACAAACAGTTGTTGGAATGAGTTGATTAAAACATTTTCTGCTTAGACATCTTTGATAAGAGGCTGTCTGACAATTTGTTAACAATATTGTGAGGGAGTTTAGGTGCATGTTGGACTAGAAATCCTTTGAGGTCTCCTTCAATTCAGAGATTATATTATAGTTAGGATGGTATAGTGGAAAGTATGGAATTGAGAGTCTCTAGAGATGAGTTCTAGTCTAGGTTATGTTGTGTGACAGCGGGCAACTCACCCTTTCTGGATCTTGACTTCTTTTTATATAAAATGAAGTAATTGAATGAAGTAGTCTGAAAAAGGTATTTCCAACTCTGACCTGATATGTCTTAATTTCTGAGTTCCTCTCCCATTTTAGCATTCTGTGAGAATATGAAAAATAAGCAGAGAATTCCCACTAAAGTGATGCTCCCATGTAGAACAAGGACATAAATGACCAGATCAAATATGAAAGGATTAGTGCTTCTTCTGTAGTGTGGGCAGTTATAAGAAATAGAAGGAAGGATTTTGTTTTGTTTTATTTTCTATCCTGTGAGCTAGAAATAATACAGTTAGTATGATGGATGGATTGAATAAAATCAGCACTCTCCAGGTCATTAATTTTCTCACAGTTTTGGTAGGTGTACTTCTGAGAGTAAGTAAAATAAACATTTTCCCTAAGATTTTTGTTGTGGCTCTTATTTATCCTTTCCCAACCTGCTTTCTTCATCTCCCTTTCCAAACCTCCTTTTCATATTTTCTATCATGTTTGTCTGCTTCCAGACTTTCCTTTGGCTTCCTTCAAACCCTCGTAGTAGCTCTTTCTCTTTCATTTCCCCACTTTATTCCTTTCTTTTTGTTTTTATATCAAGTAACTGTATTGTGTTAACTTTCCTTCCATTAATGCATTTTTCCATTATTGCTTCTTTGTTTCACCCTTTTCATTCTCCGCCTTCATTTTCTTTCTCTTTGCATTTGATTCTTGTGAAAATGGTACCTTTTACCTTTATGGTCTTATTCCTACATATCAGCCTGGTCTCTTCTCTTTAATTTACCATTTGGTCCTTTTGGTACTTGCTATCGTTCTAGTTCCCTACCTCCTTGTGCAGATTCTAACTTTCTGTGCCTAACATGTAAATCACTACTTAGCAAGGAACCATCTTCCCATGATGCTCAGCAGCCAGCATGGTGTGCTGGGAATAGTTCTGACTTCAGAGTCACGAAGACCTGTATTCAAGCCCCAGTTATGCCAATGATGGTCTTTCTGACCCTGGATACATCACTTCACTTTCTAATCGGTCAATCAATAAGGACCTATTTATTGCCACTATGTGCTAGCCACTGGGCTACAAAGATAAATGTGAAAAAAGACCTTACCTTTAAACCGCTTGAGGAGAAGTCAAGAGGGGAAGAGAATATAAATGCTGTTTAAACAAAATAGAAGCTGACTTTTTTGGGTGTAGGCACTAGCAGCTGGGGATGGAGGATCAAGAAAGGTCTTATGTCAAAAGTTGAACACAATTTCCAAGAAGACTTGAGATTCTAATAAGACCTTTTGTTTCCTCATCTCTACAATGAGGAGTTGAAATAGATCATCCCTAAGGTCCCTCCAATGTCTAGGACTCAACAACAACAATAATACTGTACCAGTGTCCTAGCTCCACCTCTCTTTACCTATGTGACATGTGATGGGATATTTCACTTTCCGAAGATAGTTTCCTCATCAATAAAATGGGGGTGCTTATATTAACCATTTAATGGTGTTGTTTTAAGGAAAGCATTTCACAAGCTGGGAAGAGCTATTTGCATTGAAACTATTTTTTTTTTTAATTTTGATGATGCTTAAAGTGGTAAGTTTTCCCAGGGGGATTTGCAGCTTTAAAAGAGGACTCTTATAGATAGAAAAGCCTTTAGGACCTAAAGTAATAAAACTTCAGTAGTGAACAGCTGACTGTAAACATTTGGAAGCATGAGCTACCATCCTGACTTAATCTGAAAGATAGAGCTGGATATGTTGATCATTGATGTATAGAGAGAAATGCCCATCTGTGTGTTTGGTTGGGGGTAGAAGAAGGAAAGATTGAAAGTCTGCTCCACCACTCTTGTTTTCCTCCAAATTATTTGTCTGCTCTTCTGTTGAGATTCTGAAGCCTGAGGAAGATTTTCTCTAGGATGCCTTTAACTTCACCACCCTTCACCATTCTGTCATCACTGATTCTTTGATAATAACTTGTGGGAAGCTGCCAATATTATCCATCTGTATCTATTCATGAAGAAGTGACTAAATGAATAATGGCTACAAAACACCTTGACAGGCTGCAGAACACCATGAGACATGGCATAAAGAATATACTTCAAGGGAGGATCTTTAAATATCCCCCCACACACACCCTTGCCTTGAAAGCCATCAAAACATATCTAGCAAAGACTAGGGCACAGCTAGGATTGATAGATTAGAACTATAAGGGAGGTAGATTTTAGCTGAGTGTAAGAAAAAAGTAGGTTTAAATCTCAGATGTATCAATTACTACTTGTGTGTCTTTGGGAAAATGACTTAACCTCTCTGGTTATTAGTTTTCTCTTCCATGTTTTCATTAAGGTCTCCAACCCTAAACCTTTCCTAACAATTAGAGTTCTCCTATGATGATAAGACTTCAGGAAAAAATGAATTTAACATCCCTACTGGACTTTAAATGAAGGCTGTATAACTATTTGCCATAGGGAATATTGTTGAGGAGTCATACCTTAGTGCTTGAACTGGATTGACTTTAAAATTCTTTTCAAATCTGTGATTTTATGATTTCATGAAGACATAAAGAGCTTTTAATATATTCCAACTCACCTCTACCACTTCTGCAACATATTCAAATAGAATCCAGCATTTAATTTCCTGTGTAGGCCACCATCTAAATAGTTGTAAACATGTGCTTTCTTTTTAGAGGAGCAAAGTGTTTCATGGCTAATAGTTCTTAAAGGCAAAACTGCATCATGACAACATCCATTTCTAATGATGATTTTTACTATAGCTTTTCAGGTTTCAGTCTTTGTAGCTACTTCAAGTGACTGTCAAAAAGGTCCTCAGCTTGAAGATCAAAGCCAGAGGTCAGAGCTCTCCTCCAAATTATAGAGCAGGCACAATGTACCTTAGGGTCCCACCCTTGCCTTTCTGCCTTCATTATACATTCCACCTCTGAAACTGAGGAGTCCAGACTCCTCAGATGCTGCCACCCATCTAGGTATCAAAAACTTATACATGGACCCTTCATTTATTCTTGATAATGACTGATAAGTCATTAAAGTGTGACCCCTTCCCAGGGGATTTGCATTTTAACAAGGATCAAAGCTTTCATCTCAACTATATACATGCTCTGACAGCAGGTTATCTCACATTAGCCATCCTAGAGAAGATTTTCAGGGGAAAGGGAAGGCTAAATCATGCCAGGTAAATGTTGGATTCATTAATCAATGTGCATATAAAAGGATATCAGGGTTATAGGATATTATTGTTGAAAGTTAGGAGGGATAATAGGACCACAAATGTAGGCTTGGAAGCCACTTCTCGTATGATGTAGTGTAATTACTCTATTATATTGATTGGCAAACTGAAGCACAGAAAGAAGAAATTGACTTTCCAGAGTTATGTCTCCAATAAGTAACAGATCCAAGATTTGAATCCAGGCCTCCAAACTCTAAATGCAATGAAATCCTAATTATCCTACTATTCTATTTCAAGTATTTTCTCATTAACATGTTCAATTTTTAATCTTGTCTGTCTACCACAAGAAAAGTACAGGATAAATAATCAAGGGTCAGACGTAGGAAGGAATATGTCAAGGAGAATATAACTAGGATGGTGAAGAAACTGAAGACTTGACTCTGTTGCTGACTAACTCCATGACATCAGGCAAATCATTTAACCTCCTTGGGCCTTCATTTCTCCATCTGTAAAATAAGGGAGATAGATCAAATGACCACCACCTCATCTTCCAGCTCTCTATCTATGATTACCAGTAGGCTGATATAACACTTTTGGTTCAGAACTGCATTTCACAGTTCACACAGACTATCACCTTAAATATTGTTGAATTCACTCTAAAAATCTCTCAAATTCATATTCCTGCCCAAATCTGTCAGAATCTGACTTATATTTAGATCTTTACCAGAAACAAAACAAAACAAAAGAGTATGGCCCTTAGCTTCCATGAAAGTGCTCAAACTAATAAGATATCAAATATGACAGGTTTTATTTTCAGAAAATTCAAAGGACTTATACCTAAACTTGTAAATAGACGGTGGACTTCTGCCTTCATCCTAAACTGGACAATACTCCAGACATATTAATATGCTTGGTAGAAGCATTGAATGGGGAAATAGCTACAGACTAGCAGAGAGTCCAGCTACCTTCTAATATGATATGTCCCTTCTTCCTTTGAATCTACATCTATACAGTCCATGATTCACATGTTTTTGCATTTGAGTTGTTTGTTAAATCAAAAAAGCAATAGCTTTTCTCTTCTTATGAGTCTCTAACTTCCCATTAATACGTCTTTCTGTGTTTCCATTTGCTTCTAGTTCCTGCTCAACTTGAACTTGCCTCCCAACAGATATGTATATCTCTATTTCTCTAAAATATCTCTCTCTGTTTCTCCTTTGGTCCATATACCCCTCTGGTATCTGTTCCAGAATTACTTCCTGGAGGGGCAGTACTCTCCAGAAAACTAAATCTGAGTCTCTATCACTTTTCTTATCTTGTACTCTCTCCATAATTTGTGTCTGAGTGAATAGCTAAAGGTAAACCAAAAGTTGTGGTAGAATAATTTGAACCAAACACAACCTTGACTATTTTCTGGAACAAAGGTCTCACCAGTGAGAATAATACAATCTTGTGTAAAGAGTTCACTCCTTTCGAATGATACATATCAAACAGAAGAGATTCTTCCTAGGCCATTTTGGGCACACCATAATACAGCAGGATCATTTAAAGGAATTGGAAATGTTTAGCCCAGAGTACATGAAATTTTGGAGCAAAATGCAATTTTCTTTAATTTTTTAAAAAAGTGATAAGATGAACAAAATAAAGAAGTAGACATTTTCTCTGATCTTCATGACCTCTCAAAATTCCCCATCATAAGAATTTTGCATGACTGTTAGAGTAATTGCAACTTTTCCCATAGTCTAGGAATCCTAACAGGGCAAGAAGGTGGTGAATTAACAGTAGAAAAAAAAAGCTAATTTCTGTTCCTTAGTTAGATCATTTAGCACATCCTCCACTTAGCATCTCCCCACATTCTGGCAGGGTGGCCCAACAGCACCTATCAATGAGAGTAGGACAGAGGAATCTGAGACAAGGTGCCAGTATGTGTGTGTGGCTGCACCATGCCTAAAGCAAAGGGGACTGACATCCAGCTGTGGCCAGTTCTGTCTTCCAAAAAGATATTTGGCACAAGGATTGAAGACAGTGAAAAGTTAATTTGCAATGTGAAAAAGAGTGTGAGGAAACTTTGAGATCCAGCCTTAGAAGATCCACCATGAAAGGGTACAGAGTCAAAATATAAAGGAAAAACTAAAATTGCTGAAAATCTCAGGAAGAAGAAAACTTGGCTATGAACCTTGAATATAAAACCTAGATAAATCAACAGGAAAGATATTAAAAGCATAAAAATGGAAACTAGAATATCTAAATGAAAACAAACATCTTTGGAAAAATAGGAAAGGAAAAAAATGAATCAATATCTGCTAAGACAATATAGATTCCTAAGAGAGTTTGACCATATTAGAAGATGTTTATTTGGAAAAATCACATAGATAATTTTTCTTATCCCCAGAGACAAGAGCTAAGCTAAATATGCAGAAATCACAGGAAAGTACATTTTGTGTTAGTGTACTATATTCTAAACATTGAATGAGTTGCCACATTGTGTAGGAAGCTCTTCTCACTTGAACTGCGGGAAGAAAAAAATGGATGATCACTAGTTAGGGATTCTGACATAGAAAAAATTCTAGCATCCAGGAATGAATTTGAATTGATGTCCCCTGGAATTCCTTTCAGCTCTGAGGTTTTGTAAGTCTATGTATTAGAAGATAGGTTGCCATTTAAGCTTTTTTTGGTCATTGTTATTTTCCATGTAGACTTTTATATTTTCCAACAAATATTTTGAGTATGTACTTATACACATACAAATATGTAATATATTTGTATGTATGTACATTTACTGCCTCATTCACATGCAAATAATGTATGACAGGCAATATTCTCAATTTTACAAATAAAAAAAGATTTTGATTCAGTCATCTCAGTTATTTAGAGATTGGAACAAAATTAGAACTCTGATTTTATCATGCCTAGCCAAGTGCATTTTCTGCTGCCCAGGAAAATGATCTGTGATGGCAGGCTAAGCAGGAGAGAGGCTCTATACTGAGCACAATTCTTGAATGTAGGAAGGTCTTCAGAAACAGAGGAATATAGCTTTAATGGTGGGATGACAAATGGTGGAATCACTTGCACATCCAAGGAAATTGGACCAATGCATTCAATATAGTATATAAAAGAATTGTGCTTTTGACCATGTAAAAACTTTCCTTTAGGAGATAGTTTGAAAAAAGAACTGGCCAAAACCCAATAAAAGGTACAGAAAAAAAATCTTTACTAGGAGGGAAAGAAAAAAAAAACAGCATTAACCTTTGCATATCAGTAAGATGATGAGCTTTTATAAAGTAAGTCTCACTGTTTTATTTACACTTCTACAACAAAATGCCTATGCCTACTTGGTCACTAGCTAAATAAAGCAACTAGCCAACTTCACCCTTTTATTCATCAGTGAGCTTTTAGAACATTTGACTTTAACTATAGCATAAGTTTCATGAGGGCAAGAATTTTGTTTTCTTCATCTCTGTGGAAACCTTAACCCCCCAAGTCACGTGCAGCGGGCCTCAACATATTAGGTAATAAATAAATATGCTTAATAAAAGATAGAAATTGTTAAAGACATGGAAAGGCAGAGTGAATGGAATAGGGAAGATCTGGGCTTGAATTCTGCCTCATATACTTCCTACCTGTGAGATTCTGTTCAGGTCACTTAGTGCCACCCTCTCGCCTCAAATGTCAATTTACTCAATTCTAAGATAAGGATAATCAGAGCACCTACCTCAAAGTGTTGTTGTGAAGATAAAAAGAAAGAGATAAATATGATAAGTGTTTTGCAAGCTTTAAAGGGCTATATAATATAAACAAAATTATTAAATTCTAGGCAACAAGATTTCCATGTGACTGTTGTTATTATGGCAATCAGTAACTACAGATGTTAGCAGTTACACAGGATTGATACATGAAAATAGGATTTAGAATTGAGAAGTCCTTGGGCAACATCCAGACTAAATCAGTCATTTCTTAGATGAGGAAACTGAGAACCAAAGAAAGTGATTTGTCTAATGTGGTACAGGTAGAAAGTAATACAGGAAGGATTTGAACCCAGTTATTTCAGTGAAAAACCAGTGGCAAACTCACTAGACTATTAACTTTTTCATAGGAACTGGACATTTTCTAAAATGTTCTTGTTCTGATTCTTGGAAAATTTCATGCAGAAATCCCAAGTTCCTCCTTAGTAGAGTAAGATATGAACTACACGCCAACTAATTTGTGAGGAGTAGAGATGTGAGAACCCCCAGTGGCCCATGAATCCTCCACTTCTTAATTATGAATATTGAAGAACTTTCCCTTTCGGCTTACTATTGTCATTTTCCACACGTGTTATGAGTTTCTCTTTGTTAGGTTCCTGGCTTGAGAACTCTACAGCACTATTGCTTATTTGTCAAGTGGTGAGAAAGGAAGACTTTTAAAGCAACACAGAATCACTAGGGTGAAAACCTTGCATCAACTTCTAGAAATTTAATTAACTTGGCATTTTTTGCCTAATGCAATGGGAAAAATGTTTCAATTATGCATATATGAAACTTGAACCTGATATTAGTAAGCTGAGAAATCTTAAGCTAGTTATTGTTTTTCCAAAAAAGACAAATAGTCCAGGTGTGAGTGATCTTGAACAATGAGGCACAAATATAATTTATGTCACTGTTTTTATTTCCAAGACTAATTAAACCTTAGGAAAACTTGGATACAGAGTTGAAATAGGGAGATGGAAAAGGTCTCGTGGGGTAGGTATACAAGCTCCATTCAAGTCCTACCATCTTTATTATCTTGTCTTTAATTCTAAGTAACCTACAATTTTAAATTGTATAATATTGTACTGCTATGATCCTTTTATGCTTTTTAATCTGCATGGGTATCACAAGACTTACTTTGATCGTTTATACTATTCACCATATCCCAGCCTGGAGACAGAGATGAGGTTGAGCCCACGATGTAGGCAGCATGGGCTGAGGAAAAGGAGTCCTGGAGTTCAGAGACTTGGTCTTCAGTGCCAGCTTTGGAAAATTTTTTTTGAATGCTATGTTTTATTTCATCTTTTTGATACCAAACAATTTTTTTCTTTTTTAAAAAAAATATTTATTTTTAGTTTTCAACATTCACTTCCACAAGATTTTGAGTTTTGAATTTTCATGTTGCCCCTCCCCCACCCCAAGATGTCATGCATTCTGAGTGTCCGTTCCCTTACTCTGCCCTCCCTTCTATCTCTCCCCCGCTTCTCTTATCCCCTTCCCCTTTTACTTTCTGATAGGGCTGGATAAATTTCTATACCCCATTTCCTGTATTTCTTATTTCCCAGTTGCATGTGAAAATGTCTTTTTTTTAAAACATGTTTTTAAAACTTTGGGTTCCAAATTTTCTCCCTTCCTCCCTCCCCACCCACCCTCATTAAAAAGGCAAGCAACTCAATATAGGTTATACATGTGCAGTTATGCAAAACACTTCCATAGTAGTCATGTTGTGAAAAAATAACTCTATTTCCCTTAATCCTACCCTGCCCCCCATTTCTTCTATTCTTTCTTTTGACCCTGTCCCTCCTCAGAAGTGTTTGCTTCTGATTACCGCCTTTCCCAATCTGCCCTTCTCTCTATCATTCCTCTGCTCTCTTGTCCTCTTCTCCCCCTATTTTCCTGTAGGATAAAACAGATTTCCATACCCAATTGAGTGTGTTTGTTATTCCCTCCTTAAGCCAAATCCTATGAGAATAAGATTCACTCATTCCCTCTCACCTTCCCCTGTTTCCCCTCCATTGTAAGAGCCTTTTCTTTTTTGTTATTTTTTTGTGAAATAATTTACCCAATTCTACCTCTCCCTTTCTCCTTCCAATATAATCCTTTCTCACCCCTTAATTTTATTCTCCAGATATGACCCCTTCATCTTCAACTCATCTTATGCCATCTATCTATCTATCTACCTACCTATCTATCTATCTATCTATCTATCTATCTGTCTGTCTGTCTGTCTGTCTGTCTGACTGTCTATCTATCTATATCTATATCTACATATTTATATATAACTATCTATCTATCTATCTATCTATCTATCTATGTATCTATCTACCTACATACATACATATAATTTTTTCCCTCCAACTACCCTAATACTGACAAAGGTCCCATGAGTTATAAATATCATCTTTCCATGCAGAAATGTAAACAGTTCAACTTTAATAAGTCTCTTATGATTTCTCTTTCCTGTTTACCTCTTCATGTTCCACTTGAGTCTTTTATTTGAAAGTGAAATTTTCTATTCAGTGCTGGTCTTTTCACCAAGAATGCTTGAAAGTCCTCTATTTCACTGAATGACCACTTTTTCCACTGAAGGATTATACTCAGTTTTTCTGGGTAGGTGATTTTTGGTGGTAATCCTATCTCCTTTGCCCTCCAGAACATTATATTCCATACCCTCCAGTCCCTTAATGTAGAAGCTGCTAAATCTTGTGTTATCCTGATTGTGTTTTCACAATACTTGAATTGTTTCTTTCTGGTTGTTTTCAATATTTTCAACTTGACTGGGGAACTCTGGAGTTTGGCTACAATATTCCTAAGAGTTTTCCTTTGGGGACCTCTTTCAGGAGGAGATTGGTGTATTCCTTTAATTTCTATTTTGCCCTCTGGTTCTAAAGTATCAGGGCAGTTTGCCTTGATAATTTCTTGAAAGATGAGGTCTAGGTTCTTTTTTTGATCATGGCTTTCAGATAGTCCAATAATTTTTAAGTTCTCTCTCCTGGATCTATTTTCCAGGTCAGTTGTTTTTCCCATGAGATATTTCACATTGTTTTCTAATTTTTCATTCTTTTGGATTTGTTTTACAGTGTCTTGATTTCTTATAAAGTAACTAGCTTCCAATTGTTCTATTCTAATTTTAGGGAAGTATTTTCTTCAGTAAGATTTTGGACTTCCTTTTCAATTTGGCCAGTTTTGCTTTTTAGCGCATTCTTTTCCTCATTGGCTTTTTGGACCTCTTTTGTCATTTGGGTTAGGCTATTTTTTAACGTGTTATTTTCCTCAGTATTTTTTTTGGGGGGGTCTCCTTTAGCAAGCTGTTAACTTGTTTTTCATGATTTTATTGCATCATTCTCATTTCTCTTCCCAGTTTTTCCTCTACTTCCTTTACTTGCTTCTCAAAATCCCTTTTGAGCTCTTGCAAGGCCTGGGACTGATTGATATATTTCTTGGAGGCTTTGGATTTACGAGCTTTGACTTTATTGTCTTCTTCTGGTTGTATGTTTTGATCTCCTTTGTTACCAAAAAAAGATTCTATGGTCTGACACTTCTTGTGAGGTTTGCTTATGATTCCAGCCAGTTACTTGAGTTATAAACTCTTTATTAAGGTAGAGGTCTGCTTCCAATGCGGAGAATGTACTATACCAAGTTTCTGGTGTTTTACAGCTCTTTTCATAGATACTTTTAGGAACATTTACATTTTCTTCCAAGGTGGTATGATAAGGGATGAGGTGTTTATTCCTTTCCTGGCTTGTGCTGTGATTTGTGAGTCACCACAAGCATTCTTTTCTGTCTTGGAACTGTGAGGAACATTTCCTCTGCTCAGCCACTACAAGCTCCACCCTGCCAGAGTTCCTCCCCGCCCTAGGACCATCCCTCAGAATTGTGACACAGATCCAAGCATGGGCAAAGCAAGAGATTCCTGGCTCAACACTGGCAAAGAGATCCCTGCAATCCCCCACTGATCAGCCACTCAATTCCCCCTGTATGTGGTCCAGAAGCTCAGGAGGCAGCTACTGCCCTGGGGCGTGCTCAGAAACTGAGACTGAGACCTATCTTTTCTCTTACCACAGAAACAGACTTTTCACACTGACATTCTAAGTTGTGTTTGGCGTTTGTGGGTTGAGAGGTCTGGAAACCACCACAGCTGCCCCTGAGTCAGTCCTCTGAGGCCTCTTCTTGGTTCGCTGAGGCCTACACCCACACGACACTACACTCCTCCGGCCTGGTGAGATATACCTTTCTGATCAACTATCCAGGTTGTCTTGGGCTGGAAATTTGTTTCACTCTGTCTTTTTATGGATTCTGCTGCTTTAGAATTTGTTTAGAGCTATTTTTATAGGTATTTGGAAGGGTTTGCGGGAGAGCTCAAGCAAGTCACTGCCACCATCTTGGCTCCGCCCCATCTGAATATGGATAAGTCTTGAATGGTGGATTTTCAGGAGTTATAACATTTGAAAAATAATTAAGATTAGGGAATGCCTCTTTGATAACTGCAGACCTCAACACCTAAGCAATAAGTGAGCTCCTTTTGCTTTCCTGTTTCCTAATTGGAAGATAGAAGTTCTGGATTTGAGTCCTAGTTTTGTTAGTAGCTATGTGATTATTGGCCAGTCACATTGCCACTCTAAATCTCAGTTTACTAAAACAAATAAAAGTTTTGTGCCTTAGGACCAAGAGAGGTTGGATCCCAAGATGACAATGGTTTTATTTATGTTAAAGGGAATGATATAGGGCTATCTTTGTGCAAGCCAATAGGTGGTGCTTCAAGTTTTCCAGGCAGGTCACTTCAAAAAATGCATGTTCAGGAAGCACCTCACTATCCCAACATCTCCCTAATAATTACCTCCTATTGCTTCATGATTCTACTTTCCTCTGAATGGCTCTGGATCAATTCCAGTGATAACTCCCAGAATCCCTTCTGCTCATGCACACATTCTTTCAGACCTTACTCTCATTTCCCTCTTTGCTATCGACCTTAGAAAATGCACTCAATTGGAATACATGCCAAATTATATTTATCACAATAAAAAATGGAGGTAAAGCCTAACAGCTCTAAATCAGAATGTATGTAGTAGTCCCACTCATATATGCAAAATTCTAAATTTTCTTCTCCATGACTCTTCTCTGCTTTTCTTTGCTATTTCATGAAGGAAGACAAAGTTGTAGAGAAGCAGTAGAAAGCCTTCTCAATGTCAAAGTTATTGAAGGAGAGGAAATCTTACCATGTTCCAGGTCTCCCATCCCATCTTCCTGCAAGTCAATGATCATTGATTCTCCCTCCTGGTCTGAAGCAAGGTAAAAAAATGTTATCGTTCAGCTTCCTTTTGCCAGTGCTCTTCCAAAATGCCACAGATAAAACCTGAATCCTCAGAGGGAGTCAGCCATTTCCCCTCAGGTTACTTATGCTGTCAGCTGCTTATTTCTTTTCCCAGAATTACCCAGAGTATGTTCTCAGAGAGCAACCTGGTAGAAACAGCTAGGCAGATAGACAACATGGGTGATGAAATCACAGAAGACTATAAACTGCAAAGTGATATTTTTGCCCTTTGAAAAGATCCCACCAGAGAATGACAGTACAGCCTCTGGAGGGGGGCACTATATGGTAGCCCTGAGTCTTTTCCAATGTCCCCTTAACTTCTCAATGGTATCTAAAGGTCTGGAGCAATGCAAGAGAACAGGGAAACAGAAGAGAACAAGAAAGCTGATTTGGTCCATCTGGAACAATTCCAGTGATAACTCACAGATAAGAGGAGGGCAGGGTTACCTAATCACCTCTAAGTGGACCATAATACTGTCACAATCTACTTTATGAAATTATTGTAATGGAAGTAAAGTACTGACTAGATAAAAGTGAATCATCATTTTCTTACTATCTCCCTTCTTCCAGGATAAGCTTTATAAACAGACATTAAGTACATGGGAACTCAAACAACCACTGAAAAAGGGAAACTACAGTCATGTTGATTTCAGTCATTTATTCTTTTAGTCAAGTATTAATACATACTGTGTACTGAGCATTATACTGGTCTGTGTGAGACATAACGATTCTTAGATGAGATATGATTCCTGCCATCATAGAATTTACAGGTTCTTTGGGGTATATGAAACACAGATAATTATTATGCATAATGGTGCATGGTGATTGTATCACAGCGGTACAAAAAAGATGAGGCCCAAAGCAGGAATACTTCAAAACTTAATTTTTTTTTTCTTACAAGATAGATATTTTTGACATATGTTGGTTTAGACAAAGTAACCAAGGTGGCTTCATGGATGATTTGACATTAGAATTGGGCTTTAAAGGGTGGGTGAGAATTGAATAATTATAAGCCCATTGCCTTTGGTGCCAGTTGAATGTAAAACTCCAAAATTTTATCATGAAGCCTACTCTTTACTACTTGTGTCACCCTGCAATCACTTACTAGCTCTGGTCCCCATCTTACCTATAAATTGAGAGGGTTGGAATAGATAAACCCTGGGGTTTTTTTCAGTCCTAAATCTATAATGCCATGAGTCTAGAGAATAGGTAAAAGTGAAGTTTCATATTAGACAGACTAAATAGCAGTAACTATAGCAGGATACAAAACTTATGTTAACATAGCAGCAGAGGTTGCAATTGTTAGTATTCCTATGTTACAAATGAAGATATTGATGCTCGGAAAAGTTATGTGATTTGTCCAAGACAATACAGTGAATCAGTAAGATGAGCAACTCCAGGATGAGGAAACTCCTTCCATTGAAGGTGGAATTTCTCTGTAACTTATGGTTTTATGGAATAGCCTAGACTAATGAGAGGTTATGTGATTTGCCTAGAGTCACACAGCTACTATCTGTCAAAAGCAAGAATTGAATTCAGGTCTTCCTAGCTCCAAGGCTTGCCATCTATCCACTACACTATTATATTGCCAATTTTCTTAAGAGAGAATGTTAAAAATTAGGTAAAGAAGAAAACTCATACAATAGGGAATTTGTTGTTCAGTCATTTCAGTCATTTCTGACACCTTGTGACTCCATTTGAGGTTTTCTTGACAAACATACTGAAGTGGTTTACCATTTCCTTCTACAATTCATTTTACAGATGAGGAAAGTGAGACAGTGCCTGTTACATAACAGGAAGTCAGTATATGTGTTTATCTATCTGTCCATCCATGTCTATCCACCATCCATCCAGCCAGCTATGAATTTATTTCCCTAACTACATATATTATGTGTTTAATGATATTTTGCCAAAAATTGTAGTGCTTGTAAAAATAATAATTAGGTCCAAAGAAGAAGATGAAAAAAAAGTTATCAAAGGAGATGTACAATAGTTGTTTAAATAAATGCTTCTGAGATGATTTTTATTTATCTATGCTTTAAACTGGCTGAAGGCATTAGTTTTTTACTTAATTGGTAGCTCAGTTTGTTTCAACAGATCAAGGACTGTATTTACAATCAGAAGTTTGGTTCTGCCACTGCCACTTATTACTTCTAGAATTTTGGTCTCTTCCAACACTACTTCTCTTATCTCACAATGTTCCACACATTTCTCAATTTAAGATTGGAGACAGGGCTGATATGTTTGTTTAGGGAATGAAGAAAAATGGAAGAAAAAGCATATATATACATATATATATATATATATATGTGTATAATATATACACATATATGTGGGTGCGTGTACAAATAGAAGAGTCAGTAAATGTACATAGTACTAGAATTTCAAAGAAAGTTAAAAATATTCCCTGCCCTAAATGAGCTTATGATTTTTTTTTTGCTGTTTTTTAGGCAATTGGGTTAGGTGACTTGCCCAGGGTCACACAGCTAGTAAGTGTTAAGTGTTTAGTCTGAGGTCGGATTTGAACTCAGGTCCTCCTGATTTCAGGGCCAGTGTTCTATCCACTGTGCAACCCTGCTTCCCTGCTGAGCTTATGCTCTAATAGACAATGTAAAAATAATATCTAGGTATGCACAAGATACATACAAAGTACACAGAAGATAATCTCAGGGGGAAGACAGAGTAGGGAAGAAGACTAGGAAACATCTCCTGCAGAAGAGGAGATTGATACAATTCCCTCATTTGAAAGAGAAGGAAGCCCAAGCACAAAGAAAGGGAAAACCTTGTCCAGGGCCATAGAGTGGCATAACCAGGAGCAGCTGTAGGCAATTCTAACTCCTAATCCAAAACTCATTTTAAGTAAGTCAGTTAATAAACATTTATTGAGTACCTACTATGTGTCAGGTACTATCCTAATTACTGAGAGTGCAAAGAAGGATAAAAGACAGTCCTTGCCTTGACACATCTCACAGTCTCATGGGGAAGACAACATGCAAATAATGATGTACAAACAAGTAAGCTACATGTAGAGTGGTGTGGTGGATAGAGTGCTGGATCTAGGGTCAGAAAGACATGAGTATAAATATGGACTTATATACTTACTAGTTGTGTGATCCTGAGTAAATCAATTAACCTCCATTTGCCTCTATTTATTCTTCTGTAAAATGAAGATAATAATAGCACCTACTTCCCAGGGTTGTTTTGAGAACCAAATGAGATAATAATTGTAAAGGATTTGTCACAGTCTAGGTGGCACAATAGATAGAGTGCCACGTCTGGAGTCAGGAAAACTCATCATCCTAAGTTCAAACCTGGTCTCAGACACTTACCAGTTGTGTGACCCAGGGCAAGTTACTTACCCCTGTTTGCCTCAGTTTTCTTATGTACAAAATGAGCTGGAGAAGGAAATGGCAAACCACTCCACTATCTTTGCCAAGAACACCCCATATAGGGTCAGTAAGAGTCAGACACAACTGAAATGACTGACCAATAATAAAATTTCATAACAATAATCTTTATTAATACAAATTCTTTAGGGAATCTGTGATTTCCCTGATGCAGTTGTTCTCTCTGCCAGGGGTTATTAAGATTTACTGTTTCTTATACCTCTCTGGCAATCTGTGGTGAAAACCATAGACCTACTTCTCAGAATAAGGTTTGTAATGAGTAGAACCAAGATGCGCAGAGTACAGCCTGGGATCAAGCTGAAGTCTCCCAATATTCCCTTCCAAACAACTTTAAAATAACTCTTCAAATCAAATTTTGGAGCAACAGGGCAACAGACCTTCAAAAAGAGACATTTTTCCCAGACTAAGACAATTTGGGACATCAACAGGAGAAGTGTGTAACCTGGCACCTGCAACAAGTGCCTTGGAGGCAGCTGTGATGGCACTAGCATCAATAGCAGCTTCAAGAGTATTCAATTCATAGATGATAAGGGAATTGAACAGCAGGTCAGAAAGAAATTATAGAAAACCTTTTGCTGGCCCTGGGTATAGCTGGTACTGATTGGCAACTCTACTGCCCATAAGCAGTTCTGGGTAGCAATTCAAGGAAGGAGAGGATAACTTGTGGTTGGAAGCAGGGGGCCTGGTCACAGTTTCAGGGCTAAAAGGAGCACTAGCCCTTTTGGCTGCAGAGGAGCAAGGACCCTTTCCTGGATAAAAGACCAGAACACAGACCAGGACACCATTGACTATACCTGTCCCAGGATAACACCACCTTGGAAGCACTAAAAATTTGCAGGCCCCCAGAACTAGCTCTGATGACAGCAGCATGAAAAAAGCCTAAAGCTTGGGATTAGTGCTCAACTTCAATATGAAGTTAAGTGAAGAAATATGTTGGGAAAATGAATAATCAACAACAAAAATAAATTGACCACAAAAAAGCTACTATGATGACAGAAGTAAAACCTCAAAGAAACATACTAATTGGACCCTAAGCAAGCAAGAATTCTTGGAAGAGTTAAAGAAAGAGATATGAGGAAAAAAATGGGAAAAGAAATAAGAGGGACACAAGAAAATTATAAACAGAGAGTTAACAGTTTGGTAAAAGGGATAAAAAAAGTAATGAAGAAAATAAAACTTAGGAAAAGAAAAACAGAATTGGCCAAATGATAAAAAGAGGTATTAATATTAACTGAAGAAAAGAACTCCTTTAAACACAGAATAGGTCAAATGAAAAAGAGGTACAAAAGTTCACTGAAGAAAATAATTACTTAAAAATTAGAAGCAAGCAGGTAAAAGCTAATGAGACATCAAGATACAATAAAACAAAATCAAAAGAATGAAAAACAGAAGAGAATATGTAATATCTCATTGGAAAAGCAACTGACCTAGAAAATTGAGGAGACATAATTTAAGAATTATTATTTTTTTCCATTCATAAAACTTTTATTCCACTTACATCAACTTAATACACATGTTCTTAACGATTATGCTTGGACTGTTCATGAAAATTTGATAAGACATTAAACAAAGCTAGCCATCATCTCAAGTTATTTCCCTGTTAACTATTTTTACAGCTCATGCATGTTAGGCAAGTATCAAAAAAATCATAAAAGCAAAAAACCTAAAAAAGTTAAATTCATGGGTTTTTGTCTTACTGCTGTGCTTGATATACAGTGACTTTATGAATATCAAGCAATTCATTTTTTACTGCATCTTTACTTGTACATTTGTTCTTAGGTTGCCTAAACCATTTAAATACAACTAAAATGAGTGTAACAAAAATAATGAAAGCAAACAGCAGGTAACTTTAGAAATAATGGAATGTGAACCGTTTCTGCCCTTCTCCAGAGTAAATTGACTGGGTTAAAACTTTGTCTTAAGGAACACTTTTGCAACTGCAATCATAAAGGTGTACATGTTGAGACTGTGTATTCCACAGATACACATGGAATGACATGTAATATCTATGGGACATCTACCACAGCCATGAGTGCTCCAACCCTAAAGTACCCACAATAACTACACCTGTGGCTGGAACCAATTATCCCTTTATCCCCCCACCATGAAAGACCAATATGTAGGCAGTTTTCTTTGCTTAGACATGGAAGCTGTTTTAACACTGGCCTTGTGAAATCACAATGTACCAAAAGTACTATGCCAAACATGTAAAACATGTATAAAAATTCCATATCCCCATATTGGACACCTCAGATGAAAACAGATAGCTCCCCAAATGTTAACTGGCTCTACTCCCCTAATATTAAACATAAAAACCACATGGGAAATATAGAAATCCAAGTAGAAGTAATATAAACCTGTCATAAATCATAAACAAAAACTATTGGTGGGACAGTATGGATGACAAATGGTCTACTGTGTAAATTTTAGAATGAGGCAGACAAAAGTTGGAAGGCTGGTTAATTCTCCCCTCCTTCTCCTACTTCCGCTTCATCTCCTAGGGTGTCCAATGTCCACAATGTCAAGTTGTCTCTCAGTAATTGCATTATTAGTGTGCTGTCTTTGTATGATTCTTCACTTAATGTATCAAGTTCAGCAATGGCTTCATCAAAAGCTGTCTTTGCAAGGGAGCAGGCTTTCTCTGGAGAGTTAAGGATCTCATAATAGAACACAGAGAAGTTCAAGGCCAGATCCAATTTTATAGGATGCATTGGTTGCACCTCCTTTTTGCTGATTTCAAAAGCTTCTTGATATGCTTGTTGTGATTGATCCACTATTCCTTTCTTGTCATCACCAGCAGCCACCTCAGCCAAATAACAGTAGTAGTCTCCTTTCATTTTCAAATAGAAAACTTTGCTTTCTGCTTGTGAAGCATTAGGAATCAAGAACTTTTCCAATAGAGACAGTACATCACTGTAGATATCTCTTAGTTCGGTCTCAATTTTCTCTCTGTTTTCTCGGGCCATCTGCTGTTTTTTCTCAGCACCTTCTGTCTTTTGCTTAATACTTGAAACAACCCTCCAAGATGACCTTCGGGCCCCTATGACATTTTTGTAAGCAACAGAGAGAAGATTCCTCTCCTCACTGGATAATTCAGCTCCTTGCTCAGTTACAGACTTCATTTAGGCTGCCATGTCATCATAGCTTCAGCCTGCTGAGCCAATTTGGCCTTCTGCACCAGCTCATTTTTATCCATGACTGAAGGTTCTGTGCCTGGAGTGAGTGGCGGCAGCAGCAGATGGGTGGATGAGGGGTTCAGCGGTCTCTGGAAGGCGGCAGTGGCCAATTTAAGAATTATTGACCTACCTGTAAGTAATGATAAAAAATTGCCTAGACATATATTTTTCCTGGAAATTATAAAGAAAAATTTCCCTGGCATATTAGATCTAGAACATAAAATAGAAATTGAAAGAATCCACTGATCACCTTCTGAAAGAGATCCCAAAATGAAAGCTCCAAGGAATTTTATAGCCAAATTCCAGAGATCCCAGATCAAGGAGAAAATATTGCAAGCAGACAGAAAGAAATAATTCAAATATCATGGAACCTTAGTCAAGATCACACAAGATTTATAACACTACCTTAAAGAAGTGGCAGGCTTGGAATATGATATTCAGGAAGGCAAAGAAGTGAAGATTACAACCAAGAATTATCTACCCAGCAAAACTGAGTATAATCCTTAAAGGTTAAAATGGATATTCAGTGAAAAAGAGGGCTCCCAAGCACTTCTGACGAAAAGACAAGAGCTGAATAGCAAATTTGACATTCAAACAAAAGAGAAGCAAAGTAAACATGACAGAGTAATCATAATGAACTAAATGGAGTTAATCTGTTTTTATATGGGAAAATGACATATATATTCTTAAAAACTTTCTTATTATTAGGGCAGTTCAACAGAATCTAGGTATACAGAGGACACAGATGTGAATAAATTATGTTGAGATAATCTCAAAAACAAGAATTTGGTGATGAGAAAGAGGGATCCCACTGAGAGAAGGGGAAAGAGAGAAGTAGAATGGGGCAAATTTTCTTACATAAAGGAAGTTGTACAAGGTAAATGGAGATAAAAATAAGAAAGGGGTGATGATAATGCTTGAACCTCATCTTATCATAATTGGTTCAAAGAGGAAACTCTCTCTCTCTCTTCATATATGTATATATGTGTATGTGTGTATACACACATATATAATATACATACATATATATGTATACACACACACACATATAAATACATGCAAACACATACAGTCAATTGGATATAGAAATCTGACTTACCCAGTAGGGAGATAGGAGGAGAAGGGGATAAGAGATATGGAATGGGGGAAAGGATAAGGAGGAGGGCAGATGGGGTAAACAGAGGTCAGAAACAAAACTTTTAAGGAGGAACAGAATAAAAAAAGAGAGAGAGAGAAGGAATAATGGAGGAAAATAAGTTGGAAGAAAATGCACAATTAGTGATTATAACTATGAATGTAAATAGTATGAGCTAACCCATAGGATGGAAGTAGGTAGCAGAATGGATTAAAAACTAGAATCTAACAATATGTTGTTTATAAGAAACACACTTGGGACAGTGAGACATATACGGAAATGAAGACCTGGAGCAGAGTTTATTATACTTCAGCTGAAGTGAATAGTCAAGAGAGCCTATAATTTTTTTAAAACATTATTTATTTTGAATGATCAACAGTCACTTCTATAAGCTTTTGAGCTTTAAATTTTTCTCCCCCTCCCTCTCCACTTCCTTCTGCAAAACAGTGTGCAATCTGATATAGGCTATACACATACATTCCTATTAAACATATTTTCACATTAGTGATGTTATAAGTAACAATTGGAACTAATAGGAGAAACCACTAGAAAGAGGAAACAAAATACAACAGAAGGAAAAAATAGCAAATACTATGTTTCAATCTGCATTCAAACTCCATAGTTCTGTCTTTGGATATGGATAGCATTTTCTATCATGAGGGCTTTGATGATGTCTTAGATCCTTGTATTGCTGAGAAAGGTTAAGTCTATCGATATTAGTCATTGCACAGTGTGGCTGTTACTGTGTACAACGTTCTTCTAGTTCTGCTTACTTCACTCAGCATCAGACCATACAAGTCTTTACAGGTTTTTCTGAAGTCAGCCTGTTCATCATTTCTTATAGCACAATAGTATTCCATTACATTCATATACCACAACTTGTTCAGGCATTCCCTAATTGATGGGCAACCTCTCAATTTCCAATTCTTTGCCACCACAAAAAGAACTGCTATAAATATTTTTGTACATGCAGGTTCTTTTCCCATTTTTATGATCTCTTTGGGATGTAGCCCTAGAAGTGCTACTGCTGGGTCAAAGGGTATGCATATTTTTATAGCTCTTTGGGCATAGTTCCAAATTGCTCTCCAAAATAGATGGATCATTTCACAACTCCACCAACAGTGTATTAGTGTTCTAATTTTCCCACATCTTCTCCAACATTTATCATTTTCCTGTATTGTTATCCTGGCCAATCAGATAAGTGTGATGTGGTGCCTCAAAGTTGTTTTGATTCGCATTTCTCTAATCAATAGTGATTTAGAATGTTTTTTTTTATTTGACTATATATGGCTTTAATTTCTTCATATGAGAACTACCTGTTCTTAACCTTTGATCATTTATCAATTGAGGAATTGATATTTTTGTTTCTTCAAAATCAAATTAGGTTCTTACTATTATTCTGACACTGAGCAAGTGAATTGATAACTCTGGTTCTCAGTTTCCCCATTTATAAAGTAAGGATTAATGCAAGATGATCTTTAAGGTCCCTTTGAGTTCTGAATTTATGATCTCGTGATGTTGTGCAAATCTGAGCCCCAGTTTCCTCATCTGTAAAATGTGATATTTAGATTGGAAAATGTCCAATGCTACTCCTAGCTCTAAATTCATGATCCTCAGTCTTCATTTTGACAGCAGCAGCATTAACACCATCACATTTTTATAGTACTTTATAGTGTGCAAATCATTTTACATACACTATCTGTCCTTTAATCATCACCAACTTATAAAGTAGATGTTATTATTATTTGTTCCATATTAGAGGTGAGGAAACTGGGACAGAGATAGGTTAAGTAGCATGCTCTAAGCCACACAGCTTATGAGTATCTAAGGTAGAATCTCCTGAATTAAATATAACTTTTAAAGATGCTTAATTTGAAATGGAACCAGGAGAACAGAGGAAAAAAATACAGTTTGTGAATGCTGAGACTTTTCTGTTGAAAATTACCTTGAGAAATGTAAATGGCCAAATTGCTGATCATTCATAGAATGTGTTGTCCATAATGCACCATGGTGTAAGTTATGGGAAATTCCCTACATGGCACTGTTCAGAAAATTGTTTTATCATTTTCAGATCAACCAGTGTAATTTCAAAATTATTCAAATAAACAAAATTCTACTCTGGTGATTCTTTGAGGAAAGAAAAGAATAAGTCCCTTAAATGCTTAAAATATAATACATAAGATTACAACAGAAGCCAATTATATTTAAATATAGATATAAACTTATATACACACATACATACAAACATACATGTATACGTGTATGCATAATATACACATATATACATATGCATATATACATGCATATGCACATATAAATATTTACAGAATCCAGGTTAAGAATGTATACCCAAAAAGAATTGGAAATTGAGAGGATGCCTGTCAGCTGGGGAATAGCTGAACAAGTTGTAGTATATGAATGTAACGGAATACTATTGTGTTATAAGAAATGATGAGCAGGTCGACTTCAGAAAAACCTGGAAAGACTTATATGAACTGATGCTAAGTGAAGTGAGCAGAACCAGGAGAACATTGTACACAGTAACACCCATAATGTACGATGACTAACTTTGATAGACTCATCTCTTTTTAGCAATGCAAAGATGCAACACAACTTCAAAGGACTCATGATGGAAAATGCTATCCACATCTAGTAAAAGAACTATGGAGTCTGAATGCAGATCAAAGCATATTATTTGCTCTCATTTTTCTATTTTTGTTTCTTCTTTCTCATGGTTTCTCCCATTGATTCTGTTCTTCTTTACAATATGATTAATGTGAAAATAGATTCAATTTGAATATATATGTAGAGCCAATATCAAATTGCATACTGTCCTGATGTTGGGGTAGAGGAGAGATGGCGAGAAAATTTGAAACTCAAAATCTTATAGAAGCAAATATTGAAAACTAAAAATAAACAAAATAATTTAAAAAACATTTAAAAAATGCAATTGGCACTGTTAGCTAACATACTGAATCCAATATCTTATTTAAACAAAATCAGAAGCACTTAATTTATAGTGATCAGGGCATGTCACATGCCATCCGTCTAGGATTAAGGTTAATGAGAGATTGGCCCACAAAAATATTTTTAAATTATTCAGAAATGTGCTAGCATGAAATTTACTCCTATCTCACTATAAAGTTTATTGTCAAAAGCCAAAAGCCCACCTCCAAAAAAAGAACCTATGCCCACGAATAATGTATATGGGAATCTAGCTGTAACTGGTCTTCTACAACTAAATTTCTGTTTCCCATAAATTCAACATAAGGTATCCACCCAACATACTGAAGGATGAGGGATCTTGAATGCCAATGGAACTTGCAGACTGTCCATTAGTCATCTTTCATTCTTGCTACATTAGTGACATGTGCAATTTCCTGACCGCAACTTTTCCAGTGAAAGAAGCCTAATCAAATCCTTTTGTCCTTTTCTGGACCTTTCAGATACTTTCCCTACCTAATTCTACTTTTGGAATGCATTTTCACCAATTTGCACTCACCCATGTCTCACCATTTACTGTGGGTAATCTTCAGTCTATGCAACAGTAGTAGGCGAATGTTAATTTTACAAAGATACACTTAAGATCATGGTATTTCAGGGTATTTTTTAAAGTACATGATTCTCAAAGACAATCCAAGCACCTTTCCTGTTTTTATTCGGTTCTAAGTCTGAAATTGTCTATTTGTAGTATGCATTCAAATTATGTGTAATCTTGGCTGGACATCAGCAGCATTTATAAAAATTGTGAAACTGGTAATACTTATGTGTATCTGTAAATGACCCACAACTGATTTCATCTTCAGAAGTTATGTTAATTTATTTATTACATGGAGACACCATGGTCATTTTGTTAGGGTTATATAAACATCAAAATGGCAATACTTGGTATTTATATGTATTTGCAAGGCCTTTTTTCCTTTTTTCTCCCCACCCCAATTTCATTAATTTATTGATTTATCAACAATCACTTCCATATGATTTTGAGTTGAAAATTTTTCTTCCCCTTCCTCCCCCTCCACCCTTCCCAAGATGGTGCACAATCTGATATAGGTTTTACATTTACATTCCTATCAAACATATTTTCACATTAGTGAAGTTGTAAGTAAAAATTAAAATCAATAGGAGGAACCATCAGACAGATGAAACAAAACTCAACAGAAGGTAAAAATAAGTGATAGCGATTTGACTTCCATAGTTCTTTCTTTGGATGTGAACAGAATTTTCCATCCTGAGGCCTCTGGAGATGTCTTAGATACTTGCAATGTTGAGAAGGGTTCAGTTTAACAATATTGGTAATTGCATAACATGGCTGTTATTGTGTGTAGTCCTCTTGGTTCTGCTCACTTCACTCAGCATCAGACCATATAAGTCTTCCCAGGTTTTTCTGAAGTCAGCCTGTTCATCATTTCTTATAGCACAATAGTATTCCATTAAATTCATATACCACAACTTCCTCAGCCATTCCCCAATTGATGGGCATCCTCTCAATTTCCAATTCTTTGCCACCACAAAAAGAGCTGCTATGAATATTTTTGTACATGTGGGTCCTTTTCCCATTTGTTTGATCTCTTTGGGATATAGCCCTAGAAGTGCTATTGCTGGATCAAAGGGTATGCACATTTTTGTAGCCCTTTGGGCATAGTTCCAAATTGTTCTCCAAAATGGTTGGATCATTTCACAACTCCACCAACAATGTATTAGTGTTCCAATTTTCCCACATCTTCTCCAACATTTATCATTTTCCTGTTTTGTCATGTTGGCCAATCTGATAGGTGTGATGTGGTACCTCAGAGTTGTTTTGATTTGCATTTCTCTAATCAATAACGATTTAGAGCATTTTTTCATATGACTATAGATGGCTTTAATTTCTTCATCTGAGAACTGTCTGTTCATATCCTTTGACCATTTATCAATTGGGGAATGGCTTGTGTTCTTATAAATTTGTCTTAATTCTCTATATATTTTAGAAATGAGGCCTTTATCAGAGAGACTGGTTGTAAAAATTCTTTCCCAATTTTCTACCTTCCTTCTAATCTTAGTTGCATTGGCTTTGTTTGTGCAAAAACTTTTCAATTTAATGTAATCAAAATTATCCATTTTGCTTTTCATAATGTTCTCTATCTCCTGTTTGGTCATGAATTCTTCTGTTCTCCATAGATCTGATAGGTAAACTATTCCTTGTTCTCCCAGTTTACTTATGGTATCAGCCTTTATATCTAAGTCATGAACCCATTTTGACTTTATTTTGGTATATGGTGTGAGATTTGGGTCTATGCCTAGTTTCTGCCATACTCTTTTCCAGTTTTCCCAGCATTTTTTTCAAAGAGTGGGTTCTTATCCCAGAAGCTGGGGTCTTTGGGTTTATCAAATAATAGATTACTATAGTCATTGACTACTGTGTCTTGCATATTTAACCTATTCCACTGATCCACCTCCCTATTTCTTAGCCAGTACCAAGCAGTTTTGATGATTGCTGCTTTATAATACAATTTAAGATCTGGAATTGCTAGGCCACCTTCCCCTGCATTTCTTTTCATTAGTTCCTTTGATATTCTGGACCTTTTGTTTTTCCAAATGAATCTTGTTATTATTTTTTCTAACTCTATAAAATAATTTTTTGGTAGTTTGATTGGTATGGCACTGAATAAGTAAATTAGCTTAGGTAGGATTGTCATTTTTATTATATTAGCTCGGCCTACCCATGAGCAACTGATGTTTTTCCAATTATTTAGATCTGATTTTATTTGTGTGAAAAGTGTTTTGTAATTGTGTTCATAGAGTTCCTGGGTTTGTTTGGAGGTAGACTCCTAAATATTTTATAATGTCTACAGTAAGTTTAAATGGGATTTCTCTTTCTATCTCTTGCTGTTGGGCTTTGTTGGTAATATATAGAAATGCTGATGATTTATGTGGGTTTATTTTATAGCCTGCAACTTTGCTAAAGTTGTTTATTATTTCAAGTAGTTTTTTACTTGATTCTCTAGGATTCTCTAAGTATATCATCATGTCATCTGCAAAGAGTGATAGCTTTGTTTCTTCTTTGCCTATTCTAATGCCTTCAATTTTTTTTCTTCTCTTATTGCTAAAGCTAAGTTTCCAGTACAATATTGAATAACAGTGGTGATAATGGACATCCTTGTTTCACCCCGATCTTATTGGAAATGCTTCTAGCCTGTCCCCATTACATATAATGCTTGCTGAAGGTTTTAGATATATGCTATTTATTATTTTAAGGAAGACTCCATTTATACCTATGCTTTCTAGTGTTTTTAATAGGAATGGGTGTTGTATTTTATCAAAAGCTTTTTCTGCATCTATTGAGATGATCATGTGGTTTCTGTTGGTTTTGGTGTTGATATGCTCAATGATGCTGATAGTTTTCCTAATATTGAACCAACCCTGCATTCCTGGTATAAATCCTACCTGGTCATAGTGTATTATTCTTGTGATAAGTTGCTGCAATCTATTTGCTAGTATTTTGTTTAAAATTTTTGCATCTATATTCATTAGAGAAATTGGTCTATAATTTTCTTTCTCTATTTTGACTCTTCCTGGTTTAGGTATCAACACCATATTTGTATCATAAAAAGAATTTGGTAAGACTCCTTCTTCACCTATTTTCCCAAATAGTCTATATAGTATTGGAATTAATTGTTCTTTAAATGTTTGATAGAATTCATGTAAATCCATCTGGCCCTGGAGATTTTTTCCTAGGGAGTTCATCAATGGCTTGTTCAATTTTTTTTCTGAGATGGGGTTATTTAAGTATTTTACTTCCTCTTTGTTAATCTGGGCAATTTATATTTTTGTAAATATGTATCCATTTCACTAAGATTGTCAAATTTGTTGGCATATAGTTGGGCAAAATAATTCCTAATTATTGTTTTAATTTCCTCTTCCTTGGTGGTAGCTTCACCCTTTTCATTCTTGATACTAGTAATTTGGTTTTCTTCTTTCTTTTTTTTAATTAAATTAACCAAAGGTTATCTATTTTATTGGTTTTTTCATAAAACCAGCTCTTAGTTTTATTTATTAGTTCAATAGTTTTCTTAATTTCAATTTTATTAATTTTTCCTTTGGTTTTCAATATTTCTAATTTGTGTTTAGTTGAGGATTTTTAATTTGTTCTTTTTCTAGTTTTTTTAGTTGTATGCCCAATTCATTAATCTCCTCTTTTTCTATTTTATTTATGTAAGCATTTAGAGATATAAAACTTCCCCTAAGAACTGCTTTCGCTGCATCCCATAGGTTTTGGTATGTTGTCTCATTATTGTCATTCTCTTGAATGAAATTATTGATTGTTTCTATGATTTGTTGTTTGACCCAATCATTTTTTAGGATTAGATTATTTAGTTTCCAATTATTTTTTAGTCTATCTTTCCATGGCCCTTTATTACATATAATTTTTATTGCATCATGATCTGAAAAGGATGCATTTAATATTTCTGCCTTTCTGCATTGGATTGTGAGGTTTTTATGCCCTAGTACATGGTCAATTTTTGTGTATGTGCCATGTACTCTGAGAAAAAAGTATATTCCTTTCTATCCCCATTCAGTTTTCTCCAGAGGTCTATCATACCTAACTTTTCTAATGTTCTATTCACCTCCTTAACTTCTTTCTTGTTTATTTTGTGGTTAGATTTATCTAGTGCAGAGGGGAGGTTCAGGTCCCCACTAGTATAGTTTTGCTGTCTATTTCTTCCTGTAACTCCCTGAACTTCTCTGTAAGAATTTGGATGCTATACCATTTGGTGCATATATGTTTAGTAATGATATTACTTCATTGTCTATGGTGCCTTTTAGCAGGATGTAGTTTCTTTCCTTATCTCTTTTGATTAGATCTATTTTTGCTTTTGCTTTGTCTGAGATCAGGATTGCTACCCCTGCTTTTTTTACTTCAGCTGAGCATAATATATTCTGCTCCAGCCTTTTACCTTTACCCTGTATGTGTCACTCTTTTTCAAATGTGTTTCCTGTAAACAACATATTGTAGGATTATGGTTTTTAATCCATTCTGCAATCCGTTTCCTTTTATGGGAGAGTTCATCCCATTCACATTCACAGTTATGATTACTATCTGTGTCTTTTTCTCCATCCTTTCCCCCATTTATGCTTTTCTTTCTCCTTTTTCCTTTCCCCCTTCACTAGTGTTTTGCTTTTGACCATGCCTCCTCTTCCCTCCTTCCTTTTATTATCCCTTTCCCTTTTCTTCCCCTTTACTCTTACTGCTTCTTCCCTCCCTTCTTTCCCCCCTCCCTTTTCTTTCCCCCCCTTTTCTTTCCCTTTTCCCTCCTACGCCTATAGGGCAAGTTAGATTTCTATACCTAACTGATTATGTTATGCCCTTCTTGAGCCAAATCTGATGAGAGTAAGGTTCAAACAATGCTCCCCCCCTCCTTCTTTCCCTCTGTAATAGGATTTTGTGTCTTTTCCTGTAATGTAATTTACCCTTGTCTGCCTCCTCCTTTCTCAGTACATTTTCTAAGATCAGATTGATCCACTTATTTGGATCCATTTAACCCACTTGATTAGATTTTTTTTTATCATTACATCAAAGTCAACTAATATCCACCCTCTTTATGTATACTCCTTTAACATGGTGTAATAACAATACAGTTCTCAAGGGTTGCAAGTGTCATATTCCCTTGTAGGGGTTTAAACAGCCCCCCCCTTATTAACAACATATTGTATCTTTCTGTCCCATTTACCTTTTTAAGTCCTTCTTGAGTCCTGTACTTGAAGATCAAATTTTTTGTTGAGCTCTGGTCTTTTTATCAGGAAAGTTTGGAAGTCTCCTATTTTTTGAATATCCATCTCCTCCCTTGAAAAATGATGCTCATTTTTGCTGGGTAATTGATCCTTGGCTGCATTCCAAGCTCCTTTGCCTTATGGAATATCATGTTCCATGCCCTGCGGTCTTTTAATGTAGAAGCTGCAAGGTCCTGTGTAATCCTGACTGTGGTTCCATGATATTTAAATTGTTTCTTTCTGGCTGCTTGCAGCACCTTCTCTTTCATCTGGTAATTTTGGAATTTTGCTATTATATTCCTTGGTTGTCAATTTGGGATCTCTTTCAGGTGGTGATCGTGGATTCTTTCTATGGTTATTTTCCCTTCTGGTTCTAGGACTTCAGGGCAGTTTTCCTTTATGATTTCCTGAAAGATACTGTCCAGGCTCTTTTTTTCATCATGATTTTCAGGTAGTCCAATAATTTTTAAATTGTCTCTCCTGAATCGATTTTCCAGGTCGGTTGTTTTACCGATGAGGTATTTTATTTTCATCTATTTTTTCATTTTTTTGTTTCTGTTTGACTGATTCTTGCTCTCTCATAGAGACATTAGTTTCCATTTGTCCAATTCTAGTTTTTAACAGATTGTTTTCTTCTGTTAGTTTTTGTACTTCCTTCTTCAATTGGCCAATTGTGTTTTTAGGGACTTGTTTTCTTCAGTGTATTTTTTTTCCAATTGGCCAATTGTATTTTTGAAGGACTCTTCTACCTCTCTCATTTGACTATTAAAATCCTTCTTGAGCTCTTCTAAGAAGGCTTTTTGGGCTTCAGACCAGTTCATATTCCCTTTTGTTGTTGCAGATGTGGGTTTGTTGACAATGTTATCCTCTTCAGAATTTCTGTCTTGATCTTCACTCTTCTCATAATATGAATCTATGGTACGTTTCTTTTTACTCATGGTGTTTCTTTATTCCCTGGCCTTTAAAGAGATTGAGCTCTCCTGCTGGGGAACAGAGGGTACTGACCCAAGCTTCTTGTGTTGGGAGCCTAGGTCTTGGTCACTGGCTTTGTGTGCTGGGGCCTCTTATGCTGGCAATTGGAGGCTGTAGGTTTCTGGCAGCTTACTCTGTTGGGCTGGAATCAGCAAGGCTGGAACTTTCAGGCAATTCTAGGTTGCCTGCTTTTCCTTTCCTTTAGCTTTCTTCAGCTCCTTTTAGATGGGTGCTGCAGGGTGTTTATCTGCCTGGGGCCCCTGCAGTGTTGTCTCCCTCCTTTCTGCTAATGCACTGGGAGATTCCTTTGTGGTAGAGTGCCGAGGCACCTGGTGGTTTTCTGAGCTGGTTTCCACCGGTTCCCCCCGGCCCTCACTGAGGCACTTGGAGGTCCAGGTGTTGGTGTTTGCCTGTTCTACCACCTGGGCTTCAGGATTTCTTCACAATTGGAGGCTGCAGGGCTCCACAGCTCACCTGGTGTTGGGTGGAACAGCAAGGCCAGGGCTTTAGGAAGCTTTAGGTTGTTTTCTTCACCTCCTTTCAGAATGCAGCAGGGTACTTATCCACCTGGGGCCCCTTGTAGTTCTGCCTCCCTTATTTTTGCTGAGGTACTGGGAGACCAGTTTGCTGGGCTCCTGCACTGCTACTCCCCGTCTTTCTTCTAGTTCAGGTGTTTCAGGGATTTTTCTGGGGTAATATTTTCTAGGTTTTCAGAGATTGATAGGGGAGAGTGAGAGCGGCTGCCTTCTCACTCAGCCTTCTTGGCACCCAGAAGTGGGACTTCTCCTTTTTTCTTTTTAAATTTATTTATTTTTAGTTTTAAACATTCACTTCCATGAGATTTTTAGTTCCAAATTTTCTCCCCATCTCATCTGTCCCCCACCCCAAGATTGCATGAATTCTGTATACCCCTTCCCCTAATCTGCCTTCCCTTCTATCTCTCCACCCTTCTTTTATAACCTTCTATTTTTCTGTAGGGCAGGATAGATTTCTGTACCCCATTTCCTGTATTTCTTATTTCCCATTTGCATGTGAAAACATTTCTTTTAAAACATGTGTTTTTAAAGCTTTGGGTTCCAAATTTTCTCCCTTCCTTCCTCCCCACTCACCCTCATTGAAAAAGCAAGCAACTTAATACAGGTTAACCATGTGTGGTCAAATGTTCTATTCAGCTCTGGTCTTTTCATCAAGAATGCTTGAAAATCCCCTATTTCACTGAATGACCACTTTTTACCCTGAAGGATTATACTCAATTTTGCTGGGTAGGTGGTTCTTGGTAGTAATCCTATCTCCTTTGTTCTCCAGAATATTATATTCCATGCCCTCGGGGACCTTAATGTAAAAGCTGCTGAATCTTGTGTTATCCTGATTGTGTTTCCACAATACTTAAATTGTTTCTTTCTGGTTGCTTGCAATATTTTCTCCTTGACCTGGGAACTCTGGAATTTAGCTACAATATTCCTAGGAGTTTTCCTCTGGGAGTCTCTTTCAGGAGGTGATCAGTGGATTATTTCAATTTCTATTTTGCCTTCTGGTTCTAAAACTCAGGGCAGTGTTCCATGATAATTTCTGAAAGACAACGTATAGGCTCTTTTTTTAATTATGGCTTTCAGATAGTCCAATAATTTTTAAATTCTCTCCCCTGGATCTATTTTCCAGGTCGATTGTTTTTCCAATGAGATATTTCCCATTGTTTTCTATTTTTTCATTCTTTTGAATTTATTTTACAGTGTTTTGATTTCTCATAAATTCACTAACTTCCAATTGCTCCATTCTATTTTTTAAGGAAATATTTTTTTCAGTATGCTTTTGGACTTCTTTTTCCATTTGGCCAATTTGCTTTTTAGAACATTTTTCTCCTCATTGGCTTTTTGGGCCTCTTTTGCCATTTGGATTAGGCTATTTTTTAAGGTGCCATTTTCTTCGGTATTTTTTTGGGTCCTTTAGCAAACTGTTGACTTGTTTTTCATGATTTTCTTGCGTTACTCTCATTTCTCTTCCAAGTTTTTCCTGTACTTCTCTTACTTGTTTCTCAAACTCCTTTTTGAGCTCTTTCATTGCCTGTGACTGATTCAAATTTTTTTGGAGGCTTTGGATTTAGGGGTTTTGACTTTGTTGTCTATTTTGGTTGTATGTTTTGATCTTCTTTGTTACCAAAGACAGATTCTGTGGTCTGACTTTTACTGTGCCTTTTTTTATTCATGATCCTAGCCAATTATTTGAGTTTTACACTCTTTGTTAAGGTAGGGCTCTACTTCCATTGTGGAGAATGTAGTGTCCCAAGCTTTGGGGGTTTTGTGCAGCTCTTTACAGAGATACTTCTAGGGACCTGAAAATTTTCAGTTTTTCCAAGGTAATATGATAAGGGGCAAGGTGTTTACTCCTTTCCTTGCTTATGCTCTGGTCTGTGAGTGACCACAAGCACTCTTTTCTGCCTTGGAACTGTGATTAGAATTTTTTCTCTTCACTACCACTACAAGCTCCACCAAGCCAGCACTCCTCCTTTCCCCAGGACTGTGATCCAGATCTAAACATGGGCAAAGCAAGAGAATCCTGCACCAGCAAAGAGATCCCTGCAATTTCCCTCTGATCAGCCACTTGATTCCCCCTCAGTCTGGGGGCCAGAAGGTCAGGAAGCAGCTGCTGCTCCAGATAGAGCTCAGGGACTGGGGCTGGGATTATTCTGTCTCACAACCACAGTCACAGATTTTCCCACTGACCTTCTAAGTTGTCTTTGGTATTTGTGGGTTGAGAAGTCTAGAAACCTCTACAGCTGCCTGTGATTCAGTCTTCTGAGGCCTGTTCCAGGTTCACTAAGTCCTGTTTTGCCTGCGCGCCCAAGGCAAACTGTGCTTCTCTCCCCCCCAGTGGGATATACTTTTCATATCAACCATCCAGGCTCTTTCAGGCTATAAATTTGTTTCACTGTCTTTTTGTGGATTTTGCTGCTTTAAAATTTGTTCAAAACCATTTTTTTTCAGATGTTTGGAGGGATTTGGGGGAGATCTCAAGCAAGTCACCACTTTTACTCTGCTATCTTGGCTACAAAGGCCTTTTTTTTTATTATAACTCTGGTTCCCCCAGGGGACTGAAGTGCACATGTCAAGAAATGCTTGTCTGGATCATATATGTTGGCCATAAAATATGATAAATTAATCTTTTATCTTGTAAAAGAGAAAACACTGAGCTTGCCTTTGCTGATACTGAATTTTAAAAATATATTTTTTGCCTTGAAGGACCTTATATTTTACTGAAGTGGTATACGATTTACAAAGATTATCAGTAAACATAATATATAGAGGATAGGTACTGGATGTCACTCCACTGACATAAGGGACTCTGTGATGATGGAATTTCTTTGACTAATACATGTCAGTAAATTGTCTAAAATGTATAGTCTCAGAGAATTGCCTAGAATACTTAGAGTATAAATGACTTGCACAGGGCCACATAGAGAAGATGTGTCAAAAGCAGATCCCAGGTACTTCTGCCTACAAAACTATATCTCTTTTCCTTTATGCTATTATGCACAATTACAAACACAAACACAAAGTCATTTTGAAGAGAGTGGAGAGCACACTATCAAATGATCCATTTTCTAATTGTTACATATTTACAAGTTTATCTCACTGCCAAGATTATATGCTATGTGAGGGGAATATTATATGGCTTGCTTGTATCACCCACAGTGACCTACTAACCCACTAATGCCATAGTGGGAAATAGTTCAAGTTAGCAGAAAGAACACAGGATTCTGTTACTGTAAGTTAAGGCCACTCACTAGCCTTGTGGCTAGTAAACCTCTCTCCATTCTGAGTCCTTCTCATCTGTAAAATAGATATGATTATGTTTGTATTGCTTACCTCAGAAAGTTTTAGTGAGGATCAAAAGAGAAGGTGATTTGAAAGAATTAGACACTATAGAAAGATGCAATGTAGAAATATTCAAACTGTGGCATTCACTAAAACATGTGGTACCTTACTTGCATCCTGTTACTACCCATTTTATACAGATTTGTGGGATAAAACAATGGAAGGAGCAATTTTATGTTATTGCAAATGGTAAATGGGACAAAATATGCTTCTTCTTCATCATTAATTTAGCAGCTCTGTAATGTGATGGCTTCCTCCCATCTAAAAGAAGGCTATCTGACAATGAGTGACATTTGTGTCATGTTAATTTCAGAGCAGGTCACACATTTTGTGAAAATAAAGATAATAGGTCAGGGCTCACAAAATTGCCTCATTGTCCCATCAATCAACTTAGGTATCTTGGCAGTGAGAGGTGGGAGGGGAAATCTGGAAGGGGAGAAAAGACCTGTTGTCCTGTGATTTAAAATATATATATATATATATATATATATATATATATATATCTATATCTATCTATCTATCTATCTATATATATATATCTATATATATCTATATATTATCACTTTCTCTAAAACTCACAGCTTGTTTTAGACATTTATGTATAAATCATAGGTTTTGAGAAACAGGAGGAACTTTACAGATCATTTTGTCTCAGTCTTTCATTTTAAAGAAGTGCAAAACAGAACCCGAGGAAAGATATGCAGCATTGAAGGTCACTAATCTAGCTAATGGATAATTTAAGATTAGTATCTTTATCTCTCAGTGCCTTTTCCATGACACCAGAGTGCCCCCACATGTATACTGTTGAGTTACATCAATAAAAGCATATCACTAATCACCTGCATAAACTCTTTGAGTAATTTCAACAGCACCATCTATTTGAGATGAGTAGCTATCTGCTCAATGAGATTGGTTAATCTCAGGGAGCCACCAAGCAAGTCAAATGAGTCCTGAAAAATTCCAGACCACTCTGGGAATTATAGAACATTAGAATTAGAAGAAATCTTACAAATCATAGAATCCAATCCCTTTGTTTTATGAATATGTAAACTGAAGCCAAGAAAATTGAACAAGATTATCCTGATGGCTAATGACAAAGCAATTTTTCATTCAGAACTGAGATGAGTTAAAAGTCCCCTAGCCTCTGAAGTTCCAAGTGAATTTAAATAAGAATGTAATACTTATTATGAGCATTTTGTCAGGCCCTGTGCCAAGCCATAAGGATACAAATTTTTTTTTTTTTAGAAAAGTCCCTACCTTCAGGGACCTCACAGTCTAATGGGAGAGACAACAGGCAAATGGCTATATACAAACAAGACATGTACAAGATACATTGAGGATAATCTCAGAGACAATAATGTTAAGGAAGACTGGGAAAGGATTCTTGTATTTTGGGGGGTTTTTTTGAGGTTAAGTGACTTGCCCAGGGTCACACAACTAGTGAGTGTCAAGTGTCTGAGGCCAGATTTGAACTCAGGTCCTCCTGACTCTAGGACTGGTGTGTTATCTACTGTGACACCTAGCTGCCCCCTGGGAAAGGATTCTTACAGAAGTTGGTGCTTTAGCTGGGATTTGAAGGAATCGAGGGAAGCTGAGATGTAGAGAAGAGTGAGAGAGTTCCTGAAAGGTAGGACAGCAAGTAAAAGTGTCCAGTGTCAAGATTTGGACTGTCTTGTGTAAGGAAGAGTAAGTTGATATTACTGAACTGAAGAATATATCGGTGTGAGTAAGGTATCAGAAGACTGGAGAAATAGTAAGGAACCAGATTATAAAGGACTTTAAAAGGGAAAAAAAAGTTGTTGTGTCTCAATAACTCCAATACTTGTCTTTTACTTGCTTTTCTGGAATACTAGACAATTTCAGGAATGGGCAGGAACTCTCTTTCTTTCTTCCTTTCTGTCTTTCTTCTTTCTTTCTTTTCTTTTTCTTTTTTCCTTTCCACCTCCTTTCCTTTCTCCTTCCTTCCTTCCTTCCTTCCTTCCTTCCTTCCTTCCTTCCTTCCTTCCTCCCTTACTCTTCTTTCTTTCAATTTTTTTTCAAGTCTTCTTATCTGAAATGACTGATATGGAAATGTTTTACATGATTGCACATGTATAATCTATATTTGATTGCTTTCCATCTCAGGGAGCATGGAGGAAAGAGAAAAATAGGATTTGGAACTCAAAACTCAAAAGACAAAAACAAAAACAAATGTTAAAATTGCTTTAAAATTTAATTTGGGGGAAATAAGATATTATAAAATAATTGGAAAAAAAATTCCTGCCTGGCTGCCTACCCCTTCTCTCCTTTATGAGCTTGTCTACCTGGAGGTACATAACCTAAGATAAGAAGGAAAAGTCAGGCGAGGAATAAGGTCCCATAGAGAATTCTGCTTATTTCCTTAAGTCATGTCTGCACTGAAGGTCTCCTTTGATGCCTCATCATGGTGTGGCATAGATACTAGCTCTCAAAATCTCTCCTAACAGCATAGTCTCTAGTAGGTTCTACCAGGATGTAAAGTCTTTAAGTAATACATGGCTTTGGCAATGGACTCTGTGTCTGTCATCTATGAAGCAGTCTCAGTTCAAAGAAATTCTTCAATGAAAACTTGGACACAAGGTGGTAAGTTTCTGGTTTTTTTTTTTTTGTTAAAGGACAAGTTATAAAGTCCTCTACTATAACCACTCCTGAGTCTCAGTACTGTTTGAGTATTAAATACTGACATTAGTGGGGGAAATTTTGTGGGACTTTTGCTTTCTGCTCAATAAAATGCAAAAATATTATTCCAGGGGCCTTTAGAGACAGATTGGACTAGAAAGGGGTTCTTAATATTTTGTATGTCATGCACTCTTTCAGAAATCTAACAAAATTTATGGATCCCTTCTCAGAATTATGTTTTTAATTACATATAAAATATGCAGGATTACAATAAGAGCTAGTTTTATTAAAATCAAATTATCAACTAATATAGTTATCAGTCTATTTTTAAAAATCCACAGATCTCAGACTAAGAATCTCTGGTAGAATATATTTAAAGTCTACTCCAAATCTGATCTTCTGAGTTCATCTATGTGAAAATCACAATGGATTTAGTCATCAGTACATATGGGTTCAAGTTCTAGCTCCGCTATAAACTAAGCCAGTTGTTAAGTTATATTACCTCTCAGAGCCTTGATTTCCTCATATGTGAAATCAATCAATTAATGAACAAGTAAGTCTTAAATATCAATCATGTGTCACGTGCTGTTCTGCATATATAACATATATGCAAATATGTTATGTGCAAATATGTAACATATATGGTAACGCATGTTATAGGATATATTTATATATGTGTATATATGCTTCATTTTAATTTTTTGTAATCTCAGCCCCTATATATATATATATATATATATATATATATATATATAAATATATACACACATATATGTGTATCAATGTAGTATACAAATACACAGTCATAAATGTATATAGATATCTCTATATCATATTGATATCTATGACTATATCTGTAACATTTATATCATTTATACATGTACACACATAGAGTGTCTGAAAAACTATAGACAGAGATTTATAACATTGTACAGGAGGCAACAGCAACAACAACAACAAAGTCATTTCAAAGAAAAAGAAGAGCAAAAAAGCAAAATGGCTATCTGAAGAAGATTTACAAATACCTGAGGAAAGTGAAAGGTAAAGGATGAAGGGAAAGATATATTCAACTGAATGCAGAATTCCAGCAAACATCAATGAGATGAGGTTTTCTTAAATTAGCATGCAAATAAACAGAAGGAAATAATAAAATAGGAAAGAAAAGATATCTCTTCAAGGAAATTAGAGATACCAAGGAAATATTGCAGCAAAAATGGATATAATAAAAACCAAAAATGATAGGGATTTCATAAATAGAAGAGATTAAAAAGATGTGGGAGAATACACAAAAGACTTTATACAAGAAAGATCTTAATACCACTGACAACCACAATGATGTGGTTACTAATCTAGAGCCAGACATCCTAGAGAATAAAGTCAAGTGGGCCTTAGGAAGCATTGCTAACAATAAGGTTAGTGAAGGTGATAGAATTCTGAGTGACCTATTTAAAATCTTAAAAGATGGTACTGTTTAAGTGCTGCACTCAATATTTCAACAAATTTGGAAAACAAAGCAATGGCCACTGGATTGAGCAAGATCAGTTTATGTCCCATTCCTTAAGAAGGGCAATGCCAAGAGATGTTTAAATTACTGAACAGTTGTACTCACTTCACATACCAGCAAGTGTATCCTTAAGACTCTACAAGCTAGGTTTCAGCAATATGTGAACCAAGAATTAGGAGGAAAGCAGGCTGATTTTTAAAGAGGCAGAGGAACTAGAGACCAAATTGCCAACATTTGCTGGATTATGGAAAAAGCAAGAGAGTTCAAGAAAACAAACGAACAAAAACATCCACTTCTGCTTCATTAACTACATTAAAGCATTTGAATTTATGAATCACGATGTTGCAAGTTCTCAAAGAGATAGAAGTACCAGTCTTACCTGTCTCCTGAGGAAACTATATGTGGGCCAAGAAGCAACAGTTAGAACTGAACATGGAACAACTGATTGGTTTAAGATTGGAAAAGGGATATGAAGGAGGCTGCCTATTGTCACCATATATGTTTAAATTGTATGAAGAGTACGTCATGCAAAATACTGACTTGATGAATCAAAATGGGGACTTCAGGTTGCTAGGTGAAGTATAAAAAATGTTAGATATACAGATAATATCACTCAGATGGTAGAAAGCAAAGAGAGGAATTAAAAAGCTTCTTGATGTGGGTAAAAGTAAAAGTTGGCTTGAAGCTTAACAAAAAACAACAACAACCAAACCTAAGAATTTGCAACTGGTCCCATGTCTTCCTCGTAAATAGAGGGAGAAGAAATGGCATCAGTGTCTGATTTTATATTCTTGGGTTCTAAGATCACTCCAGATGGATACTGTAGCCATGAAGTTAAAAGACGTTTGCTCCCTGAAAGGAAAGCTATGGAAAATATGGACAGCATGCTAAAAAGCAGAGATACCACCTTGCCAACAAAGGTCTGTATAGTCAAAGCTATGTTGTTGTTGTTTTTCAGTAGCAATGTGTGACTGTGAGAATTGCATTATAAAAAAAAAAAAGCTCAGTGCTACAATATCAACACTTTGAAATTGCAGATGATGACTTTCGACAGTCCCTTGGACAATGAGGATATCAAATCAGTCAATACTTAAGAAACTGATCCAGGCTATTCACAGACGCTGAAGCTTAAATATTTTGAACATATAATGAGAACATAGGCCTTATTGCAAAAGACCTTGATGTTGGGAAAGATTGAAGAAAAGGAGATGAAGAGGATGAAATGGGTAGACAGCATCATGAAAACAATGAACATGAACTCAGATAGACTTTGAGAAATGGTGTACGTTTGAAGGGCCTGGCCTGCTATGGTGTATGGGATCACAAAAAGTCAGGGATGACTAAATGACTGAACAACAACATATATATCCATATTTGCATATTCCTATCTCCATATTTCTATCATCCTTCCACCCTTATATCTATTTATCTATCTACCTATCACCTTTCTATCATCTTTTTCTCTAATTCTATCCATATAGTAATTAATGAAAGCCTCATCTAGGTGGTGACAATTAGTTTGAGCTTTGAAGGAAACTTGAGATACCAAGATGCAGAGGTAAAGAAGGAATGCATTATAGGCAGGGTGTTTAGCCTCTTTATGGATAGGAGAACAAATTCTTTGTGTTAGAAAGAGCAGGAAGGCCAATCAAATGGATATGATACCTGCAAGACTTACTTTACAGGCTGATAGAGAAGAAAACATTGTAAATTGTTAAACTCTATGAAAATATGAACTGTATAAACTTGAGGAAGGTCACACAAATTCAAAGAATTGAAATATATCCTTTCATGCCCTTGATTTCCTGCCCCCAGAGGGTCACTTCATAGAATTCTCAACATTTACATTGCTAAACATTAGTCTACAGGGTCAAACAAAGATCTCTTTAACCCAAAGGTACACATTAAAATATTGAAGGTGACAGATGATCAGAGGCAGTTTGTTACAGACTCCAGAAAGAGGTCAACTAAAAGCTCCTAGGCAAAAGGTCTTCTGTTGTTATTATAGCCCTTGCTAAGGTCTACCAAGATGTCACTTTTCCTGAATTTCCACAAATAAAATTAGTATCCACGTCATATATATATGCCAATAGTATACAGGGGGTTAGAAAAATAAAAGCTCTCTAAATCATTCATGCAAAGCAGCATCAAACCTTTCTTCCATTTTTTTTTAAATCTAAGAAACGAAGAAGGCCAAATAAGCTGCTATTATATAGCAATTACATAGGCCATAGCATGCTGAGAGGGATTCTATTGCTTCTTTTAACATGTCATTTTACTCAATTATAGTTGGATTATTATAAGAAGCTCTGAATTTATGAGTATGACTTTGTCTTCACATATACACATCATGACTTCTTAATGCCATAGTATAAGGTTTCACCACGTGGTAGTCAACCTTCTATTTAAGAGCCTCTCAGCTAGGCTGGTCTTTGTGTATTGAACAAATAATCCACTACAGGAATCATGCTCCAAAACTTTTTAGCTTAGCAAGACTGGCCTGATGTTATTCTCATCTGATTTAGCTTTCCAAATTCTAATATTCCTTCTACATGGCAATGAAGCATTTAGTGTGGATTATGTGTCACTCATGAGAAAATAGGATTTTGAAGGGGCAGTGTGCACAGATATCAACACAGGATGTAGGACAAAGTCCTTAGACTTACAAGAAATGTGTGTTTTTATCATCAAAGAGAAATTGCATTAGTTATTTCAAGAACATCCCTTAATCCTGGTCAACAAACAGCTGTCCTAGTGAAATAAAATAATAGACATTATTTTAAAAATAGTATGAATAGAGTAAGAAGGAGACCAGCAGTTTGTTAAGAGTAAAGAATAATCAATATTTAGCTTGTGTGATTCACTGGTACCATATAATGTAAAAAAAAAAAATTCTAGAAAAAAGGAAACACAGCACACTGAGTGAGTTCCCAGTAAAGATTTTTGACAGTACGTAAACAAAGTCACATAGGATGCGAAAGTTGCAATGTATATCAAACAGCACCATTGAAAGAATACTAACATAGACACGGTAAAGTTTAAAATAAGTTTGATTGAAAGAAAGGGAAATTTCCTATAAGTAGAAGTATATATTTTGGATGCTATTAAATGGTGTAAAATACTTCTCTATAAAATCTATAGAAACTTTCATCATAAATAAAGGGAAAACAAACTAGAAACAATCAATGTAATGAATGATTGTGAAATGACCAAAGTAAATGGACACAACTGATTATTATTAAATCAAAACAAATTTTAATATGAAAAATACATAGGAAGATTATATGAAAAGATGCCAAATGAAGAAAGTATAATTGGAATGAAAACTTTACTATGTAAAATAACAATAGTAATGAAACAACAGCAAAGACTTTGGAATTGAACATGGAAAAAAAAAAACCCAGGCTATTTATGCTATAATTGTACGCACTCACATTTACTAAAAATTATAATTTGGGATTTATAGTTTTATGCATTATTATTTCTTCTTTTTTGTATTTGAAGGTTTGTTTTTGCTGATTATCATCATTAAGAATTTTGTTTTAAACGGTATTTAAGTATATCAGAACTCATAACAACCCCAATGTCATTTTAGTAGCATTTTTGAACATTCCATTTTTATATTTGGACACCAATGCAGACAAAGACCTCTATTATGGTAACATATTTTGATAGAATATCAAAGAGAGAGTTGTCAATATTGTATATGCCCTCATCTAGTAATTAATTTCATAGTATGTTCCTGCATACATACATGGTGAAATTTTTCAAACTCTGACAGTGGCCTCAACTTACAAAGGGGCTACACATTTGGAGTCATGTGGTATATTTAATGGAATAGGCAGTCACTTTCAAAGACTTTTTTACATTTCTTTCCATCCTCTCAAGTCAAGTCAAATGCTGTCTTCCTTGGAATCCTCTCTGATTCACTTCTGTTGGTGATTACCTTACCCTTTGGCAGTGCAAAAAACTTTGTCCATCTCTATGGCATATACTAAATGTTATTATGTATCAGAATTATCAGAATTTATATCTTGTTCTCATCTCTCTAGTATATTGTAAGCCCCAAGAGAGCGAGGGACATGTCTAATCTCAATTGTGTATCCATCCCCTGATTTATGCCCATAGAAAAGTGTTGGATACATAGTAGGAGCTTAATAAAAAATTGTTGACATTTAATGAAATCTTTCCTTTGCAAATCTCTCTCTCAGCTGATGGATATCGGGAAATTGTTTAGGACAGGGACACACTTTCTTTTGCATATAAGAGAGCAGGTTTAAAAATATGAATGGCACTGAGCAAAGTTCTGTGATGACTTATGCTCACACTATGACATGTGGTCTCCTGAGACCCCGGAACTAAGAAAAGTGAGAGCCCAAGGAACATCAGATATTTGGAGGAGGCAATGTTGGGGTAGTGAAATAGGGGGAAGAGGCATTTATGTCAAACCATGTACACTTTAAATGATCAAAGTGAGTGAGAACTAATGGAGACCCTAGAGACCACAGATTCCAACCCTGTCATTTTATAGATGAGGAAATTGAGGTCCAGATAGGGGAAGAGTCTTGCCTGAGAGAAAGCAATGGAAATTAATGCTACAGCCAGCATATAAATTTGGTACTTCTAAATTCCAGTCTAGTCCACTTTCTTACCATGGATTGGCCTGAACAGGGGAATCAAATTAGCATTACATGCAATGATTTTTTTTTTTTATCTTTGGACCTCTAATCCATGTTTCAGTATTGTCATCTACGTAATCCGGAAAACAGGGTCCTAGAGTCTATTTTACAGGGCTGCTTTGAGGAAGGTTACTGGTAAGCTACAAATATTATAAGCAAGGCAGCTTTAATAAGTGTTGCTATTTAATAATAATAGCTTAGTTTTATACGTACATGTATGTATGTCAACAAACACATGTGTATATATGCATTGTTTTTGATATGTACATAATGATATATATGCATGTATAAAACTATTGTTTACAAAATGCTTTCCTCACAATAGCCAGCTGAGGTAGGTAGAGCAAGCATTACTCTTCCCATTTATTTGAGGTTCATAGAAGTCAAAATGACTTATTCAAGATTATGGTGCTATTAATGCCAGCTCTAGTTCTCAAATCTCATTTTCTATCTATTCTGTGCTGCTGCTCTTTTATTATCATAAGTCACTATGGATTCAAGATCTAGAGTTAGAAAATACTTTGGAGAAGAATTCCTCCATTTTATAGACAAAGAAAATAAGACAAAGAGGCTAACTGACTTCTCCAAAGTCATATAGTCATATGTCTCTGTCTCTGTCTTTGTTTCAGAGGCCCTGCTTAACCATCCTGTCTCTAGCAAAATTAAAAATTCCATTCATCCTGTCATAACTTCCAATCATGGAAGATTCTGCTATTTTATTTGTCCTTGTGTAGCTCTAAATTGTGCCTGCTAAACTTCATTTCCTATGAATTGACTTCCAGTCTGACTCATCGTTACAAATTCATCCCATGTTCCCTGCTCCCTTCGTGCCCCCTGCTAAACACACATATACCTAATAGGGGATAGGGATAGCATTAGACCTATGACGTTATCACTGTAGGGAAATTCCTGTTGGAAGTCCTCACCACTTCATATCTTGTTCTATTGAAATAGCCTTCAAGCTGCCAAAGCAATCTTCCTAAGACACAAGTCTGACCATGTCACTCCTCTACTCAGTATATTTTAGTGGCTTACTGTTGCCTCCAGGCTCAATCATAAAATCCTTGGTTTTTGCTTCCAAAGTCATTCACAACCTCACCTCATCCAACTTTTCTTATCTTCTTATCTTTTGTTACCCTTTCCAATGTTCTACAATATAGTGACACTGGTCTTCTTGCTTCCTCCCATACAACCATCCATCTCTAGATTACATGCCTTTTCATCGACTATCTCTTTGTGTACAACACTCTCTGTTCTCACCTCTGTTTTCTCCTTTCCTTCCAGATTCAGTTCAGATCCCACCTTCTGTAGAAGATCTCCTGGTCCCCAGCAAAAAAAAAAAAAAAATCCTCTTACTCAGTGGCTAGTATAAAGCAAGCACTCATTAACTGCTTGTTGACTGACTCCCTCCTATGAGGACACTGCCTGTATGAATGCAGGCCAGAAGCTCCTCTACATCTTAGAGTCTTAGCCCAGAGAACTGAAAGGTGAACTAACTTCCTCTGGGTCACACAGCCAGTATGCTTCAGAGGGAGGAATTGAAATCAGATGGTTCTGACTACAGAACTGGTTCTACATCTAGTAAGTCATACTACCTACCTCTCGATATAACTAATAAAAAAGGGAAAAAAAAAGAAATGAAAGTGACCTTAACAATGACAAATTGTCTCTGACTCATACCTAAGAACCAAATACCAAATCAAAATAAATTAGAGAGCCTGAACCCATTGATGTACAGTTCTTCAGAAGCTACCACAAGGAAGGTCTGTGCTCCAGTTAAGACTTGAGGGAAAAAAGGCATAACATAAAGGTAAGATTTTAAGACCTCTTACCTTAAGAAATTGTCATCCCTTTCAAAATTGATTTTAGTTTGATTTTAAATGGATTGGAAAGTTCAATTATGTAGGACATGGTTTAGGATGAAATGCTATGGACATGTTCTCTAAGGACATCTGGGCCATCTTCACTAAATAGCACTTAAGTGGACTAAAGGAATAACCCTGTCTTATAACTGACAGAAAAGAATATAGATAGTGAGATGCATAGACGGGTATAGATAGCTGGATCTGTCTACCCATCTCTCTCCTCTCTCTCTCTCTCTGTGTCTCTCTATATCTCTGTATCTCTCTTTGTTTCTGTCTCTGTGTCTCTCTCTGTTTCTCTCTGTTTCTCTCTTTTTATGTCTGTCTCTGTCTCTCTCTCTGTCTCTCTGTAATAGGAATGATTTAGAGCAGGGGTGGGGAAACTGCAGCCTGGAGGCCACATGTGGCCCTCTAGGTCCTCGAGTGCAGCCCTTTAATTGAATCTAAACTTCACAGAACAAATTCCCTTAATAAAATTATTTGTTCTATAAAACTTGGACTCAGTCAAAAGGCTGCACCCAAGGACCTAGAAGGCCACATGTAGCCTTGAGGCAACAGGTTCCCCACCCTTAATTTAGAGTCTAAAGCATTAGTCTAATTTAGATTGATTTAGACTACCCCCTCTGATATCTCTTGTAAATCTAATAATTATTTTATTCTTTGATTAAAAGGGAGTTCAGAGGTATAGTCCAACCAACTGAATTTATAAATGAGCAAACTGAAGACTGTAGAGAAATGATTTAGAGGGAAAGAGAGAGAGAGAGAAAGAAGAGAAGAGAAGAGAAGAGAAGAGAAGAGAAGAGAAGAGAAGAGAAGAGAAGAGAAGAGAAGAGAAGAGAAGAAGAAGAGAAGAGAAGAGAAGAGAAGAGAAGAGAAGAGAAGAGAAAAAGAGGGGAGGGGAAGAGAGGGGAGGGGAGAGGAGAGGAGAGGAGAGGGGAGGAGAGAAGAGGAGAGAAGAGGAGAAGAAAACAGAAGAGAAGAAACTTTGTATTTGGTAAAGAATGATAAAATAATTTAAAACTCATAACATTAGATCAGAAATGGGGCTTTAATAGGCTATGATCATAGATAAATAGGAGGAACTTTAATACTCATGAAGTTCAACACCTTCATTTTATAACTGAGAAAATTAAGGATCAGAGAGTTGAAATTAATTTCTCTAGACTGCACAGCTAATTAGTTGCAGAGATAATAAAACCCAGGTTTCAACTCTCAATATAGTGCTCATATTGTGGACCTTCATCACCTTGTAAATGTCTAAATTTACTTCTGAAACCTGCTCTTGACAGAGGGAATTTTACTTTGTTAATTTTCAGTATCCATTCATTGATTGTGTTTTTTTTTCCAGCAAATATTTGATGGACTCTACGTATATAAAATTGTGCTGAGAACTAAAGGCGATACAAGATACACTGCAAAGAGCTTGCTGTATAAGATGTCACAATATATGAGAGATAATAAGTCAGGCAACAAACATTTATTAAGCAATTACTATATACTATGCACTGTACTAAGGATTGGATACAAAAAGAAAGGAAAAATAATAGTACCTACTCTTAAGGAATTCACACTCTAACAAGAGCAAAAATATGAAAATAACTAGATTCTCTTTACCATATATGAATATATATATATACACACACACATATATACATATATACATACATATATATATATATATATATATACACACATGCATGCAAAATATATGTGCATGCATTTATACCCATATATAATGCATGTGGTTATTTACATATTATCATATGTGCATTAATATATACTTAAATGCATATGTGTATGCATATATAAATATGTATACCTATATGTACATACATTTATGTATTTATGCATATATATTTATATATGTGCATACATACACTTAGAGAGAGATATAGACAGAGCTGGAGGGAATAGGAAAGACTTTAGGACACAGGTGAGATTTGAGCTGAGTCTCAAAGAAAGCCAGAGAAAATAAGAGTGAGCTATAAGGAAGGAAAGCATTGCAATGCTAAGTCATAGAGATGGAAAAGAGCATAGTGTGTAAAAAACAGCAAATAGGTAAATGAAAATGTAACACAGAATGTGTGGGATGGTGAAATGCATAAGAAAATTAGAAGGATAGGAAGGGTTCAGGGGGTAAATTATTTTAAATGCCAAACATAGGACTATGTATTTGATACTATAGGAGGGAGTCAATAGAATTGAGTGAGTAAGAGGGTTATAGGGTCAGAATTTTGCCTCAGAAAAATAACCTTGACAGCTGAGAGGAGGATTGGCTTGGACTGGAGAGAGAGATGAACTAGGAAAATGTATTAGATTACTATTTCAATAATCTGAAAGAGAGATGATGAGGGCCTGAAGTAAGTCTGCATGAGTGGAGAGGGAGTGACATATGGGAGATGTGAAAGCAGCAAGATTTAGTTAAGTGAAAAACCAGTATCCAGGAGGAAAAGGTGATCTACTGTGTCAAATATGGCAAAGAGGTCAAAGAGAATAATAATTGAGAGGAGGGAAAAAAAGATGCTTCCTTGTTAACAATTAAATAACAATACAACCCAAGTGCATTGTGTCAAATAAGATACATATTGTGAAATTCTAGGAACCAAGGGGTGGGAGAGATCACTTTAAATTCAAGCAATCAAGACAGAAAGGTGTCATAAAGGAAGTGGAACTTGAAATGGATTCTGAAGAATACATACACAAAGAATAGTGAGAACATTCCAAGCAGGGGGATATTGTAAACAAGACTATAAAGACAGGAATAATTATTATCATCTTTAGAAGATAATGAATAGGTAAATGTGATGTGATGAAAGTTGACATAGGACAAATGTCTCCTATCTTAGGTTAATAAGACAGGGGTTTGTGTCTTAATGCTGCCACTTACGGCAAGATATCTATCTGACCTTAGATAAATCATTTCTTTCCAGACTTCCATTTCTTCATTTATAAACTCGGGTGGTTTGGCTGAACCTCTGAACTTCCTTTGAATCAAAGAATCAGCATTAGACGGAAGAGACATTAGGAAGGGGATAGTCCAAATCACTCAGAGTACATATGAAGACACAGAGGTTCATGATGAACACATTGCCTCAACACCAAACCATCAGTAAGTTAAAATACTAGTACTCAAACCTAAGTCTTCTTCTTGATGCCCCTTCCCTGATGAACAGTTGTGGCATGATCAGTATGATGACTGGAAGATACTGGTGATTCTGCAGCATAACAAACATGTTTATTCTTCACTGCATATTCCTTGGCTAACTATGTTTCTTGCATATGTATCCTTCCATATGTGTGCCCTGGTCATATATGTTTCCTATATGTGTGCTGTTTCACAAGATCATTCTAAGTGTGTCTTTTCTTCCCAATGACATATGTACAACTGTTGGGAAGCATGCTCTAAGTTTGTGGAGGAAATATTTCATTTCTACTTCTCTTGATAAGCTATTTCATTAAATGTCTTTGCTTTGAACTACTGCCTTCTGGCTGACCAATAAAAGCAAACACATTGATGGGAGCTCATGAACTATGGCTCTGAGGAATATAGGTCCAACTGGTAGTCTTTTTTGATAACTCACTGAGAAAGCTGGTTGGGTGGGGGTGACCTAGGTGTCAAGTTATGCTTAAAATTATCACAGGGATTGTAGCCAGTGATGCTGTGATGATGTAAGTCAGAGCTGCCATCATGAAGGCAGTCATTATGTCTGCTGGTTGCTAGCAACAGACTTTCCTGGTCACTACATTGGATTCAAAGGACAGAATGTGACTCTTCAGCTACTTTCATGTCCTATTCCAGGTTGGCCAACATGTACCAGTGATTCAGAAAACCCATTGGGTGCTAGGGAAGGACCTTTTCCACCTGAGTCAAAGAAAGCAGGGTATACATTTGGAATAGTAGATTAAAGATGAGACACCAGAGTGCCTAGGTGGTAATGAACTCCAGTGGTTGAGTGGAGTGGAAAAAATGTTGCCAGTGGAAGGTTTCAAAGTCAGCAGTGAGACAAGTTGGTGAAGTTAGCAGACAGTTGTCTTTGGAGTCAGGAGAACTTGGATTTTTGAAGGCCTCCTCAGACACTGCTACCTGGGTGATGCTGGGCAAGGTACTCTCTCAGGCTGTTTTCTATCTGTCAAAAAAGGGAAAATAATAACGTGTATTCTACAGATTTGTTTATAGGAGTCAAATGAAATAAAAAATAAAAAAAAACTATTTGTAAGCTTTTAGGTGCCATACAAATGTGAGTTATTACTAGGACCACAGACAATGAGGAAAGTCATATGGCAGAAGGGATAGGGAGTTGCTTTCTATTTGTCTTGAAGCAATTTCCAAAGCTATAGCCTTGTTATTATGACTGCTTGCCATCCTTGATGTTTTCTATCACTTACATGATCATAGGACCATGGGCTGAGTCTGGCAGGACTCCTTCAAACTTAGACACTTGTTCAACTGTGTGAGAGTTGGGCCAGGATAAGTTTTTGGTGGCCTGCTTCATAATAAATAAGACATTAGTCATAGTGATGGAAGGGAAGGTTTCAGTAAGAATGTACCCTGTGTTTAATTCTAGCTCAATGGTCAATGTTGACATTTACATCAGTCTCTAGTTCCTGAGGTCTCATCATGAGAAAAGTGCCTGTTATTTGTATTGGTAGCAGTTTAGGATAGGGATGTTCTTGAAAGAAAAGCTGTCATTTGTGTGAAAACATTTGTTTCATATTATCCCATCACTGCCATCTACTCAAACCATCAAGGCTTACTTTTCTCAAGGAAAGATAAAGAGTAACAGTGTAAGGCAACATTTATGTTTTTGTTTTTTGTTGTTGCTGCTATTTTTTCTGGATGGGGAAAAAGATTCTACCTGAAATTACATTGGTATAAGAGCTATTGGTGGGGAAGTGCCTCTACACATTTGGGATGGCACCTTCTTTGTAACTCGCCATCTTGGAGAGTTCTCTGGGATATTTAAAGGTTAAATGATTTCCTCAGGGTCACAAGGCCAGTAAGTATTAGAGGCAGGACCTGAGCCTAGGTCTCCCTTGTTCCAAGTTGGGATGTCTATCACAATGTTATATCACCTTTTGTTTTCTAGGTGCCAAGATATGCTTTACACAGGATGATGAGGCATAAGAGCGTCTTTGCTGAATTTTTTCTCATAAACATGAAAATTTCCGGAAAAGGTTATTGTGAACAGGCCTATAGAATGTCTCAGTGTAGAGGGCTGGAATCAGGAGCTGTCTTTGAGTCTTGGTTTTAATGCTTATAAGGCCTATGTATTTGGATAATTCAAGCCTCAGTTTCCATAACTGTAAAATATAAATGATGATCATTGCATTACCTAAAGGGCTAACTTGCTGTGAGCTAGTATTACTTTATATCAACTCCATTCATGAGTTATCAATTTGGAGATAAAGCTTAAATCTTTCATAGATAATAGGATGGGAGTCAAAGGTTGAATGAGACTCTAGGTATCATCCTATCTTCCCCCTCACTTTACAATTGAGCGAGACTGAGGTTTAGAGGGGGAAGTCAACTTTTTCTAGGCCACATATGCAGTTAGCAGAGCTGTGGTTCCAACTGAGGGACATGGACTTCAAATCTAGTCTTCTTTTTCACACCATCACACTGCTAATTTGTGTTAGATTTTGTTTTTTGGGGGGTTTTATCTTTTCCTTAGCCTTCAACTGAATCAAATTATCATCTTATATTTAAATGGTATGTATATGAAAATGAAAAGAGATCCATTAATCTCCAGATACCTTGGGTTCATTTTACTTCATTTTGTTCTACTTAGGAAAAGAAGAAAATGAACTTAAATGTCTTAGATTTCCCTTAAGACACATGAAAAAAAAAAGCTATGAACAAAAAAGGTCAGCTACCAGCAGAGGAGACTATATAAAATACAGAGGCAGGGCAAGAAAATCTTCTGTATTTAAGGAGAGAGATAATGTGAGAGATAGAGAAGGGTTTTAGGAGCTCCCGTTTATAGAGTGTTTCAATATTTGCAAAGCACTTTTCATCCTTTCTCTAAGGCTAGCCATGCCTTCTGCAGCTGTGCAGCCTCTACCTAGACTGTCAACTCCCCACTACTAACCTGGGTTTGAATCCAAGTTACTTTTATCTTAGCAGACCCAGAATGTAGGCCTCCAAATCATTTCCTGTACTGTTTCTTATGTCCTGAGGAATTTACACTTGCTCCATATCACCTCCTTTCCATTTTCCCTTTTTGGATTGTCTTTTATTAGAATAATCTCTTTGAGGGCATGACCTGTTCTACTTGATGGTATCTGTATCCCCAGAGCTAAGTATAGTTCCTGGCAAATAGTAGGTACTTAATAAATGCTTTTTGGCTGTTTGGCAGTGCCTGGTACATAGTTAATAGCTGAAAAATACAGTGGTATCAAACTCAAATAGAAACGTGGGCCATCAAATCATACATAATGATCCCTGTGGGCCACCATTAGAAAACCATATATTAACATCATTTATTTTTAGTAATTTTACATATATACATATGTATGTAAATGTATATGTGTGCATATATATAAATACATACATATACACATACGTACACATATTTGTGTCTAGTGGCAGCCATCTATGGGGGAAGAGAAAAATAGAAATTTACATGATAACTTTAATATATATATTTTAAAAGAGTGGCAAATTGTACATAATAGATTTGCAGCTTCATGTGCAATCATGTTACTTTTTATTATACTATGTTATGGAAATGCTTGTTTTATTCCATAAATTAATAATAAAAATACAAGTTAAAAACATTACTTGTTTTATTGTATTTTTATTTATTTTGTTAAATATTTCCTACATTTTAATCTTGTTCAGACTGCACTCAGGAGTGTTGTGTGTCACACACTGACCTAGATAGTTATCCATTTTACATATGAGAAAATTGGGGTTCGTGGAGGTTAAAGTCACCTAGTTAGGAAATATCTAAGTTTGGATTCAAACCCAGGGCTTTAGATTGCAAGTCTAGCCCTCTATTAATTACATATACCAAACAGCCTCTTATGCTTAGTGCTTCTGTTCTACTGGCTCTGTCTTCCCAAACCTACCCTCAGTGAAGGGATCTTACTCTCTGAAGGTTAATCTTTAATTTTCATCTGTTGTCTTTTTCAACAATGATGATCTGTTATCTGACTGGGTCTAGATTCTAGGTCTTCTTATACCTAGAGTAGAATGACTTATGCTTCAGTTAGGTACAGTGTGCCTCGATATCTGAAACATAAAAACTCGATTTATACAGGAAATTTGTTCTATGAAGGAATAGAATTTGATAGACCTTAACTACCATGAGTTACCACTAACAAAGCACCCATCTCAATCAACAAATTAGGAGCCTGGTGAGTTGGTGCCAAAATTGTAAAACCTTGATAATGCTCAATATAACTAATGAAAATATGTTTAGAAACAATTTATCTGAATGAATCTCCAGCAAGAAATTGGCTTATTATTCTAGACTGTATTTGGTTCTGAAAAATCAATCTTCCCTTCAGGCCTGTCATCCAGTGGCTCATCAGACATTTAAAGCATCAAATGAGCCAGACGGCTTTTGCCATTCTTAGCAATTTGAACATTTTCGCAGTAGATCAAAAGACATTAGTGCTATTATTATAGAGATTAAGAACACAGCCTCAGTGCAAGAAATGAATGAACAGCATGTTTCTTTAAATGTAATCTTTCTGTCCTCATTAAATCAGCTTTGGTTAAAAACAGCTGACTTTTTTTCTTTCTTTCCTGGTTTCCAAAGGAAATGCAGTAAAACCTATTAAGCGCTGTACATTATTGCCAACATCTGTAACTGTTTGTAGTGCACATTATGAAAAACTTTATATAAAATGCCACAATTGAACTGCAGAGTATTAAAAATGTCAGCCCTATTATATCATTTCTGAAGACCAATTTGCCTTTCTCTTTTTCAGGAGGTTGTAATGAGCTTGGTTCATTTTGCTTTGTACCATTTATCTTTTCAGTAGTAATGGAAAATTTCCCCCTTAGGCACAGCAAACTATTCTTGTCTTAGACGATTAGGCAGAAATGAAGGGGATCATAAAGGTGAGAGATTTCTCCACAAACAATATGATGTGTAGCACAGAGCCTTGTAACATTCAGACCCAGGGATTCCAGTGGAGCTGAAGTGTAGGTACTTGGTAATGCTGTGAGCGCCTGCAGAAAGCAAATAATAATTCATCTATTTCTTAACACCATGGGAAAGCAAATGTTTGGTCATTTTCTATGAGACTTTTCAAAGGCTAAGTGAGTTGTTCTTTTTCCAGGCTCAGCTATCAAGAAGCAGAACTTAACATGAGAATGCAATGTGCTTAATGAAGTTGAAATAAGGCCAGGATATATCTAGCTCAATTCTAGGAAATTTGGGGTGCTGGGATGGAAATATATTTATTGCCCTTGGCCCTCTGGCACTTTCCCTCTAAATCCTGTCCCTAGCAAATTTATTGACTCCCAAAGTTTCAACTCTGATGAGTCCCAAGGTCTCTCTAGACCTATACTCTCTCCCAAGCTCTACATCAGCATTTCTCAAAGTGGTCTAGAGACTCCTGGGGCTCCTCAAGATCCTCCCAAATCATCCAGAGGAACTCCTTTGCACTCACGTAATGTTATCTATAATAGCTATCTGTGCATTTACTGTACTAAACTGTACTGTACTACTTTGTGTTTATCTGTACCAAATTATGCATTGCACCAGACACCAACACTTTGAGTAATAGCTGTAGCTAAGATTCTAGCCCATAGACTCGGACTTAGAAAGACAACAAAGATCTTCAACAGTCTCTGGTTGGTGCATCTCTACCATTCAACTCATCCTTCAACAAACAGGATATTAGGGCACAGAGGGATGAAAAGCAGCCAGACCTAGACCTATCTTCTCTGTCTCTGCCCCTCTTTCTCCATATATACATACATGCATTACAATGTACATTACAATATACATTAATACATATATATATATATATATATATATATATATATATTAAAATAGTGCTTAGATGATAACTCCCACTTATTGGTCTAAGTGCATTGAAAATCTGCATTAACTAATACTTAGTGTCCTGATTTCTGCTTATGGTACTAAATTAAGTCACACTACTCCTTTGGTCTAATAATTCCCTTCCCTAATATGGTCTATTGAGCCAGTCAGCCCAAAGTCATGCGACTTTTCCCTTCCAAACAATGTTATTATAATTTGTTCACACTTATCTTTTACTTACCACATTCTATTTTGTACCCTGGTTATTTATGCCTTATCATTCCCAGTAGATGATAAGCTCTTTGAGAGAAAAGACCATGAAAATCATCGGGACAGAAAAAAACTGGATTTGAGTCCCAGTTCTGATATTTACTAGCTCTGTGACTATGGAATATAGGTGTTCAATTCTCTGATGTTTTTTTCTTCATGTTGGAAATGGAGGTGATAATAATTGACATTTTATACTGCTTTAAACCAAACACATTCATAGCAACATTATTATAATTTTTAAATTAAAGTGTCTTGTCCAAGGTCACACTGTGAACAAATGTGTATTGGATCTGGAATCCACCTGTGAGCCCTTATTCCAAGTTCAGGAATTTTTCCATATCACTTTATTGAATTTGTTATGCATTTCTCAGTAATATTGCCTTATTATATTGATTCAGCAGAAGACGGCTGAATTATTTTTACTCAGAGAAAGTACTAGAACAATAGAGAACTTATTGTATACTCACAGTTATTTCTTGTTGTTATATTGTTATAAGTAATAGTTTGCATGATTCATTATAACTATCTGCTATTTTAAATTTTGCTGAAAGAATAACTTAAATACACGCGCACACACACACACACACACACACACACACACACACATATATTTGATAAAATATTTTAAATTGAATTTTCAGTTGGTAGTTTTACTACAGAATGGAGAAAAAGGGGTCTCTGTATAATTGATTACACCAAATTCAACTGTCTGAGAAACAACCTTTCCTGGTTAGTGATCAACAGATTGCTTATGAACTCAGAGGATCTTATTAATTTTATTTATAATCTGCATTTTTCCAAGGAAAACACTTGGAACCAGGGACAACATAGAAATAAGCTCTCATTAGCTAATCTCATCACCTAAAGGATGTTTTGTATCAGAGTCCTCTGCATGTTTTTAAATTCCCAAAAGATAATGAGAGAATAGGGATATCAAAAAAAAGGTCAGACCCCTAAGCCAACCCCCAGGGGGTGGAGCATGATAAAGATAAAAATTCAATAGCATCTACTTCCCTTACTAGAAAGGAAATGGGTGAAAGGTGTTCCTCAGCCAATATGCCCTCTCCAGAGACCTCTCTTTGGCATTATATAATAGTATGAAATCTGCGCATATCAACATTTTCATTATACAAGAGCTTCTGGGTGAAAAATCCTGGAGTATTTTAGGCTTCTACCAATATAGATTGACATAGTAAGTATGAAGAAAATGGAAGACTTAATGCATTATATAGAGTCTAGGTTTGTTGGCCTGGGCATTCAACTGGTGAGATTAAAGGTGCAGGGTCCTATTGCCCTCATCATGTATGGATTTGAGTTCTGTTAAACATGGTGACAGTACACTGAGAAACGATTCGATGTCTGAACAACATAATTCTGATGGTGACAGCGATGGAGAAGAATTTATGCAAGTGGACACAGAGCCAGAGCACCAGGGAATGAGTGATAATCAGAGGAGGATTTTATTTTATTTATTTTTTGTAGGAGGCCTTGAATATAGAACACAGTTTTCCTTTGATGAATGATTAGAAGACATCTGTACAGGTCAGGGAATACACAGATTTAGTGAGTCAGGCTGTTCCTCAAGAAAAGTGGAAATAAAATCATGAGAAGGGAGACAGTCATTTAGATTCACTACTTTAAAGGCACAGAGTTCTTTGGGGAGTGAATAGGCAGTGAGTATCTAGAAAGAGAATCATAGAAGGGGAATTCTACAAAATAGTTTGAAATTTGGAGCGAACTGCAACAGAGAGTCCAAGATGTACTGATAAAGTTCTTTGGCTTTTATATTTAAAGAATTATTCTGGCTTCAAGGACCACAGAAATCAGAGAAAGGAATTCAAAATTTGGTTGGCTGGAAGTAATACCTAGCTATTAGGATGAATGGCAGGGAAAGTGTTAAATTCCTAGCTAAAGTGCAAATTTACTAGTGTGGGTCAATTTGACTATGGAATTTGGTCAAATATTGGGTGAGAGAGCATGGTGGTATAAGCATAGAATCTGAGGAGCAAAAAGCAAGCCCAGACAAAATTAATAAGGTTTGTTTGTGCAACTATGCTTACATGATGCCAAGAAGAGACTAAATGGAAAGATTCCTAGTTAAAAACAAAAACAAGAAAAAAAGGAAACACTGTGAAGTCACAAGATATGGAAATGCTAAGAGCTGAGAGAAGTTGTTTGCTAATAGCATTAGGGAGTGTGGGTGGTCCTCTTTTTAATAAGGATGTTGATACCTCTAAGTACTCCATTCTTGAGGGATGCATATCTCTTTGAAGCCTGGCAAAGTTCAAACATGCATTTCAACCCAAAGACTAAAGGATATTGAGACATAGTAAGCTAAGGTGACATCCATATTTTAACATTATACATGCGTGTATGCATGCCTGCATGCATACATATGCATGTGTACATATATATGTACTTATATATGTCTGTGTGTGCATATATCTATATCTATATCTACATCTATATCTATATCTATATCTATATCTACATCTATATCTATATCTATATCTATATCTATATCTATATATTACATACATATACATATACACACATCATAAGTAGTCTTCCGTAGAGCCTACCATTTTACAGGGGAAATTAGCTGGGTCAGAATATGAATTTCTCAAGAATGAAATTCTAATATGCTAAGAGAAAGCCATTGAGGATGGTTAGGGAGAACTATCTATATAAATTAAAGTTGGTTGCTATGGAGCTAAGGACAGGTAATAGAATTTGAATAGAAAAGAACATAGTTCTTTTATAAATGTGTTAGCAGTGTCAATGCAGTATATGACCTGAAGCTGGGCAGCATGAAATAGTGGGGAAAACATCAACACTAGCTTTGGAGTCAGAGGACCTGGGTTCAAATTCTACCTTTGTCATATACTGTGTGACCTGGGAAAGGTCACTTAAACTCATTGATTCCATTTATTCATTTGCAAATGAGAATGTTGTATTGGATGGTTTCTGAAATCCTTTCTATTTCTAAATATATTATCCTATCATTCTATGGATGCTAAATCAATGAAATGGGCTTTTATAGGTATCTTGGAAGAAAACAAATGTGATAGAACCTCTACAGGGGTAAAATGAAGGAAAGAGATAATAGAGAGGAGGAAATTAATAGTTATTTTGAATAAATTTTCTCTATCAACAAGAATCATCTTTAGACTGGAAATGCCAGAACAAACATGGTTAATAGGAAGTTAAAACTGCACATAAGAATTGAGTAAGTGAGAATAGAGTTGACTTTGATGAGTTGACATCTCCCAGGCCATTTGAAATACATCACAGAGTACTAAAACAACAACAGATGTGATTGCAGAAGCACTGCCAATGATCAGTGAAAAATTATGGAGGGTAGGAGGACAGATATCACAAAACTGGAGGTGAGCAAATATCACCAATATTTAAAAACTAGGAGAGAGTGGAGTTCATGAATTATTGATCAATGAGTGGAACTTTTAAATTTTTTTCCCCATTTTTGACAGGGCTACTACATTAGTAGTTCAAGGAAACACTTCAAATATATGGGGTGTCCCAATGTTCTAGTCAACTTTTTCAACTTTATAATCAACTTTCATCAGATGCTGCTCCATGACCAAAAGAATTGCATTTATAATCCTAGCTATGTGCTGCATGCACGACAGTTACGATATGACCTCACAAGAAAAGTCTAATAGAGATAGATCAGGTGACTGAAATGGTGAAACAAGAGAGCCTCATCTACTGATCCATCAGTCTGATAAAGTGTTTTTCAGAAGCTGTGTCACATGAAATGCATAAAGACATGATTAAAATTAAAATTTCGTATTCAAATTTCACAAAACTAAACTAGTTAAAAATAAATCAAAACAAAGTTTCAAATATTTTTGTACATCTATACATTATTTCTTATATTATACTAAGAATTTTGGAATACCTTGTATAGGTACAATGATTCAAAATTGTTTGACCTCAGTGCTATCTTGGAGGTTTCTTACAGAGTTGCTTCAGTTTATACTGTTGGCCCTGCACTTCTTAGAATTTCATTTTATCAAGATAGATATAGATTCTTTGTGGAACCTCAGTACCAAAGCCTGTTGGTGTGGAATTCTCTCTTCGTGTTTATCTATTTCTAGATAGCATAAAGTTGGAAGGAATAGCTTTTAGTTTCAAACTGGGGAGAGAGCCCTAATATCAATGATCTATTCTTGCCACCTGTGAAAACATAAAATTAAAAAACACTTTATTTTACTTATTGGAGATTGTTTTTCCTTATCTCACCAAGGCTGGAAACTACAGTAGTCCCTCACAGTCCTGACCCTATTATTAAGCACTAGAAAGTATTGACCTACTCTATTTCCAATCTGGGCTTTCCATCTTTTTTTTTTTCTTAGTAGTTTTTTAAAAAAAATTTCTCAATTACATATAAAGATAATTTTTAAAATTCATTTTTGTAAGATTTTGAGTTTTGAATTTTCTCCCTCCTTCCCTTTCTTCATTCCTGCCCAAGAGAGCAAACAATCTAATATAGGTTATACATGTACGATCACATTAAAAATATTTCTACATTAGTTGAGTTGTGAAGAAGAATCAGAAAAAAAAGAGGAAACCATCAAAAAGGAAAAAAAAGTGAAAATGGTATGGTTAGATCTGCATTCAGCCTCCATAGTTCTTTCCCTGGATGTGGATAGCATTTTCCATCACAAGTCTTTTGGGATTATCTTGGATCATTGTGTTGCTGAGAAGAGCTAAGTCTATCATAATGAATCATGGCACAATGTTGCTGTTACTGTGTACAATGGTTTCTTGGCTCTGCCCACTTCACTCAGCACCGTTCATGCAAATCTTTCTAAGTTCTTTTTTGAAATCCACCTGCTCATCATTTCTTATAGCACAATAGTCTTCCAATACATTCATATACCACAACTTGTTCAGCCATTCCCCAGTTGATGGACATCACCTCAATTTGCAATTCTTTGTTACCACAAAAAGAGCTGCTATAAATATTTTTATACATGTGGGTAGTGTTCCATTTTTAATGATCTCTATGGGATACAGACCTAGTAGTGGTATTGCTGGATCAAAGGATATGCAGGGTTTGTTCCCTTTGGGCATAGTTCTAAATTGCTCTCCAGAATGATTGGATCAATTCATAACTCCACCAGCAATACATTAGTGCTTCAATTTCCCCACATCTCCTCCAACATTTGTCATTTTCCTTTTCTGTCTTATTAGTAAATATGATAGGTATGAGGTGTAATTTCAGAATGTTTTAATTTTCATTTCTCTAATTAATAGTGATTTAGAGCATTTTTCATATGACTATGGATAGCTTTAATTTCTTCCTCTGAAAACTGGCTGTTCATATCCTTTGACCATTTCTTATTTGGGGAATGACTTGTATTCTTACAAATTTGACTTGGTTCTCTATATATTTTAGAAGTGAGGCCTTTGTCAGAAACACTGGCAGTAAATATTGTTTCCCAGTTTTCTGCTTTCCTTCTAATCTTGGTTGCATTGTTTTTTTGAGTGTGTATGCACCTTTTTTAAAAAAAAATTAATGTAATTTAAATCATCCACTTTGCACTTCATAATATTCTCTATCTCTTATTTGGTCATAAATTCTTTTAGGCCTTGCTTCTTAGGAATCCTGGTGACTACCCTTCTCAAAGGTGCTCAAAATATTGGTGATGGACTTCATATGGATACTTCACTAGCTTTATATCTACTATAGTGCAGACCTCCAGAGTTCAAGAAACTCGCAACTTGGGCATCCCTTGTAGCAGGGATTATGGGTGTGTGCCAACATACTCAACCAATCACTTTAAAAATTAGTCAAAATAACATATGTATGTATGGAAATTGGAAAGCCATTAAACAAATTGTATAGACCAAAGAGGACAAAGGCTGTCCTTTATTTTTTTTTTTCAAATTTAAGGTCACAGTTGGATGACTGTGGGTTCAAAAAATTGTGTGCAAACATGCTGCAAAGTTTGTTTTAAGATCAATATGAATCTGGAAACATAAACTCCAACATTACGTACATTGGTTGATAAGTGAAAAAGGAAAAAAAAGTAGTCTAAATAAAACCCATTACACATGAAAAAAGCAGGAAGAGAGTCCATAGGGCTAGAAATACAAAATATTTAATAACATTAACATTCTACATTGGAAAAAAATTAAAGAGCAAAAGGAGAAGGTGCCAAAACAAAGTAGTTTTTCTGTCCCAATAGTTTCTGTTCTTTCCTTTTTTTGCGGAAAGAACAAACAGACTAAACTTCAACCTTGTGAAAGCCAAAAAGAGGGAAGAGCCACTGAATGGAGTTCGTGACAAAGTTTGCCACCAATACAGCCCTAAAGAATGACCTACATGACCCAGTCAAATAATGAATCAGAATCAAACAAATTAATATTTGCTTGCATGTTGTCTCCCCTATTAGACTGTAAGTTCCATGAGGGCAGGAGTTGTCTTTTGTCTCTTTTTGTATTCCCAACATTTAGCACAGTGCCTGACACATCATAGGTGCTTAATAAATGTTTATTGAATTTAATTGAATTGAAAGACAAAATGGTCCATAGAGAAGGTTGGACTAGGTACCTTCTGAAGTTCCTTTTATGTTTTGTAAAGAGCTCCAAAAATAAAATTTATTGTTCATACTGTTATTCTTTTATGCAACCAACAACAACAACATTGGTTTCCTTCTCAAAGGCACAGGTAGAATTTCCATTAATTTCCCTTGGTCCCCCTGTCTGTATTCAACTAGATAGGATCGGGCAGGGGAAAGGTATTATGCCTGCTTTCAGTCTTTAGGATCATGGAAAAAAGGTCAGTCTTGCTCTATTTTTCTATGATTTATACTTTCTTTGGCATTAGTGTTGTCTCAGAGATGGTAGCAAGAGGGCTCAGGCATCCCAAAATAGAATTTGGTCCTTCCTGGGAAATGAAAAGTCAGTCTCTATACTGCTTTATTTACCCAACTTACAGGATTACCCTTGATTTCACCAGACTCTGACATTTTACGTTTTAAACAAATTCACCCATTGGCGCAAAGCTGCTTTACAAAGATTTTCTTATTTAAACAAAATGTCACCATTAGAGAAAGTCACACTAATTCTAAAATACATGCTATCCCTGGAAAAAAGGGAGCTGAGGTACAAATTGAAGGAAGAGGTATGGTTTTACATTAAAAGCATACTTCTACAATGTCGCTGATTTAAAGAAAAATAGTTTTATAGAGATATTAATAATGTCAGGATTATTCAAGCATTGAATACAAGGGTCTCACAATGTCTAGTATAGGTATAGGTTTGAGAATAGCAAAAGACTGAGAAACTGTTGTCAGAGACATAAATGTTATTGACTTTTGTGACATTGAATTGTTTTATTACCCAGTCCACCAGTTCATTCTGTGCCTAAGATTACAGGTAGCTTATAGCACAATCTGATACACAAGACTTGCCCAGACATATACACAAGGAGAACAGACAGACTCATAGGTAAAGCCAATAATAAAACACAATTCCATGGAACTGTGATATTCTGAAAGAACTTTTACTTCTTCCCAAATTCATGATTCAGTCACCATGACCTAATAGGCTAGCCTAAACAACATTTTTTTTCCTTTATATGCTGTTTCTACATAAGACAAAAGAGTTGATGGCCATGTTGGAGTACCTTCTTGTCTAAATGAATAAACTGATCTGTCTTCTTCACTGTCACAAGAAAAACATTAGAACTGATTCTAGTTTAACTTTGTAAAATGACACTGTGACCTGTTTCAGCCAATTGACTAAGAGAAAAATCAGATTGTCAGTGTTCAATATAGTATTTGTTCCCAGAAATTTTACCTCCCCTAAGTCTGCTTACATCCCACTTACAACATTTCCCCTATGGAACTAACCGCTCCCTTTATAGTTGTTTCGCCTAATGATATTTTCATAGAGGAAATTCTCTATATTTAATGTGTACACATATTTCTTCATAAAGCATTCCATATCATGCAATCATCAACAAACTTCTTTCTAAACAAATATAATTAAAACAACTGCAGCAAGCAAAAATCACATCTCTAGGCTTACTAGGGTGGAGGGCAAGCTGAAGACAAATTAGAGAATAATTTTCTACTGTGAGAGAAATTAAAGAAGCAAGATAATCAGAGGCTCCTTAATTATATTATGGATTTTCCTTTTAACTTGATCTGTACTCTAATTGTACCCTAAGAAAAGTTATGGGCATTTTGTGGCCTCCAAATTTGTCTGTAGCTACATACATCCTTAGTAATATGTCTGGTCCACAGCTGTTTGATTAGAAACTGGACACATGCCAGTTGTGGCTTGGTTGAGCAAACAATTTGCCATTTAATTTTGGTGTTAGACAAGTGTCTTTGTTAATGTGAAAGAAATTAAAATGAAAATTTTCTTAAGTATTTTAATCTGGGATTGGTTGAATTAAATCTGCTACCATATTCAGTGACTGATGTGCAGTACAGCTAGATGAATACTGAGGTTAAAGTCAAAAGCTTAGTCTCTGCCATTTTTTAAATATGTGACTTTGGATAAGTCACTTAACTTCTCCTCTCCTCAGTCTCCTAATATTAAAAGTGGGAGTTTTATTTTCCTATATTGCCTAATATATTAGTTTATAAGGAATAAATGAAACAAATCATTTAAAGAACTTTAAAGACCTGAAACCTTAAATATTAACAATAATGATTAATGATGACAATGATGATGATGATGATAACAATAACTTACATTCTCCTCTCATAGGGACTGACTTTATTCATCAGTAAATTTCATATAAAATACATATTTTACAGAATCATTTTATGTATTGAATAATTGTAATCATGTAGAGCATTCAGAAACTTCAAAGCATTCTTTAAATTTTAGCAATTGCCGAGTTGCTGATGCTGTTAATAATCACCATCATTATCATCACCCCATCTCCTTTCTCTGTGTCTCAGTTTCTCCTCCATAAAATAAGCAAGTTACCCTAGATGACCTACAAGATAGCATCTAACTTTTGCAGCATGTGTTCTATGTACTAAGGTTCCTTCCAATTCTGCTTTGTGTTGATTCAATATGGGAAAATCATTTCTTTATCTTCCTTAGAGAGAATAACTTGGTTTAAGGGAGAGATCAGTTTGGCTGGAGGAAGCCTGGCACAGCTGCTACCACCAGCTGTGAGTGGTTTTGCTCTGCTTATTCTTTAATAAATGTATGAAGTGCCCCAGGACAACATATGATTACATTTATAGCGTAACATATCTGGCTCCAGATCCAGAGACATTTGGAAAGCTGAGCTCAGTTGAACTGAGTCATATTAAATAATAATGCTTTAAAATTTACAAAAAGTGCTTCCTAAAAACATATCTGTATTGTAGGTAGTAGATATGTTATCATGCACATTTCTTAAAAAACGATTCAAAGACATGAGGTAGCAAGTGGATTCATATAGCTTTTAAATTATGGAGCTAGGATTTGAACCAGGTCTCATGACTCAAGGCCTACTACCTCTAAAACTTCCAAAACACATAACACAGAAACCTTCTGAGAGGCCTACATTGTTGCAGTAGGGACAGAACACAGATACATATATAATGAAATTTGGCATTAGATAGCCTACACCAATACTCTGTCATGGTGCATGTATAACTCTGGGTCTTTGAAGGCTGTGCCAATGATCCTAAACACTGGAAAGTCCTACCAAAGTGGGAAGTTTTTGAGTATAAGTAGGGAAATGCATGTTGAGGCTAAAATTATCCTAATAGCAATGGCGGTAAAAAGGGTAGTAGAGAATGGGGGGGGTAGATTTCATTATCAGAATATTGGCATTTAGGGGATTTATTTTTCATACACAATTATCCAAGAATACTGTCTACTAAGATGTCAGTGGTCAGAGTACCTATATTTTTGAAATCCTACATCCTTAAATTGTCAATATAAGTTCCTAATGAAGCATGCTAGAAATTGTGAATTATGAATTACAAACGCTTCTTATATGCCTTCTCATCATTAAAACAGAATATTCCTTTTTTTAAAAAAAATTTTGGAATACTTTATTTTCAATGGGATTATAAACAAGATCCTCATGGAACTCTTCAAACAGAGAGAACACCAGGATGAAAAATTCAACCACCTTTGTTCATTTTTTGTCTCTCAGAGCTCCTTTTGTTTTGTTTTGTTAATGTAGTTCAAATTTAGGAAAGGGGTGCCAATGTGTTTATTTTCTTTTTTCCATTTTTTCTTTTTTTTAAATTTTATTAATTTCTTTTCAGTTATCAACAATCACTTCCATATGCTTTTGAGTTTAAAATTTTTTTCTCCCCCTTCCTCCCCACCACCCTCCCCAAGATGGCGCACAATCTGATATAGGCTATACATTTACATTCCTATTAAACATATTTTCACATTTCTGAAGTTGTAAGTAAAAATTAAAACCAATAGGAGGAACCATCAGAAAGAGGTAACAAAACTCAACAGAAGAGAAAAAAAATGATAGCGATTCAACTTCCATAGTTCTTTCTTTGGATGTATATAGCATTTTCCATCACGAGGCCTCTGGAGATGTCTTAGATCCTTGTAATGCTGAGAAGCGTTAAGTTTATCAATATTAGTCATCGCACAGTGTGGCTGTTATTTGTGTACAAAGTTCTCTTGGTTCTGCTCACTTCACTCAGCATCAGACCATACAAGTCTTTCCAGGTTTTTCTGAAGTCAACCTAAAACAGAATGTTTCAATGGAGAAAATAACTAAGTCATAGTGGACTCACATGACACCATTTAGATAACAAGTTGTATGACTCCCTCAGCAGTTTATAGCCTATGTATTTAGGACAACTCATAAATGTTATTTTTTTAAATTTGTTGATAATGCCCATGACAAGTCATTGTCAAAGACCCTCCCTCCAATGCTATATTTACTTGAAAGCAGAAACTAGGCAGTGGATCATAGCACTAGATTTAAAGTAAAAAAAAAAAATATTGTATTCAAATCCCAGTTGTATTGCTTGCTGTATTCACTTCATCTATAAAATGAGGGTTATAATAGAACCTGCCTCTAAGGGTTGTTGTGGGGAACCATAGAGATAATAATTAGAAAACACCAAGCATAGTACCTAGCATTTAGTAAATGCTATATAAATGTTAGTTGCTATTAGCTATTATCATTATTAGTATTATTATGACTACCAAAACTACATTAGGCAAGTAATTTTGCCTTTCTAGGCCTCAGGTTCCTTGTCTGAAAACAGGAAGAGATGTCTAGAATCCTTGTCAGCTCTAAATACTATAATCCTACAAATTCACATTTATATTAGTTTATAAGCTTTTCAAATTGCTTTCCCCATAATAGCTTTGTGAGGTAAGTAGAATCAATTTTTTTTATCCTCATTTTACTGATGAGGAAACTGAGTCTCAGCTAAGTGAGCTGAGATGCTCAAAATCACAAAGTTAGTAAGTCTCTGGGACAAAAAAAATTACTTAGGTCTCATACATTGAGGTATAATTATCTGCCCTTAGGTCTCAATAGCTAATGTGCAAAAGATATTAAAATTTAACCTTTAGACCTGGGCCAAGATTTAATTGTTAAAAGTAATTATACTTCTAACAAGTTGTTCACTTTTTTACTTTGTCTTCCCTTTCTTCCTTCACTTCTCTATCACAATAATCTTCTGGGTTCACAAAGAAGCTATTTTAACTTCTAATCAGAAACTTTTATTTATTCATTTTTGCTTCATAAGTAAATTTCAAAATCCCTTTCCTGCTATCAAAGACCTTGTACAACCTTGTTATAACCTACCTTTCCTTCCGTGTCTCAAATTACCACCTTTCATGTACTCTAGTGTCCAGCCAAGCTATTCTGATTTATTTTCTCTGAATGCACCATTTCCCCTACTGGTCTCTATTAGTTTCCTCACAATATTTCCTAAACATGGGACTTCTCTTCCTGCAATTTCTTAAATTCACAACTCTAACAGTGTTGTCTCTATAGAGACATACCTTGGCCATTATGTCAGTAACAGTCTTTACCTATCAATACTCACGTGACACTTTGTTTTACTCCTCTCTGGTTTGCTTTTTCTGTACTGTGAATTGTATTTATCTGGTATAGTGTCTTAACTTTCTTTTGAACTCAATCTATATTGATGAAGGAACTGTTTAGTCTAAACTTTCTAGCACTCCCAGTACTATTGAATGGATGAATGGAAGATAGATAGATTGCATATATGTATAGATGAAATCTATTTGCGGACTAAAACATAAACATTTTATTTTCAAAGGTCTTCCAAAATCATATTACAGCAAGTCACTATTTTAATGCAATTATATACAAGTCCCAAATAATAGCTCATTGATTTGTGGTACAATTAACAAACAATATGATGTGATGGGAGGAGCACTACACATATAGCAAAGGATCTGGGTTCAAATCCTGGTACTGCTACTTATGTTACCTATGTGGTCTTGAATAAAGTCCTCCTCTCTCTCTCTTCCTCTCTCTCTCTCTCTCTCTCTCTCTCTCTCTCTCTCTCTGTTCCCCCAACCCCTCTCTCTCCCTTTCTCATTCTGTCTATTAATTTATGCTCTGATTTTCATTTTCATCTCTCATGCCTTTGCATTGGCTATTCATGTCTTGAATTCATACTACTTCATAGAATACCTTTCTTACTTCAAGATATAGCTCAAGCATCTCCTTCTACATAAGAAGTTGCTAACCCAACTAACTGCTTGTACCTTCTCTCTCAAACTACCTTGTTGATAACTGATGCATTAATTTGTATTTAATCTCAATATTTATTCTGCACATACCTATGTATCTATGTTTTGTTTTCCCCATTATTATATAATCCCCATGAAACCATGAATTATTTCATTCTTTGTTATCTGTATTACAAGCACTGGATACTCTTCCTGATACTGAGTGGACTCCTAAAATATGTTTGATAATTGTTTATGAGATCTGCCTTCTTTGTGGCATTATGTCTATACACTTGATTGGGATTGATAATAACTGGAGTTTTAGCACAATTATTTTCTTTTTTGAGCTCCAGTTTTCTTTTAGAGTGATTAAATTCACCACCAGAAATTTTCTGGGTTAGAAGCAATTTTTCCCCCTCTATCATTTCCTAAGTTATTGGAAATTAGGATTCAAGATTATCTCAAAACCTAAGGTAGAATTTAGTTTAAACTGTGATCTTTAGTTGGGGCCCATATGTCCATCATATGTGTATCAAATATCTAAGGTAGCTAGCAGATTGAATTCACCTTGCACAATCAAGAACTTAGGTGACATTTTAAAGAATCTTATTTCTATTTCCTTACTAGCTATATGTCCTGAAGCTGGCTATTTTCTGTATCTGAGATTCGTTTTTTTCCTCTGTAAAATAAAGGTTTAGATTGAGTTATTTCTTAATACCTTTGCAGATCTATCATTTAATGATCATTTTCTGATTTCTAGATTTCTTTTTCAATTTACTTATACCCATTGGCCTGTGTTCATGTTTTTCTGTAGTATATTTTTCCCATGTATGAAGTAGATAGTCATGGAAACTCAACTCTGAGTACCCCTAATGAAGACAATTAAGTAAACCTCATAATGTTATAATTGAAATGCTAACAGATAATTGGCCATGTAATTATCCCTAGTCATTTTTATTATCATTAGGGAAAGATAAAAGTCAGCAGTATGATTTAATATCAAATGTTACTCGATTACAGAGATATGTTTAATGTAATAGATCTGTTTTATAACCTCTTGAGAATTATCTTTGTGGCTAAAGTGTAAGGAGCATTCAAAATAGGCTCTGTTTTGTAAGAAATAATATTTAGAATTCAGGGTATATTACCTTTGTCGAGGTATGTTTTGGTACTATGTAAGTCCTGGAATTCAATTTTGCCCAGAACACGGAATGTTAAAACAGAACGATATGATAGATCTTAGAACAGAGAATATGAGAAATGAAAAGAGTTTTAGAACACAGAACATAGTAATATGTCAAATTGGGAGGGGAACTTCAAACATGAAAAGTGAATATTAGAATCCTTGGAGATCAATTGTTCACAGATTCAGATCTTAAAACATGCTAAAGATTATCTAGTCCTCCCTACCTTTCTTTTACTTTACAGGTAAGAAAATGGAAGGATAATGAAATGAAGTGACACGTGTTGTAGTTTGTCCTTTGTTTTGAAAAGGACCAATAATAGCACAGAGTGATGTCTTAACTCATGAATGAATTGGATTTAAGGGAGGCAATTTCACAGGGTCATCAGCCTCACTCTCTCTTCCAGAGTCATTAGAGTCTGGTGGCAAGAAAACAAAGTAAGGATGACTGATAGTGGCTCTGCATGCAGCGGCTGATCTTGGCGTTTTTGATGTCTGACCCACTCTATGGGCTCCACAATGCCTGCTTCAGCTGCCTTCATGGCCCATTGGAATAAATTGTCTCATCCACCCATTCCACCATGAGAAGTCTTCACATAGGGATAGACAGCCCTAACTCGCTTACTACTTTCTCATAATCATTAGAAAACATGGGATCATATCCATCAACTAATGGAATCAAAGCTTCTCTTGGAGAAATTCTGCTAGACACAGGTTTTTTTTTTAAGCCTACTGCTACATGAGTAAGGTATCTTACACTATGTTAGACGTTTGAAGAGCTCCCTCATTTCAGATCTAGCACTGGAGCTGTGCTTTGTTTTGTCCTCTAGCCCTCTCCTTGGGTTAAAGCTGCTTTCCTGACCTGCAGCTGAGATTGTAGTAGTTTGAAATTTTTGAACCCGCCTTCTGTTTTTGTGGTCTGTCAGTTGCCCTCAACCTATTTTAGCCCATCTGCCAAAACAGTTTACTGGAGTGTGACATTGCGTGTGCTACCACTTCTTGAAGTTGTAGGCGAGAGTTGGATGAAGGTGGACACCAAAGGTAGATAAGCCACTCTGAAAAGGGCTCAGGAAGCCCTCTCACCAGAGGTGCTAGTCCTCTTTGAACACCCCATTCACCCCAAAGTGACATGTAAAGTCAAACAGGTAGCAGAAAAGGATTAGAATCCACATCACTGATTTTTTCCCTACTGTTGCACATTTATGTTGTTCTCAGGATCTTTTTTTAATATTTTCCCAAAATTTGGACATTCAGGTCTGAAATAGCTTTGGTTGAAATAGAATTCCCAAGCTGCTTCAACAAGTTTTTGTTCTTATGTATTATTTTTAAATGTGGTTAAAAACCATGTTAGACTTTTAAATATTGCCATTAAATGCCATTTCAAATGTAAATTTCCCCCCATCAACTAATATTCATCTAAGATAATTATTTGGCTCTAATTTGATATTTTAATACCTAGAATTGATAAAACATATTAAGGTTTACAAAACACCTGGCCTGTGTTCTGTCCTTTGGTCCTCATATTCATAGTTATTATTATCCCCATTTTACAAATGAGGAAACTGATACTGCATGGTTAAGTGATTTTACCCTGGGTCACAGATCTAGTAAGTGACTGAGAAAGGATTTCAGTCAGGTCTTCCTTACTGAGTCCAATGCTCTCTCAAGTATTCTACTTGAAGGGAAATGCCAAAATCCTTATGCAGAGGTCAAAATTAGCTAGCATGATTTGAAACTACGTCAACTGAAGAATGATTCCTGGGACCAATGTGTGTATGTTCTAGGAATAAGAAAAGATAAGTGTGGGGGGACATTGGCATGACTTTTAAAACAGCTTGAAAGGCTACTATGAAAAGAAGAGGATACCTATTTGTATAATTTCTATTACAGACTATATGTACTTCTAGAGGCACCTGTAATTTTATTTCTATGAGAAATTCCCCATTTGACTTGTATTCTTAGAGAATACAACCACTTTTAGTTCTTATAACTAGCACCTCTGTGAGGGTAAATCATTTTCCCTTGGTCATGCAATCACTATGATGTCAGAGGCTGGACTTCAATCCAGTTTTTCTAGACTCCAAGTTCAGCCCTCTTTCTATTTAAGCACATTCCTTCTGAGTATGCAAGAGATACTACAAGTTTGTGCACTCCATGAGAATAATGACTGTGTCATATTTGTCTTTTCATCATTTCCAGAACTTTTTGTTATACATAACAGGTACTTTGTAAATGTGTAAGAACGAATGAATGAGAAAACTTGGCCCAACAGGTGAAAATCACAAGGAAGCTAATTTGAGATCGATATAAGGAGGACCTGTCTAGCCATCTAAGTTGTCCTATAATAGAATGGTCTTCCTAATGAAATAATGAGTTCCTTACCTTTGGAAATTAGAGGTTGGCTTTCTAATTTTGGTTGATTTGGTTATGAATGGTTATACTCATTTAGTAGTTTTGTACTTTGCCATACTAGTCATCATTCTACAGATTGATAGCTTTAATGAATTGATAGCTTCATTCAAATAGAAAATGTTTTTTTAAGTGATTTTTTTACTCCCTTGTAAGTTATTTGACTAAACTGATTGGGCAGGAGGGGTTGCTTTGGTTGCGCATTGACATGCATTTTCATATAGGTTTAGGCCAATAAATAGATAGCAACTATATTTCAGGAAGTTTGGTTTAGGGCAGCAATGGCTGACCTTCACATCAAAGAGGGTTAATGTTCCCATCTGTGTGATAGCATATGATGTTCTTGTCATGGATAAAATCTTGGTCCATATAGACCATAAGACTAATAGAATTTGTGTACTGCAGGCATAGCCATTGAGAGTCCAGAAAAACTTCCAATGCATGAATAGTCATGAGAGAAGGATTTCACAAATATTGAGGAATTGGAATGAGTATGGGCTGAGACCAGAAGATGTAATTTCACTTCTGACTATGGTTCTCAAAAGCTGTTTGACTTTTGGCATGGAAATTTCTTCACTTCTCCAAACTTTGGTTTATTTATGTGTAAGATAAAGACACTTTGATAAATAATTTCCATGATCCCATCCAGCTTTACTATCCTGTTTTTAGAGCCTATAAAAGCTTATTTCAGCCATTTATGTTCAAGCCTTACTCCCTCTCTTAGCATGAAAACTCCATGATTTAGGGATTTTGGCTTATCTCTAGCAAACTTTGTTTTTTCCTTTTGCAGCTGACTCACTACTCTGCTTTTAACTGATGAATGATTCAAGAAACTAAACTCTTTGCAAGCACTCATACATGACATCCCATCAGATGCAGGTGTGTTTCATTGTGATAGAATCATTCAGCTTCTCTAATTCTTATGGGAAGTCCATTTGAAACCATCATTCAATCAATCAATCAATCAATATATGTAATACATATACATATATATATATATATATATATATATATATATATATATATATATATATATGTATGTATGTGTATACACACACAGAGGCAGAAAGAGAGAGAAAGATTTTGGCATTGTATATATAAATGTATCCATATGCACATGTATGTTGCTGTGTATATGCATGCACACATATACATGCATGTATATATACATATACATATGTATATATACATTATATGTATATAAATCCTACTACTTACAGTATCATCTCATAGGCATTAGCAATACATTAATTGATTTCTCTCCTCAAAGAGTAAAAAAGGAGAGAGACATATTACATGTAAAATTTACTGTGTTATTAAGTGTCACATGGTATGCTTACTGGAATGCTACAAAATTTGTTTCTAACACAAGAGTTCAAAGAGTTCAAATCAGAAAATATTCCTAAAGAGAGAAGCTTTAAAGTTGATCTTTAAGTACTGTAGGATTTCAATAGGCAGAGATGGTGGGTGAAAGGAGACCATTTCTAGCACACAGAATAGCATGAAACTACAGCAGAATGAATTAGAAGCAGTATTTGTGTTGTTTTCATCGACATAGATGTCTGTTATAATGGAACAAAGATGACCTTTTCACTGAATTTGTGAAACTGCCAGTTTCAGATATATATTACCATATTTCTCTTTTGTTTGCCCAAATGTTAAATTCTTTGTCAGAGCTGCTAGTGATAACAACTGTAAGTTTAATGCTGTGTTCCCTTCATATGCATTGTCCTAAAGTTCTTTATAATGTATCTTTACTAGGCCTTTATAATGATTACTACCGCCCATTAGAGAATTAAAGAACATGGCCTCTTTGTGGAGCAGTCTAATTTTCAATTAGCCTGCCATTAATTGCCTGATGTACCCAACATGTGTGACCAGAACTACAATTGAACCACACAGGTCTTAAAAGATGGATAGGCTATAATAGGAAGAGAAAATGGGTAGAGCGCTCATTACAGCCATACATGTGAAGTGAGAAATACGACACTTTTGTTTCCAGATATAGATTTGGTGGTGATAAAGACTCTCTCTCCCAGCAGCAAATATTTTAATTCTATAATTGACTGATGATATCATATTTCCTTCTAAGTTCCAGCAAACATCACCTGTGCCATGAAGATGAAGAAATTATGACTGTTTTATTCTTTTAGGACTTTCTGTGGTAATGCTGCAGATGTACTGATAAAATCCAAGGGGAGTATGGTTTGAGAAGCCCTTCTGTCCTTAATGAAGTAGAAAAGGAAAATAAAGTTGTATATCTTTTGTGTAAAAATCATACTACTATATTAATGACTCTAAAGTTCTCCATAAAACATCATGGAACTGTAATGTCTTTAAAGAAGGAAAGTTGAGGATTGCCAGAGGAAAGTGGAGAATCACATGGTGGGTATGAACAGAATGTACCTTATTGCAAATATGAAGTTGCACAGCAGACATGATGAAAAATAATGTGATCAGAGAAATGGATGAGTGGAAAATAATGAACCAGTTCCATAATAATAACAATGGATAAACTGATGAAAAGCTTTTGTGTTTTAGTGGCACCTACAAAATGTCAAAGGAAATAGAGGAAGGAACTCAAAACACTGGGTGGATGCCTTTTATGAAATTTAGGAAAGGTAATGGACAGCTATCACACTAGTTGGGCAGCCTGAATGGATTGTGACCGGTGTCATTGGAAAAAAGTGTCATACTAATAATGCAGGCCATTGGAGGATTATAGTATAGGCCTTTCAATCATGTGTCTGCTCACATTCACACAGCTGCAGCTAAATGAGAAAGAGGAACGACTAGAATACATGGTTTGGGTTTTCTGTACCCAATACCTTTGTACAATGATAAAAAAAAATCTTTATATGTACTTATAGCCCAGTGAAGGTATGTAAAGCAGAAGAATACTTGACAGATCCAGACCATTACTGAATATCAGTCAGTAATGAGGAGCCAAGAAACTAGAATGTAAAGATCAAAGCTTTGAATCATGTGTCATACCAATGGTCAAATTCTTAGGACATTTAATTTGACAATTATTGATTCCTAATAATGAGTTCCCAATAATAATTATTCTTAATAATTAATTCCCACCTAAAGGCAAATTGGATCAGATATCTAGGCCCATTTATTGCTTAGTGATCAGATTCCTGGTGGCCTTACTAAAACACCCTCAAGGCTGGTTCCCATGGCCTCAATTATCATCTCTAAGTAGATGAATAATAATTCTCTTTATAAGATCCTTGTCTTTCTCCTGAAATATTGTTACCATCAAAAGTCTATTGGGCATCACCTGCATTCCTATAAACATTTCAAATTGGACCTGTTAAAAAAGAAATTCATTATCATCTCTACTATACTCACTCTTCCTCAAACTTCCTTATTCCTTTCGTGGGTACAATCATTCTTCCCATCACCCAGTTTCAGAACTTGTTCAAAAAGGCAGAATCATACCCAACTTCTCTTTTTTCCATCATCTGTCCATAATTAGTCTATTGACAGATGTAATTCTACATATATTTTGTATATGTTCCCCCTTTGAACCCCTAATTCATATACTCATCATCTCACAGCTAGACTCTTGCAGTATTCTCCTAATTAATCTACCTTCTTATAGTCTTTTCTCTCTCCTTTCAATCTTTTACATGGTTGCTGTACCAATATCCCCTTAAATTTTAAAATGTACATATTTTATTTCTGTTTGAACTTAATTTATATATCCACATAATAGTATATGCTATATTTGCCTATAAGTACACACACGCATACAAATATGTGTGTATACATATACACACATGGATATGAAAGCATATGAGAGTGTTTAATACATGTGAACATCTGCACATGTATGCACATATGTGTACCCATGTTTACATATACATGTGTGCATTGTGTAGACAGGTTTTGCCTTTGATGCAGGGAGTTAATCTGATTAGGGGAAAGCTCTAACGTTAGGAGTTGGTTAGAGAAACCACAACACTCTGTTGTTTGAAGAACTGACATAAGGTAAAAATAATCTTGCTTTCTTATGGCATCTATAGTCTGAGTAAACTTTTCAGAGGTTTGACCATACTGTCCTCTATGGCTCAAGAAAAGTTAAACACTTACAGCTACATTGTAGGCCTAAATATCTTTGCAAATTCCAAGCTTAACAGAATTGCTTTTCACTGGAAGATTGCATCATTGGAAGATCACTGTCTCAGTGCCCAGTCAAGGGAGTAGACCTATGAAAAGCTTCAGATTTTATTCTTAAGGTTATTATTTATTAAAATTACTGCAAGATTGTTTTAAGAATTACTTTGAGTGAAAAAGTTATTTTGACTATTCTAAATACCCAAATTAGCTATAAAGGACATATGAAGAAAGATGTGAACTGCATCCAGAGAAAGAATTGATGAATAGATGTAGGTGTAGAATAATTTTATACATTAACACATACGCACACACTTGTGTGTATGTCTAATGATATTCATCTCTAAGATACGGGCACCAAAAAAAGAAATTTACATTGTAACTTTATTGCATATTTAAAAGGAATAGCAGATTAAGGATAAAAGGAATAGTAGATTCGCAGTTTCATGTGAAATCATCTTTTTTTTTATTATACTATGTTATAAAATGCTTGTTGTATTCCATACATTAAAATAATTTTTTATAAGAGCTTATCATTGCTTCAACAGTGTGGACATAGCAAGCTCATTCCATGAGATGGTAGAGAGATCCAGACACTCCCGCCAAACAGGTGATTAATGGTTCAAAATGTTTCCTGAAGAGACCAAGAACACCTAGGTCTGCAAGACATAGTTATTTCAGGCACATGATTTTCTCTACTTCTGTGCCTCACTGTTAGGTTTCTGTAAGTCAGTGCCCTTTCTCTCCGATGGAGAGGACACACATTGGAGGGAGAATGTGACCCAGGTTTATGAATGAACATGTTATGTTGTGATTTTATATCATTATGTTGGATTATTATTAAATTGCCTTCTGTTAGTGATTACTAATTTATTACATGATTAAGTGATTTAATTACATGATTAATAAGTGATCACGGTATCATTCGGTTGACTTTTTTTTAATGGGGAACACCAGTAGGGGTCTGAGGAGCTACAATTGTAAATAACAGCTGCACGGCTTTGCTTGTGTGAGAGTTACCCTTGGGCTCTCTGAGTGAGTTCTAGCCACTTAGCTTCCTCTCTGGGCAACCACTCACCCCTGGCTTACTACAGTGCATAAAGGTTGGGTGAGTAAACCAACCTCAGGGAGAGGATCTCAGAGAAAAGAATGGGAGGTTGGTGCCATTTACTCCACATTAACTCAATACAACAGGATCACAAAACCATTTATCTTGAGGTAGAAGGGACCTTGTAGATAACCTAGCCCAACCCTCTCATTTTAAAGACAAAAAAACACAAGCTTAGGAAGGCTAAGAGACTTGTCCAGGTTTATGTAGGTAGTGCATATTGGTGATGGGATTTAAACCTCAAAACTTTTACTCTAGAACCATGTTCTTTCCACAAGTCTTCCCATATTTTCCTACATTCATCGTATTTATAATTTGTTGCCGTATAATACTATTCCATTAATTCATATATTACAATTTGCTTAGGCATTGCCTAATCAATAAGCAATTACTTTGTTTTCAGTTCTTTGCTACTACAAAAATTACTTCTATATATATTTTGTTGTGTATGAGGCCTTTCTTTCTCTATTCCCTGTAGGATCTCTGATATCTGGTGGTCTAAAGGCATGGGAACTTTAGTCACTTTCTTGTTATAATTTCAAATTCTTGTTCCTGAATGCTTGGAATACTTCCTACCTCCATCAACAGTGCACTGGTATGACTGTTCTTCCACATCCTATCCAAGACTGGAATTTGCCATCTTTTGTTTTCTTTGCTAATTTGCTTCTAACAATCCTAAAAGCAAAATTTGACAAATTAGTGTCTCCTTGATTACCTCTTAATAGATGCACTCTCCTCAGCAGGGACTTTAAAGCTTTTTTTAAAATATAAATTTGTTTATTTTTAGTTTTCAACATTTACTTCCAAAATATTTTGATTTCCAAATTTTCTCCCCATCTTGTCCCTACCCCCCATCCCAAGATGGCATGCATTCTGAATATCCCTTCCCCTAGTCTGCCCTCTCTTCTAACTCTCCCTCCAATTCTCTTATTCCATTCCCACTCTATTTTCCTGTAGGGCAGAATACACTTCTGTACCCCATTTCCTGTATTTCTTATTTCCCAGTTGCATGTGAAAAGAGTATGTTAAACACTTGTTTATTAAAATTTGGGTTCCAAATTTTCCCCTTCCCCCCTCCTCACCACCCTTATTGAAAAGGCAAGCAACTCAATATAGGTTAAACATGTGCAGTTATGCAAAACACTTCTATAGTAGACATGTTGTGAACAACTAACTCTATATCCCTTAATCCTATCCTGCCCCCCCATTTATTCTATTCTTTCTTTTGACCCTGTCCCTCCTCAGAAGTATTTGCTTCTGATTACCCTCCTTTCCCAATCTGCCCTCCTCTCTATCATCCCCTGCTCTCTTGTCCCCTTTCCCCCTATTTTCCAGTAGGGTAAGACAGATTTCCATACCCAATTGAATGTGTATGGTTTTCCCTCCTTAAGCCAAATCTGATGAGAATGAGATTCACTCATTCCCTCTCACCTTCCCCCATTTCTCCTCCACTTTAAGAGCCTTTTATTTTCTGTTTTTTTTTTGTGAGATAATTTACCCCAATCTACCTCTCCCTTTCTTCTTCTAGTATAATCTTCTCTCATCCCTTAATTTTATTCTCCAGATATGACCCTTTAAACTTCAACTCACCTTGTGCCCTCTATCTATCTATCTATCTATCTATCTATCTATCTATCTATCTACATCCATATGTTTTTTTCCCCTCCAACTACCCTAATACTGACAAAGGAATCATGAGTTGTAAATATCATCTTTCCATGCAGGAATGTAAGCAGTTCAACTTTAATAAGTCTCTTATAATTTCTCTTTCATGTTTACCTCTTCATGTTCCACTTGAATCTTGTATCTGAAAGTCAAATTTTCTATTCAGCTCTGGTCTTTTCATCAAGAATGCTTTAAATCCCTCTATTTCACTGAATGGCAATTTTTTTTTCCCCTGAAGGATTGTACTCAGTTTTGCTGGGTAGGTGATTCTTGGTTGTAATCCTATCTCCTTTGCCCTCCAGAATATTATATTCCATGCCCTGCAGTCCTTTAATGTAGAAGCTGCTAAATCTTGTGTTATCCTCATTGTGTTTCCACAGTACTTGAATTGTTTCTTTCTGGCAGCTTGTAATATTTTCTCCTTGACCTGGGAACTTTGGAATTTGCCTACAATATTCCAAGAAGTTTTCCTTTGGGGATCTCTTTCAGGAGGAGATCAGTAGATTCTTTCAATTTCTGTTTTGCCCTCTGGTTCTAAAACATCAGGGCAGTTTTCCTTGATAATTTCTTGAAAAATGATGCCTAGGCTCTTTTTTTGATCATGGCTTTCTGATAGTCCAATAATTTTTAAATTCTCTCTCCTGGATCTATTTTCCAGGTCACATTATCTTCTATTTTTTCATTCTTTTCAAATGATTTCTCATAAAGTCACTAGCTTCCAATTGCTCTACTGTAATTTTTAAGAAAGTATTTTCTTCAGTAATATTTTGGACTTTCTTTTCCATTTGGCCAATTTTGCTTTGTAGGGCATTCTGTTCCTCATTGGCTTTTTGAATCTCTTTTGCCATTTGGGTTAGGCTATTTTTTAAGGTGTTATTTTCTTCAGTATTTTTTGGGGTCTCCTTTAGTAAGCTGTTAACTTGTTTTTCATGATTTTCTTTCATCACTCTCATTTCTCTTTCCAGTTTTTCCTGTACTTCTCTTACTTGCTTCTCAAAATCCCTTTTGAGAAGCTCTTCCAAGGCCTAAGACTGATTTACATTTTTCTTGGAGGCTTTGGATGTAGAAGCTTTGACTTTGTTGTCTTCTTCTGATTGTATGTTTCAATCTTCTTTGTCACCAAAGTAAGATAATATAGTCTCACTATTTTTGCACTGCTTGCTCATGATCCTGGCCAATTACTTGAGTTTTAAACTCTTTTTTAAGGTAAGAGTCTGCTTCCAATGTGGACAATGTACTGTCCCAAGGTTCAGGGGTTTTGTGCAGCTGTTTTCAGAGATACTTATAGGGACCTGTAAATTTTCAGTTCTTGCAAGGTGGTATGATAAGAGGTGAAGTGTTTACTCCTTTCTTGGCTTGTGCCCTGGTCTGTTAGTGACCACAAACACTCCTTTCTGTCCTGGAATAGTGAAGAGGGTTTTTCCCCACAGTCACTACAAGCTCTACCATGCCAGTGCTCCTCCTTGCCCCAGGACTGCCACACAAAACTGTGACCCAGATCCAAGCACGGGCAAAGCAATAGATTCCTGGCTCAGCACTGGCAAAGAGACCCCTGCAATCTCCCTCTGATCAGCCACTCAATTCCCCCTCAGTCTGTGGGCCGAAGCTCAGGAGGCAGCCACCACCCCTGGGGCCTGCACTCGGTGCTCTTGGGAACTGGAGCTGAGACCCCAAGCTCCACTCTCAGCACCACAGAAACAGACTTTTTCCCACTGACCTTCTAAGTTGTCTTTTGTGTTCATGGGTTGAGAAGTCTGCAAACCTCCACAGCTGCCTGTGATTCAGTCCTCTGAGGCCTGCTCCAGGTTTTCTGCAGCCTGCACACCCACGTTGCACTGTGCTCTGCTCCCAGCCCAGTGTTATATACCTTTCTAATCAACCATCCTTGTTGTCTTGGTCTGGAAATTTGCTTCACTCTGTCTTTTTGTGGGTTCTGCTGCTTTAGCATTTGTTTAGAGACATTTTTTTAATGGGTATTTGGAGGGGTTTGGGGGGGAGCTCAAGCAAGTCACTGCTTTCACTCAGCCATCTTGGCTCCACCCTTTAACGCTTTGTAGAGTCTGGCTTCCACCTTTCTAGGATTATTTCATGTGGATGTCCTTTGTACACTCTACATTCTAGTTAAATGGGCCTATTATTTCTTCTTTAGACTTCATATTCCATTTCTCCTTGCCATGCCATCATAGGGTTTATCCTCTAGGACTGGAATGCATCTTTTTTTTTTTAAGCTTTTGTCTCTTAGGACACTCAACTTCCATCAGTTCAACAAAGTTGCCATATGCCATACGAAGTTTATTCTGGTCCCTTAGTTTTTACAATTGCTCCTCAAATTATCATATACTTAATTCTCCATTTGTTTGAGAAGCAGTTTGTTATGGTACTTACAGTTTTGTATGTAGAATCAGAAGGGACCTGAGTTCAAATCTGATGCTTACTAATTATGTGATCGTGGACAAAGTAATTTAAATTTACTAAGCTGTTGGTTCCTAAATTGTAAAATGGGAAATATAATACCTAAAATACCTGTGCCGAAGAATCATTATAAAGACGACATGAGATAATATAACCATGTTTGACAGTCTCCTCAAGAACTATCTAAATGGGAATTATTATGTTCTATCTTCAAATTGTATCTTAGAGCAGCACTTTTAGCTTAAGAAGTGGTGAATGAGTCCCTAATGGAAAGAAGCTTAAGAAGCCCTGTCTTAAAGAAGATACTACTGGGCTTGCAAACAGAAAGACCTGAGTTCCAATCCGGCCTCTGACTAGATTTATGGCCATGGACAAGCTCATTGATTTCTGAGAATTTCAGCCAAATATCTGAGACTTAGCTTCTAAGTGATGAATGGGTTCTCTATTTATGTGAGGACAAAAAGTTTCCAAGGCAATAAAATCACAGATTCTATTTGATGTAACATTCTCTGCCCCCAACCCTCCACAGTTTCATCCTACTACTGGAACACCAATATTGTTGTCCTCCATCAGTTATCCTCCTACCAATGGGAACACTTCTAAGTTTGTTTGGTTAAGTTGTCATCCAGTTCCTAACCTCTATGCTCCCGGAGAGCAGAAACTACTTCACTGGCTTCTAGAACCCAGTACCTGGGAGAGTACCTTTTGTATAGCAGTCTCATTATAAATGTTTATTGAATTTAATTTGCCAGATTCTAGGAATGGCTCTGTGAATGAGTGGATGTTGTGTGCTTTTTAGAATCTTAGAATGAGAAACTTGGTTAGAGATCATCCAATCCAACTTTCTCATTTTACACAAGAGGAAATAGAGGTTGAGAAAAAGTGACTTGCTCCAGTTCCTGTGTGGAGTAAATGGTGAAACTAGAAGCATAACCTAGGCATACAAATTCTTTTTTTATTATTAATTTGTTTATTTTTAGTTTTCAACATTCATTTCCACAAGATTTTGAGTTCCAATTTTCTCTCTCCTTCTCCCACTCCCAGATGGCATGCATTCTAAATTCCCCTTCCCCAATTTGCTCTCAATCTCTCTCTCTCTCTCTCTCTCTCTCTCTCTCCCCTCCCTCTCTCTCTCTCTCTTTCTCCCCCCCCTCTCTCTATATATATGTATGTATGTATGTATGTATGTATGTATATATGTATATAATATATATATACATACATACACACACACGCAAACATATATATGTTCTATCCAACTACCCTAAAAGAGAGAAAGGTCTTATAAGTTACAAATATCACCTTTCCATGTAGGAATGTAAACAGTTTAACTTTATTCTTTTTTTTATTTTTTCTCCACCATTGATTTAATTTTATTTTTTGAGATATAATTAATTTATTTTTGTTGTCAACATTCACTTTCACAAGATTTTGACTTCCAAATTTTCTCCCCACCTCTCCCCTCCCCCTACCCCAAGACAGTGTGAATTCTGAATACCCCTTCCCCTAATCTGCCCTCCCTTCTACCACCACTCCCCTTCTCATATCCCCTTCCCCTTCTACTTTCCTGTAGAGCAGGATAGATTTTTAAATCCCATTGCCCATATATCTTATTTCCCAGTTGCACTTAAAAAACAATTTTTAACATTTGTTTTTAAAACTTTGAGTTGCAGATTTTCTCTCTTCCTCCCTCCCCACCCACCCTCATTGCGAAGGCAAGCAACTCGATACAGGTTATATATGTGTAGTCACTTCGATAATGGTCATGTGAAAAACTAAATACATTTCCCTTCATCTTATCCTATCCCTCATTTATTATATTCTGTCCTTTGTCCCTGTCCCTCCTCAAAATTGTTTGCTTCTGATTAGCCCCTTCCCTAATTTGCCCTCCCTTCTATCATCTCCCCCTCTCTTATCCACTTCCCCCTTATTTTCCTTTAGGGTAAGATAGATTTCCATAACAAATTGAGTGTGTAAGTTATTCCCTCCTTAAGCCAAATCTGATGAGAGTAAGATTCACTCATTCCTTCTCACCTTCCCTCACTTCCCCTCCATGGTAAAAGCATTTTCTTGTCTGTTTTATGTGAGATGACTTACCCCCATTCTACCTCTCCCTTTCTCCTTATCCCAGTATAATCCTCTCTCACCCCTTAAATTTATTTTTTAAATATTACCCCTTTATCTTCAACTAACCCTGTGTCTTCCGTGTACACACACACACACACACACACACACACACACACACACACATGCACATATAGGCATATATACACACATATACATATATACACACATATGCATATATTTTTTCCCTCCAACTACCCCAATACTGAGAAAGGTCTCATGAGTTACCAACATCATCTTTCCATGTAGGAATTTGAATAGTTCAACTTTATAGATTCCTTAGATTTCTCATTTCTGTTTCCCTTTTTATGTTTCTCGAGTCTTGTATTGAAAGTCAAATTTTTTATTCAGCTCTGGTCTTTTCATTAAGAATGCTTGAAAGTCCTCTATTTCACTGAATATCCATCTTTTCCCCTGAAGGATTATACTCTGTTTTGCTGCATAGGTGATTCTTGGTTTCAATCTTAGCTCTTTTGAGCTCCAGACTATCATATTCCAAGCCCTCAGATCCTTTAATGTAGAAGCTGCTAAATCTTGTGTTATCCTGATTGTGTTTCTATAATACCTGACTTGTTTCTTTCAGGCTACTTGCAATATTTTCTCCTTGACCTAGAGACTCTGGAATTTGGCTATAATATTCCTAGGAGTTTTCCTATTGGGATCTCTTTCAGGAGGTGATCGGTGAATTCTTTCAATTTCTATTTTACCCTCTGGTTCTAGAATATCAGGACAGTTTTCCTTGATACATTTTTCAAAGATGATGTCTAAGCTCTTTTTTTTTGTATCATGGCTTTCAAATAGTCCAATAATTTTTAAATTATATTTCCTCAGGTCTATTGTTTTTCAAATGAGATATTTCACATTGTCTTCTATTTTTCCATTCTTTTGGTTTTGTTTTATAATTTCTTGATTTCTCATAGAGTCATTATCTTCCATTTGCTCCATTCTAATATTTAAGAAATTACTTTCTTCAGTGAGCTTTTGGACTTCCTTTTCAATTTGGCCAATTCTGCTTTGGAAGGCAGTCTTCTCTTCTTTGGCTTTTTGAACCTCTTTCTCAATTTGGGTTAAGCTATTTTTAAAGGTATTTTCTTCAGTAGTTTTTGGTCTACTTTCACAAGCTGTTGATTTGTTTTTCATGATTTTCTATTTTCTGTTTTTTAGTTGGGCAATGGGGGTTAAGTGTCTTGCCCAGGGTCACACAGCTAGTGAGTGTTATGTGTCTGAGGCTAGATTTGAACTCAGGTCCTCTTGAATCCAGGGCCAGTGCTCTATCCACTGCTGCCACCTTGCTGCCCCCATGATTTTCTTGCATCACTCTCATTTTTCTTCCCAATATTTCCTCTACTTCTCTTATTTGCTTCTCAAAATCTTTTTTGAGGTCTTCCATGGGCTGGGACCAATTCATATTTTTCTTGGAAGCTTTGGATGGAGGAGCTTTGACTTTGTTGTCTTCTTCTGGTTTTACATTTTGATCTTGTCACCAAAGTAAAATTCTATGGTCTGAATCTTTTGTACTGTTTGCTTGTGTTCCCAACAATTACTTGACTTTTAAATTCTTTGTTAAGGTAGGGCTCTGCTTCCATTGTAGAGGATGTACTGTCTCAAGCTTTAGGGATTTTGTGTAGCTGTTTTCAGAGATACCTCTAGGGACCTGGAAATTTTCAGTTCTTCCAAGGTTGTATGATCAAAGGAGAGTTGTTTACTCCTTTCCTGGCCTGTGCTCTGGTCTGTGAGGGACTACAAGTACTCTTTTCTGCCTTAGCACTGTGAGGATTTCTTCTACACTGCCACCACAAGCTGTACCACGTCAATGCTCCTCCTTACAGAAGGATCACCACCCAGGACTGCAACCCAGATCCAAGCACAGGCAAAGGAAAAGAACCCTGCCTGTATACCAGCAAAGAGATTCCTACAGTCAGTCCCCTTCTCATCAGCAGCTTGATTACCCCCCCCCATTCTGTGGGCTGAGAGCTCTAGAAGGCCGTCTTGGGGCTGGACGAAGAGTGCAGCCAGACCAAGCTCCTCTCTCACCTGGGTCCGACAGACCTTTCCTACAGACCTTCTAAGTTGTCCTTGACATCTGTGGATTGAGAAGTCTCCAAACCACCACAGCAACCTGTGATTCAGTCACATGAGGACTGCTCCAGGTTTGCTGGGGCCCAGTATTTGCCTGTGTGGCCCATGCTGAACTGTGCTCCCCTCCCAGCGTGATGCAGCAGAACTTTCCTATCAACCATCTAGGTTGTCTGTGGCTGGGAATTTGTTTTACTCTGACTTTTCATGGGTACTGCTGCTGTAGAATTTGTTTAGAGCCATTTTTACAGGCATTTGGAGAGGTTTGGGGGAGACTTCAAGCAAGTCACTGCTTTTACTCTGCTATCTTGGCTCCCTCCCCCCAACAGTTCAACTTTAATAAGTCCCTTATGATTTACCTTTCCTGTATATCTTTCTGTGCTTCTCTTGAGTCTTGCATTTGAAAGTCAAATTTCCTATTCAATTCTGGTCTTTTCATCAAGAATTCTTGAAAGTTTTGCCCCTGAAGGATTATACTCAGTTTTGCTGGGTACATGATTCTTGGTTTTAATCCTAGCTCCTTTGACCTCCAGAATATGATATTCCAAGCCTTCTGATCCCTTAATGTAGAAGCTGCCAAATCTTGTATTATCCTTATTGTGTTTCCACAATACTTGACTTGTTTCTTTCAGGCTGCTTGTAATATTTTCTCCTTGATCTGGAAACACTTGAATTTGTCTATATAATATTCCTAGGAGTTTTCCTTTTGAGATCTCTTTTAGGAGGTGTTCAGTGGATTCTTTCAATTTCTATTTTACCCTCTGGTTCTAGAATATCAGGACAGTTTTCCTTGCTAATTTCTTGAAAGATAATATGTTGGCTCTTTTTCTGATCTTGGCTTTCAAGTAGCTCAATAATTTTTAAATTATCCTCCTGTATCTATTTTCCAGGTCAGTTGTTTTTCCAATGAGATATTTCACATTGTCTTCTACTTTTCTATTTTCCTTTCTTTCTTTCTTTCTTTCTTTCTTTCTTTCTTTCTTTCTTTCTTTCTTTCTTTCTTTCTTTCTTTCTTTCTTTCTTTCTTTCTTTCTTTCTTTCTTCCTTCCTTCCTTCCTTCCTTCCTTCCTTCCTTCTTTCTTTCTTTCTTTCTTTCTTTCTTTTCTTTCTTTCTTGCATATTTAATTAATTTATTTTGATTTATAAACAATCACTTCCATATGTTTTTGAGTTTAAAATTTTTCTCCCCCTTCCTCCCCACCTCCCTCCCCAAAACAGTGCTCAATCTAATTTGGAGTATACATTTACATTCCTATTAAACATATTTTCATATTAGTGAAGCTGTAAGTAAAAATTAACCAATGGGAGGAACTATCATAAAGAGGAAACAAAACTCAACAGAAGAGAAGAAAAAAAAGATAGTGATTCAACTTTCACAGTAATGATTGCTCTGTCTTTTTCTCCATCCTTTCCCCCCCAGCTTATGCTTTTCTTTCTCCTCTCTCCCTTCACCCCCTCACCAGTACTTTGCTTTTGACCCCTGCCTCCTTCAGTCTCTCTTCTATTTTTCCCCTCCCCCCTCTTCCCCTTTGCCCTCACTGCTTCTTCACTCCCTTCCATCCTCCTCCCTTTTCTTTCCCCTTTTCCCTCTTACTGCCCATAAGGCAAGTTAGATTTCCATACCTAACTGATTATGTTATTCCCTTCTTTAGCCAAATCTGATGAGAGCAAGGTTCAAACAATGGTCACCCCCCTCCCTTCTTTCCCTCTCCTGTAATAGGATTTTATGTCTTTTCCTGTAATGTAATTTACCCTTGTCTGCCTCCTCCTTTCTCAGTACATTTTATAATTTCTTGATTTCTCATAGAGTCATTATCTTACATTTTTTTCCATTCTAATTTTTAAGGAATTATTTTCTTCAGTGAGCTTTTGGACTTCCTTTTCCATTTGGCCAATTCTGCTTTTGAAGGCATTCTTCTCCCCATTGGCTTTTTGGACCTCTTTTGCCATTTGGGTTAGTCCATTTTTCAAAGTGTTATTTTCTTCAGTAATTTTTGGGTCTCCTTTAGCAAGCTATTGACTCATTGTTCATGATTTTCTTGCATCACTCTCATTTCTGTTCTCAATCTTTCCTCTGCTTCTCTTACTTGCTTTTTAAAATCCTTTTTGAGCTCTTGTATAGCCTGAGATCAATTCATATTTTTCTTAGAGGCTTTGGTTATAGGAGCTTTGAATTTGTTGTCTTCTTCTGGTTGCATGTTTTGATCTTCTTGTCACCAAAGTAAGATTCTGTAGTCTGAGTTTTTGTCCACTGTTTGCTCATGTTCCCAGGCCATTACTTGACTTTTAAACTCTTCGTGAAGATAGGGCTCTGCTTTTACTGTAAAGGATGTACTGTCCCAAGATTCACAGGTTTTGTGTAGCTGTTTTTAGAGATACTTCTAGGCACCTGCAAATGTTTAGTTCTTCCAAGGTGATATGATGAAAGGAAAGGTGTTTACTCCCCTCTTCTCATGTGCTGTGATCTACGAAGCACCACAAGCACTCTTTTCTGCCTTAGAACTGTGAGGAGGATTTTTCCACTACCACCAAAAGCTCCATCATGCCAGTGTTCCTTCTTGCCCCAGGACCAACAATCAGGTCCATGACCCACTCCAGGTGTTCTGGGATCCAATATTTGCCTGTGTGGCCCATGCTGAGCTGTGCTCCTCTTTCAGACTGGCACACCTTTCTCATGAACTATCAAGGTTATGTGGTGCTCGAAATTGTTTTACTCTGTCTTTTTGTGGGCTCTTCTGCTCTAGAATTTGTTTAGAATCATCTTTATAGGTATTTGGAAAGTTTGAGGAATAGTTCAAGCAAGTCATTACCTTTACTCTGCCATCTTGGTTCCACCCCCAGGTATCCTATTTCTAAGTTCAGCTCTTTTCCCACTAACCTTCATTGTATTGTGAAAGTTTTTTTTTTTTTCTTTCAAGCTCATTCTTACCTTGCTGGGAATATGTCTGATATGGCATTTCAAGCCTGACCACAACTCTGGGAACCGGGTTCAATGTTTTCCTGACTACAACATCTTGTTCTTTTACTGTAAATCTATTTTGCTCTCAGGGACATTTTTATAGGTCAAGTTCTCTGATGCATTATAGAATAATGTAGACTGGACAGTAAAGAATAATTATTTCTAGCTAAGCCATGAGCTTCATTTTTTGCACTGTGAATATTCCTGTGGCACCAAAGCTATATGATGTCTTTGGTAGTCAAGTTAGCTATTTCTAGGCCTTAGGGGAGAACTTGACCTAGGAAAAATAGCAGACCAACTCTCAGATGCTCAGAGCTACCATTAAAATTTTCAGTTGCAGTTGTTTGACCAAGAAGAACCACTGTACTTTGCTGTCCTTGGTGAAGCTTCTTCAAGAAATATATTCCATTTTTGAATGGGTGGCTATAGTTAGCTCCTTGGAAATATCTTTCTTTTGGGGAAATAAAATGATTGATTCCTGTAACAAGGTTACTTCAGAAATGCCATCCAATAGGTGTGTCTCATTTGAGATATCAGGAGCTATGGTCATGGCTTTAGTAACAACACAAAGCTAGAACTGTGTTTTAAACCAGGCCATTTTTCTTTATTAGCCACATATATGCTATTTGTACATTTGTAGCCATTATATCAATGGAGTATTGACCCATTTGGAGAGAATATTAATAACTGACATTTGTATAGCACTCTAAATCTTTGCAAAAAATATTTTATTCACAATATTACATTCAAGCTTCACAGTTATCCTTGAAGGTAGGTAATACTGGTATTAGTATAACCATTTTACAGTTGAGGAAACTGAGGCTTGGATTATATATCTGGTGTTAGAGGCAAGAGTTGACCCCAGATCTTCCAGAGTTTAAATCTAATTCTTGCCACTAAGTATTGCTGCCTCTACTATGTATACAGCTGATGACTTTCCACCAACATGCAAATTTGCATATATCAAGGTGTCTCATAACTATTTTTGGAGCCTAGAATGATCACATTCTTGTATATAACCCCTATGTGCATGTATTATGTCCCATATTATGATCATGGATTTTAGAACTGAAAGGGCTCTTGGAAGTCATCTAGTTTGAGGTCATCATTTCACAGAGGGGGAAACAGGGTCAGAAAAGTCAAATGCTTTGGCTGTGATCACACAGGTGATAGACAGCAAAGCCACGGCACAAATGTCATTCTTCTGATTATAAATTCAGTGCTATTTTCTACTAAGCTCCTTCAAAGTGGGAATAATGTCTTTTTTTTTTCCTTCTTTCTTCCCATGTGCCCATGATTGCCCTCTTCATGTAGTAGTTATTGAAGGAATATGTGTTGAATGAACTTGGGACCTCGGGAAAATAACTCCCCTAAGACAGAATCTGAGTTTTTTCATCCATCTGCTAAACTGAGATAACTACATCCATTCTCTGCCCTTTGCTGACCTATATAGTGATAGGAGGATCAGCAAGCCAATACATATGAAAGATCTTTGAAAAATATCAACCTGTATTGATATACAAGGACTAATGTTTACTCTCCAGGCTCGAAAATCTAGTTAAATATTAGTAATTCTCATTATTTTTCAAAGATGGCTACATGACTGTGTATTATTGAGGTGGCACATGGCAGCACTGGGGTTCCTTTTGAACTTTTACTAACTGAAGATGCCAGGTGTTACTGACACAGGCCACATATACACAAAAAGGAGCTGGGAGAAATAGATTTTTGTCTCATAGACATTTTGAAAGTAAGATGAGGTTTTTGTCTTATAAATATTGAAGAACTGATTAGGAAAATGAAAAAAAATATTTTCTTTTCCACTGGGGGTTGGGGAAGAGTAGATTCCCAAAGTTACAGCTGTGCTGTTACATTGGCCTTTTGGAGAATCCACAATTGTTCTCCTTTCTCATTTCTGGTTCACCCATGTGGATAACTCCTATTTACATAGTGCTTTCTATTTAAATAAGCATACACACACACACACACACACACACACACACACATACACACACACATATACACACATACTTCCAATTATCTCTTGAAGTAGTCAATGAGAATGTTATCAGTCCCATTTTATAAATGAAAAAAAAAACCTGAGAAATAAGAGAGTTAGTTTGCCTCAGATCACACCAGTTACAATTACAAAGTTTAGATTCAGTCCCAGGTCTTCTGACTGAATTGAATGTCCTTCCCACCACATGACATCATTTCTTGACCTTCTATTGCTAATATAATATTGTTAATATTATTAATTATTATTAATATTGTTAATAAGATAATCCTGCAGAACTGGGATAGGCATTCTGGAAAAGAGCTTGGCAAGCCCTCACATGCCAGAGGTTCTAGGCTTTCATGAACACCCCATAAACCCTGTAGATGAGAGTAAAATCTGAGAAGACTACAAACTAGGAAGTGGTTACATTGTGAAAGTCAAGTAGAATATTTCATATTTGGAATATAAAGTCATAAGGAAGTCACTGGAAGTCCTAAGGAATCACGGGATTTTACTGAGTGGGAGGGGAAAGGATAATGAGATGGTCAGATTCATGCTTCAGGAAGAGGATTTTATCATCTGAGTGAAGGTTGGGAAGTGAGGACATGCTTGTGACAAGAAGATCAAACAGTAGGATTTTGCAATAGTCCAGGTGTGTGTTAATGTGTGCCTCCATCAAGGTGCTGGATATTTGAGTAGAGAAGGAGATGTATATGTGAAATATTGTGAAGGCAGAAAAGACTGGATATGTGGGGGGAAGGTGAGTGAGGAATAAAGGATGATACTGAAATTTATAGCCTCAGTAAAAAGGAGGACAGTGGTGCCTTTAACACAATTCTATAATTCAAGAATTATCAGAAGAAGTTAGGGTAATTGTTGTTCTGTGGGGAATATATGAGATCAGTTTTGGACATGCTGAGTTTGAGGTATTTACAGTGCATTGAGTTGGAAATGTCCAAGAGGTAAGGTGTGAGTAAAATTCAGGATACTGTTATTTTTGTTCAGTCTTTTCAGTTGTGCCTTACTGTTTGTGAACTCATTTAGGGTTTTCTTAACAAAAGATACTGGAGTGGTTTGGCATTATTTTTCTTCAGTTCATTTTACAGATGAGGAAAATGAGGCAAACAGGGTTGTGACTTGCCCAGGGTCAAACAGCTAATAAGTTTCCGATGCCAGATTTGAACTCAAGGTGAGCCTTTCTGATTCCAGACCTAGTGCTCTATCTTCTGTACCACCCAGCTGCCCCAAAGATAGGATAGGTCCAGATCTATAGCTGCAGAAATCATCTACATAAGGATGATGATTGAAACAATGGGATCTGTTGAGCTCACCAAGCAAGGTAATGGAGAGAGAGAGAGAGAGAGAGAGAGAGAGAGAGAGAGAGAGAGAGAGAAGAGAGAGAGAGAGAGAGAGAGAGAGAGAGAGAGAAGGGTTTAGGACAGACTCTTTGGTGATACCCACAGTTAGTGGCTATGACCTGAATGAAAATTCAGCAAAGAGACTGAGGAGTAAACAGAAAGTAGAAGAACCAGGAGAGAGAAATGTCATAAAAATAGAGAGGAGAACATTTTTAGGAAAAAAAGAGTGATTGACACTATCAAAGGCTGCAGAAAGGTCAAGAAGGATGAGGACCAAGAATTGGCTGTTTGATTTGGGGATTATTGGATCAATAGTAACTAGAGAGCTATTTCAGTTGAATGATGAAGTTAGATGCTAGATGTCAGAAACCAATGATAGGAGAGGAAGTAGGAGCAACTAGTATAGATGGTTTTCTTAAGGAGAATGGGAGGAGAGATATAGGACAATAACTAGTGGGCCTGGTAAAAAGAACTTAAAGTATTTTAAAGGATAGGGAGACATGGACATGGTTGTAGGCAGTAGGAAAGCAGCTATTAAGTAAAGGGAATGAAGATCAGTGGGAAAGTAGAGAAGACAGAGTGGGTTAGAGTATGTGTAAGACAGAGGTAGAGGATGACAATTGAGGAAGTGAGATTTGTTACATGGCACGAAGGGGCAGGTAGAAGAGGGAGCACTGAGTAAATGGCCAAACTTTTTCAGTGAAGTATAAAGTGAGGTTCTCAGCTAAGAGCATACAAAGGGTTCCATGGAAGGTTTTTGGAAGGTTGAAAAATTTGGGCACATCTGTTGTCGTAAGTGGGATAGCAAATAGATTTGATGCTGTTTTTTCTTTTTGCCTTTTTTTGTGAGGCGATTGGGGTTAAGTGACTTGCCCAAGGTCACACAGCTAGTAAGTGTTATGTGTCTGAGGCTGGATTTGAACTCAGGTCCTCCTGACTCCAAGGGCCAGAGCTCTATTCATTGCGCCACCTAGCTGCCCCTAGCAAATAGATTTTAGAGTGGGTAGGGTGGTTACTTTCCTTCAGTGAGAAGCAGTTAAGATTATGTAAGATATATTTGTAGTGAGCACAGTTTCATGATATCCATGATATTCTCCAGATCCATTCAGCTGGATATGAATTGGAAAGAAGGTTATTAGGGGGTAATTCAAGTTTGACAAGGAATGATCTTTAATAGAACAAGGAAGGAAAGTGACATAAGTATTGAAGATAGTGTATATTTGACCATTTTTCTTTTTTTCTTTTTTAAATTAATCTATTTTTATTTTTCAACATTCACTTATGTAAGATTTTGAGTTCCAAATTTTTTCCCCATATCTCCCCTCCCCCCACCCCAACTCAGCATGCAATCTGATATAGGCTCTACATATATATTCATATTGAACCTATTTTCACATTAAACACGTTGTAAAGAAGAATTAGAACCAATGGAAGAAACCACAAGAAAGAAGAAATAAACAAAAAAGAAAAAGAAAAAAGAGATATCAAATAATGTACTTTGATCTGCATTCAGACTCCATAGTTGTTTTTCTGGATGTGGATAGCATTTCCTATCATGAGACCTTTGGAGTTGTCTTGGATCCTTGCATTGCTGAGAGGAGATGAGTCTATCAAAGTTAGTCACCGCACATTGCGGCTGTTACTGTGTACAATGTTCTCCTGGTTCTGCTCACTTCACTCAGTATCAGTTCGTAGCAGTCTTTCCAGGTTTTTCTGAAGTCCATCTGCCCCATCACTTCTTACAGCACAATAGTATTCCATTATATTCATATACCACAACTTGTTCAGCCATCCCCCAGTTGATGGGTATCCCCTCGATTTCCAATTCTTTGCCACCGCAAAAAGAACTGCTGTAAATATTTTTGTACATGTAGGTTCTTGCCTATAAGTCCTGAAGGAAGAGAGGGATTCTTTTTTTTTTTTCTGATATATTAAGTTTAATTTTATTAATTTATTTTGATTTATCAACAATCACTTCCATATGTTTTTGATTTTAAAATTTTTCTCCCCCTTCCTTCCCACCACTCTCCCCAAGATGGCACACAATATGATA